>NC_138200.1:67652106-68256878 GCF_964194105.1 Spermophilus citellus
AGCGCCAGGAAGAGGAGGTAACGTAGGAAACTGAGTTGGGACCGTGCCTGACGTGGGGAACACAGAGGTGGTGGGACTCGAGAGAAGCGGGAAGCACCTTCCGTGCCTGAGGTGTGGACCAGGAGGTTGGCCTGCACCACCGTCCTGGCCTGAAGCCATGCACCAGGCTTTCTTTCTCCATAAATCTCCATTGGCGGCTGGCGGTGGCCCAGGCCCCTTCAGTGGTGGGGGGTCCACCGTCCCCTGGGCCTCAGTGTCTGGGGTGAGTCCTGGCACCCGGGTAGGTAGGGATGGCTGGGAGTTTCTCAGGCCAGGCGGGGAGGGTGTCCGCTGTCACTGCCCGGATCCCACTGAACAGACTGTCACATGACAGTCCCAACTGCAAGGGGGGCTGGGAAACAGCGTCCCCTGTCTTCCCAGGAGTAGAAGGAGGCGGCTTGATCAGTGTCTACCACAAGTTCTCCTGTTATCTCACCACTTCAATAATGCGTCTCTACTGAATTAGCACCGTAAACACACAGGAAATAAAACAAACGCAGATGGCCGCTAGGAGTTGCGTTTCTAACTTAATGACCCAGATTTCATAAGCATCCTGCACCTTTGTCCACTGACATCTGCATTATACAGTCACGATGCACAGAAGTCCTTGGGAGGATTCTTTTGGGCATCCCCTATATTTGGGTTATATTTAGGCACAACTGTTATTTCTTGGTTTGAGAAGGTGTTTGCATTAAACCAATTGGAAAAACAAGCTAAAGACTAAGTTGAGACCTGAGCTTCAACGACTTGGGAGGGGGCTGCTTGGTAGGAGGGTGCAGGGTGGGGCCCCCACATCCAGCTTCAGGACTTATTATCTCCTGGGAAATTGGAGATATCAGTAAGGAACCCCCAAATGTCGGTGAGGGCCATGGCTTGGGAGCAGGGTGGGGAGGGGGTGGCGGGTGAAGGTTGGTACTGCTGAACACCCACATGTGCAGCTCAGAGAGGGGGTCTTGTTTGTTTTTGCTGCGCTGGGGATGGAGCCCAGGGCTCACCACTGAGGCACACCTGAAGACCGCCGTGTGACCAGCAGCGGGTTCAGCCGTAGAACATTCCCGTCCACCTCCAGCCTGGACTCCTGCTGCAAGGGCAGCTGTTGCAAGAGTCATTTTAGCTGCCCCATTTCAGCTCTGAGGACCACGACGGAGCCCTCTCCTGCTGTGGCGGGACCAGGGAGGGGGCCAGATCTGTATCTGCTCGCTGCCTCCTGTGAATATGTCACACACCGGAACCATTTTCTAAGACTCCTGGGGGAAAGCAGGTTGATCCAAGGAGAACTCAAAGCAGCCCCATCCCCCGCTCTGGTGCAGGAGGAGCCCTGGACCTGTCCAGCCACCCAGGGAGGCCTGAGTGCGGCACCCCAGGGGCCTGCTCCCCTGCAGGATGAGCCTTCTGGTCACTCTGGCTCTCTGCTTTCCACTGGCACTCCACAGCAAAGGCCACCGCCCTCCTGAGGAACGAGCAGCCAGGCTGGAGTGGCCTGGGAGTGGCCACAGCCCTGACCACAGGCGGGGCTCCAGTCAGATGCAAGGGCTGGCCAGAGCCACCAGAGAAGCTCAGAGCTCCCTGCACCTGCACCGAACGGAAAGGTCTGCAGGACTCCGGGTCCCCTACCCCAGGCAGCCAGGGAAGGGGAGGCCCCACCAGACCTGTCCCCAAAGCCCCTTCACAAGATACCTCCCCCTCTTCCCTTCCTTGAGTGCTAAGAGCACGTGGACTAGGCAGGAGGGGGGTTTGGATCAGAGGCTGTTTAACCTTCAAATAGATCAGATGGCTCAGTCCAGAGCAGGGGCTCCAGACTCAGGCCCCCGGGCTTTGCTGGCCACTGTCAAACCACTGTGGGGCTCCAGGAAAGCTACTCTGCCTCTCTGAGCCTCAGCTCCTCATCTGTAAAGTGGGGATAGTGGTAGGAGTCCATATAGGGTCACTGTGAGGATTGAATGGGTCAATAAATAAAAAAGCTTTTACAATATCGGTGAGCCCAAAATAAGCTCTCCATATCTGTAAGATGTGCACACACACATGTGTGCACAAGCACCTGTGCCAGCACACGGGCACGTGACACACATGTGTGCACAACATACATGCATGTATGACACACAGATGCACAAGTCGACATGAGTCAGACACACAGACGCACGTGCTGGCACCCGTCATACACGTGGACCTCATAAAGTGTGCACCAGGACCTTCAGGACAGGACGGGCTCACCCAGGCCCACCCAGCACTGGCCCTGCCTGAGGTCCAGAGGCCTTGCCCGGCTCAGCCTCACCTGACCTGAGTCTTCCTGGGGGTGGGGGCAGAGGTGGGGTGGCAGTGACTTCTCACGGGTCGGGTTTCCTGGGAGGAGGGCGAGATCCTGACCCAGACAGACACGGTGGTTGACAACACTGACTGTACTGAATGTCACCAGTGTCCACTTTCAAGTGGTGAAAATGGTAAATTTTACACTAAGGGAATTTCAGCTGGACACAGAAGCAGGGGTGGGGGCAGATCCAGGACAGGCACAACTCCAGGGCCCCGGGCAGTCTGTGATGGATGGGGGCTGCCCCTGAGTTTATTTCAGGGGACTGCGGACGCTCAGTGGGTGTGTCAGCTACCCAAACCCTGGGGCTCACCACAGCAATCGATGAGCACCTCACGGTTTTTGTGGGTTAGGATCCAAGCTTCTTCCTGAGCTGCCTGGCTGGGGTCCCTGGGCAGGCGGGGGGCGGCGCCCCCAGCGGAGGCTGCACCCCCAGGCCCTCCGGGCTGCTGGCGGGCCTGGCTCCTCACCGGCTCTCTGTGGGAGTCCATGGGAACTGCAGCAGGCAGCTGGCTTCCCACAGTGGGCGATCCCAGAGCAGGGAGCAGGGAGGCAGGGAGGAGGGAGAGGCCAGAACAGGGGCCCCAGCCAGGCATGCACCTCAGTGGGCCCTGGTGGGCACAGGTGCCACGCTGCCTCTGCCCTGGATCAGTGGGTCTAGAGTCTGAGGCCTGTCCAGCCCCAGGCCTCGCAGGCTGGTGGGGACAGTGTGGTCCACCACCTGAGGCGTTTCCATGGAGAGAGGACAGGGGAAGCCTGGGAGCCCAGGGAGTGAGCCGCTCGCACACCTGGGCCTCCACTGGCTCCTGGAGCCCCCAGGACGGAGCTGCGGGGTCAGCGCACAGAACAGGGTGGGCAGGTGTCCAGGAAGGGCAGTGTGCAGTGATGAGCACAAGTCTCCTTGGGGAGTGGGGAGGGAAGGATTTGGGGAGAGATCAGTTCTCTCCAACTCTGATCTTCAAAAACGCTCCAAGCAAACCCAGGAGAGATGCGCATCTGTTAATCGGGTGGTACCTGCAGTCTGGTACGTGCCCAGCTGCTCACAGTGTGACATCTCCAGTGTGCTCTGGCAGGGGGACAGGAGGACACTCTGGGGCCTGGCTGAACTCCCCCGCAGCCTGGCACGCTCCCTGGGTGGCAGGTGCACACAGGGGAAGTGCTGCTGTCACGGGTGCCTCTGAGCATCGTGTCAGACGCTCAAGGTCCCAGCACTGACCTGGAACAGGGACGAGGACTTGCAGATGTGCAAAAGAGCCTGACTGTGCGCTCCTGGGGTGGGGTGGCGGCAGCTCCCAGCCTCGGCCTCCCTCTGCTGCAGGACCAGCTGCCCCGAGGCTGGAACCCTCCCTGGGTGCTGCAGGAGGCCCGAAGCCCCGACTCCTTCCCACACCCACTCTTTCCCGTGCCGCCCTGAACCCCTGCCACGGGGAGGCCCACGCTGCTCTCCCTCCTGGACCCCTCAGGCCAATTCCTTGGCCACGGAGGCCCGACCTGCTCCCCAGATGTCTCATCCTAGGTCCCTCCCCCACCTTCTTGGTGTGTGGCGCCAACGCTCCTCACCGGAACCCCCTGATGGGCCCCATCGGACTCCTCAGAGGGGCTGCAACGCTGGATGCGGGGCCAGATGTGGGGCCAGGCGCTGGGCTGCTCCTCCTGACCCGAAAGGCTGGGCGGCTCCGTGTTGCACGCTGTCTGTCTCCTGGGGTGGGTGTGCCCTCTCGCACGGGGCCAGCCCTCTCCTCCTCTGGGAGCTCTCAGTCTGGCCTGTCCTCCCCGCCCCACCCCATGGCTCCTCCCCAGGACCCACCCCCACAGGAGACCGACTCTGTGCCCAGGGCTGTTTCCCCTGGGCTGGCTCTTGGTCCTCAGGGCTCGTGGTCCTGGAGCCTGCTCACGAGGCACAGCAGCTCCCGAAGGTCACCTGGAGGCCCTTCGGAAGGACCAGGCACCCTCAGGAGATGCTCTGCCCCAGGTGGGACGAGGGCCCAGCCATCCTGCTGGGGCACTAGATGCCCTGGGACACGGTGAGCAGCACAGCGGCGAGGGGACTCGCCAGCGTCCTGTCCTGGCACTGGGCAGTGCAGAAACTGCCCTGCAGGTTTGAGTGAGGACCAACTCAAACCACACCCACCTGCCTCTGAGAGCGTGAACTGTGCCCAAACTTCGTGACCTCATGTTTCCGTGGGAACCAAAGCTCCCCACTCACCCAGGGGAAAGCCACCGCCTGCCAGGCTCCAGGCCGTGCGGGCATCTGCAGGCTGGTGCGGCACCGGCTCCATTCCCAGCACAGAGCTGCACAGTCGCTCGCAGCCAGACGGGGTCTCCCTCCATCCACAGTCCGCAGCCACCAGGGGAACCGAGGCCGCAGGCCAGCCCTGGAGCCCTCACCAGGGCCACCTCCGCTGGTCCTCGGCCACCGGGCCTCCCTGAGGACAGTCTCCTCCTTGATCCTTTCTGGGGGGAGGGGGATCAGGTTGGCAAGAACTGGCTACAGAAACAGCCCAGCTGGATGCAGGACCAGGGCTGATTCAGGTACTGCAGAGAGGGCAGGAGCCAGGCCCGAGACTGGCCGGCCACAGGCGTCCCGCCTGGCCTGCCGCAGGCCTCCTGAGAGGGGTCCAGGGAGGGGCCGTAGGTCCAGGGAGGGCCTTGGCTGCTCAGGTGGGGTCTGTGGGCCAGCAGAGGCGGTGTGCCTGAGAAGTGCAGAGCTGGCCCCCCAGACCTGGAGTGGGAGTCCAGGTGACCCCGCTGGGGCAGGCTGGGCTGAGCCACGGCAGGGGGAGCCCCCCCACGGCGGCAGGCATGAAAAGCGCCCCTGCACGTTCTGGCGTCTGTTGAAGGAAGGACCAGAGACCCCCGTGGGGACATGTGGAATGGTGACTCGGTGTCCTAGCGGCTGTGCCTGCTGGCTTTGCCTCCTGCCTTCCCAATGGCCCCAGCCACCCCCCAGGATGAGGCAGAGTTCAGAGCCAGACCCAGACAGGCAGCTCCTGGCCCTGTGCCAGCAGCCACCTTCCTCGCCTTCAGGTGAACCTGTCCATCCCAGTGGGCTGGCCGGAGTGGCTGTGGCCAGGTATGGCCAGCCACAGATCCGGTGCCCACACTGCAGCTGCAGCAGCCCAGCAGTGCCTGGCCACACGGAGTGGCACCTTCCCTGGCTGCAGAGTGCCAGACCCCAGGGGCGCCTCGGGCTCCAGGGTAGCCCTGGGGCCTGTCTGGCTGCAAGGCTGCTGCCTGGGTCCCTCCGCTCGGCTTGCTGCTAGTGTTTCTGCTGCCATCGAGGTGGAACCTGTGTGCCCCTCAGCTGGCATCCCTGTGGGCAGCCGGGAGGCCCTCACTCCAGATGTGCTGCTGGGGACCCAGGGCAGGGATCGGAATAGGAATCGAGGCTCTCCCCCTGCCCTGGGTGACTCGCCGTGGGGACTTGGCATCGGTGTGTCCCAGAGCTCCTGACGCCCACATCCATGCAGAGAAGCAGGACACCCAAGGTGGCTGGGACTCGGGCCCCAGGGCTGGTGGGCCTTCTGCCACCTCTGCCTTCGACAGCCCAGATAGGAGGTGACTCTGGGACATTGCACAAAGGGTATGAGCCCACGAACGCTTGCTGTCATTCACAGTTACAGACAGACACGCGCCACCCTTGAGTGGGGCTCCTGAAGGCAACTGGATGAAGTGGCAGGAGCCCGGGACACAGGGCAGCCACCGCAGCTTGTCCTGACATGGTAAGACATTCCAGTGGCATCGGAAAAGTGGCTGGGCCAACCAGACCACTGCCGCCCGCTGTCACTGCCGCTCGACAGTGGACGATGGCCTGTCCTTTGCTGTGACCGTCTTGTTCGGCTCAATCTCTATGATGACGCCTGGTCACAACACGAGCCCCTGTGTTGTGAACGCTGTTCCGCAGAGTTGAGAGCCGTGGTCTCGGGGCCCTGGCCCCTGGGGCGAAGGGGTCAGGATGGGAGGCTGGCCAGGCTCCCTGTCTCGGCTCCGCCCCCACCTCCTGGCTGCCTCCACACGGGGCGAGGGTCAGGGTGGTCCCTGCACATCATGTCCGTCTGGCAATGGCAACTGTCATCACTCGCCACCAGGTGAGCAGCCACAGTGGCAGTGGCAGTGTGCCTGGCCTCACCCCGGGCAGGGAGCAGGAGATTTCCTCTTCCCATTGGACAAGTGCTGACTCAGAAAGGCCAAGCAACTTGCCCACAGCCACACAGCCACAAGGCACAGAGTTGGGACATTCAGGAGCCCCCAGTGACCCAGGGATTCCTCTGCTGACCGCCTCCCCATCACCAGCATCGGCACTGGCTGCTGACCTGCTGAGCTTCTCAGAGCCCTAACTCAGCCCCGCTGGCCGAGGCCTGTGGTCTGGGTCACCAGCTCGGCTTCGTGTTTCTCAGGGACGTTCAGTGGCTGGTGTTGGGGTGAAGGGTCTGGGGGCAGAGGCAGAGCACCGAGAACCTAGTGGGCCCCAGGCAGGCCAGCTTCTGCCCGCTCCAGGGGGACAGGCGCTCGCCGGGCTGACATGGGCGGAGATTTAAGGAAACACCAGAGTCTTTGGCCACCAGAGGCTGGAGCTGACCTGAGGCCTGCTGTGATTCTGCTGCCCACCTCCAGCCTCCTGAGGGCCATCCTGCATCTTGGGATGGGCCCTTTCTCTGGGAAGCCCTTGCCTGTCCTTTCAGCTCTGGCCACAGTGGGGACAGGATGGCCTGGCTCAGAGCCGGTCACTCCTGGCCACAGGCGCTTCGTGGGGTGGGATGATCCTGATATCCTTGTTCTCACACACCCCATCCTCAGAGTGTGGAGGCCACCTGAAGGGCATGGCTGTCACATGTGGTGTTTGGTCTTACAAGGACTGAGAGGCGGTAGTGCAGGGGCAGAAGGGAAGGGCAGGCAGGACTGTCCACGCGGAGGCTGGGCAGTCCCTGGGCAACACAGCAGAAGAACCAGCAACCTAGGGAAAGAGAGACCTCAAAATCAAATGCTGGCCGAGAGCGGTGGTGCTCGCCTGCAATCCCAGCAGCTCGGGAGGCTGAGGCCAGAGGATCGCGAGCTCAAAGCCAGCCTCAGCAACAGCAAGGCCCTAAGCCACTCAATGAGATTCTGTCTCTAAATAACGTACAAATAAGGCTGGGGCGTGGCTCAGTGGTCGAGCGTCTCTGAGTTCAATCCCTGGTGCCCTCCCTCCAAAAAGAAAAAAATATATATGTATACATATATATCAAACGCTGTGCTGGGAACAACACTGGAGAAAGGAAAGAGCTCCGGGCTGGGGAGGGCTTGGTTGGTAAAGCGCTTGCCTTGCGTGCACAAGGCCCTGGGTTCAATCCCCAGGACCTCCAAACAAAGAAAGAGGGAAAACTCTCAGAAGGACAAAGGTGCTTCCCTCGTGGGCCTGGCCTGGACTCAGACCCGACATGTAGGAAACCCCTGTGCTCCACAGTGAGGCGCGGACTGTCAAGTGGGTGATGGGGCTGAGCAGATGGTCCTCCAAAGAGGCTCCGAGTCAAACAGCAAGCCCCGGGGACGACGCCCAGCACCCCTGGTCGCCAGGGCAACACAAAGCACAACCGCCCGGAGGGAGCACTGCCTTCGCCAGGTGCCGTCGTCAGAGACAGGGACAGCAAGTGTCCAGGAGGACGCAGAGGGACGAGCCTCGTGCCCAGCTGGGCTACACAGCAGCAGCAACTGAGGACCCCGCGACTCCTCTCCTGGGCACACACCAGAGAGGGTCAATGTTTATTTAGGTCCATCCAAAACCTTGCACAAGGTTCGCAACAGCCAGAGTGCAGACACCCCGGCCACTCGCTGATGAGCAAGTAACTCGTGGTCCGTCCGCGTCGGCACAGGCCTCAGAAGGGCCGGAGCAGACACGCCACGACTGGACCCACCCCAGACAGAGCCTGAGTGAGGGCAGCCAGGCACGGAAGGCCACTGCCTCAGGGTTCCAGGACACACAGACCCACGGGGAAAGAGCCATCGGTGGTCCTAGGGCTGGGGGTGGCGCGGGGGAGGGAGATTTCCGGGTGCTGAGAAGGTGGGTCACGGGACGGTAGCTCACAGCTTGAGGACGGATTACCAAGGACGTCGAATTGTAGGCTTCAGGGGGGTGAAGGGTCCGGTTTGTGAATTTTATCTCAATAAAACTTTTTTCCTCAAAGACACTTGTGAAAAACTCAAAGGGATTTAGGCCAAAAGGGAATCTGCTGATCTCTCCTTGGTAGGTGAGTGGGTCAGAGCTCTGGTTGACCCGACAGGGTCTGAAACAGGTGGTCAGCGCCTGGGCAAAGCTCATCCGACACCCCGGCTGGGAAGAGAGGAGGAAGCCTGCGGCTTGCACCAAGGGCAGTGGGTCCTAGCACCACTGTCCACTGCAGTTGGAGGAGGCGTGAGGTGGGCACTGGTGGGGTGGAAAGGGGCTCTCCTGCCTGGGTAGGCAGAGGGAGCCGTTGGGGGAGGCCTGGAAGAGGAGCCAGCCCCCATCACGGGCTCTGTGTCCTAGATGGTTCCTCACCACCTCTCCCTCCACTCTTCACCCAGCACGTGTCTCCAGTGTCCAGGGCACAGAGATGCTGAGGTGGGGCTGCAAGTGGACTCGGCAGGCAGGGGTCAGCCAGGCCTGCAGGATGAGACAGGTGCTGAGATCTGGACGGCCCCGGGCCACAGAGCCCAGGGCAGGAGCACCCGTTCTGACTTTGGAGGGCCAGCGGCCTTCCTGAAGGAAGGCAGGGGTCACCCAGCTGAGGCCACGGCTGGAGCATGGCATGGGAAGGCAGAATGCAGCCCAAGCCCGTGGGTGCAGGGGCTGAGAGGGTGGAGTGCGGAGGGCTCAGCAGTCGCCGGCGGCAGGGCCTTGAGATTCAGGAGGTAGAGCACTGCCCCGAGGCCAGGGAGCACTGACCAGGGAGCCCCGAGGACCACGTCCCTGATGGCACAGGTGTGCCAGGGCCCAGCCCACTACTGTGACTTTTGCCTGCCTCTCCCCAGCCTTGGAGCCTGGTCACTGTGTCACCGTTGGACACAGCCCTTGCCCAGCCTCTGACTTCTGCACCTCGGACGAACCCACAGCCTCCCCAGCCTCTCCTGGCCTCCCACCTGCCCAGGGGTCCCCCATGGGATGAGCGGGTTGGAGAGGCGGTTTAGGGAAAACGGCACCAGGAAGCCACGGGCCACCTCGTCCTAGAGTCTGCTCACACACAAGCTCTGGAGGAAGATCAGGGGGAACGAGTAGAAGCCACCGTGGGCAAAGTGATTCTCAGATGTCTTTGGGTGCTCACCAGACACGTGCTGAGCTGGAGGGCGAGTGAGGCCTCTGTAGCTCTCCCCAGAGCCCACAGGCTGTGTCCCTGAGAGCCGTGCTGGTGATTTCAGCTGGTGTCCAACAAGGTCAAAACATAGGTCAGAAGGAGCCACGGGCGAGGGTCCCAAAGGCACCCGGGGCGTGCCCTTTGCTGTACGCAATGAGCTCAGATTCAATAAGCCCCTGGAGATGGCAGCGGCTTCCTCACCTCTTCACCGCTCACGATCAATCAGACAGAATGCAAGGCTGCGTCCTCTGCCCCCGTCTCGGTGCCGGGTGCCGAGGGGGAGAGGTCCTCCCAGGACCCCAGAGTGAAGCTAGCACATGGAAGAGTGACAGGTGCTGTAGCTCGGGGAGGGAACGGGGTGCTGAGGGGGCTCTGAGGAGAGAGGCCCACCTGGCCTGGGCCCTGGAGAGAGGTGCTGCAGGTGAGTCCGGAGGGGCCTCGGTGAAATGCGGGCACCTTCCAGACCACACAGGCGAGGCGTGAATGGCCACACAAACACACTGAATGCGTTTGTGTCCCCCAAGGGCCAATGTGACTGAAGGCGTGGTCCCCAGGTGGCGGACCTTCGAGAGGCGGGTCTGTGGAAAGTTCTTGGGTCACTGGGGGCGTGTCCTCGGAGGGCACTGTGGGAACCCAGTCTCTCTCTCTGATTTCTGTTTGGCTGTGCAAGCTCGTCCCCACCCACGGGCGTCTGCCTGGCAGGATGCAGCCCAGGGTGCCTCTTGCTGGAACTGAGCCAGTGCAGATCATACCCTTGAACTCCATCTTGGTGAGCTTGCTGTAGAGGCCGTGACCCAGCCACAGATGTCACCTTGCAGTGGCATCGAGAGTGATGTTTGGCACGAACGTGCCAATGGAAGACCACACAGCGAAGAGAGTGAGCGAACCCACAGAGAAGGGTCTCAACCGCGTTGCTGGACAGAAGACCATCCATAATGGACGATTCCAGTTACGCCATGTTCAGAAACAGTGCAGCTAACCACGGTGGCCAGGCTGCACAGCCACCAGCAGGAGAACTGTTCCCCTGGGAGGAGGAGGCTGTGGGTGGGAGGCACGGCGGGTCTGGGATGCAGACAACACTTGATTCCCAACTCAGTGGTCATGACATGGACATTCACCATATAGTGACTCACTATTTGGACAAATGTGCAGCTTGACCACAGACAGCGCCTCGAACTTCCTAGGAAGGTGTTAGGGTTCAGCTGGGAGGTGTCCCCCAGCTCCCACATGAGACCCTGCAAGACGGTCCAGGGGAGAAGCAAGGGCTTGTGACAGTCTCACCAGTCAGTGATTAACCCCTGCCAGGGATCAGCTGGTGGCGACTGCATGGTGGGTGTGGCTGGAGGAGGGGGAAGTGGGCGTGGCTTTGGGTACATATTTGTATCTGGAGAGTGGAGTCTCTCCTGCTCCCGGATCACCATGATGTGAGCTGCTCCCTCCACCACACTGTCCGGCCAGGATGCTCAGCCTCACCTCAAGCTCTGAGGAATGGAGCTGGGCTTCTGTGGACTAGGACCTCTGAACTGAGAGCGCTCAAATAAACCTTCCTCCTGACTGTTGTTGTGGTCCCATCCTTTAGTCACAGCAATGAAAAAGCTAAGGCAGAAGGGGCATCTACACACTTGAGACAGAAGAGTATAGTGGCTGCAAAAATGTGCTCTGACCTTGGCTGAGGTTGGGGTCAGTGGCAGAGCGCTCACCTGGCATGCGTGAGGCACTGGTTCGATCCTCAGCATCACATAAAACAAAATAAAGGTATTGTGTTCACCTACCACTAAAACATGTTTTTAAAACTTGTGCTCTAGACTTAACTGCCTGCGCATTTCCACCTTGAGCAAGTGACTTGACCTGTCTAAGCCTCAGTTTTCTATTTTTAAAAACAATGATAATAATAATACCTGTCTCATAAAGTTGTTTTAGGATTAAGTAGGATAATAAGTGTTAAGTGCTCAGTCCAGCCAGCACATAGACATGATTCTTTACCATTGTCGTCATTGTCCTCACCATCATCATATCATTGTCATGATTATCGCCATTTCACCTTCCTTATTATCATTGCCATCATCACCATCACCATTACCATCATCACCACCATCACCATCACCATCACCACCATTAATATCACCATTACCACCATCACCACCATCACCACCATCACTATCATCATCATCACCATCACCATCATCACCACCATCACCATCACCATCACCACCATTAATATCACCATTACCACCATCACCACCATCACCACCATCACTATCATCATCATCACCATCACCATCATCACCACCATCACCATCACCATCACCACCATTAATATCACCATTACCACCATCACCACCATCACCACCATCACTATCATCATCATCATCACCATCACCATCATCACCACCATCACCATCACCACCATCACCATCATCACCATCATCAACACCATCACCACCATCACCATCACCACCACCATCATCATCATCACCACCATCATCATCACCACCATCACCACCACCATCACCACCATCAATATCACCATCACCACCATCACCATCATCAACACCATCACCACCATCACCATCACCATCACCATCATCATCATCACCACCATCATCATCACCACCATCACCACCACCATCACCACCATCAATATCACCATCACCACCATCACCATCATCACCATCATCAACACCATCACCACAATCACCATCACCACCATCATCACCTCCATCACCATCATCACCACCATCACCATCACCATCTCATCATCATCATCACCATGACATGACCATGACCATCATCACATCTGTCATCACCATCACCATCATCTTTACCACCATCACCATCATCACCATCACCATGACCATCATCACATCTGTCATCACCCTCACCATCACTTCACCACTGTCACCACCATCACCATCACCATCATCACAACCGTCATCATCGTCACCATCATTGCCATTCCCTTCACCACCATTACAGCCTTTCCTTCTTGTTCACCCATCCAAATCTCTTCTACATTATCTTCCTCTTCCTCCCTCCCTCCACTTCTCTTTTCACCATCTTCATCTTGAAATTGAATGCCTGATGACAGTGCTCTCTGGGATTCTGGAAGGTTCTAGTTCTCGCTAAGTAAGAAGTGAAATCAGCCTCCCATTTTCCCAAAGCTTTTTCACTCTCAGTTTCAAACCATCTGTCCCATCGACAGAACACACGTCCCGACTCTTGGCTCAGAGTGAGCTTCCTCTCCTTGCACTAGAAAAGCCGATCCTGTCTTCCTCCCGCTGTCCTGCTGTCACAGTGGGACCCCACGCCTGGACCACAGCTGGCTTCACCAGGAGTGGAGGCCTGGCCCCAGCTGACCCCAGCCGAGCCTCTTCCAGGAGTCAGGAATCAGGCAAGGGACAGTCAGGATGGAGAGAGCACACAGTGGTGGAGCAGAGAGAGCCGGTCCTGGAGGACAGAGACCTAAGGCAGCCTGGCAGAGGAGAGGCTGAGGGGCCAGGAGGGGAGCCTTAGTCCTGATGCATCTGCCAGCCAGGAGAAGGGTGCTTACCAGAAACCCAGCCAGCTGGGACGCTGACCTGGACTTCCAGTCCCCAGAACCGTGGGTAGTGAATGTCTGCCGTCTAAACCCTGCTTTGTGGAGTTGCTGCGGCAGCCCTTGCAGACCAGCACACAGGGCTTCCAAATGCTCTCCGAAAAGAGCAAGAGGTAAGTGTGTAAGTGATTGGGCCTATGGCTCTATGGCCCCTCTCAACGGTCACTCTGCTGTCAGAGTGAGACCACAGCCATGAGAAGGCATAGCCACACTCTAGCCAAGCTTCACTGGTACAGACAGGCAGGGCCAGATCTGCTGAACAGGCTGCAGTTTGCGATCCCTGGCTTACAGCAACAACAAACATTTATTTTGTTCAGAAACTTCAATTGTGACAGGTGTGGTGGGGGCTGCTTCGTGGCTTAGCTGGAGTGCTGGCCGGGGCTGGAGGACTGCCCCAGGCAGTGCCCATACTTGGTGCATCCAGCTGTGGGCTGGAGCTGCCTTCTCTCCCGGTGGGCCTGTCCGTGGCTGCTTGGGCTTCCTTTCACCGCGGACTCTTCTAAGTTCAAGTGTCCAGGAGCGCGAGGTAGAGGCTGTCACTGCTCATGAGTTATCATTTGAAATCACACTGTGCCACCTCTGCCCTCCTCACAGCCAGCCCAGATTCACCTGGTGGTGGAATGAGGGTCAACACCACACTGCAGGAGGTCCTGCCTGGAGTCCGCTTCCTCGCGGTAGACAGTGCAGACAGGAAGGCCTTGGGTGACTGGAGCTGCAGCCAGAAAGCTGAGGCCAGAGAGGCGCGGTTGGGACCCCGGCAGCTAGTGTACGTCCTCTGCATGGCCATCCACTGCTGGAAAGGGGCCCTTTTCCCAGCCAGGTGGGTCCCTCTGGGCCTAGGAAAGGAGACTGTAGTCCCCATCACTTGTGTGAAGTGCTGCTGCCCGGCTGTCACCGGGCCCAGGCTCGGAGCCCGCGGAGCCCTGCATGGGGCGAGGTTTTTCTTGCTCCTGACTGTTTTCTGGTTGCTGGGTGGTTCTGTGTTTACAGCCCTGAGAGTCTCCTCCGGAATGAGATCAATGCTGCCAGCCCTGTTCTACGGAGAACGATTTCCTGATTGCACAAGTGCCTCTCAGATCTGCATTCCAGAGAAGGGAGCCCGCCACGCTGGGGTTCCTCTGACCAGAGGGGATGAGGGAGGGTCTTTGGAGGTGGGGCAAGATGGGGACTGCAAGCAGGGAGCGTGCACACCGCCGGATGCTGGCCAGTACTTGCTTGGAACTGATCGCCACTTCTCACCGGGATCTCAGTTGCAGTCCACGGCTGTGTGAGGAAAGGCTGTCGCATCAGCAAAAAAGGTTGGGGATGAAATGGAAGGAAGGAAATGCAGAGTGAACTGAGGAAGATGGAAGCCTTTATCTCAACAGGGCCTGGGGAGCAGGCTGAGGCTGGGCACCCCTGGAGGAATCCTCCACCTCCTAGCAACAACAGCACCCTGCTCCCCAAGGCTTCCTAGGTGCCCATAGCCTGCTCCTTGAATTGTCACGGCAACCCTGAGGGAATCCGTGTTATCACCATTTTATAGACAAGAAAACTGAACTTGGAGATGTTCAGTGACTGTCCAAAGCCATACAGCTGGAGGGCTCTGAGATCAGGACTCAAACCTAAATTTTGCTCGGACAAGTATTTAGCCTGTTGCCCACATAGTCACAACATATGATTTTTAATGAGTAGCAAACAGCCCTGAAATACTATTCCATACCCATTTAGATAAAGTAAGCTGAAACAAAATAAGAGATCATCTCCAACGTCAGCCAGTTAAAGTGCAGAACTGGACAGTTACACCGTGGGTGAGAGGTAAAAGGTTCTGGGTGGACTGGGGAGCAGTCTGGTCACTTCCAAGAAGATCCAAGGGCACAGGACCCCACATGTCTGCCTACCAGCACTTAGAGGGACTCCTGAGAACCAGAAGAGCCAGCTAGAAAGTGCATAAATGGCAGAAGAGAGTGCTCCTCACACAGCCCCAGCCAGGGAGGGAGGCCCTGTCCCCGCCTGCCTGGTGGTCTTTAGGGAAGGGCTCTGTGCCAGGACTAGAGGCCGAGGTGGAAGTCTAGGGGCTGGTTTTCTCCAAAGCTTCTTAACCAAAGGTGATGCCCCCCATTGGGAAGCTGGGTGCAGGGTCCCTGGCTAAAGAGGCTTGGAACAGCCTCCTCTCCTGCTCTGGGTCTCAGGGTCCACTGCCTGGTCAGGGAGCCCTGGTTGGCCTGGCTCACCTGAGGCTGCCCAACCTTAGCGCCTCTGCTTCTGCAGCCCACTGCACCCACCGCTGCCATTTGCCTTGCCCTTACTAGCAGAGCTGGGGACCTGGACTCCTGCCTGCGAATTCATGGTCCAGGAAATGCGCTTTAAATCCACCCCAGGAAGCTCAGATCCAAGAATCAGGCACCATCTCTCGGTGGGGGGAGCCAGTGGAGAGCCAGTGTAGAGAGCCAGAGTGGAGACCCAGGGAGCCTCCCTAAGCGCTCGGCCCTGGGGTGGGGGGTACCTGTGGCAAGGGCGCACGGGATTTGGGTGATTCTGCTCCAAAACTGTTCGTGTGGCCCGACTTTCCCTAACTCGTGGGGGGAAGGAGCCCACCAAGTGCAGTTTTCTGGAGGTCATCGCGCGCCCCTCGCCTACACGGGACCGCAGCGGCTGGAAGGAAAAGGGCAGGATTGTTTGCCACAGGCAAAAGCCACCTGTGGTTCGCGGCGAGCCTCGCGGGTCCGAGTGGCGGATCGCGGCACCCACGCGGGCCGGGCTCGGGCGCCTGGCGGTGGCAGGGCCCGCTGCGCCGGCTCGGGCGGTGGCCCAGGGCGCCTTCCCGTCACGCGGTCGCCGCCCTCCGCACGCAGGCCGGGGCCGGGGGCCGGGGCGCCGCGCGGGACCCCCGCTCGGGCGGCGGCCGCGGGCCGCGGGAGGGGGCGCGGGGCGGGGCCGGGCGGGCGCGCACGCCGCCGCCGCCCCGGACCCGCCGCATTGCTGCTGCCGCCGCCGCCCGGCGGCCCGCGGCCCGCGATGGTGCAGCCGCCCGCGCCGCCGCCCGCGGGCCCCGCCGCCGCCCTCGGGCGCCCGCAGCGCGGCAGGGGCGGGCGGGGGGCTGCGGCCCGGGGCTGAGCGCGGGCGGGCGCGGCGAGGGGCTCGCGCCGAGGTGGAGCCGGGCCGCCGCCGCCCGCGGCCCCCCCGCGCCCGCTCCCCTCCCCTCCCCCGCCCCTCCGGTCCTGTCTCCAGCGGGAGCGCGAGACGCTGGTCAGGCTCCGCGGCGCCGCGGAAAATGAGCACTCGCCCCCGTTGACTCGAGTCGCCGCGCCGGCCGCGCCGCGCTGCCTTCTCCATTGCTCCCCGAAAAGCGAGTCAAAACAAAAAGCCAGCAGCCAACCAAGACTCCGGCTCGTCGCTCGCCTTGTTTTTTTCACCGCCTGCGGGATTCGCGAGCCGCGTTACATGCATGTCCAGTGGGGGTAGGTTTAATTTTGACGATGGAGGGTCCTACTGCGGAGGCTGGGAGGACGGCAAGGCGCACGGCCATGGCGTCTGCACCGGCCCCAAGGGCCAAGGCGAATACACCGGCTCGTGGAGCCACGGCTTCGAGGTGCTGGGCGTCTACACCTGGCCCAGCGGCAACACGTACCAGGGCACTTGGGCGCAGGGCAAGCGCCACGGCATCGGCCTGGAGAGCAAGGGGAAGTGGGTGTACAAGGGCGAGTGGACGCACGGATTTAAGGGGCGCTACGGGGTGCGGGAGTGCACGGGCAACGGGGCCAAATACGAAGGGACCTGGAGCAACGGGCTGCAGGACGGCTATGGCACGGAGACCTACTCGGATGGAGGTAGGTGCCCGCGGGTCGGGATGGGGCCGGGTGGGTCGGGTCGGAGGAGGGACCCTCCCCAATCCTCCCTCTGTTTATCTGCGGGGAAGTTGAGCCTCTCCCTCCCCTTGGACTGTGGGCGCTCAGGGTATTTCTTGGGTTCTCTGGAGGCCTCAGTGGCCCTGGCTACAGGTTGCCCCAGGCCTGGTGGGGGGCAGCGCCGGGGTGCCAACTCCATGGTGTCGGGGGCTCTCCAGCAGCAGAGCCAGGCTGAGGGCTGCTGCCTGAGCAGTGGATGAGCGCATCACCCAAGAGCAGGCCAGAGACCTGCTGGCAAGGCCAGGCTGGGCCGGTGGCCACCTCTGGGACCCACTAGGGGCGGAGGGGGTGGTGGAGAGGGCCCACTTTCCTCCAACACGGTCGCCCCCCTGGTGTGGCTGGAGCCAGGTAACAGCTTCTCTGCTTGTTTTCCTGCGGTGCCCAGGGCCTCCCTCAGTCCTGAATCAACCCTAGCAAACGGAGAGGGAGACCGGGAGCGCGAGAGGGGGGGATGCCAACCCCAACCAAAACAGCCAGGCAGTAAACTTCTAGGTGGTTGGACGCGGGCTAGCGCTGTTGAAGCTGGCTGCTGGAGGGAGGAGGGAGGCCATCTGCTTAGCGAGAACCCAGGAATCTCTCCTTTCAGTGGCTGAACCATTTTTACCGTTAGTTGGGGGATGGCTCTGGGTCTTCATTCTAGATGCCACCACATCCCGGACAGAGCCAGGTGCCGGAAGCCAGTGAACTGCCTGTAAGATGGTTTCTGTGCAGGAAGCCTTGGCTGGCTTGGCAGCTGCCCTCTTGCCTGGACTCTCCAGTACCCACAACTCCATGCCTCTGAGAAGCAGGGAGCCATAGCGACTGGTCTCAGAAGCCAGACCCAAGCCCAGGCGGGCCCACGACCCCTCCCCCACTGAGAGCTCTTGCCCCGAGGTGGCTCCCGCCTCCCTCAGGGCGGCTCTGCTGTTTTGCAGGCCTGGATGCCTGGGAAGGGAGTGAGACGCAGCAATGACTTGTGCTTCTGCTGGGGATAAAATCATGAGCGTGAGCGTCTGTGCTCGCCCTGCCTGCCTGTGCCCGAGTCTCCTGCAGGAAGCCCAGAGCTCTGCTCCTCCTCATCCAGGAGTGATGGAGGGCTGGAGAGTAATTATTATTTTGGCTTATGCAACTGAAAGGCAGGGCTCGTTATTACCCAAAGAGGAGGCGGAGTCTGGGCAGTTAATTATATAATGCTCCCGCCTGCCGGCTCCAGGCCCAGCCCGGTCCCAGGAGGCCCGTGCTCTTGTTTTCATGGAGCCCCACGGCCCCTGGGCCTGAGGGCCAGGAGGGAGCGGGCAGCCCTGCTTCGGAGCCAGGCTTCGGAGCCAGGCGTGGGCCTGTGTGTGTGTGCGTGCGCGCGCTTGCACACGCAGGCCTGGCAGCAGTTGTGGGTGGCAGAGGCAGGCAGGCAGGCAGGCAGCCTGGCGCTCCCAGCTGGGCTCTGGGGGAGCCCAGGGCAGTTGTCGCCCCCAGGACTCCGGCTGGACTGCTCTGCAAAACTGTCCTCCAGAGGGGCTCCCAGTGAGTGGTGACTGCTCCAGAGTGTGCTCCATGTCCTGGGGCAGGCCAGGTGCACTGGGAAGGTGGGAGGAGGCCTTGGCCTCTCCTGGCCTGTGACGCTGGTAGGAATTTCTTGGGGGGAAGTCATGTCCCCAGGCCTTGAGCAGCTCCGGTGGCCTGAGAAATTCTTTCCCTCATTGAACAAATACCTCTTGGGCACTTGCTGTGACCAGGTGCTCCGGCTGTGGGAACACAGCAGTAAGCCAGCGGCTGGCATCCCTGCCCTCAGGAAGCTTCTGTTTGGGGAGAAGAGTGGAGACTCCCTGGCGATTCTGCAGGGAGGGAGCATCTGCTGGGCTGGCTGTGAGCTCGTCCCTTCGAGGTTGATGTGGGCAGGTTCTCGGGGCCACCTCCTTGGGCTTTCCAGCCCTGCGCCCAGCCAGTCCCCAGAGTGCTTCCTGTGTGTCCTGCTTTGTCCTGCCCATTGTACAGGCCAGGCCAGTGAGCCTACCCGTCCACACTAGCTGGAGTCCTGGGTTCCAGTCTGGGGCAGCAGAGGCTCTGTTCGCCCGGGGCCACGCCCCCTTGTTCCCACCCCACCTGCCTGCCAGCTGCCGGGCATATCCACCTTGTCTCAAGGGACTGTGGTCCTCGGGTCTCCTGTAGGCACTCTGAGGCTAGCACAGGTGCCAGCTTCAGGGAGGGTCCTCCCTCTTGGCTGGCCACATAGCATGAGGGAACATTGAGTTGACCCTCTGCTCAGGGATGACCAGGCTCAGGCATCTGGGGCTAGTTCTCTGAATGTAGTCCTAGCTTCTCACAGGAATGGAGCGACCACTCAGGACTTGCATGCCTGGGCAGTCTGTTTGTGTCCACAGTGGGGTGTGGTCACCTGCCAGAGTAGGGCAGGGGTCTTGCCGCCTTCTCCCTCCTGTGTCAGGGGCAGACGGAGCCTTCAGGAGGGAAGGTTCCACCGCCAGTCCACTTGGCTTTTGTCCAGGAGGTGGGAATTTGGGGGCAGCAACTGCAGAGCTCCCGAACTTTAGCCCAGCTCCAGTGCTGACTTGGGGAAACGCAGCCTCATGGAGAACGCAGCAGTGGCGAACGTCTCCCACATCGAGCTGGGGCTGGTGTGGACTGCGCTTCAGCTGGGGACACTTGTGCCAGCTCCTCCTCCGGCTCACCCTCCCCCGGCTCAGGCAGGCGCTGCTCTTAAGTGAGCCGAGCAGCTCCCACCGCCTGCCTGCGTGGTGTGCCTGAGCCTGGGCGGCAGGGCAGACGCTCCCGCAGAATCTGCCACCTGGCCTTGGAGCCTTACCCTGCTGGAGCTCCGTGCTGTGGCCTTGGGCAAGTCACTTAACCTCTCTGAGCTGGTTTCCTCGGTTTGCAGAGGGCTGGTGGCAGAGCTGTGAGTGGCCAGGAGTGGCCGTTTGTGTGCAGGTGGACCTGCAGGAATGCAGCAGGCGCCTGTTGTGGGCCGTCCTTGGTGCCACCGTGATGGCCATTAGAGCCACTGGCCAGGCATGACGGGGTGCCCGTGCACACATGAGCGGGCTGCAGTGCCTGTGCCGTGTCAGGCTCCCGGCTCCACACCTGCAGAGGTGACCCCGCAGGTCCCATCCTGGCGGGGGAGCCAGCGCTTGCAGTGAGGAATGTGGGGGAGGGAGGGCCGGGTCCACGCTCAGGGTGGCTCAGGCCACCTCTGTCCACTCGCTCGTGTGGAATTCCTGTTCTTTCCCATCTCTCCTTCCCTCTGGGTGCAGTGCCCAAGTGCAGGCCGGCTACCCCACCTGTCCCTGGGGCCCTGAGTCCCCCCCCCCCCGTGCCTCCCCGCTTGCTGGATGCTGTGCTTTCTGTGCAGGTAGATGTGTCTCCTGGGCACTGTGGACGCAGAACCCTTGGACTAAAAGTCACCCCCTCTGATAATCCCGCCCACATCCTGAAAGGTATGAGTCACTCACACCCGGCCTCTCGCCCTCCTGCGCAGGGCCGCTCCCTGGCCCAGACTCCTCACCCACACAAATCACACCCACCCACAGCCCGACGAGCCACCCAGGCGCCTGCGCACACACGCGCACAACACACCTGCCACAGCCCCCAGCGGCCATGTGCCCCCTCCCCGTGGCTGCACCCTCACCCCTGCTCTGCTCCCTGCCGCCTGCCCGGGGAGTTCCGCCGGCTCCCGGGTGGCACGCCTCGCTTCCGTGGGAAACTCAGCGCGCGGCTAGTGCCTGTGGACAGAGCCCCGTCCTCTCCTCCACCCAACATGAACTGCCCACGGGTGTAGTATTGGTGCTTGTTGAAGTCTAGACACCCAGGTCAGCAGGAAGCGACCCCTGGACACAGACACTGCACCAGTAGATGCTCGTCCCAGAGCAGAGCGCGAGAGCCCTCCCGCAGGCTGGGGGGACGGCGATTCTCAGTGATGCTCTTTCAGCCACGGGTGGGGTGTTGAGAGGCTCCATGGCTGAGGGGGGAAGGTGAGCAGGTGACAGCGTCCCCTCTACCAGCTCCTCTGCAGGGGCCCGCCGAGACCCAGAGGCAGTGAGTGGCAGGGTGCTGGTGGGAGTCCCGGCTGATGCCAGCCTTCAGGGCGGCAGGAGGCAGGAGCGGGCCCCAGCCGCGTGCTCTCGGGGCCTGGGGAGAGGGAGACCTGGGAGGCTGGGGCCTTGCCTTCCTCAGTTCCCGAGTCTAAACAGCCATCCGCCTCGAGCTGGTGATTTTTGTGGAACTTTTGTGCCTTTAAATGACAAGTACGTCCAGGTCTGTGAGTGCTAGGAGGGACTCCTGCGGAGTGTCCACGGTAGACCCTGGTGGGTCGCCTTGCCCAGGGCGCAGGGTCCTGCTGGGAGAGGCCACCGCCTCGGGGCTCTGGTGCCTCGGCGGCGGGATCTTCAGGACCTTGGAGAGCGCCGTTCCAGGCCTGCGCCGTGCGGTTCTCTGCAGGTGACCTCCTGGAGCCCACAGACGTCCTCACTGGGGACCACCTGGACCCTGGGCACTCCTCGCTGAGGACCACCTGGCCAGGGCTTCCCGCGGGCGGGGCTCAGAAGTGTGCCCGGCCCTGCTCTGTCCGCGTGTGGGTTCCGTTCCAAGGAGTTTGCCTGTGTCCCCGACTGTCAGTCTGTTCTGAGGGGGCGGGGCGCCTGCCAGGTGCCGCCACCTCCTGGTGGACTGAGAGAGTGTCCCGGCCGCAGCAGGCTTGGGGGCTGGAGGCCCTCCAGGGCCCTGGGCGGCCTCCGCGGGTATGTGCAGGGCCCTGCGGGGAAGCAGGTGCCCGGCTGGCCGGGGAGGCAGCCAGGGAGAGGGCATCGCCCGTCACAGAGGGCCATTCAGCACGCGCCCCCAGCCACACGTGGCTGTGGATTTAAATCCAGATTAATCAAAGTGAAGTTTAAGGAGTCGGCTCAGTGGCCACATTTCAGGTGCTTGGGAGCCTCTGTGATGAGTGCTGCCACTCACAGACACTGACCCCTTCCATCATTCCAGAAAGGCCCGTTGGACAGCCCTGGCCTGGAGTGAACATGGCATGCAGGGGGCGTGCGTGTGGCTGGTCCCTGCTGTGAGACCAACTACTGACGTGGAGCTAGCACAGAGCAGTCACTCACGGGATTTGTGGAGTGAGTGGACATGCAAGTGGACGTGGCCGTATCTGGCCACTTCTCTCACCACCGTCACTGCACACGTCCAGGTCACCGTGAGATGGATGTCACAGCCTCACTTTGGCATTCTCGTGAAGTCCCTGTTTTGTCGTGGGCTCTGTGGTTGCCCGGGAGAGACCCCGTGTTCTGCACAGGGCCGGCTGAGCAGCGAGGGCTGCGGCCAGGCGCTCCTGGTGTGGGCAGTGGTGGAGGGAGGGGGGCTTCTGATGCTGCTGAGTGAGTGGCCTTCTGTGCAGGTGCACAGGTGGCCTGCTGCCCACCATGTCCTCTCCCCTGTCCTCCATGTGGTGTGTCCAGGCATCCGAGAAGGGCTCCAGAGTCCTCCTGGGTTCAGGTCACACAGCTGGGGAACCTGGGCCCAGCCGAGAGTCCTCCTGGGACTCAGAGTCCTCCTGGCTGAGCTCGGTGGCGCGTGGTCCCTGGCTGGCTGCAACCATTGATGGGGAAAGAAGAAACAGATACCAGAACCAGGAGTTGTCACTTCCTAAGTGGCGAGGGGTCTCCTTGCTGGACTTTGAGGATCTGTAGGACGCTCCACAGGGGAGAGCTCTGCATGTCCTGCAGGAGCAGCAGCCGTGCCCAGGGCAGGGGAAGCCCAAGTCCAGTCTGGAAGGATGGGCATGGCAACGGTCATCCCCAGGCCCAGGCCGCTGACCTTTTGAAGGCCTTTGCTCTCTGCCTGTTTTCTGGCGTCTGTGATGGAGCGCTAAAACCTTCCCAGGAACGCCGCGGGTGTTCACTGGGAGGCTCCCTGGCGAAGACTGTCCTGGCCTCCGCCGCGGCGCCGTGCAGAGCTTGGGCAGGTGGAGCGCCCACCGTGGTCATTACCTAGGCCAGTGCTTGTCACACTTGAGTGTGTATCAGCTGCTGGGAGGTGAGTGAGCGTCAGGACACCGATTGCGGACCTGCCTCTGACTTTCTGGGCCTGGGATGTCGCCCCCAAATTTGTATTTTTGCATGTTTCAGGTGCTGCTGCTGCTGGCCTGGGTACCCCACCTTTAGCACCCTGGCTCTTGGCCAGTGCCTCCCAACGCCAGCTGCGTGTGGGAGTCACCACCTATGGCCCCTGGGGAGCCGTCAAGGGTGCAGAGTCCCGGGCTCCAGGGCAGGCGCCACTGCGTGCCCCTGAGCTGCCCAGTGGTTGGGGACAGGTCTGTGACAGCATGCTAGTGTTGGTCTTGGCCACACACAGGTGGTGCTCACACGGGGCCCACCCACAGGTACTGACTGAGGTGGTCCAGGTGCAGCCAGGAGCTGGGTTCTTTTCTGACTCTCCTGGTGAGGCTGAGGTTCAGTGCAGACGGAGGACCTCTGTTTCTGGGCGTGGTTTCTGCACATTGGCGCCCTCAGCCCTGGGGTCCATCCAGGACCTCTGAAGCCAGACGCAGAGAGAAGGTGTCCCCGTCCCAGGATTTGATTTCCCGTTGCTTTCGGTAGAGTTTTAAAAGTGACTCAGGCGGTGGACACAGTGCTTCCTTCACAAAAGTACGATGACGTTGACGTGAACCCCAGGTGTGCGTCACTGGGGTGCACGCAGGAAATCCTGGAGTCAGGAGGACCGCGGCGGAGCTCAGTGGTGGAGGCTCGTCTGGCTGAGCGGAGGTCAGCGTCGAGTCCCCAGCACCACACATGCACACAGAGTTTCTGCAGAGCGTCGTGGCCATGCCCGTGATCCCAGACTGGGGAGGCCGAGGCAGAGGGTGGCAGTTCAGGGCCAGCCTGGGCAACTTATCAAGGGCCCATCTGAAAATAAATTCATTATAAGAGTTGGAGTGTGGCTCAGAGGTAGAGCACTCGCTTAGCATGTGCAGAGCCTCCTTTCCATCCCCAGTACCAAAATAAAATCTAAAAGGCCAGGCATGGTGGCACACACCTGTAATTCCAGTGGCTCCAGAGGCTGAGGCAGGAGGATCGCAGGTGAGAGACCAGCCTTGGCACCTTAGCACGTCCCTCAGCAACTTAGTGAGACTCTTTCTCAAAATGAAAAATAGAAAGGGGCTGGGGTTGTAGTTCAGTGGTAGAGTGCGTGCCTGGCACGTGTGAGGCACTGGGTTCGATCCTCAGCACCACATAAAAATAAATAAAGGTATTGTGTCCATCTATAACTAAAAAAAGAATAGAAAGAATTGGGGAGGTGGCTCAGTGGTTAAGCTCCCCTGGGTTCGATCCCTGGTACACCAAACCAAAACCAAAAATATATATCAAAAAAAAAAAAAAAAAGAGAGAGAGAGAGAGAAAGAAGGAAAAGAAAAGGAATTTGAGCCAGGCACGGTGACGCTTGCCTATAACCCCAGCAGCTCAAGGAGGCTGAGACAGGAGGATTCAAGTTCAAAGCCAGCCTCAGCAACTTAGTGAGGCCCTAAGCAACTTAGTAAGACCCTGTCCCAAAATGAAAAATCAAAAGGGCTGGGATGTGGCTCAGTGGTTAATGCCTCTGGGTTCAATCTCTGGTACCAAAAAGAGAAAAGAAATTTGAGGTCTCTGGTGGGCTGCTGCCTGGCAGCGTCTGAGCCTGGGTCCTCTGAGCTCAAGGAGTCTCAGCAGAGCTGTTCCTTCTCTTCCAGGAGAGAGCACGTCCCTGCAGACTTGGGATGTTCTGTGCATTTCTGGGGGTTCGACTAGTTGAGGCCCCTCCACGACCCCCAGTGGCACCCTGTGTTTTCCGCGAGTGCCTTGACCCTGCCCAGGTCCATCTCAGTGTGCACAGCAAGCGGAAGGCCAGGTGGGAAGCCAGATTCCTGGGGTGAGGCACCTCTGCTGGCCCCTCCCGCACGGCCTGCACCCGGGCACCCCACTGCCCGCCAGCCTTCCGCAGTCGGGCCTCCTTCTCCCTCCTGCACCGCCCAGCACAGCGGCCTGCGTGTGAATGTGGACTTGGTTGCCGCCCTGTCCCGCAGGGGCCGCCCCTTCTCAGGTGGCCCTCTCCCAGGGAGGAGGCAGACCCCCGTGTCACTGGTGGGAAACGGAGGCTCAGGGAGGGAGTGGCAGCGGGGCGAGGGGAGCCTGGGACCAACAGCACATGGTCGCAGGTCAGATCCCTGCACTTCCAGCCCCTGACCTGGGCTGCCGTAGGATCCACAGAGGGCCACTCGGATGCTGTGCCGCTGCCGTCCTGGGGACCCCCAGCCCCAGAGAAGTGCAGTCTCCCCCCAAGTCTGCTTCCGGAAATGAGAACTGGGTGCCCAAGGCGGAGGCGGCAGGGGTCTTCCTGCAGGGAGACCCAGGAGGGTTTCAATGGAGGGCCTGGTGCTGAGGGAGGCCAGGAAGCCCTCCCAGGGGGCTCTGAGGCTGGGCTGGTTGTGACCTGTGAGGCCCACACCCGGACAGCTGGTATCTTGGTGACATTTTTTGATGACATCTTTAGTAAAATGTAATTCACATATAATAAAACAGGTCCCTTTGAAATGTACAGCTCAGGGCTGGGAGGGTGGCTCAGTGGTAGAGCGCCTGCCCAGCTCTGTGTGAGGCCTTCTGTCCCTGGCCTGGCACACAGCAGGACGGGGTCGGTCTTGAGAGTCACACCTGTGCCAACAGCTGCTCCCCGTCTCTGCCCCTCGGGATGTGGGTGTCTGAGGTTTCCCATTTGACCCTTCACGGGACGGAGTCCTGCGGCCACAGCCCTGGGTGTCTGGTTCTTTCCTGAGCAGGGCAACTGGAACCACCCCTTCTGTGCCGACGGATGTCTGTCTCCCTGGACATTCGGGTGGATTCCGCCTTCTGGCTGGGCGAACACCTGGCAGCCTCTGCTCCTCGGGGCCCTGGACCTGCCAGGCCCCGTGGGGATGTGGACCCGTGTTCGCTCAGCGGCTGTGCCCTTCCGGCCCCGCCTGCAGTGCGCTGCGGCCCGGCCACCTTCCTTGCCAGTGTGCCCTCAAATGGGCAGCTCCCACGGGGACGGCGTCCATTCAGTCTTACTGTTGAGTCGAGGGGTTCTCTGCAGGTGGCAGAGCCATGTGAGTGCCACAGGGCACTGAGCTCAGCTGTGCTGGGGCCCTTCTTGTCTGGCAGGGGCTGCACACACAGTAGGTGCTCAGAGAGTGTCAGGACAGAGCTGGGCTCACTGCCCTCCACTCACAGGGAGGCCGGGCTCAGTGCGCTGCTGCACAGCTCAGTTCTGTGGAGGTCGCAGCTGGCGTTCAGAGAGCCGTGGTGTCGGGGAAGAAGGGCGTTTTATTGAGCGCCAGCTGTGTGTCCGCGTCAAACTGGGTCTGGGACCGTGGTAAATATAGGGCCCAGGGCCGCTTGGGGTTGGACTGGCGGGGGCCGTGCCTGTCCCCGTTCAGTGCTGATAGGGCAGAGTAGGGGGCCAGAGGCTGGGGTGTCTGGGGCCTGGAGAAAGCCACCTGAGGAGTGACACTGGGCTGAGGGTGACAGGAGAAGTTGGCAGGGGGCGAGGCGTGGGTGGAAGGAAGGACGGGCAGCCCAGGTGGCAGGAGGGGCCTTCATGCACCCCCATGGAGGTGGGACAGAACCCAGGTGCATGGGGGCAGACCCTCAGACCTTCCCCTTCGGGCTGCACCAAACCAGCCATGTTGTGGCCAGCGCGAGAACTGGCCAGCGTGAGGACTGGCCATCTCCGGTCGGGGACTGCATCCAGGCTGCGGGACCTGGTCTGAGGACATTACCTGTACCCCCAGGAGAATGCAGCGGAAACGTAGCAGAGGTCAGGGTTCTTTCGGGGCTGGAGGTGGCTTGGTGGCCGTGACGTGAGGCCCTCACAGGAGCAGTGTCCTGTCAGCTGAGAGGCAAAGGGAGGGACGTGTGAGTCCTGGGAGAGGCAGGATGGAGGCAGAGCCGGGAGACGGGGACGGTGGGGGACAGGAGGAGGCCAGGAGGCCGTGTGGAGGGTGCAGAGCCCCCGTCTCCTGGGGGGAGGCCGCACTGAGGGCTCCCGTCTCGACTTTGAAGCTGTGTAGTGACCCTGGGAAGTCCTGGTGCCCGTCCTGGGGGGACGCTGAGGGGAGAGAAGCAGCCGCTGGCCTGCAGCCCGCACACCCAGGTGGCCCACCGCAGGCCCCTCGAGCCCCAGGGCTTGGCTGGACCCTGGCTGTCCTGCAGCACGGGGCACCCCGCCTGCCTCTCCAGCCCTGGAGGCCCTTGGGCTCTGAGGGCCTCTGTGGAAGCTGGGTCCCCGGCTCTGGGACCTGGAACTGACTCAGCAGGGCCTTCTCCCGCCTGGACAGTGGACACTGGGTGGGACTGCAGCTCCAGGCCTCAGTTTGGCCTGGAGTTCCGTCCACTCGGTGCTGGGGGGGATGGTCACCCTAGTCCTGCAGGTGGCCCTGTCGGCATGTCTCAGGAAGGGCTGCAGTGGCTGGTCTTGTGGGAGTCGGAGGCCAGCCTGCTGGGCCCCAGGCCTCTGCAGCCCTTCAGTGCCTCCTGCCCCAGGATGGTCAGCGCCTGCCCAGGCTTCCCCTGAGTCTGCCCACAGCCTCCAGAGTGGGCACTTCCGTGGAACCACCCAGCACTCCTGGTGTGGGAAGGGCCAGGCCTTGGGCCAGTGGGGTTCACCCAGACGTGCTGCAGGAAGGGGCAGTTCTCTGATGGGTGTCTCCGTCGCCTCTAGAGAGGGAGCCCAGGGCCAGGCCGTGACTGGTCAAGGAGCAGTGCCCTCCTCTTAACCAGAAGGGCATGGCTGGTGTTTGCGGGTGGCACAGTGACCTGCTTTCATCTCAGTGCTGACCTCGGAGTGACTTTGTCTTGGGGTTCCATGAGGTGCTCATGCCAACAGGCGGCAGGCGGCCACGAGCTCCCAGGAGGACAGGACCCTCGGGAGGCCCCCTGTCCAGCCCACCTCCCCACAGGGGCTGGCTGTGGCTGGGGGCACCAGGACCAGCAAGTGCCCCTCCCCTGGGGTGCTGGGTCAGCAAAAGGGGCCTCAGTGGCCGCCCAGGACCCTGCTGGCTGGCTGGACCCTCGAGGGCTGGCCTTCCTCCTCCCGCACCCCCCACAGCCTCAACCTCCCTATGGCTTGGGCCTCAGTGTCCTGGGAGGTCCCCAGGCAGTGTCTGGGCCCCTGGCCGGAGCCTCACTGTGCCAGGTGACGGTGAGGCAGGGTTCAGAGCCTGTGTGTGGGGGACCCTGTCGCCTGCTCGTCTTCCCTGGATCGAAGCTGCTCTAAAAGTATTGGTTAAAGAAGAAGAAGCGGAGGGCAGGATGGAGGCTTTGCCAGGATCACATGGGGCATGTGGGACGGGCCGACACTCATGGCCGCCGGGGCCTCTGAGGCTGTGGTCCTTGGTCAGGCCTCACCTGTGTGGCTCCTCACGTCTCTGGTTCCCAATGCCAGGTGGCATGGGGTGATCGTGGGGGTCCCGTGTGCTGCTCACTGGGGTCTGGTCTTGCCTTTGACGCCCGCTGGCCCTGCGGTGGTGGTATCTGGACAGCAGGCTATGGCTCCTGGAGTGGCCGCCCTCCCCTGGCCCCTCCCCGCCTCCTCTGGCCTGCGGTGGTGGCTCCCACTGTGGTTCCTCTGGGACCCGGGCCTGCTCTCTTGGCCTGCTCTTTCTGGCTTTCTCCCCTGGCCTTCTAGACACAGGGTGCTGGCCCCAGGCCCAGTGGCCTCCAGGTGTGCAGGCCTTCACACTGCCAGCCAGGCTCAGGTCCCCAGTCCCCGGCCAGGTGCAGACCCTGACACTTGGTTTCTGCAGCTGAGGAGAAGTGTCATTGGGGATGCTCTGGCGAAAGTGTCCTTTGTCCCTGTCCACTGAGACCTTCAGCCCTTAACAGGGCCATGTGCCCAGAGTTTACGGTGAAGGACGAGCTGAAAACAGGGTGGTGCTCGGAGGCAGGCGGCCTGGGACTCCTGCAGCTCCCCTTCCAGGACCAGAGTTTCAGCCCGTCAGAGGTGGGTGCCTCTGCCGCGGGCGTGGAGCGGGCGGCTTGTCCCCTGTGACTTCTGCTGAGGCAGGGGGACACTCAGCTGCTGAGAACCCCCTTCCTTGGCCTTCTCAGTATTGTTAGATCACAAAATCAGAGATGAGATCCGCTGTGTTGGCGGTCACACTGCGCCATCATGGCCAACACCCGGGCCGGCCTCGCCTGCGCTGTCCCGTCATGCAATGTCCCTGACAGCTGCGTTTTCCCGTGCTTCCTCTCAGTGCAGCTCCCAGAGACCACCCTCCAGATCCCCGCCTGGAACTCCCGCATGGATGCGCCTTTATGGTTGGCCGCCCCTCCCCGTGGCTCTTCCGGAAGCCCCTGGCCTGGGCTGTGCTGGTTTCACGTCTCCCCTTTCTCTCGCTTTCCGCCCTCATGTTGGTGGAGTCCACCTGCAGTGGCTTCTGAGAAAGGACTATGGAAGGTGAATTGGTGTGACTTGGTGACTTGGTTGATGGATGGGCGTAGCATTGGGACTGGAAGTCACTTCTCGGAGCCCGCGTGGGCGGCTTTCCACGGGCACCGCTGGGTTGGGGTCGGCTGTCCTCTGCCACTCGCTGCTCAGTCCAGCACCTGCCGCCTGCTTTCCTGGCCTCGGACGTCTGTGGAGTCTATGTGGGACGGCCCACAGCCTTGTGCTGCGTGTCTTGCTGGGGCTCTCTCCCCTGCTCGTGCCGGTGTCCGTGGACCCCTGAGTCCTATTGGTGTCTCTGGTCCTTTGCACCTTTGCTCTCTGAGACCCCTACGCAGGCCTCCTGGGTGGTTCTCGAACTTCCTTGGCATCTTCCACCTCTTCCCTTTCGTTTTGGTTTCTGAAAGATCTAGAACTCATCCTCCAGCTTGCTCACCGGGGCTGGACTCCGGCCACCCTCTCATGGGTCCTGGGGGCTTCTCTCTCTGACCTGCTCTCTGCGTCTTCTCGTTTGGGGCTGCAGCCTCTTTCTCTCGAGGGTTCGGTCCTGGTCCCTTGATGTCTTCCCCCCAGGGCTTTTCCTGATGGTACCCCCTTCCCATCCAGCTGTGCCTGTGGCCTCTGCCCGTGGAGGCTTCCTCCAGATGTCTGATGACCTTGGCACCAGAGGCTCTGGGCGTGGCCTTTACCACTGGTTCCTTCAGGGGAGCCCTCCCGTCCCTGGGCAAGGCCGTTCCTACTGCCAGCGTCCCCCCTTGGCAGGTCTCTGTCCCCGTTAGCACGGTCCGGAGTCCAGAACTCCCCGCCTGACCCAGCCTTGGGATACAAATGACCAGCATGGGTGGGCCCATGTCCAGCCCCGCCCCCAGCTGGGACAAGTCCCACAGTGCTGGGCCACCCCGCCCTCCTCCGGCCCCACACCCCTCTTTTCCTGCAGGTACCCAGCTCCAGGTGAGTCCCACTCACGAGGATGCCCATCCTGGGCCCTTTGTGTGGGCAAGCTGACCTCTGACCCCCATCCCCAGCCACTTGGCAGAAGCTGGGGTGCAGGGTAGGTGCCACTGCCTCTTGGTGCAAAGGGCTCTCATGGCCTTTGTCCGAGGCTCTGGCCAGGTCGAGGCTTTGTGCACACCTGTCCTCGCCCGGGTCTGGACCACCTCTCATTGGAGAGTGAGGAACCCGCAGCGTGGCCCTGCCCTCAGGGAGATCAGGGCCTGGTTGAGCGGGAGGATGCACTTGGAACACCCAGGGGCCCGCTGCTGTCCCCAGCCCGTCTCAGCCTGTACGGCGGCCAGCCCATGGACGGTGGGTACTGGGTGAGGGGCACTGTTGGCCCGTGTTGTGTAACAGGGGCAGGAGCTGCTCTGGCCGGGCGGGTTGGACGAGGGTGGGCAGCTTGGGTGAGAGGAGTCTGCAGACAAGGCTCGGGGACAGACAAGCCGGAGAGGTCGGCCGCGTTCTGAGGTGGGGTGTGCTGAAGGTAGGGAGGGTCCTGGGCCACAGTGTCAGGCTCCGTCTCCCCAAACCTCGAGGTTTTACTCTCTGGGCGGGGGTTTGTATGGAGGAGGTGGCTCTGGTGGCAGGCAGCAGGGAGGGGCAGGGAGTGTGGCCACCGCAGGTGCCGTGCCCTGCTCAGGCATGGGACCCAGAGGGACCCTGCTGTGAGGATGACTGAGGACCAGCACGGCCGGGCTGCGCGTGGGCAGGCAGTGCTCCAGTGACCTGTGGGTGCAGGGCGCTGGCTCCTGTTGTGTAGACAAGGAAACTGGCCTGCAGTCACAGAGCCAGGCCTGCCGGGCCTTCTTACTGTGCGCTGGGCAGCATGGAGTTCGCCATCTTGACCTCTTCTCCCAGGCGGCCTGGACTCCTAGCCTCCGCGGGCTGGCAGTGCTGCTCGCTGCCCCAGGTCTCCAGCCAGTGTGGGCGTGCAGCCTCGGGGCACTAGGTCAGCCGCCGTGTGGCACATCGTCCCAGCGATTTCCATGGCCCCAGGAGAAACTTCATACCCACCAGCAGAAGCCCCCCCACCCAGCCTGGGCAGCCCCTTTCGACTTCCTCTGTGGACCACTTGCCTCCAGGACCCGTCCCTGGGCCCACTGGCCCTGGCCTTCTGTGTCTGGCTCTTCCTGTTGCATGACACCGAAGGCTCCCGTGGTGCAGGCCGCGGGCTGCTTCCCTCCTCACAGCTGCGGGTCCCTGGCAGGGGCAAGTGGCACTCCCTTATCCTCGCCTCTGGACGTGCGGGGGCCTCCACCTCTCGGCTCCTGGGACAGTGCTACTGAGAGTGGGGCATACGGATGTCACAGCCCTGGCCTCCTCGGGGTTGTGGGGTGTGCTGATTGTCATGCCTGAGGTCACCTGAGGACACACACCGCCCCACACACTGCCTTCTGCCCTGTCCCCCTGAGACATCTCCTGGGTGCCTCCAGCAGAGTCCCTGCAGCTGCCTGGGCAGGGTGCTGTGGCCACCCCAGGCTGTGGGCCCCTCCAGGGCCCCCCTGTGCGCTGCAGGCTGCAGGCTTACTCTGGGCCCTGTGCCTGGTGGTGCCACAGAGTGGTGCCTCTTTCCCGCCCCAGTCCCTAAGGGAGTGGACCCCTCCTGTGGGAGCAGGAGCCAGGTCTCTGACAGTGACCATCGGGGTGTAGGTGGTGAGCGCTCTGTGTTCCGTGGGCCTCCACGTGAGCCAAGGTGGGAGTGCAGGCAGAGCCGTCCGTGGAGGGACTGCTGGCCTGTCCCCGTAACCGGGGCGCTCGCTGCCCTGGGTACTGACCCCTCTCTCTGTCTCCCCAGGGACGTACCAGGGCCAGTGGGTCGGCGGCATGCGCCAAGGCTATGGTGTGCGGCAGAGCGTCCCCTATGGCATGGCGGCAGTGATCCGCTCGCCCCTGAGGACGTCCATCAACTCCCTGCGCAGCGAGCACACCAACGGCACCGCGCTGCACCCGGACGCCTCCCCAGCGGTGGCCGGCAGCCCGGCCGTGTCCCGGGGCGGCTTCGTGCTGGTGGCCCACAGCGACTCCGAGACCCTCAAGAGCAAGAAGAAGGGGCTGTTCCGGCGCTCACTGCTCAGTGGGCTGAAGCTGCGCAAGTCGGAGTCCAAGAGCAGCCTGGCCAGCCAGCGCAGCAAGCAGAGCTCCTTCCGCAGCGAGGCGGGCATGAGCACGGTCAGCTCCACGGCCAGCGACATCCACTCCACCATCAGCCTGGGCGAGGCCGAGGCCGAGCTGGCGGTCATCGAGGACGACATCGATGCCACCACCACGGAGACCTACGTGGGTGAGTGGAAGAACGACAAGCGTGCAGGCTTTGGTGTGAGCCAGCGCTCGGACGGGCTCAGATACGAGGGCGAGTGGGCCAGCAACCGGCGGCACGGCTACGGCTGCATGACCTTCCCCGACGGCACCAAGGAGGAGGGCAAGTACAAGCAGAACATCCTCGTGAGCGGCAAGCGCAAGAACCTCATCCCGCTGCGCGCCAGCAAGACCCGCGAGAAGGTGGACCGGGCGGTGGAGGCGGCCGAGCGGGCAGCCACCATCGCCAAGCAGAAGGCCGAGATCGCAGCGTCCAGGTAGGCGGCCCTCGTGCCCGGCTCCGGTCCTCATGCCACATGGGACCTCAGAGGTCCTAGGGGCCCGTGGGCAGGGTGGGGCCGGGACGCAGGCGGCGGGAAGGGCCTGGGCCCCCAGCCTCCCCTGGGCTCTCGTCTGTCCGTGCATCTACATGTGTTCACTGTGGACTGTCGGGGGACGGCGGCTGCCTGAGAGGGGCTGTGGGGTGCCTGTTGCTGTGCGGCTGCCCAGACTGGCCCCTGAGATTCTCCATAGGCTCTGCAATGGCCCCGTGGACAGAGCAGCCAGGAGGAGCTCAGGCGAGACTTGGTGCTTTGGGCCAGCGGCTTCCTGGCCCTGGCTGTGGGACAGTGAATTCCAGGCTGAGCGGGGCTGCAGGGCCCTGAGGAACAGGTCCAGAGGTGGCCGTGGTGGGTGCCTTATGGACTCAGGGCTTCTCTCGGCGTGGTCAGAGAGCAGGAGCCTAGGGCCAGGGAGAACGCGGGCCTGCTCCTGGGGAGCTGCGGGCCCATTTGCTACGTGGGCCCCCAGACTTTATAGCAAAGGGTGTGAGGTGGGACCTTCTGGCAAGGTCAGTGGGGAGACCTAGTCCTCGTGGGGTCACCCATGGTTGATGAGTGGGGCCCTCAAATGGCATCTGCTGCAGGTCACCTGCTCTGCAGAGGGTGGATGGGGGTGATCCCCTGGAGGCTCGTGGAGGGGACATGTGGGGCGGTGCCTGCGTGCCATTGGGCACCACTCAGCAGGGCAAGTGCTTGTCATGACACAGTGTGACGCGCACACAGCCTGGGGCAGGGACCTCGAGAGACCCTGCAGGAGGCTGGGTATGGTGGTGCGGGCCTGAGATCCTGTACTTGTGGAGGCTGAGGCCGGAGGATTGCAAGTTTGAGACCAGCCTTAGCAATTTAGCCAGGCCCTGTCTTAAAACAAAGACCTCGGAGGATCCAGCTTTGCCCAACACGCTCTCTGGGGTCCCCGTGGCAGGTGGGGAGAAGGACAGGGCAGGCAGGGAGGCCTGGTCGTGCCCAGTGCCTCTGCTTCGGGGCGTGCCTCCTCTCTGGCACTAACCCTGCAGCCTGGAGTCAGCTGTCCCCTGGGAGTGACCCTGCTTGCTTAGGGTGAGGGCCGAGGAGGTCAGGCAGGGGAGCGGCTTCCCCAGGCCTCTCCTCCCACAGGAGCAGCCTGGCGTGGGCAGGTGTCTGGGGGCAGGGGTGGGCTGCAGAGGTCCAGAGAGTGCAGCTCCATGACGGTCCCTCCATGAGTGGTGGCCAGCTGGTGTCCCCGTGTCCCTGACCAGACGCTGCGTGGTGTGTGCATTTGGATCAGAGGCGGAGGGTGACTTCCCCATGCCCTACGCTGCCCGGGCTCTCTGGTGACTGGGCTGGAGGAGATTAAGACGCTGGAAGATGTGGAATGGGAGGGTGGCATCTTTGTTAGTCCCCACTAAAGTGACGCACTCACATTTCCTCGTGAAAGTAGGACTGTGACGGGTTTGTGTGAAGGGCCACTTGAGCTGTCCACCTCCTTGGAAGTAGCTCGTTTTCAGACCTTTGTCCACGTGTCTGCAGGACAACAGCCCTGTCCTGCTGTGGTCTCTCTTTCCTCCCTCAGCTGTGGTCTGAGGATATTGTATGGAAACCCCAGAAATCGGTGACTTACGGTTGTGAACTGGTACCGTTCTGTGGGGCGCAAGCCACTCTGGCACCTCCCACTCCATCCCACCAGAGGAGACTTGGCCTCATCCAGGGTGTCTACCCGGAGAACCCCACCTGCCCGTCGCTCACCCAGCGGCCACCAGGTCGGCAGAGACTGCTGTGGCGTCGGTGTGTCCAGCCGCCTGGCTTTCCTGGGGAGAGCTGTTTACTGCCGTGGACTGGCCTCCGACGGTGGCCGCTTTTCCCTGGAGCTTCTCGTGGACGCCTGGGAAGGCGCAGTGTCCGCAGGCCCGGCTCCCGTGGCCCGGGCCTCCTGCGTTTGCCACACTAGTGCCCTGTCCTCCCAGCGCTCCCCTCTCTTGATGGGGAACGTCTGCGCTCACTGTGCCCAGGCTATATCTGGGGCTCACTTTGCCCTCTGACCTCAGACCCAGGAGAACCGCCTGCTTTACGCCTGAGCGCGAGGCCTTCGTCAGGGCACTCGTTGGGTCTGTGAAGGCCACTTTGCCTGGTCCCTGGTGTCATGCCCTGCAGCGGTGCTGCCCGGGCTGGGGTGGTGCAGGCCGAGCCTCCTGAATCCAGGGAGGGTGCCACAGGCCAGCAGAGCCCTGCCAGTGGGCGGCTGTGGCCTGGCACCATCAGAGACCGAAGCAGAGAGACGGGCACGTTAGAATCCCGGGCCACGAGGAGGTGGGTGAGGGGCTGGCGGGTTCCTCTCAGGGACCTGGCCGCCTCCTGGCTGACCCGTCCCAGCCACCCAGGAAATCTAGACCTCGGGCCTGAGTCTGGGGGCCTGAGTCTGGGCCAGTGCCCACCCACACCTCAGCACCCCTGGTCCTCACCCTGTGGGCCAGGAGGACCAGCTGTCGGGTGTGGTCAGCTCGGTCACCATCCCTGTCCCCTCCTGTGAGCCCGTGTGCTTCAGATAGCAGCTCAGGGCCACTGCTCCCCTCACAGAGGCCTTTGCCTGGCTCAGAAAGGCACCGCGGGAGACGCGGAGACGGAGCCTGTCCTGAGGCACCACGTCCAGGGAGCCCTGGGCCTGGGGGTGGAGCCTAGGGCAGCGCAGGACCCACAGCCTGGACTCTCGCTTCCCAAGAGAAGCCATCACCATTTAAAAGCCCCAGGGCTTGGATTGATCTGGTGACTGGTGGGACCTTGTTCCCTCTATTCTGACCCCAAGCCCACCGGTTGCAGCAGGAGATGGCCGGAGCTGCTGTGGGTCAGCGCCAGGCCTGGGCCTCCCCTCTACCCAGCGGCCTGGGCTGACACCAGCTGCCCCGTGGTCTCCTGAGTTAGGCAGCAGGACTCCTGGCTTGGGGCCATGCACCCTCGTCACTGTCAGCTCCATCAACGTCACTGGGTCAAGCTGACCCCGTGGCCCTCGGCACCAGTCCCGCAGGGCGTCTGGCCTTCGTAGCCAGGGTCCTGCCCTGCTTGCTGCGTACTGGAGCCCCACTTCCTGCCTGGGGCAGCTGGGTCTCCGGCTGCTGTCCCTGTGGGTCAGTTCTAACCCGAGTTAGATGGCGTCTCGCGGCTCCCCCCCAGCGCCCCAGGTGCAGCCTACCAGAACACCCACCCCGTCCCTGTCCTGTAGGAGACCCAGTGCAGGGGCCCTCGCTGTCCTCCCCTGTGGTGGATGTACCAGATCAGCCTCCGTTTCCCACAGTGAGGTGGGGTGCGCTGGCCGCGGTGCAGCTCACCCCCCTTGGGGGTCTGAGGGCTGAACTTCATGTGACGTCCCGTCCAGCCTGGGGTCTAGCCAGCGCTGGGAGAGGCTGCTTTCTCTTCCTGGCTGTCTGCTTCCTGTGTCCAGTCTGCCCTTGGCCACCTGCCCATGGCTCCTCCCACTTGGACACGTGGTTGGTGTGGTTGGTGAGGTGGGGGTGCCAAGCTGGGCCTGGCCAGGGCCCCGGAGGCCAGGTGCGATTCAGCTCACCCCTTGCATTTCACGAGAATGTCCCCAGGGAGGGCAGGTGGGCAACCTTGGGGAGGCTGCGGTGTGTGGGGCACCACGAGGGTCTCTTTCAGTTGGGGGGTGCGGCCATTCGGCACTGCTGTGGGGGTAGCTGACGGATGCAGGGCCTGATGGACAGCCATCCCAGGGGAGAGGGGACTTTGCTGGGTCCCCTCCCTGCACACCATACTGGGCCTCAGGAGGGCTTGTGGTCTGTGCTGCGCGGTCGGGGACGGCAGAGAGAGGGCTGCAGGACTTCCCTGCCCGGGCCTGGAGCTCCGCCCCTCCCACCCGTGTACCCTCTCTGCTGTCATCTGACTCACTCCCGTGTGGAAACGAGCCAGGCCAGGGCCATTCCACAGGACGCGCCTCCCTCCTGGCTCCCAAGTTGGGAGTCCAAGCGCACACAGGGTCAGGGTCTCCTCAGCTCCAGGTCCTCTCGTGGCCTTTCCTCCCCTGCCTCCTAGAGGCCCAGCCGTCCTGTCTGGGCACACGCCACCCAGGCCCTCCTGCCACCTGCTGAAGGGCCCAGTCCCCGAACGCAGCTGGCGCGGCTGGCTCTTCCCCTGGAGTGTGGGGGACGGGGTCAGCCTGCAGCACCTGCAGACTGACCAGAGCCCAGGTCACGGCATCTGCACAGTGAGCCCTGAGGACACGGGGCCCAGGGAAGGAGGACAGCACAAAAGGCTGGCCCTGTATGACCCAGAGAGCCACAGCCCCAGGGAGATGAGGAGCAGGGTGTCCAGGCAGGCAGCATGGCCGTGAGTGCCCGGGGGCAGGTTTCTGTCCAGGTGAAGAACGTGCTGGAAGGACCTCGCCTGGCTCAGTACTGGGAGGGAATGGACCCCACGTCCTGACCCTGTACTTTAAAATAGAAAGGCAGCCTTGTGTCACATCAAACACTGTGACATTAAACAGGTGGCACTGACTTGAGGTAGAAGCCGGTGCTAAAGGCGCCCTGAGGGCACTGGTGCTCAGGCCCCTCTGTCTGAGCAGCCCCGTCCCCGGGCTGGGACCAGTCACCAGGGAGGAAGTGTCCCCCAGGGAGGAAGAAAGAGGGTGGGCGCAGCCTGCCGTGAGGACAGTCGGGACCTGGGAGGCGTCAGTAACCTGGGCACATGGGCCCAAGTGACCACCGGTGACTTCAGTACCGGGGGTGGAAGTGGCTTCAGTACCGTGGCTCCCAGGAGAGCCGTTCTTCAGGACCTCAGTGGCCCCTCCTCTGCAGTCTGCCCTGAGCACCCTGGGGCTGCGGCTGCCCTGCTGCCCAGCCTGGCAGGGCCTCTCACCTGCTCCAGACCGCTCCTGTGAGCGGGAGACCTTCCCTGTGTCACTGGGGCTCAGGTGCCAGACACCAAACTGGCCTCAGGGGTCGCTTGGCAGACTGAGTGGGTAGGTGAGAGCAGCACGTGGGGATCGTGGGCCGCAGAGCTGCTGAGTGATCATGCCAGAGCTGTGCCAGGCCACAGCTGGCTCCTGTCTCCCTCCTGCCAGGTCAGGGTCAGCGTGGGGGACTCGCCCGTCCCTGGCTCCCCTCCTGCCCGCCTCGCCCTCCCGTCTGCCCTCGCGCTGTCTCCCTCGCACTCCTGCCTCTTTCCCTCCTCCTCACCTTTCTGCCCTGCCCTCCTCCCTCCCCCTCCCGGGTCCCCAGGATGTGCCTGGGATGGCTGGCCTGCCGTCCAGGGTACCGCGTCACGGGTCGTGGAGGGCGGGCCCCTGCGGGTGGCGTGGTGGTGGGAGCAGCTGCGCTTCCCCACCTGGGGAGTCGGGCCTCTTGCCGCAGCCAGGCTGCCACAGCCACGTCTTCCCCTTCCCGACCCGGATCCCGTCAGTGACTGGCCCGGTGGGGTGGCCGGCTGGTGCCTGAGGAGTAATTATGTGAAGTGCTGAACGGGGAGCGACTGCTGGCGGGGTGCCAGTCACAGCGACCTCGGTTACCACTTAGCGCAGCTCGGCTGAAGCACCCACGCCAGGTCCCAGACGGCCCCACCCTGTGTCTGCACTTGTTGGGAGGAGCAGCCCCAGCAGCCTGGCCCCAGGCGACCGGCTCGCGGCCATCTCAGATTGATTGGTGGTGGCTGCCTGTGCACTGGGTTGGGAAGGATTCTGAGGTCGATCTGGGCTGGGGGCAGGCCTCCATTGATTAGTGCTGTCTGTCATGGCCATAGATGGGTGTGAGTGCCGGAGAGGCTGTGTGTCGTCCACCCTGTGTGTCCACCTGGTGGTGTTCATCCTGCCACTCTCAGGCGGTTCCCAGGGCAGCAGACCAGCCTGTTGATTTGAAGTTCTAGAAAGTGAGTCTCTCATGTGCTCTGGCCCTGGTTGTCTGAATTTTTTTCCAATTTTTGGAATTGCAGTAAATCCATGTGACATGAAATCGTCACCTGAGCCATCTGCGTGTAGTTCCATGGTGTCTGATGCATCGTGCAGCTGTCACCATCCGATGCAGAATTCTCTGCATCTTGCAGAACTGGGGTAGAGGGCCGGGGAGCGGAGGAGCTGAGGGCAGGGCGCCTGCTCCTGGTGGAGAGGCTCAGGAGAGCCTGCAGGGTCAGCACCCTGGACAGCTCCTCGGGCCTCCTGCAGGGTCTCTGAGCCTGGGCTAGCCATTCCCTGTTGGGAAGGCAGGGCCACCTCTGTGCTGTGTCCTACACTGCCAGCCCCCGTCCTTGCTGTTACTTCATGTGCCAGTCAGGATGCAGGTGTCCAACTCACAAATGCCACCCTACCCCCACTGAGGACTGAGCCCAGGGATGCTGTGCCACCGAGACCGGGTGGGCCTGGCTGACCGTCTAGGCTGGCCTGTAGCTTGTGGTCCTCCTGCCTCAGCCTCCTGAGTCTCTGGGGTCATCGGGTGCACAACTGCACCTGGAAACTGTGACTTTCAGTACTCACTATCTCAACGTGACCAGTTTCTCTCGTAACCCTGGGCACTTGCGTCCTCACAGTCACCTGAGGCAGGCTCCAGGACCCCGCCCCCGACACCCACGGCACAGAGAGGCCCTGGGCCCTGGTTCTGGAGTGCACGTCAGCTGTGCTGTCTCACCGTGACTCGGAGACTCAGGGCCTCCACCTCCTGCTGCAGGGTGGAGACCCCTGTCCCAGGCGCAGCCCTTGGCTCCCGCGCATCCGTCTCTCCTCAGCCCTGCTGAAGAGCCTCGCCTGGCCCCAGGCTGGGGAGAGTGGACCGTGGTGTCCTCCAGCGCCTGCAGAACCGTCTCAAGGCACCTCACCCTGCCCCTGCTGTCCCTGTGTGACGCGGCCATCCTGCCACACGGCTGGTGTGCCCTGGCAGCTTGGGCCTCAGGCACCAGAGCCAAGGCTGCCGTCCACCTCCTGACCCAGGTGTGAGCCCGGTGCGGCCTCTGCATGCCCACACAGATCCTTTCCTGGAGGCTGGCTGAGGAGTGGGGATGGGTCCATGCTCTGAGGACATCGTGGCAGCTGGACGGGATTGTCCTGGGGGCTCCCAGTGCGCGCCGTCACTGGAGAGATGTCTGTGCCAGCCGGCCAGTGGTGTACGGGAGCCCTGGGTGGCACCCTGAGTGCTGGTGGCTCTCCCTCCTGTGCTCATGGTACTGCGGCCACATGTGGGGAAGCCAAGGCGCAGGGTACATGTGGGACCTACCCCGATGCTTAGTGACAGAGCTGGACCCGTCTGGGTGCCTGCATAAGCATCTCAGGGCCCAGGCCACTGCTGCTGTGTATCCAGGGTGACCCCTGCCCCAAACCTCCACCGCCGAGAGCCAGGGCATCTAGCCTGCAGAAACCATCCCCTTCCTGGCCCATCTATCTCGTTCCTGGCAAACAGCTGGCACTTGGTGGCTGCTCCCTGCATGGGGAACCCAGCACCAGCTGCCCACGCCCTTCCCAGCCTCAGCCGCTCCTCTGACTTGGGGAGGGAGGAGCCAGGGCCTCTGCCTGTGGGGACGAACCCAGCCTGTCCTGCAGAGTGGCTAACCTTCTTTCTCAGGGGGCAGCTGCTCTGGGTACCACTGGGGCCTCTGAGCTGACGGGTGCCGCAGCCTCTTGGGTGACAGAGTCCCTTCCTGCTGGCTTCGGTTGGTGTTTACTCCTGCTCTTAGGCCCCAGGGGAGGCAGAGCCCCGGGGATGTTCCCTCGAGGCTCTGGCTGGCTCCTGGCACAAGCTGAGGTCTGTCCCCAGGGAGCTGCGGACAGTGACAACCCTCCTCGGTCCTCAGGCCTGCTGCGATGCTGCCTCTAGGGACTGAAAGCCGGCCAGGAACGGCTCCCAGCTGCTCCTAGCTGTCCCGGCTCCTGCTCCCGTCTCGGGCCTCAGTGGCCTGGGGCCTGGCGACGGCTGTGTCTGGGCTGGGGGTGGTCTCCAGCCCCTGGTGCCCCTCCCCTCCAGCAGGACCTTCCGTCACGTCAGTGGGATTTGAGACTCAAGGTGTCTGCCTGCAGGGTGGGGGGTAGGGTGCTGCCCGGGGCCCGGCTGGGAGCCACGCTGCTCTCCTCCACGCCAGGCCTCAGAGGGCCTTGGTACCTTTACGCCCAGCCCTGCCACAGCTGGGAGGAGCAGGGCCCGGGGCTTGAGCCTGAGGCCCATCCCCTGCGGGCCCCCGGGCTGCGCCCTGGGAGAGTGCTGGCCTCTGGGCCTCCCAGAGCTCTTCTGCCAGGCAGGGTGACCCACAGGTGGCACATGTGGAGGCGTGAGGAGTGTGCCCAGCTCTCTCTCTGCTGGGCGCCTTTTCCACAGGGGGAGGAGGAGGCCTGGACTGAGGGGTGGTGGGCAGCATGAGGAGTGGGAGAGCCACCTGCTCAGGGCAGGAAGCAGAGCAGCAGGGCACAGTGGTGAGACAAAGTCAGCTGCCACCTGTGGGTGACCTGGGCGGGGGCCCTGGGGACCTGCTGCTCTGTCTGGGGAGCTGGGGCCCAGCAAGGCTGGGGTCCCCTGCCTGCCTCGCAGCGAGTGTCTGGGCAGCAGGTGGAGCCCAGGCCAGGCTGTCTGGAGCCCCAGGTGTGGGCACCGTGTTGCCTGCTGTCCAAGGACTGGGTCCAGGCCCAGGCTTGCTCCTCGCGTCTGGCCGCCCAGGCATGGAGACGTGGTGGGTATCTTTCCCTGGAGTCCACCTCGGGCACTGTTTCCTAGACCTCTAAGAGCAGACAGGCTGGGGCAGCAAGGAGTGGCCGGGGGTACTCCTCAAGGCCACCAGCATGGTGGAGCATCATTCTGGCACGAAGGGTGATGCCCACCTGAAGACCTCCATTTGCCCCGGGCTCGAGACCCTCCAAGAAGCAAACTGCAGGTCAGAGTTCTAGGCTGGCAGGGAGGTTCTCACTGCTGTCCCTGCTGTCCCAGGTCCCTGCTGTCCCAGGCCCCTGCAGCCAGCCTGGCCTTCCAGGGAGTAGCCGGCTCTTGACCTGGGGCCCTTCCCAGGTCAGCCTTGTGGGTCCTCCTTCTGAGCCTTGTGTGGTTCGCAGGCTGGCCAGACAGGGCCGCTGGGGTCCCACTGTGCGTCCAACACTGCTGACAGGACACCGAGCCCCTCAGGGCTTGGTCTCAAGCCCTCAGAGGAGGCAGCCTCGGTGGAAACCTCCGTGGGGCCGTCCCGGCCAGGCCCGCGCTTGGCGCGTGTGTGGAATCTGTCAGGTGTGACGTGCTCACCCAGGAACACAGACGTGGATAGAAGCCCGGGTCTGACTGTGCCTGAGGGGCGCGTAGGGAGGGTTTCTCAGAGCGCCATTGGTGAGAGGTTCTGGCAGTGGGACAGCTGTCCCTCCCGGACGGCCCTGAACCCTCTGCAGGCACCGTGGGGACTCGTCCCTTCTTCCTGCATACAACCTCAGGCTTCAGGCGGGCGTTAGAGAGGCAGGCCGACTGGGCTGTCTTAGCTGAACCTGTGCTCTACCGTGAGTGGGAAGCCTCCCCTTTCGAGCCCAAGACCTCAGCTGACCCTGTCCTCCTGTGGCCTGGGTCCAGCCTGGCGAGTGGGGACACAGCCCCTTGCTGAGTGGGTCCCTGGGCTCCTTGCAGCTGCAGTATGCCTGCAGTCCCTGGTGCATGGGGTGCTGTGGGGTGAGGGAGAAGTGGGGTGCTAGGTCCAGGCAGGCTGAGGGAGGGGAGGCCCAGGGAGGAGGGTGGAGGCTGTTTGAAAACCAACGAGTGTTGGCACCAGGAGCCCTGGGGTTGTCATGGCGACTGGGATGCATCCCTCTCCCCCACTCCCAACCCCTAGAGTGCAGCTGGCCCTAATAGGGCCTCCTCTCTGGGCTGCTGGGCTCCCAGCCAGAGGTGATCAGCTGTCGGCAAGGGCTCCGTCTCCTGAGGCCTGGCGTCCCACCTGTGGCATGGGGGAGGATGGCCGTGAGCCTCACGTCCGGGGACAGGATGCTGAGCAGAGCCGGCAGGCAGAGGGAGCCTGACCCTCAGTGACATCTGTCTGTGGGAGAAGTGGCTTTCTTAGAGTTGCCGTGGCCTCCCGAGTCTGCCCTGGGTGTCCCTGACCAGGGGCCGTGGAGCAGGGAAGGCTCTGTGTGGGCGCGAGAGGGCACTGCAGGAGGAGGGGCTGAGAGGAGCAGGAGAGGCCCCTCCAGGAGGGTGACATTCAGGAGGTGGTGTCAGGCCGACTGGGACCCACTGAGGGGAAAGGACGTCGGATCCCTACCTCATGCCTCACACTGGAACAGACGCCAGAGACCATGTGCCTAAACGGGAAGCAGGGCACAGACTGGCTCCTTACTGTGAAAACCTGCAAGTCAGCAGGAGGGAATCCACCGCGTACGGACCGCAGGACGGCCAGCCGCAGCCACGGTGGACTCTCCTGTCCCCCTGGGAGCGCTGGAAGATGGAGACAAGGTCGCAGTCCACCGAACTGGATACAGTGTGGAGGACAGCCCTCCGGGGACGGAAATGGGCACAGTCTCCAGCAGAACACTGGCATCTCCAGCAAAGGGCAGGCCGAGGGACATCTCGGTGGGTGGCGTTCGTGCCCCAAGTTCCTCAGCTATTTGGGGGCGGGAGACCTGGGGCCCTCAGCGTGATGGGGTGGGGGAGGCTGAGCTTCCTCATCCGGAGGTCCTTGACCGCACTCATTCAGATTCTGTCAGATTTTTAAATATTCACACGCACAACGAGATGCTCTGGAGATAAGGCGATTGAAATGCGCAGCTCCGCGTGGCCTGAAGGGGGTCCCCTATAGGAGCCGTGTCGTCACAGCCACGCGGCACGTGAGTGCAGTGTGGACATTCCCACTGTGCTGATCCATCAGCCGGCCAGCACTCAGACAGCAGGTTCTGGGCTCCAGGTTGTTAGACTGGGAGCTCAGCTCACCCAGGGCAGGCACAGAGCACCAGGAGCATTCGGGCTGGTGTCAAGTGGGACCCCTCAGCGATGGACACAGGAGCCCCTCGGGGATGGACACAGGAGCCCCTCGGGGATGGACACAGGAGCCCCTCAGCGATGGACACAGGAGCCCCTCAGGATGGACACAGGAGCCCCTCGGGATGGACACAGGAGCCCCTCAGCGATGGACACAGGAGCCCCTCAGGATGGACACAGGAGCCCCTCGGGGATGGACACAGGAGCCCCTCAGGATGGACACAGGAGCCCCTCAGCGATGGACACAGGAGCCCCTCGGGGATGGACACAGGAGCCCCTCAGGATGGACACAGGAGCCCCTCGGGGATGGACACAGGAGCCCCTCAGGATGGACGCAGGAGCCCCTCAGCGATGGACACAGGAGCCCCTCGGGGATGGACACAGGAGCCCCTCAGGATGGACACAGGAGCCCCTCGGGGATGGACACAGGAGCCCCTCAGGATGGACACAGGAGCCCCTCAGCGATGGACACAGGAGCCCCTCAGGATGGACACAGGAGACCCTCAGGATGGACACAGGAGCCCCTCAGCGATGGACACAGGAGCCCCTCAGCGATGGACGCAGGAGCCCCTCAGGATGGACACAGGAGACCCTCAGGATGGACACAGGAGCCCCTCAGCGATGGACACAGGAGCCCCTCAGCGATGGACGCAGGAGCCCCTCGGGATGGACACAGGAGCCCCTCAGGATGGACACAGGAGCCCCTCGGGGATGGACACAGGAGCCCCTCAGGATGGACACAGGAGCCCCTCGGGATGCACACAGGAGCCCCTCGGGATGGACACAGGAGCCCCTCGGGGATGGACACAGGAGCCCCTCAGCGATGGACGCAGGAGCCCCTCGGGATGGACACAGGAGCCCCTCAGCGATGGACACAGGAGCCCCTCGGGATGGACACAGGAGCCCCTCGGGATGGACACAGGAGCCCCTCGGGGATGGACACAGGAGCCCCTCAGCGATGGACACAGGAGCCCCTCGGGATGGACACAGGAGCCCCTCGGGGATGGACACAGGAGCCCCTCAGCGATGGACGCAGGAGCCCCTCGGGATGGACACAGGAGCCCCTCAGCGATGGACACAGGAGCCCCTCGGGATGGACACAGGAGCCCCTCGGGATGGACACAGGAGCCCCTCGGGGATGGACACAGGAGCCCCGGGATGCGCATGGGGAAATGCCGTCACAGTAATGGCACAGGGACCTGTGTTTCTGTTCTGCCCCTTTTGCTCTGAGACAGGTTCTACTTTCCTAATATTCTGAAAATCCTGCCCGTCACTGTATGAGGTGGCCACGCCTGTGACCCCTACCAGCTGGGAGCTGAGGCAGCAGGGGCAGTTCCAGGCCAGCCAGGACAAGTTGGTTTGGTCCTGTGTCGAAATAGACATGAAAAGGTCTGGTGCAAGGCGCACCTGGCCTCATCCTCAGTCCCTCCACCACAATTCCCCCCCCCCCCGCCTGTCCTTGTGGACCAGCTGGGCAGGGGTGGGAAGGGCCCACTGTGGTGGGCCATGAGGTGCCATCCAGGGTGAGGGCACATGTGCTGTGGGTTGCCCGTGAGGGGCGTTGGCTGTGGAGGGCTGGGACCTGGCTGCTGTGCTAAGGGCCTGGGGCCACTCGTGTGGGCTGCCCAGGAGTTCTGCTTCGGGCCAGTGTGTAGCACCTCAGTCTTGCTGCCACGGCTGGTGAGCCCCTGCAGGCTCACACAGCCCATCCCCGGCCAGAACCAAACAGGAAATAAGTGGCCGGGGAGAGCCTCTGACCTTCCTCCCAGGTGGCGGCTGGCTCCGTGTCCTCTGCCTGCCCTATCAGGTCTGACCCTGGGTCCAAACCCCGCTTTCCATGAGGACGCCAGTCACGCAGGGTCAGCATCTGCCCTGATAGCCGCGCGACCCCCGAGCCAGGTCCCCATGTGGGGACGTGGGCTTGGGCCCCAGGGTGTCTGTCCCAGGGCACAGTTCAACCCCTGGGATTCTCGCCCGCCTTCGTACCACCTGAGAGCAGCCACAGGCAGGCAGAGGGAGCCCGTCCTCCCGGGGTGAGCTGGGCCTGCAGTGACGGGCACGAGTCCCTCTGCTTGCAGCCTGACCTCCTGCCTACCCGCTGCGTCTCTTCACTTCCACGGGCCTCGGTTTCCTCGCCCGGGGAGCTGTGGGGACTCCACACCCTGCCTGTGCCCCGTGGCCCTGTTCCTGGTGTGCCCTCGTAGCTGGGCCCCCAGTCAGCCCCTGATGCTCTGTCCACGGCTGTCCCCCACCAGCCCTGTCTCTGATGTCACGGCACGTGTTCACCCAGATGGGTGTGGACGAGGGGGACAGATGCGGGGGATGGGGAGGGAGGGAGAACCTGGATCCAGGGCACTGTCAGAGGCTCCCTGCCTGGCCTCCAGGTGGCCCCGTTACTGTCCAGCTCTGGCCCCTCACCTGCCCTGTGTCCTGGACTCTTCCTGGGCCCCCAGCAAGCAGCTTAACCTCATCTGCAAAATGTGGGCCTTCCTGAGCCCATGGGGGGCTGCGTGGGAGGGGCTGAGCCGAGCAGGTGGCCCCCCGCAGCCTCAGGGAGGGGGTCCCCCGAGTGTCCCCTGCAGTCCTTGGCCAGGAGGTTGAAGCAGGACAGTGACATGAGGAGAGAGTGAGGGATGCTGGTGTTTGTTAACTTGCCGAGGCCACCACTGGTCCTTGGGCCTCCGCGGGAGCCTGGGTGGAGCCTGGGTGGAGCGTGTCTGTGAGGCAGTGGTGCTGGCTCCCCCTCCACTTAGCGCCCTCGTCTCTTTAGCTGGAAGCAGCTCCTCGGTGTTGACTAAAGCCCGCGAGAGGGTGGATGGCTCCGCCAGTGCCGTGCAGAGGACCCTGCTCAGGGACTGGCCCCTGCCTTGTCTCACCTAGATCTGGCTCTCGCCCGCCAGCTTTTCTTCAAGGGAAAGGCGTATCTATGCTGCCCAGAGATGCTTTGTCCCTCCACTGTCTAGATGATGGGGACGCAGACAGGGTGGCCCTGCTTTCCTGGGACTCAGGGTTAGCAGGAGACGGCTCGGCACGCCAGCAGTTGACGGAGAGGACGGTTCTGTCTCAAGGCAGATCTGAGGCTTCTCGAAGCTCTTGGCAGGGATCTCACCTCAACTGCAGGTGCACGCAGGAAGGCTTTGGGGTGGGGCCGTGGCACCTGGGGTCTTAGGGAGAGCTGAGTCAGGTCAGGTGAGGGGGACAGAGAGGGGGAGAGAGCAGTGGGTCCAGGAAGAGCCACCGGCCTGCAGGGTACACGCGCTGTGTGACGAAGCCAGCCCTCGGCGGGAGGCCTGGGCCAAATCTATGAGGACGAAGGCATCTGTCCGTGGAGCGTGACTCAGGGGTCTGTGGGCTCCCAAGTGCTGCGGTTGACTAGCAAGGCCTGCCGTGGTCAGAGGAAGGCAGGACCTGGCCGCACACCTGCCACGGTGTGCCCTCCTCTAAAGTCCCGGGGGTAAAGCTGTTGTGGAAAAGAGCTAGTGGGTCCGGGTCCTGAACCCAGGCTCAGCTGCCAGTGCTGCCCGTGGCAGCAGAGTCAGAGGTGCAGAACAGACATGGCAGAATGCCTTCCTCTCCCACCAGGAAGCCCCTTCCCTGCAGGCTCAGGAGACGGGCCAGAGGTGAAAAGGCCATTCTGAAGGCACCTGGAGCAGACTTCCTGCCTCTGGAGCCTCGCTGTGGCTCCGGGGCCTTCCTCTGCCAGAGACCCCCAGGTCCTGCCCTGGCCCCCGAGTAGTACCTGCTCCCCGTCCTGGCAGGCACTGGAGGCAGAAGCCCCTCTGCCCATCCTAAAAGCCTGGGCGGGTGTCCTGGAGTCCAGGACACAGCGAGCCTGGCCCCAGGAGGAGAGCCAGGCAGAGCCAAGGTGCAGGGCGCCCAAGTTTCCTGGGTGCTGACAGACGGCCACTTACCAAGGGCTGGGCTCACACTTGTTCTCCCGTGTTCTGTAGGGCACAGCGGCACAGCCTGTCATCCAGCTACTTGGGAGGCCGAGGAGGGGAATCCTGGGTTCTCTGAGCCTAGGCAACTTAGCACACTCCCACAATGAAAAGGGCTGGGTGTAGCTACGGTAGGGTGCCTGCCTCACGGGCGCAAGGCCTTGGGTTCCGTCCCCAGCACCACATGCACAAGAGTCAAAACTGTCTCTCTGGACCATCAGCAGGGTGGAGGCAGGGTTGCTCCCTCTTGGGGGCTCCTTTCCTCCCAGCCTCCCAACAGGCTCCCCTCAGGAACAAGCAAGATCTGCAGACGGCAGGTGACCCCGGGTGCACGCAGCCCAGCTCTGGGGTCGACCGTCCCTCACCTGCCGGGGCACCCGCGTCTCCAGCAGCAGTTTTATCGAGTCTGTGTCTGACGGACGTTGGTGCCCTGGCACCTTTCTGGGGCTGCGTGGCTGTTTCTGTCTCTGTCCTCCTCATGGTGCCCGCGTCTGTGGTCACACGCCTCGTGCCTGTGTGCACAGGGCACCCAGTGCAGGCGCAGGAGGTGCTGGCACTCACTGACACCCGCTGTGCGGACACACGCCTTCCTCTTGGGGTGCAGGTCCTCTGGCTCTGGTCCGAGCTGGGCACCATTCCGATCGTCCATCCTCGCCTTCCTTCGGTTGCATGGCCTCCCGGCTGGCCAGCCTGTGCCTGGGAACTCCCTGTTCTGGCCTGTGTGTGCAGCGCCCTGCAGGAGGACCCAGCTGCCTTTGCCCACTGGGTGCCTGGCCCCGGCTGGCCTCTGCCAGTAAAGTGCCTCCTCCTGGCTGTGGACGTCAGCCCACACCATCCCAGCTGGGCAGGGAGACCTGTCCCAGGCACATCTCCTCCCACAGTGTGGCTCAGAGAGAGCGGGGTCACGGAGCTCATCCAAGTTTTTGGCGGCCACCTCTGCTCCAGGTTGCAGAGCTGGTCCTGGGGGCCACACCCATAGGGCCTGCTGGGCGCAGATGATCAGCCTGTGTGCAGGGCTCGAAGAGCAGGAAGAGTTGTCAACACAGCCACATGGAGTGGCTCGCCCTGCCTCTTGTCAGAGAAGACGCTGGACGCCACCTGCCCCACACCATCCAGGTCCACCTGGGAAAGGGCCGCCGTGAGCCACACTGGGCCCTGCTGCGTGGACTCTGCTGCACTCACTTTCTGTGGCCGCAGCAGCCCCCATCAGGGTCTTCGCAGAAACCCCCAGAGCCCATCGTTTGTACAGTGAGTGTGCATCAGTAACAGTGAGGAAGCCCCGGAGTCCTGTGGGGGGGGAGCTTCCTCCAGGTCAGAGCCTGGGCTGCCCCCTCTTCTGAGCCAAGTGCAGGGTGAGCAGCCCGAGGACAGCGAGCCCTGGCTCTTCCAGAAGGGCCTCCTCTGCTCTCCAGCCTGGGCTCGGAGTCCCCAGCCTCGCCTCCCCAGTACTCAATCTCTTGATCACTGTGTGCCTCCTGCTGGGGGCCTACCCCAGACCCTGGGACAAAGGTGACCGGGAGCTTCCTGGGGGAAGTTGAGACGCTCAGTCTCTGGGTGGAGGCCTCAGGAACACTCGCCTGGGCAGATTCAAGTCTCCCTTACCAACTGACAACCCTGTGAGGCAGGAGTTCCCAGCAAGCACCCGGGAGTGGAGGGGACCGGGCCCAGCTGCCCAGCAGCCGTGTGGTGCAGCCTGAGGTCAGCCCTGGCCCAGTGCCAGCATTTCACCCGCAGCAAAGGGGCTGGGTCCTGAGACAGTGGCAGGTGTTTTGTCCGCATTGAATGGTGGCTTAGAACCTCACAGGTCGCTGGTGGGACTGGAGGGAAAGGTAAGGGCACAGGGTCTCCCTTGGGGGTGATGCAATGTTGGAGGTGATGGCTGCACCCGCGCTGAAGGCCAGTGGGTGGTGTCCCTCCATGTCATGTGACTTCCACTTGGTGAGGGAAAAGTAAAAAGAAAGAAAACCTTAAAAAGTCTGTTTGGCATGAGGTTTCCAGAATGAGTGGAGACAAAATGGACTGTTGGCTGGGAGGGGGTGACTGATAGAGGCCACAGGTCCCCTTGGGGCAGGAGCACCTTGGACAGTGGCACAGCTCTGCGTGCCTGGGAGCCACCCTGAGGCGGGTGCAGGCCTGTGGGTTCTTTCTCAGTGAAACCACTGTGGCCAAGGAGACCCAGGGACCATGGCAGGGAGAGGCTGCCTGGCTGGGCGGTCAGTGAACTGGGGGGGTGCGTCGCTTGCCTTGGGTCCTTGGCCACCCAGGCTCCCTGAGGCTGCAGCCAGGCCTGGTGTCTCCACAAGGGCAGGCCATGTTGGACCAATGCGTTGTCAACTTTGCAACCTTGCAGACCTCAGGGCACCCCGCTGCTCTTGCTGGTTAGTGGGGCTGTCCATCTGGGCATCAGAGGAGGCACTGAGCAGCGGCAGGCAGGGGTGGCCACCCTGAGGCTGCCAGACTAGGGTGAGTGTAGATGTCCCGCAAAGTCCCCAGGTGGGGACTGCAGCAGAGAGCCCCAGGATTAGCTCACATGCTGATCATCTGCGCCCAGCGGCCTGCAGCAACAGCTGACACCGGCTCGTCAGAGATAGTAAGTCAGGTATTGATGAGTGCTTTATTAACAGGTTTATCTCTGACTCCCTGCCCCTATTTTGTGTGATTACAAACACCAGATTTTCAAGGAATCTTCTAGAAGGTGGTCCTCATATTCCATGGGACATGCAGCCATAACTATGTTGAGAAATTACAGATTCTCCCATTTCCAAGAAATAAAACTATGCGAGGACAGAATCTTGCCAACGCTAAATTCCGGCCCAGGGCTTCCTCCCGGGTCTCTGGGGCTTCCTCCCAGCAGTATGGCGGAGCCAGGGCAGGAGCCTGGGAGCCACGGGCTCCTCTGCCTTGCTTCACTTCCTGGAAGCATGTCTGGTGGCGGTTTATATTTCTGTGTCTGCATCCATGACCGAGTCACCTTCTCCAGGAAAGTTGTTCCTGTTAGCACCGAGGGATTTTGAAGAGAGCAAACCCGGTCCCTCCCAAGATTCGAGGGTTTCCAGGCTTAGCCCGTGGACCCCTAGTGACAGGTGCTGCAGGGAGAGGGATCAGGCAGCTTAGGGCTACAGAGGACTCAGAGTGTCCCCAACAGGCGTCCAACCCAGTCCTGAGCATGCTGGTGTCTGGGGCAGGGCCTTTGGCAGGTGACCAGGTCACGAGGGTGCAGACCCCACAATGGGATCAGCGCCTTCTGAGAGGAGGCCTCAGAGAGTTCCCTGCCCCTTTCTCCATGCAAGGACACAGTGGGAAGGTGTCATCCCTGCGCTAGAAAGCGGGTTCTCCCTGCTGGCACCTGGATCTTAGACCTGCAGTCCCCAGACTGGGGCCGGGGTGCCTTGGCCACTGTGGCCTTGGCCAGCCTGCAGGAATGAGTGGGACGAGGCCACCAGAGCAGAGCTGGGGGCAGCCCACAGCCGCCCAGCTCGCTTGCCGTCACACGGGCACTGGCGTCTCCTTCTGTCAGCGGGGAGCCCGCCCACCCACACCTCGGGTCGTCCTGGGCCAGAGTTGATGGGGGGTGCTGACAGGAGGGCATCGGGGCACTCCTGCCGCCGGACTCATTGGTGTCCCCTGTCATGGCACCCCTGGGGTGTGGCACCACCCTGGCCTGGGCTCCCTGTGCACACATGCAGGACGCTGGTCGATAACGAGAACACACACGTTCTGCAGCACATCTGACACGCCGGGGCTGGGGGATGGGTACCAGTGATGTTTGTTGAATGAATGAGAAAGGTCCGGAGGGCCGAAGGCAGCCGCAGTGCACCAGCCTCCGCTCTTGGTCTTACTGGGTGTGCAGGATCGTGGGCACGAGGCCTCAACCCACGAGGCCTCAACCCCACCACCTCTGCTTCCCGTCCCCCTTCTCATTCCTCCCGTATTCCCCCAGGACCTCCCACTCGCGGGCCAAGGCCGAGGCCGCCCTCACCGCGGCTCAGAAAGCGCAGGAGGAAGCCCGGATCGCCAGGATCACTGCCAAAGAGTTCTCTCCTTCCTTCCAGCACCGGGAGAACGGTGAGTCTGCTGCCCCCCAGGCTTCAAAGGCTGGGTGCCTGCCGGGTGGTCAGGGCATCAGGTGTGTCCCGTGCCACAAGCCAGCTGGCCTCACATGGGTTCTGCCCCAGAAGCTGACATCCTACTGGTGGTCACCGCTTTTACTGGAGCTGCATGTCCCGGCAGGGCCTCCTCAAAATTTCAGGTGGCCCCAGGGTCCATGTGTCTGTTTCCAGGTGTGCTGCCTCTCCCTGTCTGCTGCCGTCTTTCTAGAACATTCTGTGATAATGGATATTTCCATCTGTTTGCTGTAACATGGCAGCCACTAGCCTTGCGTGGTGAGACTAAGGAGCTGGCCCTAGTTTCATTCAGTCTTAACTTGTCTGCTTTTAGATGCAAATGGCCTTGTGTGGCCACTGGTTGCTGCATTGGCAGGTGAGGCTCTGAGTACTGGACAGCAACTCCTTCCATGTCCCATCAGGTTCAGGAACCTCAGCCTTCCCTGCAGGGGCCCATGGGGACCGTGTGTTCTCTTCTGCACTCCATACGACAGGCCCCAGGGTCATGAAGGCCTGCTGTGGAGTGTGGTGGAGGGGCTGTGCTGGCAGAGGTCAGAGTCATGGCCCACTGGCTCCCAACCTGGCCTCTCTGGAAAGCCCAGGGGACAGGGCTCCCTCCTGTCTGCACCTCTGACCAGCACACGGGAGGGCTGAGTGGAAAGCTGCTGGCGTCTGGGGATGGATCCAACCCTGCAGCCCTGAGCTGCCTCCTGGCCTTGGGGCAGGGATGGAGCCAGGGGTCAGTGCTGGGCCAGCAGACAAATTGGTCCTCACTATCTGTTTTCTCTGGTGTCCTGCCTGTACTGGCCCCAGGGCGCCTCCCCCAGGTGTTCCCGGCCCAGACCTGGAATGTGGCCGTCATCCTTCCGCACTCTTCCCTGGTGGGTCCAGGGTCCTGGCTGAGCCTGCTGCTCCTAGCTAGAGGTACAGTCAGGAACACAGAGCACCCCTGGTCCCCACTGCCTGTGGCTGAGTCAGTGGACTCTGCTTTGTCCTTGATGGGACCTCAGCTGTGACCTTGGGCTAGGAAGTGGCGTCCTAACAGGTCTGCATTCTTGTGAGTTGCCCACCCCTCGTCCTCCAACCCCAGCCTCTTCTCTGGACACATTGGGCCCAGGTGTGTGAGCCAGGTGGACACAGGCCACCAGCCCTGTGCTCAGACCATTAGGCGCCTGGTGACACCAGCCACACGAAGAAGCCTGGAGGACTTAGTGCACAGTCCCCACCCATGGGTTGCCCAGGTCCCATGCACAGGTCGCGAGCTGACTCCACTGCTGGGGCCTGTTCTTAGCCTCTCAGAGCCTCGGTTTCTCCATCTGTGAGGGAAAGGGAGGGCCACAGTGTCTGAGGCTCCTGGGTGCGCTGAATGGCCCAGGAGCATCGTCCACCTGCGGCTTGTTGGGAGGAAGGGCTACCTAGATGCAGTTAAGGCCAAGATGGGGAGGTGGGATCATCCTGGATCAGTAAAGCTCTAAATCCAGCCTGGAGTTTTCTTAAAATACCGCCCAGAGACACCCAAGCCAGGAGGGTGTGGCCACAGCCCAGGAGTGCTCACCAGAAGCTGCAGAGAGGCCAGGAGCAGATTCCCCTAGAGCCCTGGCAGAGCCCCACCGCAGCTTGGCTTCAGAACCCCACCCCTCGGACCCCCAAGAGAGAACGTCTGCTGTTTTATGCCTAGTGTGTGGCCCCGTGGAGCCCTGGGAGGCGGATGCTGGGCCCAGGACCATGGGTCTGGCTGGCCAGGCCTTGGCTGCTGTTTTGGTCCAGAAGCTGGCTCCTAGAAGCATCCCTCTTCCTCAGGACAGAACTGAAGCTCGGGCTGCTGAGGCAGCTTGAGCCTGGCTCCACGCAGACAGCATGAAAGGATCGAGGCCAGACTTGGAGCACGTGCAGCTCAAGTCCAGAGCCTTCATCTTGTGTCCTGCTCTTGGGCTCTGGAGCATGGGCAGCATCACAGGAGCACTGTGGGCACTGGACACTGCCCAGCCTTGGCCCAGGGACCTGTCCACCGGGTCCTGCTTCCAGGAGCCTCTGGGGTTCTTGGCTGTGCCTCCTGCCAGGAGTTGGATCCTGCATCTCTGATTAGTGCTGAGCCTTCTGTGTAGAGAGTACTACAGGCAAATGAGCCCAGACCAGGGACTGGGGGCCACTGAGGCCACTGGGCATCTTGCAGCTACTCCTCACAACCAGAAGCTGCATCTCCTCTTGGCAGATGAAGCCAAGGTTGGGAGCAGTAGGTTGCCCGAGGTCCCGGAAGCCAGGAAGCAGAGCAGGGCCTGACTCCCCACCCTGAGCTGCACCTGCTCTGACAGCAAATCCCAGAGTTTCAGCCGGGGAGAGGGCCACCCCGTATAAGCCGCCTGCACCTGGAGGACCTGCAGCCTTCACTGGGGAAGTGGGGACATCCAAACCAGGAGCCTGCTTTTCTGCCGGGCAGTGTCCAGTGCCCACAACACTCCTGTGATGCTGCCCATGCTCCAGAGCCCAAGAGCAGGACACAAGATGAAGGCTCTGGCCTTGAGCTGCACACGCTCCAGGTTTGGCCTCGATCCTTTCATGACGTCTCCAGGAGCCACAGCTCTGTGCCATCAGCTTGAGCTGAGCGCCGCCTCCCCACACGGCAGTACTGGCAGTTGGGGTGCCAGCCTTCCTCCAGGGCTCACAGGAAAGGCCACAGGGCCACTTGCAGGCTCAGTGTCCCAGCTTGCCAGACCCCTGGTGTTTGGGCAAAGGATGGTGGCCCTCAGAAGCCCAACCCCAACCAAGGGGGTGGCGTGGTGAGGCACGATTATGGGGGCTCTGAGCGTGGGGCCCTGAAGGGAAGCAGGCGAGGTGGGAACCCAGGCTGGGAGGTGGACACATGGGTCTAGTGTGGTTCTGCATGGACCCATCCCCAGCCTGGCTCTCTGTGTGGATACCAGGGTAGCCCCAGCCCTGTGACCACAGAAGACCAGTCACTGGAAGGGGCTCTGAGACTGCCTGGCCCACATCCCCATGACTCCCGGGGACACCAATTTAGGGGGCTGTCCCTGGCCCAGGGCCACATGCCAGGGTCACCACCCTGCCCTGCTCACTGCTGCTTGGGCACCTGAGATGAGATCAGGGACAGTCTTGTGTTGATATGTGAAGTGACTGTGCCACGGTCACTGGGGCCTGGCCTGTGCGGGGCTGAGGACAGCGATCAGAGGCGGGGTGCCAGCCCTGCGGAGGTCTGCTGGCCAAAGAAGTGTGGGTGCCTGGCTGTCTGAGCCTCCAGGCTCGGGCTGGGACTCGACTGAGGCAGATGTCTGTTCACGATGGAGGCCTGAGCAATGCAGGGAGGGGCCGGACCTGGCCTCATGCTGGCCCCATGCTGGTCCTGATCCCAGGGGAAGGCACAGGCCTGAGGCAGGTGGGGTTGGTAGTCACGCCATGACACGCCTGGCCTCACCAAGCCTCAGGACCTGTAGGAGGCCAGCCAGTGTGTGATGAGGGACCAGGCTGAGGGCTGTCCACTGCCATTGCTGTGACCTGGGGCCGCCCAGGCATCCTTAGAGTGCACACTGGGTAGCGTGCCCCACCAAAGGGCCCTGGGAGCCACTGTGACCAGTCTCTCCCTCTGCCCCTGCGCCTCCCCTGAGCAGGGAGCACCCTGCCCCGGGACCTTCCTGAGCCGGGGCCTTGGAGGAGCAGGCTCAGGGTGACCCCCACTGTGCCTTTCTCCTCACCAAGGGCTGGAGTACCAGAGGCCGAAGCACCAGGGCTCCTGCGATGACCTCGAGGTGCTGTCCACCGGCACACCGCTGCAACAGGAGAGCCCCGAGCTGTACCGCAAGGGCACCACCCCTTCAGACCTGACCCCGGATGACAGCCCGCTGCAGAGCTTCCCCGCCAGTCCTGCAGCTACGCCTCCGCCGGCCCCCTCCAGGAGCAGGGCGGCCCACTTCTCACGACAGGTCTCAGTGGACGAGGAGAGAGGCGGGGACATCCAGATGCTCCTGGAGGGCCGGGGAGGGGACTACACCCGGAACAGCTGGGGTGAGGAGAAGGCAGGGGGCTGCAGGGGCGTTCGCAGCAGCGCCCTGCGCAGCAGCCAAGGCACCGAGGACTTCCGCACCCGGGGTGCGGGCCACAAGCAGCCCGGGAACCCCAAGCCCCGGGAGCGGCGGACGGAGTCCCCCCCAACATTCTCGTGGACTTCCCACCACCGGGTGGGCAACCCTGGCTCCGGGGGTGCCAAGCTGCAGGAGCCCGACGAGGAGCAGCTGAGCAACTACAAGCTGGAGATGAAGCCCCTGCTGAGGATGGACTCCTGCACACCAGAGCCGCACCCCCAGAGGAGACGCCACGGCCGGGGCGCGGGGGGCGACTGGCGCTCCGAGGACCGGGGCTTCGGGCTGCAGAGACTGAGGTCCAAGTCCCAGAACAAGGAGAACCTGCGGCCGGCCTCCTGCGTGGAGCCTACCGTGCAGAAGCTGGAGAGCCTGCGGCTGGGGGACCGGCCTGAGCCCCGGCTGCTGCGCTGGGACTTGACCTTCTCCCCACCCCAGAAGTCTTTGCCTGTCGCACTGGAGTCCGATGAGGAGAACGGGGATGACCTCAAGTCCAGCACAGTAAGTGGCGGGCTCCCGAGCCCCAGGGGCGGGAATCCAGGGTTGTCCCCCAGCTCCTGACCTGTGGCCCCCTGAAGGTCTCTCTCGAGTGCCTCTCCAGGGGTAGGTCTCTCTCGAGTGCCTCTCCAGGGGTGGGTCTCCTATTGCTCTGGGTCAGTGGCGAGAGGAAGGCAGAGGACCAGGACAGAGTGCCTCAGTGGGCTGGCCCTGAAGACCTTTCATCTGTGCTGGACGCAGGGCCAGGCACTCACTGGGCCATGGGAGGAAGCAGATGTCTGTGCTGCTCCCAGGAAGCCAGAGTCCAAGGACAGCCCCTGGGTGTCCCCCTCGCTCCTGACCTCCTTCACCCTGCAGCCACGGCTCTCCCCATTCTCCCAGCATGGTCCCAGAGTGCAGTGCCCGTTGTCCCCCATAGGTTCTCGGGCCCCATCCTGACCCTTGGGGTCAGGCTCAGACCACCCAGGTTGCTCACACCCTGTGGGAGGCCGGGGCGTGCTCCCATTTGAGGACCTCACATGAGACTCATGCTTCATCCGGGCAGATCTTCCCCACCTGAGTTCCCTGGGAGGGTGGGCATTTTGGGGGAAATAGCCCCTGCCTCAGAGCCAGACGGGGCTGGGGGTCTCAGGATCTTGCACAGGTTATACCCAGAGGGGAGCCAGGACCTGCTTCCTTGGCTGAGGGCCATGTGGATGCAGGGTAGGTAAAATGGAGAAGGCCAGAGGTCTTCGGCAGGACCCCAGCTTGCCTGCCCATAGGCACAGGCAATGCCCAGACCTCTTGGTTTCTTTCTTCAATGGTAAAAAAAAATTCTAAAGGCTGCTGCTCCACAGGGCAGACAGGAGATGGGCTCACCCAGGAGGGGGTGGGACCCACAGTGTGGGCTCAGGAGGGGGCCCCCTGCAGGTGTGTTGCCGTGGCTACAGCAGGGCTCCTGAGCGATAGTCTCTGGTACCTCCAAAGGTACTGCGGCCTGCGAGGCCACTTCCGCAGGTCCCTAAAGCGCCTCCCCTCCTGAGACACCCACAGCAGCCCCTGTGGCTCCTGCTGGCACTCACGCTCATCCTCCCTGTCGCAGCAGCCAGGGTGCCTGCGCGGGGCTATTTTGGGATGGAGGAGTGATGGGCAGGGGTGGGAGGTGCGGATCGACGCTATATTTAGCCCACTGAGCCCCACTGGCTCTTTTGGGTGCTTTCGACATTAAGCCCCCTCTGGTTGGCGTGCCAACGTGGGGCCAGCCTCGGCCAGCTCTGGAGTGGGGTGGCTGCCGGCAGAGGCAGGGGCTGCAGCCCAGCCATGGTTGGTATTCCCCCTCAGCCCCAGGAGCCAAGATGGAGACTCCAGGGCCCACCCTGGGGCCCCAGCTTCCTGCCCAAAGCAGGCAGGGTCTTGTTCACTTGCTCCCACAACCTGGGGACATATTCTGGGGGCTGTCACTGGGTCTGAGGGGAGGTGGCCTGCTCCACCAACATTCATGGTGGGGAAGTGAGTGGCTGTTGGGGTGACGTGGGTGCTGAGGTCCTTGAGGCCTGCTGCATCCCCTCCCTGGGGCACAGCTCTCCACAGTTCAGGCTGCTCTGGGCTGGCAGCAGGGCCAGAGGTGGGATGTCCTGTCCAGCAGCATTCCCCTCATCCAGGGACTCTACCCCTTACCACAGTCAGGGTAAGTGGGCAGAACGGCAGTCCCCGCCCTCATGAAAGCATCTGATCTACCGGCTTCTCTGGGGCTGTCCAGGGTTCCTTGCTGTGAGGGCAGCAGGGGTGGAAAGGAACCTGGCCATGCAAGGCCCCAGGTCCTGGCAATTCAGGGTGAAGTTACCGTGGGCAGGAATGTCCAGGCTTTCCCTCCGGCTCTGGCAGCAAGTGAACTCCACAGCCTCCACTAGACCCTTGAGTGTTTCTGGGCCTGATTCCCTGTAGAAGAAAGGCTGTGGCACAGGTGCCAGCTCTGGACTCCCCCATGGCAGGGGACAGCTAAGGTTCAGCAACCTGGTTGATTCCCAACACCCCCCCCCCCCAGCAAATCTCTGCTGCCCGGAGTCCAATGAGCAAACTCAATGCCAGGCTGTAAGCTGCAGGGCAGGGTAGGCGGCCAGACCAGGGTGCCCCTGCCTACAATGCAGATAGAGCCCAGTGGGCCAGTGGATCTGGGGGCCACGCAGGCCCAGCTCCAGAGCTAAGTGGGCCGGAGACCTGAGGCTGGGTTCTGAGGGCATCTTTTGCCATCGTGGGTGAGATGGCTGCCCGCTGTCCAGCTCTCAAAGACCCTTCGTGAGGAGCGGCGTGGTGGCATGCTCTCCATCAGCACCCTGCCTCACAGAGCGTCCCAGGCCCTGCAAGAGCTGTGTCACCACAGGGTGACAGCCAGCAGCATTTGGCAGCCTTTCGACAGGATAACAGTGCACACCCAGCCCTGTGAGCCAGGAGAGGGAGGGCGAGGGCCTGGCCACCAGGCATTGGAAAGGTGAGCACTGGGAGCCGGGGCAGGGATGGACCTTCCTTGACCACAAGGACAACCATGTCACTCAGCTGGCCATGCAGCTGGGAGAACTGCCTGACTTGGGGACAGAAAGAGCTACAGGCTGGCTGGCAGCCAGATAGGAGGAAGGCGAGGGCAAGATCAGGCTGCTCCTCTGCAGCTGGGTGTGGGGAGCCCACATGTGCATGGGGAGGGGCTGCAGCTGTGCCTCCAGGATACCCCAGGGTTCAGGTGGCCCTGTGAGGCTGCATCTAGAGGACTCTGAAGGAGCCACCTCCTCCAGGAAGGGGTACCCATCGTTTTCACTGACAGCTATGTTGAGAGTTCTCGCGCCATACGGCTCACCTGTCCAGGGCAGGCAGTTTGGTGGTTTTGGTGTATTTAGGCTGTGTACCCATCACAACTGACTGACTCTAGACTACTGCCATCCTCTGTAAAGACACTGCAGAGGACCACTGGGCCGTCCCTCTGTCCCCACTCGGACTTGCCTCTGCTGGGCGTTTCACACTGATGGGATCATATGGTGAGCAGCTTTTTGCTGGGCTCGCCTCACCCAGCATCAAGACCCGGCCCACTGTTGGGGCACACGCCAGCTGCACTCCTTCCTGTGGATACCCTCTGCACGGGCAGCCACATCTGCCATGGCTGCTCACGTCTGGGACGCATGGTGTGCTGCCACTTTCTGGCCAGTGTGCTGTTGCCACGAGCAGCCGTGAGGCTTCTGCATGGATGCGTTTCGTTTTCATTTCTCTTGGGTCCTCACCTAGGAGGGAACCCCTGGGGGAACTGCCAGACTCCTCCAGCCTCCTCTGAGAGAGGAGAGGAGCAGGCGTTTCCTTTCTGGGGAGAGGCATTCCAGCTCCCTCCCTCGCCTGTATTGCAAGCCTGATGCCACCAGGGCCTGCTCAGTCTGGGAAAGCCAACCTCATCATGGCTCTGACATTTGGACACAAGGGGAGGAGAGGGGCAGGGAAGCAGCTTGGGACCCTAGCGCAGGTCATCTCCACTCCAGGAGATGTGGAGGCTCCCAGCCACTTCTTTACTTGGGTGTAGCCAGTGTGTGTGTGGCGGGGGGCAGAGGTCTTCTGGGATCAGGCCACCACTATGGGCACACCCGGGGCTGGGCTGCTGTGCCCCCCTCCAGGAGGTGGCCCGCCCCTCCCCGGTGCAGCAGGTCACTGTGCCTTCAGCACTGCGGTGACACTTGGTCTTGAGGAGCAGCCTCACAGGACAGAGCTGCCAGCATCCTCTCCTGAGGTCTACCTCAGAGGCCTTGCCTCCACCTGTCCCTGCCCAACAGGGGCAGCCTGCAATTTAGGGGCCAGGACCAGGCACTGACGCAGGGCCTGGGCTGCACCTGAGACAAGCACCCTGAATGGAGCCTGGAAGCTGGGCTCCTAGAAGAGTCCGGTGGCTTTGAAGTCAGCTGCTGCAGTTGCTCAGGGGCGGTGGCTTGTGAGTGTGAGTGAATTAATGGGAAGGTGACTTCGCGGAGGACTGCTGAAGGGCTCTGAACTTGAGGGCCACTCGGCGTGGGAGCACAGCTGGTGGTGGCTGGCCACCGCGGACGGGCGGGTGCTGTGAAACCATGCTTTTGAAAAGGGCCCTCAGTGTCCTGGCCCTCCATGCTGGCACACATGGTGACCCACCTGTGCTCTCTTCCAGGGCTCAGCTCCCATCCTGGTGGCCATGGTGATCCTGCTCAACATTGGAGTCGCCATCCTGTTCATCAACTTCTTCATCTGAGAGACTGTCCCGCTCGCAGAAGCAACGGTATGCAAAGGGGAACTGGAAAGGGAACGCCCGCTCGGACAGCCCCAGGACTTCCAGTCTTTTCACAGAAGAACACCACGGTTGGGTATTACTCACAGTTTGCCTTTTTTTCTGGGTAATGTTTTTTGGATTTTAGCCAGATTCTTTGCTTGTGTAACACTATGCTGTGTGGCATGGCAGAAGGAGGCCAGCACGCCGACCCTCCCGCTTGACGTGGAAAGAGAAGGGATCCGGCACACCAGCGGCAGAGGAGTCGTGGTCCTCGCCCTTCCCGCTGGGTGTGGACAGAGGTGGCGGTGGAGGAAGCGCTCACAGGGTACCCAGCTGCCAGGCTAACACGGAAGGCCGAGTGACTTTGCTTTCCTCTGTCTGAACAGCTGGCCTTGAGCATGGGCGCCAAGCATGGGGAGTAGGGTGTCCTGTCCTGCTGGGAGCAGCCCAGGCCTTTTTCTACTTCAAATCTGTGCTGCATCCTCAAGGGGAAGGAGAACCACGCTTCTCTTCTCCCACACACCAGACCACGGCCTCCCTCCTCTTGGCACTGCCCCATGGCCTCCTTGTGAGGCCACCTCCCCACACCGAGTCTTAACACAGAGTCCTCCCTGCCCCACCCCACTCACTCACCGTCACCGCCGGCCGTCCGCTCAGCACACACAGGGAGGCTGTGCTGCAGGCGTCCGGGGTGACCCAGATCTGGCTGGCACAGCCAAGTGCTGCGGGGCTGTGCCCCAGGCGTGAGGGCTGGGGCCCACTGTGCCATGGACAGTCTGACATCATGCCTGGGCTCTGAGCATGTGGCACTTTTGCACTTAGTATGCAGGATGTATATTCAGGCTTCCGTCCCTGGCAGTGACGCCCCAGAAGCTGTCACCTCTTGCTGTTACCTCCACGGTTCTCACATCTCTGTACTGTGCCTGCCTCCACTTCCCCAACAGATATGCATATTCCTTCCAGATGCCTCAGTGCTACTCCAGCGCAGTTCTGGCCCCGGGACAGGAATGTCATTGAAACCCAGTGGCTTGACTTTCCTAGACGTTGTTGCATACCTGACACCTCCCCAATGTGCAATGTTCAACTCGTTTTGGTCAAACAAAAACAGGTTCCTTACGTTTCTGCCTTCTCTATCAGGGTCGTTCCATTATCCAAACAAACGAGGGATGCCAGACCGCCTGGTGGCCAAGGGCAGCCCAGGCGTGTCCGTAGGCAGGAGCCTGCGCGCATGCCTGGGAGGCCGGCGCTCGTCCGTCTCATGGACCCTGCCTTGCTTTGCTTACGTTAGCCGTCTCTGCTGCCTTTCGAGCAGAGCTTCTTTACTACACTGCACTGGATTGCTATATTTTTAACCAGAAATAAACTAAAGATTAGAGCATGTTGCAGTCACATTCAGTTTCTATTGTTTTCCGTTATCCATTCACTCCCCGTTCCTTCTCACAGTTTGGTTTGGGGGGCACAGGAGAGGGAGGGATGCTCAGCAGATGATCCATTTCTGACAATGTTCCTTTCTAAAGGGATATTACATCTTTTGTACATCTTTCCGTTCCTCTTTTTTAATATCAAGTGGTTGCTGCAGACCTGAAGTGAACCAAATAAAGATTCCTGCTCTTTGCAGCTCTAAGAATCATCCATGTGGGGATGTGTTTTGTAATTGTTTGCAACTCTTTGTAAAAACAATGAGACTTCTTTTGTACATTCCAGTAACTGCATGACACAAAGGGGACCTACAAACGTAGGTGGTTCCTTCAGGCCATGCCACAGGTATGTGAGAAGCAGAGCACAAACCTGAGGCTGGGCAGGGGCACATGTGCCTCCACACCCATGCTTGCAGATGCTTGGCCAGCACAGCACTCTCTGCTGCCAGTGACACCACCGACAAGACCAGACCCTGCCCAGAGCTTTGTCTGCAGTCTGCAGCAACTGCAGAGGGGAAGCCATCTCCCCTGTTCCTGGTGCAGTCCGAGGATCTGAGCAAGGCCAAGATCCACTGGGTCTGGCGTCTAGACAGCTGGTTTCCAGCTGGTGCATGCACCGGTGGCTGCACCTGTCCAGAACCCCCACTTCCCCCACAAGGTCCTGGTGGGCCACTGTGGGGCCAGTTGAGGACGGCAGCAGGCAGGGCCAAGCACCAGGTCCCACTCTGACTCCCAGTGCACAGAGCCACATCCTAAGAACCATTTTCTTCCTGTCAGCCTCTTGCCTGCTCCAGGAGGGGAAACCAGATGCAGAGAGGAACCTCGTGTCTTTCCTGAGACCCTGCTACCGGGCTGCCAGGAGTGAGAATGACGCTGTGTTCCCACAGCTGAGCAGTGTCCTTCATGGAGACTTTGAGGACTCCCTGCACACTGGACTTCTGTCAGTCATGTAACACGCATGGGTCATTCCAGAAAACGCTCATCCATTCTTTTGGATTCTAGGTTTTGTAACTGCTAGCACACAGGTTCCCCAAAGATAAAGATGAAGCCTGCAGCACAGAGCCCGATGTAACTGAAGGGGAAGACAGTGGCACAGGAAGTTCTGCATGGTGCCCCAGGCAGTGCTCACTGCCCAGACTCTTCGGGGGTGGGGCCCACAGGGACACAGCCTGATGCTCCTTCTGCACAGCCCAGTCCATCGCCCAGCCAATAAACTGCTCTTTTTTGAAACCCTGCTGCACGAGGTGTGAGCAGACACTCCTCCCTGGATGCACTAAGCCCAGGATTCCTCAGTGAAGTCTCAGGCCAGGCTGCGCTGGCTCCCCCCACCACACCTCCCTCAGGCTGTGGCACTTGGACAGGGTGCCACACACCCTGGCCCCAACCTCCCTGCTCCTCTTCACCTGCAAAATGGCTCCAGTTTAGACAGACTACAGGGCACCCCACATGAAGACGGAAGGACGTGGTCCCGAGCCTGCAGGTGCCAAGCCTGAGGTACCTGGGTGCCGAGAAGAGCATCTGGGAGACACAAGAAACATTTCGGCTTTGGGTGCTTGTTTAGTTTGGGTTTGGGGCTGTCCAACACTTTTGAGTCAGCACCAGTATTACTTCTCTGGCAGGCCTGTACCCACGTGGACCTGCGGGCTGCAGCGGCCAGGGCTGCCCTCCAGGGCTAACAGCACCACAGGCCAGGACCTCTGATCTGCTCCAAAACATCACGGGATGGTTACTCATGTCACTTCACCTGTGCAATAAAACACTTCACGACAACAGCGCCAGGGGCACCTCTCTCTTCTAGATAAAGCTCAGTTTCTTTAACTCTTCACAGGTCTCGTCTTCCGCCCTTCTTGCCTTTGGTCTCAGAAAATCAGCATAAAGGTGCCTACGAGACCCTCCTTTGTCGTGCTATGTGGCTCCTGGCTTCCCTGCCGACCGGAAGGCACAGCTGACGCACCTGCGCCTCACAAAGCAGAGTGAACAGACTGTTCTCAGGAGGTCCCCCTCCACCTTGCGCAGGACGAGGACCGCCTCCTGGACTCCAGGCAGAGGAGGGAGTGAGTCTGAGCTCTGCTGCCCAGGAACTCAGGTGTGCACCCAGCTCTGTCCCCTTGCCCAGGCCTGCCAGGCAGGTCGTGCAGACTGAGAAAACAATCTGTCCCCAAGTGCCAAGACGTGTCGCCAACTCAGCCTTAAAAGAAGCAAGAAACAGTAAAGTTGCCTTTGTTTCGGAGAAAAAAGCTGATCTGCATTTTCCCAGTGTAGCAGCATGCCTGAGGTACAACTCGGGGACAGAGATGTCTGAAAGGCAGGAAAACAGCCTGCAGCCCCAAGCCCCTGTGCTGGCCCTTCCTGGGGAGCTGCAGGACAATGGCACCTGAAGAGATGCAGGTAGGAGGGGGCAGTGTGTGGCAGGACGGGTAAGGCCCCCGGAGGAAGGCTGGAACACGGGAACCTCAGCCCGGCCAGGTACAAAGGCTTGCTGTGCTGCTCTGTGAAAGCCCAGAGGAGCTCTAAGATGCAAGAGTAAGCAGTCCACTGGGGCGGTAAGCTGCGTGTGGAGCCTGGGTGCTGGGTTCTGGGAGGGCAGGGCAGGCGGTACCGTCACACTACCTCACTCTGGCCATGCCCGGCCCGCACGCCCTTGCCCTGCCCTGGCTCAGGAACCAACATCCCACCTTGGCTGCGGGCTCCAGTGGGCTCCCTCAGGTCTGCACCCACCGCCACATGGGGACATGCGCCTCCAGCTGCCACCACTGCTTGGTGACAGTTGCAGCCCAAACCAGGAAAGCCTCCTAGACCCATGGTGGCTAAGGCAGGGTCTCTGCTGGATGCTGCTCATCTTCCCTGCAGGAAGCACACCACGTTCTGCCTGCTCTGGTGACCTTGCCTCACCTGGGACGAAGGTCAGACCACACGGAGGCCGGAGGCACGCCCCGCAGCCCTCCGTGTGGCGGGATGTAACAGGCGAGGCTTTCCACAGAGCACTGTGCTCAACCTCACCCGCCAATGTCACTCACACCAATGGGTTGTCTCCCTCTAGAATGCCATCCACCCCTCATTCACAAATGACCCTTCCACAGCTGAGTCCATTTAGCGGCTGCTGGTCAGCAAGCAGGGCTGATCTCCACTGCCCAGGGTGGCTCCTCAGATGTGGACTTAGGCTGGAGGGAGGAGACAGGTGTGAAGGCACAGTAGGGTGGGGTGGTGTGCAGGGCACCCTCTGTCAGTCCCTCCATCTGAGGCCAAGTGCCCAGGAGTCCCCAGTTATTTGCATGCAGGTCCCTGTGTAAGACCCACCCTCCGGAGCATGCCACACCCCAGCAGATGCAGCCCGCATGCCACAGGCTGTGGGCAGCCATCGGGGCCAGGTGCCGTCCACCCAGCCTGCAGACAGAAGCTCCCTGGGGGCTGGGAGTGCCTGACCCTGAAAGGCTATCCCACCTTTCTACTGAGCTGCCCCGACCCACATGGCGTGGTGAGCCTTGCATGGCCAGTGACCCTTGCTGCAGACGAGAAACTGCTGGCCGCAGTGTAGATGCCTCTTTGTGAACTCTGACCTAGAACCGTCTTAGTCTGCATTTTCTTTTATTCAGTTCTTTCCCTGGTGCAGGTAAACCCCTTGCTTACTGCACCCCCACACACACAGCCAAAGGTAACGTCTGCTGGGCACTGGGTTCTCCATGGAGCAGCTAGTTAGAGTGGCCTCTTGTTTTTTTATCTGGAAACGGCCTGGTCAATTACAAAATGGAAACAAACCTTCTCTAATGAATGTACTGTTTAAATCATACCACTGCTATGTATTTTACCACTGAAATCAAGGAGCACTATCAAAATTAAAGGAAAACTTTGCTCCTTTTAGAAATAAATGTCATTTGAAACTGTGGAAAACTTGTTTCACCTCTTTATAAACTGGTGTCTTTACTGAAGGTCCTTCTATTGCCAAAGGCTGGACAAACACCAATGCCCGTTCAAGGACTGTGCTTCTGTTACCCAACAGCCGTGCTCCTTGTGGCTTGGAGGAGCCCTTGATGAGAGGAAAAGCCTGGGGAGGGGCTGGGGCTGTGAACACCAACCGGCCCACCCTAACATTTTCTGGGTCCTTCTCCAGGCAGCGAGCCCGGCTCACCTCTCCGTGGGCTGACAAGATGCAGGATGCCCTGGTCTCTGAAGCACCAATAGGTGACATGGCCACAGCATGGGCCACCTCTGTAAGCAGAGGACAAAGCCAACCAGGGTAGGCAGTATCTTGAAACCCTATTTTAACATTACCAAACCTCCATGCGTGTCTCTTCAGTTAGAGGCCTGGCGCTCCCAGCTCAGGAGCTGGTCTTTCTGTTTCCTGCCCCTGTGGCTCTGCCAGCCCCTGGGGGGTCTGCAGCCTTGGGGGCTTAGAGGGGCACTCAGGGTAAAGACAAGAGGACCGATGGGCTCAGCTGGACTTGGGAGGCCACCACCCTGGTCCCTGCACCAACCATGCCACCTGTTGTACTGCTGGTGCTTCCACTTTCCCCAGTGACTGCTGTGTCCTTGAGGATGCCATAGAAAGACCTCAGTGACCAGGCGCAGCTGGACGAGGACGCCTGCTGAGGCAGAAGTGCCTATGGCACCGGGAGCCGAACTAGGGTGGAGCCGAGTTAGGGTGGAGCCAGGGTGGAGCTGTGCTAGGGCCCCACAGCTCTGCCTCCAACTCCCGCTGCCTGGGAAAGCAGCGGTGACTGGAAAGGCACAGACAGGTGCAGACTGCAGTGGGGGCCGGCACCTGACCTCTCCTTCCGTGGGAGAGAAGAGACATCCCCTCCTCAGGCAAATTCCTCTCATCAAGCCATCACCTGGTTCCAACACCCCATGACAGCAGACTTGAGAAGGCTTTCCGTGTGGCTCTCATTTAGTCACCTGAAACTGACAGGAGCTAGCTATTAACCTCAGGGGGGGGCTTCCAGCCTTTGGTCCCTTAAAGGTTTCCTCATCAGTGTTTGCAGTACTAGGATTGAACTGGGCACTCCACCAATGAGCTGCACCCTCATCCCCTTTTATTTTGAAACAGGGCCTTCTATTATTGAGGCTGGCCTCAAACTTGCAAACCTCCTGCCTCGGTCTCCCAAGTGGTTGGGATTACAGATGTGGCCACCACACTCAGCTCCCTTGAAGTATTTCTAAGGATCAACTACCCAAAGTTCTTGCTTGTACTGATTCAGAGAGAAAAAACATGTCAAACTGAATAAACACTACTGTCACATCTAAAAAGCCAAAACCAAACCAAACTTTCAATGATCAGATTTCCAAGCTTAGCTGGTGGTTCCCTTCCGTTTTATTCAACTCAGCCCAACCAACCCCTCAAGCTCATCTTAACAGCGTGACCTATGTGGCCAGCTCAGCTGCCCTCAGAAGAGAACAAGGAGCCCCACAGACCCGCTGCAGTGACCCTGCTGTGGACGTGCTGGCTGGAGCTCCCCCTCACGGGTGGAGGTGCCCCCCCCCAAGACCACCCTGATCTCCGTGGTGCACACTCAGCATGAGAAGACGATGGAAAAGGGGGCTGTTTCCAGCCAAGTGGGGCCCCACCCTTTCCCATCAGAACTCTGTACTTGAGCCTACCTCTTGGTTAACTCTAGGGTGACAAACAGGTGACAGGGTTACGCTGCACTACAGAAACTACCAGGCCAGCACGTCACTGTGAAGACATTTGGATGAAAGGGAAAAACTGCACCAGCGTGAAGTCAAAGCCCAACTCACAACTCAACCAGACACAGGAAGCCTGGTCTCCAGCCCCGGAGCAGGCACTGGCCACCATGCTGGCCCACAGGCTTCCGGGCCAGGAGGCCCCACCTGCTCCAGGGCAGTGGTGCTGGGCAGGCAGGCCGCAGAGGCGTGGAGTCCTTGCTCTTGGCTTCCCTTCCTTGCTGTCACTCTGCAAATAGCCTGCGCCCAGGGAGGAAAGGCACGCGGGGGTGGGGGTGGGGCCTCTGCCGCCTGCTCCCCGAGAAGGCTGATGGTGGGCCCGCCGGCACCTGGAGCTCCCTCCCAAGACCCACGAGGAGGCTGCGCAGCAGGAAGGACTGGCCTGGCAGCAGGCCCTCCATGCAAGGCACTACGACCACATGAGCACCACGGCTGCTTCATCCACTGCCAGGTACTGAAGACTCCAGTGTGACGACATGGGGTCATAGAACATTGGCGTCCCCTTGTGCAGAAGGAAAACCCCCTCAAAGAACACCTAGTCCGGGTTTACTGGAACAGAAACAGGCTGGCCGGGGTCCTTTCTGTGTGGCCTCACCCCGAATGCAGGCAGCCACTCCACCCACCTGGTAGAACCCACAGGAAGGCAGAGGCCTGGCCAGACTGCGGGGACGCTCCAGGCTGAAGAACAGGACTGTAGGCCTAGTTCACACTCAATTTATTTTAAATGACGCCTGGTGATGCTAAAGGGCCTCAGCTACCCTCAGTTAACCTCCAGCACTTTCTTCTCCAGAGTGTCACGCCCCAGGTTGTCCCAGGTGAGTTCCAGCCAGTACTGCTCAGTCCCAGGTAGATGGTCCATGCCACTGCTCCATCCAGGAGAAGGGGTGGGAAACACTCAGCTGTGGGAGCCTGGGCAAGCAATGCAGAAGACAGCCGTCACGTGCGGCTGCAGAGGCTGCAGCAATACCGCCCTCAACGGGTGCTGGTTTACCTGAGGCTTCCTCAAGAGCACAGAACAAAGGCCGATCCCAGGGAGAACCTCACCTTCCTCCTCCTCGCCGGTCTCCTCCCCGCTGTCCTCGTCCTGGTCCTCTTCTCCCCCTTCAGCACCCTCAGCCGAGCTGCTATCCTCCTCTGAGTCCGTATCTTCCAGCCATTCCTGAGTTTCTTCAAAAACAAAAAGAACAGAGACTCACTGAAGCCTGGGGTGTCAGGAAAAACTGCACGCAGGAGCTGGCCAACTCACAGGACTCCATTTTCTTATCCACAACTGTGACGTGAAACTCAACTCCCCTGTCCTGGACACCCAGGGCCAGCAGAGAAGAGACAGCATCTCCCTGGACTTCAAGAGCAGAGAGATCAGGGGACACAGAGGACGAGCAGACACCACTCCCTCCACGGACGTGGCCTGCTGAGTGACAGATGGTCCTCAGGAGATAGCAGCAGGGCCTGAACTATGTGATCTGGTGCTCCCCAGACACGGAGTCCCACATCCTGTCTCGAGTCTTCATAAAACTGACTTGGGTCCCATGGCAGTCTGAGGGAAAACGGGGACCTGAGGACTCAAGGGGCCAAGGCAGTTTGGGTAACAGAGACAGGGCCACAGACTGAACGCTTGGGAGCTCCGGGACACAGGAGGGTCTGTTCGGCTGAGTTCCAGCAGAACCACTAGGTGCACCCACAGAAGTTTTATCCAGGGCTGGTGTCCAATGCCCTCTGCGGCCCACACCCAGGCAGGCTCTCAGGGTACCTTGGCCAGGGGCGAGAGCCCAAGTTCCCATGAGGCTCCTGGCTCAGGGCAGATATGGTGACAGGGGCAGGCGCACTGGAGACAGCCGGCCCAACAGCTGGCGTGTGCACTCCAGGTAAAGACCCCTGCCCCCCCACTCTGGCTTACCTGCATCCATCTCCACCAAGACTTTCCACTCTTCCATCTTATGGAAGTCGAGGCAATACAGGTCATTTAGAGTCACCTGGCGGTCACCAGCTTCAAACATACCCCCGTAGACATACAGCAGCCCATGCTTAATGGCCAGCATGGCACTGGAGCGTGGACAGGGCTCCACCCTGGGGCCAGCCTCCACAGCCCCATCCTCCTCCTCTGGGGGCGGGCAGCCTGCTGAGCCTGGGGCTGTGAGCACTTGTTTAATGGTGACCACGGTCCCATCCTCGGCCACCACCTCTTTGACCACCTCCAGGGGCTCAGGGGCACTGGCTGCCCCACGCTCCAATTCCCTGGCACCTTCGTGGTCCTCTGCTCTGGCCCGCCTTCGCTTCCTCTTCTCCGACTTGGGGCCCTGACAAGGGAATGAGAGCAGAGTGCCTGACCTGAGCAGCAGAGCAGGGGCGGCCCTGCCCCCCAACACACCACAAAGGACTTGTAGGGACAAAGTCCCACAGACATCCCTGTATTCTCAGGCAGCAGAGACAGTGGGCAGGCAAGAGTGGTATCTTCACAGAAGGCCGCCAGGCAGAACCCCAGCAGTGCCCTGGCTCCTAGAGCCCTGAAGGTAGCCTTGGGAAAGCCCACCAGGGCCAGCAGAGTGATGAGTGGGTCAACAAAACCTGCTGACCAACAGGTGCCATGTGGGAAGCAGAACCTGCAGTCCCAACACTCCCATGCAGCTTTCCTTTGGGCCCCCTTCCGCAGGACGACCATCTGCCCTGCCGCTGGCCTCTTAGACCTCACTGCAGCCTGCCTGGACCCTTTTGCTAAGGGGTGGTGGTCATTTTCTCAGAGAGCGCATCCTCCTGAGATGATGTCTGCTGCCATGCCGTGTTCAGAAGTTCCAGCACCACTCTCCACAGGCCAACCCAGGGCAAAGCCACGCTCCAGGTACTCAGCTCACCATAGGGACACTGCTGAGAGTCTCACCTCGAGGAGCACCAGGGGGCCTAAGACCAAACAGTGAGGACAAGACTAACCAGCCCTGGGGTCTGGGGAGGAAGCTCTCCACCCAGCAGAGGCCCCACGTGCAGAACAGCGTGTGCCACTCACTCCGTCAGACCTGTGACAGCAGTGTGCCTCTGTGGCAGGCGGGTGCACTGCAGTGGGCATGTGGGGTGAAATGCTGATGTGCTTACGCAGACCGTGGGACTGCCTGCAAGTCCCCTTCTGGGACTGCCACCACTGTTCTGCCAGTCTCGGGCAGCCCTGGGCAGCAGCTGCTCTGATAAGGACAGCAGAGAGGGTGATGGGAAACCAGGGACAAGCCTGGGCAGCAGACACACAGGCTGTTGCAGAGGACCACAAGTGCCATCATCAGATGGTGGCCTGGGCAGCTTCTGGCTCTAAAGGACAGCAAGGTTGTGCCAGTGGGCACCAGGCCAGAGCCCCAAGCCTGGTCAGCTGGGATGCATGTGGAAGCAGGACACTCCCATTGGGAGGGTACACAGATGCTCTGTAGGTTGGAAGAGGCACTGAGGTGTGAGGGTGGGCTCTGGCCACCACAGCTGCAGCCTGCCTGCCTGCCTGCCTGCCTGGGCGCTCCATGCCAGAGCTCACACCTTCAGCTGTCCCAGGAACCAGCGGTTCCTGGCAGCATCGTAGAAGTACAGGTCGTTGAAGAACATGCCTTCCAGGCTCTCTTCCTCTTCCTTGTCACAGACGCCCCCAAAGAGTAGCACCTGATGATTCGGGGTCATGGCCACCGAAAAGCCAGACCTTGGAGTGGGCTTAACCCCTGAAGGGCTGATCCGGATCCATGTCCATTTGCCTGTCAATAGAGAACAAAGAAGGTAAGAAAGGCAAGAGACACAGGAGGCTGGGGAGCCCTGGTGCCCAGTGATGGTTGGTGCAGGCAAATGGCTGTGCCTCACTGTGAGGCTCCCTGTGCAGAAGCAGAACAGGACACGGTTCCACCCTGGGGCTCTGTCCTTCCTCAGGCCCAGCTGTGTGACTCTTCACGTGCCCTCCTCACATTGCCACCTAGTGGCCAGTGCAGGAAGCGTAGGGGCACAGAAGCGGACCTCAGGAGGGCTGCCCGGGTCCTAGGAGGGTCTCCAGAAAGTCCACATCCAGCAGGTCCCCGTGGGAGGCTGGGGGGGCACAGTCCCACAAGGGGCCAGACAACACTGAACCTCTGCCTGGCGCACACCAGACCGCAGGTTGGTGCCTCTTCCTGTTGGCGATGTCTGCCTTGCATTGCCTTGGCAGGTGCCTCATGGGTGTGAGGCAAAGTCCACCACTTCCAGAAAAAAGGGTAGACACTTTTCCCTAATGAACTAAAAAGTAACAGCAGACATTCCACTGGGTAGTGTTGGACATGGCTGTGGACACACCCCACAAGTGGGATTCTGGGCCCACTACTCGTGGGCCACCAACTCATCACAACCAGAAGGTACAGAGCTACACCACCAGTGCACACGCACAGGCAGGCAGGACTCTCTAGTCTCTCTCGCTGCGGTTGAGCAGTGAGCAGAGTCCAGCCTTCAGGTCCAAGTGCCCTGGTATATAAGGAGCTCACAGGAGGAGCAAACACCCTCACCTGCAAGTGCAGGACACTGTGGCCACCTGAGAAGTATGTGGTGCAGGACAGTCCTGAGACTGAAGAATTCTAGGGCAGGAACAAGTAAAGCTACCGTGCGTGGCAATCCCCTCATTTTTTTCCTCCAAGGAGGTCAGAGGACACTGTCACATGGAGGCAGCCCTGGCACCAGAACCCAGGCCTCAGACCCCACCTAGCTCTCTCCCAAGACGCAGGGCTACGGCCTGGAAGGTGGTCACTCCATCTCTTCTGGAAGATACGGGATTCCCCGCCTCTCAGGAGGGGAATACTTCAGGAGCATTCCAGAACTCCACCTCCTGTTGTCATTCACTTGATCTTGAACAAGAACAAAAGTTCCTTAAAATGCCAAGAAACGGTTGCAAAGCAACAACACCTTTGCCCTGGCCTCTCACCCCACACCTCCTACACACCTGGCTCTGCACCTTCGGGATCCCAAGAATGTATGCACACAAAACTGCCCGGAAGATCCATCCGTAGTTACCTCAAAGCACCTCACGTGTCAGGCGTGGAAGGGACATGGGTGACTAAACGGCACTGGGCCCTTGACAGGTGCTCTCCCACCCAGTCAGACCAGGCACCACAGCAATCCTGGGGCAGGGTGGCCCAGCCCAGCTCTGAGCTGTGTGCGAGGAGCTCACTGCCACCCCTACACCCACAAGAGGGAGGTGGCCTTTGCCTCTGCCCGTAGCCCAACAGGGCCTGCCTCTCAAACCACAGTGAAGCCAAGCCAGCTCCTGCAAGCAGAGCAGTACCTTCTCCCCCATCCTCGGGCTTCAGCAGGAACATGTCCGAGTGCTGGGTGCCTCTGTCCACATCTTTCTTGACTCTCTGTAAAAGGAAAAGGAATTGGGTGAGGCCACCTACGGCATCGAGTGCAGCCACCACAGCCCTCAAGCTGGGCACACCTCACACAGTCCCATCACGCTGGCCACAGCAGCTGTCAGTTGTGTGGCTAGTTCCACGAGGGTAGTCTCACAGTACTAGCAAGTAACCAAGCTCTGCAGGAACATGTGAAGTACTAGACCGCCATCCAGGAAACACAGAGCCTCTGGCAGGGCCTGCTTTTCTTGAAGACCAGCCCTTCACAGCAGCTGGGGAAGAAATGGCGCTAAAGCCAGGGAACAGGAACCTGAGTGAGTTTCACAGGCCACCTACCCTGTGCACTCAGCATCAGGGGACACAGTGGCACCTGAGGGAGAGGCCATAATACTAGTTTACACAGTTCCACTATCTCTGTCATCATCTAGTCTGGCCAAGACAGCAAGAGTTCAGATCAGCCGAACCAGGAAGTCGGGGAAAGGAGTAGCTACACATGACACTTCCCTAACAGGGTTCCACTGCCCACTGTCCACCTTTGTCTGCAGCCTCAGCTCACTCAGCTGGCTACCCCAGGGCCCTTGGACCAGGTCCCTGGAGAGCCATCAAGAGCATCACACCATGGGTGTTGCTAGGGGGAGAAGAGCCACAACATAGCAGGCAGAACACCGTTCCCGGGGACCAGAGTGACGCGGGCTTCCTGGGCTCCACAGAGGCAGCCACCACCAAATGTGAGGTGCAAAGCAATGTGAGGAGGGCAAAGGGACATGCTCCCTGGAGGAACCTGCTTTCCACAGGCCACTTCAGCCAGTCCCAACAGGCACATCAGAACCAGCGGGCCACAGCAGAAAAGGACAAGGTCCAAGACTGAGAAAGCACTAGGGTTCAGGGCCCAATGGGAGAAGAGCCGAGCACGGGACCTACAGGCGGAGCTGGGAAGTACAGCGGGCACCAGTGCCTGGACCAGAGGCTGCTGTGTGGCACTGCTGACGACTTGCCCACCATCCAACCACCCCAACCATCATGGGCAGCTACTCCACAAACACCCAGCTCTTTCTGAAGGCAGAGATGCAGCTGCCTTCCAGACCCCGGCCTGCACACCACTGCCATTCTACGACACTCATCAGAACCTTATCCTGACCCCTGGACTTTCAAAATCCATGGTAATTTTTAAAAACCAGGCACAATGATAGCAGAGTTTCCTGGGACACGAGTTTGACCTCAACCTGGGCGGCCTGCACAGATGTCTATGGATACAGAACCACAGGAGGCCATTCCTTCTAAGGGCCCCAGCTACCCTTGCAACTGTGGCCTGCTTGTCAGGGCACCCAAGGTGGCTGCTCAATCACCTTCACCAGGCTAGGCAGTTCAGGCCAGTCCCCACGTCTCTCTCATAGTGCCACACATGTGCAGGCGGCTGAGGCCCCTTAGCAATGAGAGGTGGGTGAGCGGGGCCAAGGGGAGACACCCAGCTGGTGAGTGAGCGGTCACTCTACAGGACTGGGACTGAGGAGCACATGATGAGGGTGATGATAAGCAGTGGCCTGCCATGTGGACAACTGCCACGCAGGTGCACTGTTTGAAAAGGCTGCTGCCAAAACAGCTTCTTCTTCCCAAACCTGGAAAGCACAGTTCCATGTCTAGTCAGCAGGACTGAAAGAACATCCAAGAATTACGTTTCCCAGTTCCATTTTAAATACTGCTTGAGAAAAGACCTGTCCTCCCATCCAGCAAACAGGCTCTCAGGGGACACCACATTAGGGTGACTCCTGGAGCCAGCATGCACCCACGCCTCCTGCCTGGCAACTCAGTCCCAACCCTTGCAGCTGAGGAACCCCACTGCCCCGCTGTCCACACTAGACAAGGCCTTGTCCTCTTTCCTTTCCACAGGACGGCGTCCTTAGTGCACCTGAGACCACATGAGCAATGGAGCCAGAAGGCAGAGATGCTCTTCCCACCTCTTTCCCAGCAAGCACTCCCTGCTTTGCTGCTAAGAACAGGGCAGACAGGTCAGGGCCGTGCAGCTGGGTGTGCCAGGAGGTGATTGGGATCGCCTGTGTCCCCTGTAGCACGGGAGCCAGCATCTCCTGGGAGAGTGGCAGAGCCCCGTCACCCAGAGCTGGGGGTCACAGGCCTCAGGAGGTCAGGACTTTTCTTGGCTGAGGTCACATGCATCCTCTAGGGTCACACGACCCCAATGCCTGCTTATGCCCCCGGCCATCCAGAAGCTCCAATACCAGTGACATTTTGGTATCCTGCTGCTCTCTCGAGGGAGACCTTTTCTCCCAAACCCCAGGCAGACACACCTGAGGTCCTTATTAGACAAGAAGAAGGGCACTGCCTTCAGCAGGCCTGTCCTTGGCTGTCCACGTGTCCATGGAGGCAGATCACGAAGTACCAAAGCTGTTTCCGGGTACCACCGCTACTCTCCCTGTCCAGGGTCCCCTGGCACCTTCTCTTTCAGGCTGGCTCAAAGGCTGCAGAGCCTTAGGAAGCCCTCCCAGTCTCTAACAGGAAGACCTCCTCTGGACCCTCGACCCCAAAGGCACACTGTGGGATGGCTGCTGCTTGCACACGTGTCTGCCTGCTGGGTCTTTATCATCTTAGAAGTTTTATCCCCGTCGTGTTAGGAAGGCATTAGCTGGACCCCAACTGACTAACTCACTGCACAGCAAGAAGAGGACTCCAACACCTGTCAAAAGCACCACAAAGACAGAGTGACAGAGACGCACCCTCATGAACACAGACACAAAGATCCTTCACAAGATAGTAGCAAATTCAGGCACATGGGGAGGACAGACACGCCTGTACCAGACTGGGCTATGACAGAAATATGAGGCTAGTTTAACAACAGGAAGTCAATCAAGGTGGCCCGTGGACAAATGAACGAAGAAGAACAGGTATATGACCATTAAAACACAGGAAGTGCACTTAACAAAACCAGACACCCACCACGATGAAGGGCCCCAGCAGACAGGAGGCCAGAAGCTGGACCCTGAAGGACATCTGTGAAGACCTCTGGTGCTGTCCCTGCCAGATGAGGACAGTGCTAGGAGGGCCACCACACACACCTCACCTAATGCCACCGGAGGCCCTGCTTCAGACACAAGAGAACGGGTTAGCAGTCAGGAAGAGCAGGACAGCTGTCCCCTGCACATTATGTGACTGTTCACATGATCTCAGTGCATCTGGAACTACTGAAAATAGCGAGTCTGGTGAGTTCTCACATCACAGAACAAGCACACAGAGGATAAGATGTTTTCAGGCACTAACAGAGAACAATTGGGAAGTCTGATTTCAAGATCCCCCATCACAACAGCATCGATAAAGTAACAAAAGACATGTGTGACTGAGAACCACAAACGCTGCTGAAATTAAAGAAAACCAAAATAAGCGTGGAGACCATCCACATGCAACAGCTGCAGACTCCGAGATGTCAGCATCCCGGATGTTAGCCTCCAGACTAGAGCGACCCTTGTCACCATTCCTAACAGGCGGGCAGGAGGGTGCCTTCTTGCTTTTTAAGTAGAAACTGACAAGCTGATGCTAAAATTCATGTGGACACACAAAGAACCTAGAATAGCCAAAACGAGTTTGAAAGGACAAGGGCTAGACACCTCAGCTGCCCACCCTAAGATGTGCTAGGCAGGAACAGTCAGGAGGCATGGGTGGCCCCACAGGGCTGACCAAACAATGGAGGAGGAGAAGGGGGTGAGCCCACGGCAGGGGTCCCCAGACACCTCAAGGGAAAGCCCTCTGGACAGTCGGTGCTGGAAGAGCTGACCCCCACAGGACACATGCGGACTCAGCACCTTCACACTCCATAGATGGGGCAAGTCGATGGCAGAACAAGACACAACAGCTGAACTACCAAGTTCACGAAACACGAGAGGCTCTCCCTCACTGAAGGTAGACAGGTCTTCTGAGGTATGGAGAGCAAAGACCTTAAAGCACAACAAACTAGACTTTATCAAGGCAGAGCTCCTTGGCAGGACAGGGCCTGCCTCTTAAACCATAGTGAAGCTTCATGGGCAGAGGAAGCCCTGGTGGGGAGCCGGTTGCAGGGAAGACTTAGGGACACCAACAAGCTCACGAGAGGCACACAGCAGCAGGGTCAGAGGAATGCGGCCAAAACAGAGAGCCATGAGTGCAGAGGACGCTGCAGGACCCATAGGCAAGTGGTGCCGGGAAGGCAGAGCAACAGAACCGTCAGGCGGTTTGGGTATAACCTGCAAGCCCAGCTCCACTCAGGGACCCAGAAGGTTCCCTCCCTGGTACTTCTTAAGAGAAACTAAAACATTGCCAGGCGTGGTGGCGCACACTTATAATCCAGCAGCTTGGGAGGCTGAAGCAGGAGGATCGCCAGTTCAGGCCAGCCTCAGCACTGAGCAACTTAGCAAGACCCTGTCACAAAATATTTTTAAAAAGGGCTAGGGAATGTGATGTGGCTCAGTATTTATACGCGCCTGGGTTCAATCCCTGGTACAAACAAAAACAAAAACAAAGATTGCATCAAAGTGCTCATGCAATGTCACACACAGTTGACTGAGAACAGCACAGGAGTCCATCAACACAAGGGAAACAGAGGTGTGGAGGCAATGACCTGAACACTGCACAACAGGCACATCTAGCGATGAGAAGAAGCTCAGCACGTGCCTCTGGGGGAGGCAAGAGGTACAGGAGAGCCTGGCAGGATGAGGGTGGGCCATACCACATACACATCTATCACACACGCAGGTGGCCTTGCAGTCACAAAGCACCAACGATCTCTACTTGATGGTGTGCACTCATCAGAGTTTGCACGTTCCTGTGAACGATGTAGAAGATGACTGATAGGTAGGTACAGAGTGTGAACAGACCCCTGGCCAAACCAGCTGAGTAGAACAGACAGCCCAGGGCCTGTGTGGGCATGCACGTAGTTGCTGTGCAGTCTGCAAGTTCACTGTGCATTTCAGAATCTCCAAAAGCAAAGGACTTAAAACCGCCATGATTCACAACCTGTTGAGGCTGGCCCCATGCAGACAAGCAGCAGGGCAGGAGAAACTCTGCGGCCGGCAGAGGGCAGCCCACAGCCCCAGACCAGGACTCCAGTGCACATGCCTAGGAACATGTTGCTGGTGCCGCTTGCAGATATAAGAATAAAAGTCTGTCAGCGGGGATCCCCAGGAAGATCAACGAGCCCCGCCTATTGTGTGACAGAATACCACATGGTTGTCAGTCTCTAGGCCTTAGGGAGAAAGACCTCAAAACAGAATTAGTCACACTGCAGTGTTCTAGGACAATTCAGACTAGACCATCAAAAGGACTTACAAATCTCAATGTAGGTAAGACAAAGAGACTGACGTTATGTCTATCATTTCAAATTCAACAGAGTTGTTTATATTAAACAAATATCGTCCTCTCATTTGGAAGCTTCCATTACTGGTGACATTGACACACAGCAGACCGAAATTCCTCTACTTCCTGCACACCAGGTCTCACCTGCTTCGAGTAGCCCCCATAGATGACTATGCTGCCCTGGGGAGTGATGGACATCTGGCAGCCTGACCTGGGCGTGGGCCCGGTTCCTGACGGGGACAGCTTGCTCCACACAAAGGTATCCAGGTTGAAGGAATGCACGTCATTGTAGTAGATGTAATCCCTGGGTGGAACAGAGGAACACAGGCCATCACATTGGGACCACGGAGGACACAGGTCACTGAGAAGTGCACGTGGTTTAAATTAAAGCTGAACTAAGTTATCTGTCTGCTCCACACGTGAACTCATATGAAGGACTGCAAACTTGTGAGTTTGCATCTGGAAACTAGAAATGATGCCAGCCTGGGGCTGGGGTTGTGGCTCAGTGGTAGCGCGCTTTCCTAGCATGTGTGACGTACTGGGTTCGATTCTCAGCACCACATACAAATAAATAAGATAAAGGTCCATCAACAACTAAAAAAAATATATATTAAAAAAAAAAAAAAAGAAATGATGCCAGCCCACAGAAGCAGATTAACTTAACCTGAAAGTCATACCACATTTCCTCTACCCACTGACAAAATGGCAATCTCCCAGATAATTACACTAGGTTATTCTGTGCGACTATAACACCAACACTGAGTTGTGGTGTCTGACTGAATCACGAGGATGGAGCTATCCACAGCTTGGCAAGAACTGGGGCGAGACCCTGGACTGAAAGGGAGGGGTGTGAAGAGGGGGCACAGCATCCCCAGAACTGAAGGACAGAAGCAGAGTCCGTGTCCACAACCTAGGCACGGCACGAGGAGCAGCCTGGGGCCCCACCTGGCTCAATGCCCAGGGACATCGCACAAAAAGACAGCCCATAGACAGAACTTGGAAGGGGAATGAGGAGACTTGCTGTCACCAGGTAACTGTCACAGAACAGGACATTGCTCTCCAGCTCTGCGTGACACAGCATTCAACAAGAGGCAAAGGAGAGGATCTACCCTGGTCAGAAGTAACCATTGTTCCTTGGAATGGAAAGAGCAAGGTGGCTCGACAACACGTGCAAAGTGACAAATCCTGCATGAGAATGCAGGTGCCAGGCGGGTCACTCCCCATGCACACCGCAGCTGTGAGGATGGGCCTTGGCCTGCTGGCTGCCACTCAGACTTACGCCTCCCACAGAGGACAGACTACCCTACTCATGCTGGGCGCTGTCAGTAATGGAATTCTATGCTGCAGGTCAGCTAAGAGCAATGCTCCCAAGCAAACGCAGAGGGTTGGCATTTGGAAGTCAAACCACATCTCCTAGAGCATCACTGCCTTTCTGTAGGTCTGAAATACATCTTAGATCATTTCAAACAAGATAACATACAGTTTTTAAAAATGTTCTGATTTTAAAATGGATACAAGTTAAAACCTCTGCAAAACTTGATTTAGAACCTGGAAACAAAAAGGAAGGGCTGGCTAATCTTGCCCTGCACACAGCAGGTAATCAGTGCACTGCCAACTCATTCCCCAGCTGTCCTGCATGGTTGCCAAGCTATATGTGCCCAGAGAGCTGGCCCTGCTTTCAGAGGGCAGTATTTTCCATGTTTACTCAGAATGGTAAAAGGTCTGCCCCTAAATGCTCCAGGAAAGACTTCTGCTGTTGGTACCAACCTTGTGCTCTCATGGAATCCACCAAAAAGGATTAACTGTCTTTTCCACACCACCATCCGATGTCCACTCCGGCCAGAAGGACCCCCAGCTGATCTAAAATAAAGGGGAGGGGGAGTTATTCCAGTTGCTTTTTAAAAAATGACATTTTACATTTTTTTGTTCTAAGTACTTGATGAGTACCATTTAATTTGATCACAAGCTACTAAAACCATCCTGACAGTCTAGCTAGCTATTATAAAACTTCTAGTATAAAACAGAAGAAAATCTCTGTGGCCTTGAAGTAGATAAAGATTTATTGGGCAGAACATAGTAAAGTAGGCTCCATCTAATAAAGAATGTCAAAATGCATGCACCACTGAGCCAGGTGCATGCATTTTGACACCACTAACAGGCGCACACACAATCCCATCTTAATGCTATAATGAATAACCCCATAAAACACTGGCACAACTGGACAGAGGGCATGCACCCGTGATCCCAGCAACTCCCAGGTCGAGGCAGAAGGATCCCAAGCCTGGGGCCAGAGCAACTTAGTGAGGCCTTCTCTCAAATTAAAGGGCTGGGAGTGTGGCTCAGTGGCAGAGTGCTTGCCCAGCAAGTGTAATCCCTGGCAGAGAAAAAAATCCATAAAACAAAAACGGCAAAAATATGAATAGGAAGTTCATAAGGTATCAGTGGAAAAAAAAGAAAGACGTAAAAATGGTCAATAAAAATACAAAAACGCTCAACATATCATTAGTGGTCAGGGAATGCAAACTAAAGCCACGCAGCTTCCTGCCACCACCATGAGAGCACGTGAGAAGAAACGCCACGTGTCCATCAGCACTGGAGGAGCCTGAGCCCTACAGTCACTCTGAGGGCTTCCTGCACACCAGGAAGAACTGGGTCACACGAAGGCTAACACACACTCACAGAGGCTTTCTCCCAATCGCAGGGTGCAGTGGAAGGTGGACACTCTGGGCAACACACACACATCTCCAGACACAGCCAGTGCTGACAGAGCTCCAGACCATGCATGACCCCACTTACACGAGAGCTTCACAAGATTAACCTGGGGCTGATGGCAGCTGCAGGGGACAGGGCTGGGAAGGGACTTGGTGGGGTGGTGGATATGTTCTGCATCTCAGCTGCAGCAGCTGACACTCACCTACCTGTATACCCAGAAGGTGTGCATTTTTTTGTAACTATACCTCAATAAAACAAACGTGAAAATACACAGCAATAAAAAAGCAACAGAAAAAATAAGTAATTCTTAAGAATATACAAATAATAGAAACCAAAAACATAATCAACCTGTAATCAAAGAACTACAGATCAAAGTAGACAGACCATGCACCTCCATCTGAGCAAGAGTTTTAAGATTCAGATCAAGATACCTCCCCTCACGGGAAGTGCTTGTAAAACAGTACTGGAAAAGCGGGTGACTCAACACATCTCTGAACGGGCTTCCAGGGGCTTCGCTTCTCTGCAGCTTCTTGCATTTCCTGAGCCTTCTCCAGTGAGCACCAGCCTGGCTCACACCAAGAGAGGGCGTGGCTGCAGGCTGCAGCACAGCACAGGGAGTCTTGCCTGGAGAGCTAGAACAGCTAACACCAGGGCAGGGTCTTGTCAAGAGCCAGCAAGGCCACCAGGGGACGATCCCAAGACCGTGGCAAAGGATGAGCTTCAACCACCTGGCCCTCCCACTGACCCCGAGATGGCTCAACTCCAGGCTGCAGAGTGGTAGTCACAACCTGAATCACACATGTTGACACCTATTTCTACAATGCATTATTTCTCATTTATTTTTGTGCACGCTATACAGCTGTCCCCAAAATGGACATGTAAAATTCCACAAATGGCATGTGCCCTACAGAATCTCACAGCCTCGCTGTCCACAGAATGTCAGCGGAGGCAAGCACTCCTCCTGACACTGCATCCTACAGGCCTCAGCCCCTCAGGGGGCCTCATCACCTACTGACACCTGGGGGGACCACAGTGTAGCAGAGCCTTCTTTCTCTTCTAAGGGGGCTTTTCAGGCCCAGCTCCTATATCTTACACTTACATAAGTCTTACATGTAAATTCCATGTTGAAAGATTTGGTTCTTTGAAGATGGATTTGGATGCTGAATTTGTTAACCAATTTACCTGCTTTCTGTCCTGGCTTTCTATCACCCACGAATTTAGTAACCAGGTTTTTTGCCACAATTCACAATCACAAATACAAAATGTGACAGGGCTCAGAAGAGAGGGCCTGGGGCATACTATGACAACACCACAGGAGGCTTTCTGGGAACTATCTGGCTCTCACCACAGCACAGGCCCAGCTCCCAGTGAGCTGCCCCTGTCCCAAGGCAAAGGACAGTGCAGACACATGCCCTCCACACACTGGGCACAGGGCCACGTTCCTTTCTGAGAAGTGTTTTGATATGTCACTTTATAAGAAGGATCCAGGGAAGAGACTTTCATTCAACTCTAAGCCACTGTGCTCACAGGTACGTCTACTCCACAACAGACACAGAGGAGACCCTGGATGCTTCCAGTGTCCGTCCAGTAATGGGAGCCAAGGCCCATTGGCCAGCTGGTTACCTCTGACCCACAAGAGCCCACGAGACTGGGGACTGATTTCTGCCAGCTTCCTGTACAGAAAGCCCCTGGGTGTCTCAGCCTCCAGCTTTGTCAGGAATGAAGGACTCAGCCCAATGTTTCGTGGCAGCAGTCAAGTGCCACTGTGTAGCTAAAAGAATAATCTCTTTCCCTTTGGAAAATAAAGCCACCCCTTCCAAAAAAAGACAAGAGAAGAAAAGAAGGCCAGGCTTTTCAATTGCTGTCAGTCCTAAATGTACAGTCCTCACGAATCAGCGTGACCCACTCAGGCAGATGTCTATATACAGTACAAATATAATGCTGTGGGTGCCAGAGCACTCAGCTCATTGGGGGATGTGCACAGAATGGCATTCCCATGGGGCATACTGCCAGCCATTGTCACCAGGCCACCTACTGGGCCACTGTGATGACATTCACAGGAGATGTCTCAGCATCAGATAGCTACACAGGCTCAGCAAGCAAACAGCCGAGCACTCAGCACACGTGATAAAACTCACAGCTATAAACACACAGTACAGCCCCGAGGCCTTTGATGGGCAAAGGAACAGCTCCTATCATGACCCTGAGATTCGAGGTCACACAGCTCATCCAACAGGGAACGAGGTCCAGTAGTGCACCCTGCAAGCACAGGCCCAGGACAGCCCAAGCAGGACACAGTGCAAGAGCAGGCCCTTCTGTTCCCCAAAGCACTCCTCTGCAGCTCGGCCCTACTTTTCCTGCACCACACCCACCAAACAAGCGAGGGTATTCAATCCCAGCAGGCAGGATCAGTAGCCATCTCTCAGATTCAGGCAGCCTGGACATATAATGTCCCTGTGTTGCTCAAACCAAGACTATTAACAGTGAAAGCACCACTGGTACAGTGCTCATTCAGGATGGGCACGGTTCTCCTGTGTGCATTTATACCTCATGGTGCACGTATTACCTTTATTCCTGTTTCACAGATGAGAAAATCGAGGCCCACCTATAAGCTAAGAAGCCCAGCAGGCAGTATATGGCAGAGCCAGAACTTAGACCATAACAGTGTGATGTCAACCACCACCAAGCTCAGGCCTCAGCACCTGCAGATGTGTCAAAAACTGGCTACCCATCCTAACACATTTTAAACTTCACATATCCCATGCTTTACCCCCTTAGTGTTGCTACAAACTGGTCATACTCTAGCCACAATGAGCCTCCTTACACAGCAGAACAGCTGCAGACATGTAGCAGGCAGTCCACACCCAAGAGACGTGCAGGCCATGAGCTGACCCAGCTCACCTGGGCAGAGGAAGCATCTGGGTGCCACTGGCAGCTCCACACTGGAATGTGGCACCACTGACTCCAGCCGACGCCTTGCTGCCCTCCGCACAGGGCTGAAAAACACCTCCGACTCATTTTGCTAACAAGTCTTTTCTAGGCACTAACAAGCTGCTTTACCACGTTGACACTCAGAGGGTTTAGCTGCAGACCAAATGCTGGCTCCTTCCTCAAATCAGGAAGAAACAGCACGCGCGCCCGCGCCCGCGCGCGCACACACACACACACACACACACACACACACATATATTAACAAAATTTTCTTGCTCCTCTACTAAGCAATTTGATGCATATAAACATGTGGAAACCACCCAAGGGTCCAATAACAGACGGATGGACACCCAGGTAGGGGACTGTCATTCATCCCTAAGGAGGAACAAAGATCTCACACCTGCTACAATATGAGCGACCTTGATGTGTGACACCTAGTGACAGCAAGCACAAGAGAACAGACGTGTACTGCCGGACCTCATTCATATACAATTCCCAGAACAGGCAAACCCACGGAGACAGACAGTGGGGAATTGGAAGACCGAGGGAGGCTGCGAGGAAAGGCATGGAGTTTCTCTTCAGGTGGATGGGAATGTTCTAAATGACAGTGCTGGCTGCATACTCCGAACATGATAAAACAACTGAACTGTACATTTTTTAAGGAGTCACTTATGGCATGTCACACAGCAAAGCAGCCACAAAACCCACTGAACAGGTGCTGTTGCGTGATAGCCTCTGTTCAGCAACTTGCCAGCAGGGGAAGGCGCCTCCTGCTGTCCCTGCCTCCTCCCCAGGGGCCAGGCCCTGGCCCCATGGCCCACCTATCTTGTGGAGAGACATCTGCAGAGGCCAGTGGCCAGGCTTTCTGTTGCTGCGGGTCCAGCTGCTCTGCTGGTGAACAGACAGACCTTCTACGCAGCCTCATGCTTGTTCCCGGCCCTCTCTCTGCAGCCCACCACCAAACAGGAGCCCGAGCCCCACCCTGATGACTGTTCCCTCCCCTCACTGGAGACGACAAACATGGCTGGCACACAGAAGCTATGCTGCCGACTCAACCATGGGCCCTTCTCACTCCAGACAGCCTGAAGGAAATCTCCCAACAGCTGCTAAAGCAGTCATATGTGTCTGACATCCTCAGAGGAAGCGGCAGCTGACACTGCACTAGAACTAGGGTTCTCTGATGGGGGTATGACACCAGTGCCCATCACGCTCCCAAGCACAAGTGACCACTCACTGTCAAGGTAATGAATAAACACCCACTGGAACAGAAAGAGCAAGAGGCTGGAGATGCCACAGGAACGGGTGCTGGTCACATCAGTCAGCACAGAGTCTGGAAGATGCTTGCCCATCACACAAGGGTGCCACAGCACAAAGCCTCACCCTGTGCCGCAGCAGACTCACGGCAATGAACACCATTGTCTATCACCAGACAAGGAAAGGACAGGACCACCTATAAGAACTGCAGCAGTAGCTTTCAGAACATACAGGTCAAATGCAGGACTATTCTGTAACAAGTGAATGGACCCCGGCCACATGCAAGAGACGAGTCTCTCAAGATTCACATTCGTGAGAGAATGTATTCTGATGAGCCCATGTACAGGATGCATGAGCCCAGCAAGACAAACCCAGCATGGCAGGCCACAGTCAAAAGTGAAGTAGACAGGAGAGCCTCATTTTCCTGACTTCCAAATTAATACTCAAAATGAGCTCTCTCTCTCTCCAATCCAAGATGCTCACATATGCCCCTCCTGGACCAGGGATCGCACCCTGGCTACCAAGGCCAGCATCTCTGGATCTGTCCACCTTCCCACACTCAAGCCACTCAGAGTCAGAAACTGCCGCAGTCTGGCTGGGCACAAATCACGAGCCACTCAAGCAGGAACAAACTTTATTTCTGAACTCCACCAGCACACTCCACACACGTTCCCCGGGAACTCTCCCGAACGCCACCCACGCCGCTCCTTCAGGAACACACCACACACCAACCGGAACTCCCTCTCCCGGGCTGCGCGCACTGCGTTCACTCTCGGAACCCCGGGAGAACTCAACGGGAACTCCAACGCAGCAGGCGTCCGACGCAGCAAGAGCCATCCTATTACTGGACAGTAAAGGCCTAATATATAATTGAATCAATCCAGCATCATCTTAATGGCTCGCCTCTCAACCAATACTACTGGCAAAATGCCAGGGGCCGTTCCGACTCAGCTGTGGCTCTCAACAAGAAACCATCACCAGCTAGCTCCACACAGAGATCTATACAGAAAAAATAAAGCGCATAAAGTAGCCACCGTCCTGCAGGCTGCCACCAAGGAGCAAAAAATGGCAGCTACACTTAAGGTTTGCACTCTCACCTGAGTTAAAAAAAAAAAAAAAAAAAAAGCCTTCCCCACTTTGTGCAATACACTTTAAACCTCTCCTGTTTTCACAATAGGAAGCATCTAAGTAATGAGCTACTTGCTAGTACCACCTCCTGCTTAAGCCAGCTGCCTCCACATCCTGCAGATGCAATCCAGCCCAACTGCTGGAACACACTGAGGTGAGAAGGACAGTGGCAGGGCCACCCCGAGTGATCACACCTCAAGAGTGCTCCTGTGTCCTTGGAAGAGAAACAAAACAGCAAAGCCTGCAGACAGGAGAAAATGTTCATGCCACAAACGGCTCAGAGTGTCACCGCAGCCATGTCCCACAGCGGTGCCAGTCAACGGTAGGCCTGAGGGGAGCTACCAGGTGAAGCGAAAGCTCTCGAGGACCTGCTACCTGTGCCCACCTCAGTTATGGATGGAAACTGCTGAGGCTGATAAAATTTACTAAACATCAAGAATACGTTTTTCAAAAAGGACCCAACAAGCAAATAAGCACAACTGGGTTTTGAAAGGAATAATTAAAGCAAAACAAAAGAGAATAAACATGGTCTGGGTCTACACAAATTTGGGTTAAGGTTCAATATATAAGTGGCAAAAACAATTTTTAGTATGAAATAATTTCCTGATTGTGGTGCCTCCCGAGTAACCTTTCCCAGTGCCGCCCAAGAAAGGGAAGTGCAACTGGGCTCCTCAGCCCTGTGCTAATGTCGGCCTGTTGGAAGCCTGGCCAACACGGCTGTGGGCTGTACCAAGCAGGCAGAAGCGGCACACCTTTCTCTGTCTGGGGAGGCAGAGGATATATTACCAAAAGAGCCTGGTAGAGCCTCCATTCTCAGTGGCTGCTGCCAGGCCCAGCTGCCAGGGCTGTGCAAACCACAGAACCAGCCTAGTTTCCTGAGGAGGAACGTACAGGCTGGTCCCTGGTCCCTGCGCCACATTCCTACCCGCACCCCACTCAGAAGGAGCACTTCCTTTGAGGAAAGCACACCCAAGGGATCGGCTTTGTTTCTGGCATGCTTGAGCCCCGGAATTGCCTTACCACCCCACACCTGGGAAAAGACAGAGGGCCCACCGCAAGGAGCACCAGAGGTGACGTGGGAGGAGCACGGAAACAGGCTCGAACACACTGCCAGTGCAGCCCGGGCACCACTGGGCAGCCAGCAGCCTTCCCCATCCAGGCCTCCCTGTGCCAGAGCCTTTCCTCCACAGCTCAGTCACCACTGGGGCCTACAACCAGGGCCCCACCAGCCCTGCTCCCTTGTGCAGAACTTGGCACAGAAGGGCAAGTCCAGGGCTCGGCTCCTGTCCAGGACCTTACCTGACTTGCTCCCAGGTCTTGGTGGCCAAGTGCAGGACCCAGAGGTCCTTGTAATGGTAGAACTGCTCTCCATCGGGAGACGCAAACTCCCCACCGAAGACCCACAGCTGTCCGCCGCCCTGAGGTACCACCACGGTCTGTCAAAAGAAAGGCAACAAGTCAGGCCAGGCAAGAGAAGCTAGCCAGTCCCAGAGGGCCAGAGAGCTTGGGAACCAGCCAACATCTCCTGCCTCTGGGGGAAGAATCCTGAAATCCTCTGCGAGGCACACTGTCCTCAGTCAGAACTCCACTACACTTTCATGCCCTCCCAGATTGCAAAATGAGCTTCCACTTAAAGGCACACAATGCCATAGCCTGTTAAAATGGAGCATAATAATAGTTATAACACAAGCCAACCCTACTTTCTCTTTATTAAATATCTACAATAAAGCTGTTTCAATCCTCATTACCCTTTCCTACCACTACACACCTAAAACTACCCCCAGAAATTAAAAAATGCACGTGTAATACAGAAACATCTGTGGAGTGTCACTGACGTTCACTTCTGAAGACTGAAAGGTAGGAGTGGCTATGCTTTGAAAGGCCCTCCCATCCACACGACAGACTGAAAACAGGCTCTCTCTGGTGCTGTGGTCCTAGGGCTCCACCCTCACCAGTGACCAGTGATGGCAGGGGGCTTTGTCAAAACAGTGGGCTCTCTTGATGCTCAATGCCCTCTGCCATGTTATAACATAGCACCTAAGTCCTCACCGGAGACTGGCACTCAGCATTGAACTTCCCAGCCCCAGAACTGTGAGAAATAAACCTCTGTTCTTAATACAACTACCCAGACTATGATACTGTGTTACAGTACACAAAATGGATCATGACGAGTGAAAGCTGGGGTCTCTGGACCACTACCATGGGAAGCGTTCCCTGGGCTGAACAGTGCAAAGGACCTGAGGATAGCAGGGGGCAAACCCACAAGGTCTCCAACAGCTGCAGCAGGGGCACTCCTCAACAGTCATTAGACACTGCTAACAAAAAGGAGGACATGGGCTCTAGGCGTGAGGCCCACAGGACTTGCTCCTCTGGGGACTCTGGCAGTAGAGTCTCCAGAGAAAGCCAATTCCACTGCTCTGGGCCCAAGGTGAGGCAGCACATCACGGGGAAGGGCCCAGCAGAGGACAGCTCCAAGTTCATGATGGTCATCAGGAAGCAGAAGGGGGAAGGGTCACGGGGCAGAGAACTCACCTCCTCAGCCACGCCTACTTGCCTACAGTTACCACCCAGTCCAGTCAGTCCATTCAAACCAGGATGGACTGATCAGGCCACCACTCTCACAGTCCACTCAAGACAATACTCACCCTCTGTTGAAAGATGGAAACAGGCAGCTTTTACAAAGCCCAGCACCTAACCACAGAATAGTAGTAGAAAAATGTGAACCCAGGAAGGAGAAAGCTCAGTCCATGGAACTGCCCTAGAAGTAGCTAGTTGGCACAGCTGGTCAAAGTGGCAAAGATGGGAGAACTGGCAGACAAGGACTTTAAAACACACACTATGTTCAAAGATTTAAAAGAAAACAACATAAGAGAAATAGAAGCTGTGATCAAGAACCACACAAGTGCTAGGGCTTTTCAATACAGACTACAGAATGAAATACGTTTCATTAGTTCACAGAGCACAGACTGATCCTGGAGACGACAAACAGAAACTACACCAAATTAAACAGAAATTTTTAAAAAACCAGAGTGGGAGAGGGAAAGATTATCAGGCTGGATAACATTAAACAGTCTAACATATATGCAACTCAAAGAAAATCAAAGATAGAGCAAAACTGAACTGAAGGAAAAGCAATAATGAAGAGAAATCTTTTAAGCATCCTTGGGAAGGAAAGACAGGTATGAAACACACAGGCAAGTTAAGAACGAACGGCCAAATGGGCAGCCTGGTACAGGAGAGCTAAGGCTGGAGCCCTGGGGTGGGGGAGGGAGGGTGGGTCAAAGGTAGAGGTCTGCACAGCAGGCTCAAGGCTTGGGCCCACCCAGCACGCACGCATATACACACACACACACACACACACACACACACACACACACACACACAAACAACCACGAGCCTCTCAAAAGAAAAAAATATCATAAAACAGGACCTCTCTCAAATGCTCAAAGAATACTGTTAACAGAATTCCATATCCAGCAAAAATAACCTTCAAAATGAAGACATTTTTCTCTAGCAAAGCTGAAAAAAATTTGTTTGCAGCAGACCTGTTCAAGAAATGACCAGAGACGTTCTTCAGACTGGGGACATTACCAACAGAAAACCTGGATTTATACAAAGGAATAAAGGATGCTGGAAAAGGTAAATAAGTCAACATAAGATTCTTTCTCCTTTTAAAATTTCTTTAAAAAACAAGTCTAAATCAAAAAGAGTAACACTGCATTGTAAGGTTTATAAAATACACAGAAGATATTTGTCAATAATAGCACAAAGAACAGAAGGAAACATGTGGGCCTCCACCATAGTTCTTCCAGTTTATGAGACGTGGCACAGTATTTGAAACAGACCACCATAAGATGAGCAAGTACACTGCAAACCACAGAGCAATCACTAAAACAAAACAAATGGGGAACTGCTGATAAGCCAAGAGGAAAATTAAAATGAGATATTAAAAGGCACAAGAAGGCAGGAAGAAACACAAAGTATAGAAATACAGAACAGCTGGGACGAAACAGCAGGAACCTGATGACAGAATCAGTAATTACACTGAAGATGAGAAGAATACACACCAATTAAAAAGCAAAGACCACAGAGTTGGGAGCTGATGTGAAACACAACACAATCATAGCACTGTTCACAAGAAGTGCACTTTAAATAGTCAGGGGTCAAAAAGGTCAAGAGTCAGAGGAAGGAAAAAGTTGTAGCAGGCAATCCTGAGCCTGAGATAAGGAGGCAGCCCAGCGATAAGGAGGCAGCTCTGTAACCGCAGACAAAGGAACCTGAGGACAGCTAAGGTCATCAGGCAGAGTCAGCAAGACCAGGGAAGAACTAACCACCACCAGCCACCCCACCTAACAAGGCGCTGTATACAACAGCTAGAGAAAACAAGTGCTTCAGCAACCCGCACAGGACAGGCACCCAGACAGGACAATTTAGGCCAAAAAGTAAATCTCAAACATGAAAGGACTGAATCATACAAGGTGCTCTCCACAACAGAATTAGACATGAATAACAACAGGCCTCTTGAAAAATCCCCAAATATTCATAAATTAAACAACACACTTCTAACCTCTGTAACCATGGGTCAAAGAAGACATCTAAAGCACCTTACTTCAATCAGAGTGACACAAAACACAGCAGCAGGTCCAGTGTACAAGGAGCAGTGAGGCAATGTCCAGAGGGACATGCACAGCTTTAAGTGCTGTTAGGAACCATCTGAAAGAAGTCAGGCCTCCACCTTAGAAGCCTAGAAAAAACAAATCAGACTCAAAGTGAAAGGAAGGAAACAACAAAGTGTAGGAATTATTGAAAAGAAAAATTGTAAACAGAAATCAACAAATCCGACATGGCAGTCTGAAGATCCAGAGGAAAGGCCTGCCCCCCACCATAACCACCACCATCACCCTTGCAGCCTGGAGATTCGGAGAGCCAGCCACCGGGGCTGGGGTCCCTTTTTCAGCAAAGCATGGCTCCACAGCCCAATATCAAGTGCCTATATAGGCTTCAGGCTGCCACTGCCATGTAACTGGGATAGCGCCGCTTCTGTCAAGGGACAACAATCAGGACCTGGTAAGATGTCACCAAGGTCCCTGTGGGCCTGGCTGCACCAGAGGTTTCCCTACTAGGGGTGCTAACAGTTATCCTGTTGCTGAGGTGACAGGGAGTCTTGCTTGGGGTGGCCTCTCTCTTGTTTCTCCTACTAACAGCCACCTTCTTATGATCACCCTCTCACTAGTCATATAATCTAATACCTCCATATTCCACATCCTACCTCATGAACATCTCAGCCAACCCTCTAGCCCCCCCCTTCCACCACCAGAAACTGTAAACCATGTCACAAACCTATTGACTATAAGGTAGAAGATAACCAAACTCATCATTTCTGATTATAGTGACAAAACAGAAGCTGATATATGGCTGCACGTTGGGCACACTGAGTGCTGTAATATTGATCTCTCCTTTAAAAGTGAGGTATTGGTAACCTATGGGGACACTATAAGACAACAGGGCAGAAGCTGTGATACCTCGGATCTACACTGCAGGGGAGGAAGATACATAGACATCATGAAAAAACAAGGGAGGAAAGTGTCCCCAACAAACCGAGATACCACAACAATAGACACCATAGATAGGTGAAATGTCAGAGAAGGAGTTCAGAACACACATAACTAAAGTGACCTGGGAGTTAAAGAATGACCTAAGGGAGCAGATACAGGCAAAAACAAAGAGATAAGAGAACAAAGAGATAAGAGAGCAAACACAGGCTGCAAGAGATTACTTGAAGAAAGAAAGATTACTGGGGGAAAAACAAACAAACAGAAATCCTTGAAATGAAAGAAACAATAAGCCAATTAAAAACTCAACAGATAGTATTACCAACAGACTAGACCACCTGGAAGACAGGACCTCAGACAATGAGGATAAAATATACAATCTTGAAAATAAAGTTGACCTCACAGTGAAGATGGTAAGAAACCACAAACAGAACATCCAAGAATTATGGGATACCATCAAAAGACCAGATTTAAATTCATTGGGATAGAGGAAGGCTCAGAGATTCAAACAAAAGGAATGCACAATCTCTTCAATGAAATATATCAGAAAATTTCCCAAGCATGAGGAATGAACTAGAAAATCAAATATAAGAGGCCTATGGGACACCAAGTGTACAAGATTACAACAGATCTACACCAAGTCACATGAAAATGCCCAGTATACAGATTAAGGATAGAATTTTAAAGGCCACAAGAGAGAAAAATCAGATTATTTATAAGGGAAGACCAGTTCGGATCTCAGCAGAATTTTCAACCCAGACCCTGAAATCCAGGAGATCCTGGAACAACATACACCAAGCTCTAAAAGATAATGAATGCCAACCAAGAATCTTACATCCAGCAAAATTAAGCTTCAAATTTGATGATGAAATAAAAACCTTCCATGATAAACAAAGGCTAAAAGAATTTACAGCAAGAAAGCCTGCAGTACAAAACATTTTTGGCTAGATATTCCACGAGGAGGAAATGAAAACAATGGAAATCTGCAAAGGGAAGAACTACAGTAAAGGAAAAGCCACCAAAGCAGAAACCAAGTCAAGCTAAATAACAAACAAAAATGACCGGTAATACAATTCGTGTCTCTCAACTCCTTTTGATAAATTTTTACACATAAAAATTTTAACTACAATGTCATCTGATTTTTCAGGTTTTTGTTTATTTTGTATTTTTTAATTTTCCACTTCTCTTCGAAAAGTTACCAAATATTTTCTTTTAAAAGTTTTAGCATTCTGTGCATATTTTAACATATAATTAATCTGGTGTGTGTATATATATTGCCTGTGATATGAGATGAGGTATATCTTACTTTCTTATAATTAAAAAACCATTATTCAAGAGTCAAGGATGAAAGAGATCAATCAGGGTAAAAATTGTTTAATAAGGTATTTATAAAGATAAGGGCAAGGTTGAGGGAAACCAACAAATTTTGTGAAGCACCTTTCCTTCTGTAGACTTGGAGAGGTAGGAGGTGAAAGAAGAGAGAGCCATTATGAAAACCTTGTAGAGGTGACCTAACTGAAGCATGAAGAAACCAACTTAACGGTCTAATAGTCTTATAGGGAAGAATAAATCGCCTCATTCCACTTTTGAATATTCTAAGTTCATCTCTTTGGTGTCCCTTTCTGAAGGAACTCAACAAGACACCACATAACAGGGGACTTATCATGCAGCCTATAGCATATGTCTCACCAAAAGTGAAAGATGGAGAAAAGAGGGAATATGGCAGCCACTGGTTACATGAGGCCACTGAGTATTTGAAATGTCTCATCTGAATTGAGGTGTGCTATGTGTTAAATAGACATTACATTCCAAAGAATTATTAGGACAAACAAAATGAACATGACATATCTAACAATTATTTTCTTTGCAAATTATATTGATAATCCATTGGGTTAATATATTTATTATTTATTTATTTAAATATATTTACATAAATATTAAATAATTTATTATTATTTATTTATTTAAAAGAAAGAAAGAAAGGAGAACAAGGTAACATATTCTGTATCTTGACTGTAGTGCTATATATCCATTATATATGTTGTCATTTTTTAATATTTGTGTTGTCGAAATTCATATAACTATAAAACTAAATAGGACAAATTGTACCAAATATAAATTATATCTCAACAAACATGACTATAAAAAGAAATCTACTTCATGAAGTGTTTTAACAGTATTGGGCACATACTAGCCACCTGATAAATAATGGTTATTACTATGATTGATTAAAACAACCAACATCAGGGGCTGGGTTTGTGTTCAGTGGTAGAGCAATTGTCTAGCACGTGCGAGGCCCTGGGTTTGAGCCTCAGCACCACATAAAAATAAATAAAACTCTAGATAGGGCAAAGGGGTGGGAGGGGAGACGGTGGAATGAGATGGACATTATTATCCAAAGTACATGTATGAAGACACAAATGGTGTGAATATACTTTGAATATACTTTGTATACAACCAGATATGAAAAATTATGCTCTATATGTGTAATATGAATTATAATGCATTCCTTTGTCATATAAAACAAATCAGAATTTTAAAAAAAAAAAAAGAAGAAATTCTTAAAGAAAACACTGTTTCTGTTTGGATGTAATGCTGAGATTTTTAAGTATCCTGGAACCTTTCTACTTTCTTTCAAGAATGCTTTCAGGGCTGGGGTTGTGGCTCAGTGGTAGAGCGCTTGCTTCACATGTGTGAGGCACTGGGTTCTATTCTCAGCACCACATATAAATAAATGAATAAAAAGTCCATCAACAACTAATAAAAAAATAAAAAAAGAATGGTTTCAGAGTTGCTAGATAAAAGGCAATAGAGTCATTATGTCCCCAAAACTTCACAACTTCAGCACCATCTCCTAAAGGTTCAGAAAGGACTGTGGTCACCTACGGCCACCCACACAAGCAGAACGGTCGAGCTGAAGAAGCCAAGCTTGCTGTCAAGTGGCCACTAAAGAGCAAAGCCCAGGGACCACTCTCCACTCACACCTGCAGAAAGACCCTTACCACGAGCACAGTAAAAATAAACCATGACAAACTAAATCTGTACTTCTGCCAAACTACTTTTTTACTTATTAAGGAAATGCATGATAAAACAAAATCTCTACTTGTCATCCCAAAAGAATTGAGGAATACAGAGCTCCCCCCCCCTCACAAAAGAAACATACACCCATGGGGAGTCTTCCAAAAGCACCAAGGACGCCTGAGCCAAGCACCTGCCCAGATTTCCCACAGAAATCAGTCTGCGTGCGTGTCAAAGACACCAGAGAAGCCATGCTGCTTTCAAAACACACGGTTGTGGGAAGCCATTTCTGACACGTGATTGGGTGGCTCCCGTTAAGGGCCTGAGGCGCTCTGGCTGTGTCGGAGCTTTCCTGACCCTTTCCTGATGAGAGAGCCCATCCGTGTGGGGGTGTGACTGACCACTGACCCCGGGGGCCCAATCACTGACCCTGACCTTGGAGTGCGGTCCCCCCTCAACCTTCATTGGATGAAATTCTCCCCTAAATCTCTTGTTCCCCAATAAAAGGCTACTCCCAGGCGTGTTCAATCTCTCTCTCTCCTGCTAGCCCTGAGTAATCCTTGCTGCCCTGCTGGGCGGTTAGAAGAAAAAACCAGAGAGGGGAGCCGTCTCAGACCTGACAATATAAATAAGGTAACTAAGTCTATGTGTTTTATTTCCATCTCATCTAGCTAACTTTATGCCTAAAACCTCATTAATAAAACCATTACACAGGCCACATGGTGGACACGGTTAATTCTAGTTCAGCAAGACACACACTGAAATTCTAGTTATTTCAAATAATCTGGCCCGTTCAAATATCTTGAACCAACTCTCTCAGGATAAGACCATTATATAGACCTGTCAGTCATTAAACAGGAAAAACATGGAGGAAAACTTTTTGATTAAGAAAAAAAACAGAAGAACGAAATGGCTAACTAGGGCACTAACAATAGGAGCTTGTAATTCAAACCCAAAGGTTTCAAGGCTGGGGACGTGGCTCCATGGTAGAACGCATGCCTAGTATGTGTGAGGCCCTGGGATCCCCAGCACAACAAAGCAGCCTCAAAATTTCAACTGAGGACAAGTTCAATGTTCTTTCCATTTTGAAATTATTAAACAAACAGAATGGACCACTGTCTGGCAGAAGGACCCTCTTAATAAGCTCACTGCCAGTTAAAACTGACCTAACCACCAGCACACAGTACTCTGAATCATGCTGAGGTAGGAGAAAAACCAATCATTTGCTAAGAGATACCCAGAGGAAGAAATTTATCTTAAAACATAAGAGGTTCAGGGTCAAGAAGGAAGTCTGAGGATTAAAAGACTTAAAAGCACACTAAAACTGCTTCCTCTGATATCCCTCCCAAATAAGGATCAGTGTTTTTCTTTTAGAGGACATAACTTGAAGGTCTGGTTGGAACTATCACGCAGCCCTCAGGACAAACCTGGCCCTTCTGGAGAGACCCAGGTGTCCTGGGCTGGAACTGACCACAGTTGGCTCCCTGACCACTATCTGTTCTCGGCATTGTCCAGCTTACTGATAAGAGTCTACTCACCCAGCTATCATCTGTGTGACCATTTATGTACTTGGTCAGAAGTAAACAAGCAGCTTTTTAAACACCACCTTCCGGATGTATGCGCAGCACATAGGTGTCCTGAAGCTCTCCTGAAGCTCTGCTCAAGCTGACTAACCACTACCACTCTCCAGGTCCAGTGGAGGCCAAACACAGCCTCGGAACCAAGCGCCTGGGACATGCCTCAACAACTCAGAGCACAGAGCAAGGCCTTCCCTTCAGCACCCACTTCCTCCTCATCCCATGAGTCTGTGTCCCAGGCATTTGGACCTCCTTGTGGTTTTAACTGGAATAAATGGAAAACCTGAAGTTCACAACCCTCTTCCCAAAGGCCAGAAGCAGCAACCAATAGACTCCAACATAAAATAGCATGCTGTGAATGGGTTCTACCACCAGCCTGGGATTCTGCTGAGGGACAGCCAAGTCCATCCATACCCCACACCCTCAGGACCAGATGAGGCAAGAAACAGGAACACAGCTAAGGCTTGTGGCCACAACCCAGCACCCACAGTAGGGCCTGGCAGATAAAAGCCATTCAGTAACTCTCTTTAGCAAGGACACAGTGGACTCCTACAAGGCCTGCACAGATGAGTGGCAGGAGCTGTCCCTTAGCAGGAGGCCAACAGTTTCTGTGGTTCAATGGACACAGTGACATTGTACTTATTTCATAAAAATGTGTACATGTTGACTCTTCCCCATAAATTACCATGTTCATTCGTATGCCAGGCCCATCTGGAATTTTTAAATTCTTTCTTTATGGAAAATAAATTTCATTTCAGTGTGTTTTGGTCAGTTTTCTTTGGGGGAACCAACCATCAAGTGACTCAGGAGACCAACTCTCTCTCACTCCTAGGACTCCACTGCAGCCAGCTATCTGCCGACACAGTCCAGGCAGAAGAGCTGTGCCTCACACCCACTCCCTGCCTTCCTCCTAGATAGCGAGCGAGCCCCACTGCTCTCAGGGCAAAGCTGCAGCAAGGACCATGGAAAGACCCACATACCCATGGAGCCCAGGAACTCATTCCTAGAGAGGCAAAGAGTAGAAACAGGCTAACTACATGCTAACTCCACACTACTTCTTTGTCATGACTCACTTCATTCTAAAATAATTATTTTCCTTCCTCCAGTGCCCTTTTCCTGGATATCCCATCTCCTCCTGTGCAACACCTAGTTCAGATCTTGGGCCTATGGGGTTCTCTTACTTACAAGAGAAGCAAGCCTTTTACTAGCCTATCATGTGCCAGGCCAGACATGAGTTGTTCACACGTGGGTATTTCACATGATCTTCACCCCACCTCCCCTTCTCACATGTAAAGAACTACAAGCACAAAGAACCTTAGTAAAGAGTTCAGGTTAGAAAACAGCGGAGCCCAAGAAGATCAGCACGAGGTTACCTGCCCTCCACAGACTCTGCAAGTGTCTACCCTTGGCTCTAGCCTGGGAAGAGGGAGGAAGGAGGATGGTCAGTACTGGTTACCTGGTGAGCACAGCGCCTTGGAGGTGGACCAGGGATGTCAACTTTGGTCCAAGTGTCCTTCTTGATGTTGTAGACATAGAGCTCATTATACAGAAGAGTCTGTGGGAAGGAAGAGGAACCTCAGTATCATGAATGACATGCGCCAAGAAAGTGACAGCATGTGGGGAGGACACTATGACAAATCCCCAGAAAGCTTGTCCCCTCCAACAACGGACTATAAACCAACACAGGCAGGTAGGGCGCTGGTCCTGAGATCTACAGGGACAACAGGACGGCCGCCCCACAGCTTTCTGTAGGTTAATTTGCTTGCCACTCTGAGTGAAAAGGCATTTGACACACCCAACCGACCACATATCACAGCTGAGCTAGCCTGCCATAAGCGTGCCCAGAATACTGACATCTGCCCGCAGCTGAGCAAACCATCTAAAGCACAGCCCATTTCATAATAGAGTACCGACATCTCATGTCACTGTTGAACACTGCTCTGAAAGTAGAAAACAGAAGGGCTGTTTTAGGTGCTCTTTCCCACAAAGTCAGAGGTCCTGCAGACAGAAGCCAAATGCTCACAGTTTACTGCTCTGAGGCACCAGTCGCCTTGGCTGATCAGCCAGACCCTCACTCTCCAAACCCAAGCCTAACTTTTTGGGGACAGATTGACTGATTTGGCGCACTGGGGATTGAATCCAGGGCTCTACCACTAAGCTTCATTCCCAATCCTTTTTATTTTTTATTTTGAGACAGGGTCTAAGTTGCTGACGCTGGCCTTGAACTTACAATCCTCCTGCCTCAGCTCCCCAGTCCCTGGGATTACAGGCATATGCCACTGCATCCAGCTCAAATCTAGTTTTTGAATGCATGAAAAGGCAGAGAAGGCTAAGAACTGACAGAACTCCTTGCAGGCCAGAGGAAAGTGAACACAGCTTTCTGCTTCATGCACAGGGCTTTCTAGACTACTCAAAAATAAAAGCCCCACAATTTATTAGCATTATTTTTCATTCGGAACCACCTTGAAGGCTGGAAATGTACAGCTCAGTGGAAGAGAGCTTGCCTGGTGTGCGCAGCCCCGTGGGATCCATTCCCAGCACCGGAAACCAAAGTTGAAGGGTAGGAACGTGAAAAGCCACCACAAGGAAGAGCAGTCCCGGCAACCACCAGAGAACCAAGCAGGCCCACCTCTGCAGGCAGTGCTGGGGACAAATACCCTGCAGAACTCTGCCTGCAGTCACTCAGTCCCCGACTGGCCCTGGTGACTGTCAAGGATGCACCAGGCCTGACACCCAGGAAGTAGGATGTAAGAGAGGATCGTGAAGGTGACGCTCATATCACTGCTTTCAGTTAACTATGCTTCAAATGACACCCAAGAAAAGTTGAGAGGAAAAGAAAAAAGGTATACTTTACTTTTTGGCCATTGAAATATTCACCTCCAAAAAGGATTAACTCATCTTTCTCAGGGTGAGCGGACAGGGAGGCATTTAACCTGCAATAGACATGAAGCAGAGATGAGCACACAACGCCATGCTAGGCCAGGCTCCTTTCCATGAGCATGCTTTACCAGAAACAGCAGGCCCTGGGGCCATCCTGAGGCCATCAGCCAGATACCAAGTTCATGCACCTGAAGAGCCCTGGTCTGGGCCACCTCACTCAGAACTGGCTGAAAACATGAGCAGGCAGGCAGAAGCTCAGACCTCTGACCACGCTGCCTCTGCCAGACCTGCCCTGTTGGGGGTCTAGCCCCTTAAATCATAATCGAAGCTGCTCCTAAAGCCCAGTATGTCCCAGGGGCCTTCTGCCAAGAAAATGTCAATAACTCTCTATTTCCTGCATACACAGGACAAAATAATAGCCATTGGGGAAGCTGCACACACATTCTGACTACTTCAGTAGAAAGCAGGACAAGAGGCCGTGGCTGTGGCAGAATGCCCTGCTCTCAGCATCCTTGACAGTGGAGTCCCCAGGTGGGTCCACACTACTCATTCCAGAAGCTGCTTCTCAAAGGGAAAGCCATTTCAAAGTCAAGCAACTGGGGAAATCTGAAACCTCTATTTTTCTCTTGGAGATTTATTATGCACAGAAAGATTTCACAGTCTGGGAAATTTCCCAGTAAGGAGACCAGCACTAAAACAGTGCAGCTGCAAGGGAACAGTCTGGCATCCCTCAGAAGCTAAATCCAGAGCTACGTCATGAATCGGCAGCCCCCCAGGTGGAAACTCCAGGGGACAGCTGCAGCCATGTCCACCACAGCACTGCTCACAAGCATCCACCAGCACAAGGTAGATAAGGCCAAGCCCCAATGCCAATATGGTGTGGTGCCAGCATCTGAACAGCCTCCACAGCCCAGGAGACGACGCGAGCAGGGCAGCAGGACAGGGAGCCATCTCGTACAGGGCAGGATGTGATACTCGGCCATGCAGATGGCTGCACAGCACTGTGAATGCGAGTTACGCCACAGAACTGAAGAAAAGGTTAAAACGGCAAACTGTGTCACACACACAACCACAATGACACGTTTTTAGAAAAGAACAATGCTTCCCACCCACCCCCAGTTTTGTTTTGTTTAGTTTTCTCTTTTAACATCTCTTAGTTTTCTGTGGCAAAGTATCTAACACAAGAATCTGTATGAGGCCCAAAGCAGAAAGTAGCAACAAGGCCCCACTGTACCCAGGCACCACCTAGGCACAGGCAGCAAGAGGCACAGACACCAGTGAGTGCAGCGTCCTTGGCCCTAGGCCACACCTGGGCCACACTCAGGGCCATGCTTCTTAGGAACCTGTAACTGTCAAGGGTTCCTAACGATACACAGCTGAGAGGAGGGAGGTCAGAAGTTATGAAGGCTACCAAACAAGGTCTTCATCTCACCATATGATCCAACACCAGCTCCCTCTGCCTGGCAGGCACGCCCAGCTGGCACAGGGACAGCCAGCACTTTATATACTTGGCATTTAATCTGACTTTTGGGACAAGCTTTTTCTTTAGAAAAAGTTCTAAAACATCATCAAAACTAATAATAATAACAACCCATGTTCCAAGTAGCTTTCCTCAGGAGCACCAGTACCCACAAAGAAGCCTTAAAAATATCCAATCTGCTTCAACCACTCAAATGAAAATGTCCATCTACCAAAGAAAACATACCAACTAAAGGAAAAATAAAACCCAGTCCCCAGCAGAATGAACTAAACAATAACAGGATGTGTGCCTGGGGCTGCTCCACCACCAGCACTCTGCTCAGGGGCTCACTGCACCCTGCCACCAGCCCAAGGGCCCAGGGATGCAGGCACAGAGCCAGTCCTGACTTTGCTGAGGCAAAGACCGCACAGCAGAGCCAACTTCCTGAAGGCTGGCCCAGGCTGACACGCCACCAGGCAGGACCTACAAGCTGCATCTCATTCTGAGGACTGAAGCAAACATTTCTCAAGTGAACAAAACAAGCCTAGGTTACATGTTTGGCAATTACACGTTTCCCTACTCTGAAGGCTGCATCATCTTCTCATGAGGATGCTGGGCCTCCCTAGGTTAGGAACTAAAGAGCTTGATGCACTCAATGTCCTGCCTCTGCTCTGTGAGTAACCAACAGAGAAGCATAGGGTCCCAGACAGAAGCAGAAAATAATCAGCACTCAGAAATTAGGAGGAAGCAGCCAGAGGGAAACCAATGCCTGCTCATTTCAGCCCACACCAACTCTATCCATGGGTGTCTGAAGTCCTGCAAGAGACCTGAGATTTCCTTCACCATTAATACACTTACTTAAAATGGCAATGTATATCTAATAAGCTTCATGTGAGAACTTAAAGGCAGCAGAACAAACACCTGTGATGTTTTAAAACACTTTTAAAAACCTTCAGAGCCAAACAATAGCTTGGGGGGGGTGATACTCACCCATGGGTGCCACCAACTATAGTGCCTTCAAACCCACTCTAAGAGGAGCAGCCGTGTTGAGCCATACCCCCAGGCCCCTACAGGACAGCAGAGCTCACAGCCTGTCCCCAGCTTTGCAGAGGCAAGTGACCCACAGCAAGTGCTCATGGGAAATGTTCAGAGTGTTCAATCATTCCTGAGAACATGTATCCATGTCAAGTCACTTTCCAACTTAGGGAAGAGAGGGAAACAGAACTAGAAGGCAGGGAAGCCTGCCCGCTTACCGTGGAGAGGGCGGGGAACACGGTGTCTCGGTGACCTGGGTCTTCCCGGCATCCAGTGTCTGGAAATGGGCTATCAGGGCTTCCAGGTCTTCCTAGGGCACACAAGCAGCCAACATGAGACTCTTTCTAGAACCTGCCATGGAGCCAAAAGCCTGGCCAGCTTTCCTCCAAGGTCACTTGGATCAGACTGGTCCAGTCACATCTATGAATCACAACCTGCTCTCCCTGGGTTTGAAATGCACAGGGCCGAACACATTCAGAAAACACAGGGCTGGGGACACAGCCCAGTGGTGGAGCACTTGCCCACCTTAACTTCAGCACCCAGGCCCAGGGTGCTCCCGCCTGCCCCCTGTTTGACAACAGTACCTGGTCTTTGTCTTGATCTTGTCTGTCCTGTTCACACCCCCACCTACCCCCATGATAAAATATGAGCTCCAACAGAGAAGCATTAGAGTCAGATTGGGACAGGGCCTGCATAGAGGCTCAGAGACCCCTACTGACAGCTGTGGCCGCAGACCTAAAGCTGAGGTACTGATGCACTGGCATAGCTGGGCAGCTCTGGAGGCCAGTCTTCCGCCCTGCCCAGCCCTCACTCCCTGTAGGCACCAAGTACACCCCACCCCCACAGCTGGTGCAAGGCCAGTCATCTGGAAAGCGGCCTGCAGTCTCCTCTCAAACGCACTCCCTCACCTTGTTCGCACTGAGACCTGGGATCTGACTCTTTCATTCCTCCCGCTCGTACACCTTGTTCCCACATTCTGCAGAGCTGGAAGTTCAGATGTCCTTCTAGCACTTAAGACACTTTCAGAGCAACCTCCCTCTTACCAACCCAACACTGGCCTCTGCACACAGCTCCATGGGCCTCAAAAGTTACCCAAACCCCTTTCCTCAGCACAGGTCAGATAAACAGCAACTTTTAAAAAGTCCACTAAGCACAAGGAGGACACAGGAAGCTGACAAAGGACAACGATCAATGACCTAGTTAACGAAGTGTGCCTTGTTCTCTGGATCACGTCAGCTCAGATTCTTTCTAAGGGACAGCCCAGGAAAGTGAGCACTGCCGAGGTCCACCCTGCCCAACACACTTTAGGGAGCGTCTTCAATCTCCAGCACCCAAGAAGGTCACACAGATCCCTTACAATCCAAGCCAATCTCACTCAACCTTCTTAACCTGCAGGCTTTCTCTGTTCAGGGAAAACACAATCTTTGAAAGCAGAAACAGTCTCAGGCCAGGAGTGTAGCTCAGAGGTATGCCCGGCCCAGAGCGCAAACTAGAGACAGTTCTTGAGGTCAAGGAATGCACAGAGATTTTTCCAAGTTATGGCCCTGAGGCTGCTCTGATGCAAGGGTCTGTCTTTCCTGCCACCTCCATCTGTCAACTGTCCACTCAGTCTCTCAGCTCTGTTCTCCCTGGAAGCTCCTTTCTGCACAGTCCCTGTTGTCTCCAAGGCTAGTCTTTTTTTTTTTTTTTTTTTAAGAGAGAGAGAGAGACGAGAGAGAGAGAGAGAGAGAGAGAGAGAGAGAGAGAGAGAGAATTTTTAATATTTATTTTTTTTAGTTCTCGGCGGACACAACATCTTTGTTGGTATGTGGTGCTGAGGATCGAACCTGGGCTTGAGCCACATCCCCAGCCCCTCCAAGGCTAGTCTTACTGAACCTCCACCTTTCTGAGCAGTGTCTTTAAAGCATTTCCACACAGTGCTGAGAATCAAAAAGGCAGCAAAACAACCTGAAAAGGGTAGGAAAATTTCAGAAATCTGCCTAAACCTCTTAGTCCTGAATGATCTATGGCTATAACATCTTTGCAACCCAGACACCTAGCACAATACCAAGCAGGAAGTTTACTGAATAAGGTAAAACAAAGGAAACAGATGTCACAGAAACCAAGGAAATCCAAAGTTTCAAGAAGTGGGTAGCTGATCACACCATTTAAGAGGAATCAAGTAACAGGAGGACCAAAGCCACCCTTCTGGGTTTGAGATGAGGTAAACTTTTTTTGCCAGGACTAATTATTAGAGAGATGCAGGCAGGTCAAAGTGTGACCAATTAAGAGTTCAATTAAGAGCTGGCTGACTAATGATGGTAAGACAGGAAGACGCTGTGCACTACTATTTGGGAGCCTGGCTATGGTGGAGACAGGGAGGGTGGTAACTAGAAGAGCACACAGGGAAGTACACACAGGGAGTGTAGGGAATTTTTGGCAGAGAGCCCAAATACTTGCAGGGTGGTCATTTTGATGCCCTTTTAAAAACTACTCCCATCTACAAACCACTCAACCTCAGCATTGTCAAGAGGCCATCTTCTAGGTCTGGCTGACTGCAGTACTGATGATATCACTGGATCTGCTTGGAGAATAGGCTACAGGCCCAATTTGGGGGTTAGAGCCCTTAAAGCTAAACCCAGCCTTTCACAAATGTCACATATGAAAGGACTTCTAAGTTGGGAAGGCCAGGCAGGGGTGTAACCAGCTGTCTTTACCTGATTAGACACCCTCTGGCACCTGGAGCCCAGTGGGAAGCTCCGTCTGTCTCTCTCCCATGCTTCATGTACAGGTCTCTCTACTGAGTGAGCCGTCACTAGAGTCCACCCCAGAGGAATGCCTGGCACTGGGGCTCTTCTACCTGAATCTGGCTTCTAGTTAATGAGATGCTTGCTCCTAATCTTTTTAGTAGGTTTTTTCCTAACAAAAGGACAGGACATTCTGGAACATAAAGATAGGAATGGGAGGCAGCTGGAGAGCCATTTTGCAAGTAAGAAGAAAAGTGAAGTGTCTCCACTGAGGTCCACCATCTATTCCTACCATGGAATATCCAGGCTTGAAGACGACCAGCAAGCTGAGGCAGGACAGAAGAGACAGCTCTAGGTGGACAAGTGACTTACTTTTCCTACCCGCCACAGTGAGCATGATCAATGCGGAGCTGCAGCAGCGCTCAGGCCCATCACTCCCCCAGATTCATCTTCCAGCAGTGCCCACAGAGGCCTTGAGCTGGGGTGCCACCCAGGTGCGCCCCATCTGGACGACCAGGGAACTCCCACTGCCTATGGCCTTTCTGGTGTCAGTAAGCACACTGAGTGGGCCCCAGGGGCTATCAATGACTTCCAAACTTCTGAGAGGGCTGTTTCTTAAGGTCACCTGGAGGGGACTGTAATAAGGCATGTAAAAGCTGGGGGTTTTGTTTCTTTTTCAGCCAATAACTTACCCCAGTTTGCTTCTGCCCTGTCTCTATTATTAAATACCTTCAAGGCCTCATTAACCAGAGTAGCTACAGGAGTTTGATGTCCCTGTTCTAATTTTTGCAATTTTCTCCTAATATCTGGGGCTGATTGAGAGATTGAAGCCATGACTATCAGGGTCTCTCTCTCTGCTGAGTCAGAGGGAGAGTGTATTTTCTGAAACCTTCTGTCAGCCTGTTTAAGAATGCAGCTAGGATGAGGGTTGTGGCTCAGTGGCAGAGTGCTTGCCTCACATGTGTGAGGCACTGGGTTCAATCCTCAGCACCAAAGTAAATAAAGTATTGTGTCCATCTACAACTAAAAAGGAAAAAAAAAAAAAAAAAGAATGCAACTGGACTCCGTCACAATTCACAGGTTTAACTGTGTATCGCTTCCTGCCCTCTGCAAAGCAGATGACAGAGTGCTCTGTCTACTCCCTATGGACAGCAAAGCTGTAACACCTAGGATGGCATCGCTGCCTGCCTTGCATACGCTGCCTGCCTTGCATACGCTGCCACCTGGGGGATGATACATACCCATCAGCCACGCCTATTCCTTAGCATCTAATTCTAGCCTCCCACCTGCAGGGCAACAATGAGCCAGGTCTACCATCACATCTCGCCAGGTAAGCCGAGATGAATTAGCTTTATGAATTCATCCCAGAATCTTTCCTCACATAATCCAAATCTGTTAGGAAAAGGACAGACTCGCCACTGAGACTTCCTTCTCCATTAGGTACTTCTCTCAGAGTATAAACCCCATTAGCTGGTCCTAATTTTGTCCAAGAATAAAGTCTCCCAGGAAAGGTCAGGGCTGGTTTCTCAGGGTGGAGTGGAGGGGCAGGAGGGGACTGGTGCCACTAAGGAGATGGCAATGGAAGGAAGGCATCAGAGGGGCAGAAAGGGCAGAGGACCCTGAATTCAGCCTTGATGGGAAAGGACCTGTGAGAGCAGGTCGTTGAGAGTTTGTTTATGACCAAGAGGTCCTAGTCCTGGTGGTGCCACCCAGTTTTGAAAAATAAATAGAATTCCTCTCCCTAGAGAAAGAAAAGGTGAGGAGTCTAGGGCTCTCAAACTCCCCTGCTTCCTACATGCTGGGGGACTCAAACCCCCCTGTGGGCCTGCCAACTACTTTGGGGGACCAGACCTGTGTTCTAGTTAGCAGCTGCCAGGGTGTTTAGCCCTGATAAGAGCCTCCTGTGTCAGGGATGCTGACTCCCAGTACCACAGAGGCCTCTGCACACCTGTGCCCTGATGTGAACAGGGACTGAAAAATAGAATAAGACACAAAGAGAGAAAAGAGAGAAAGCGGGAGAGTAGGGAAGTGAAGAAAACAGATGGAGAGCTATGCCTGCAAGATCAGGAGGGGAGGGGAAGCCCTGCCTGCAGGAAGAAACAAAGTGACTAGGGAAAACTGAGGGCAGATCTCCTGTCAAAGCAACTACTCTGGAAAAAAGACCTGGGCGGCCACACTGTCACAGTAATATTGCATTAGGGAGTTCCATGTTCCTCTCACAGTGTCCTACCAGATACCAAAATGATGCCCAGAGGTAGACACTGGGATCTTTTGGAATCCTTTTTTTTTTTTTTTTTTTTTTTTTTTAAGGTACGTGGTACTCAGGGTAGCTCTGACATTGAGGCGACATCCCTAGCTTTTCTATTTGTTCCTAAGTCAGTCTTACTAAGTTGCCCAGGCTGGCCTCAAACTCAGGATCCTCATGCCTTAGCCTCCTGAGCAGCTGGGATTATAGGTGTGCACCACCACACCTGGCTGGAACTGGGATCTGTTGATGTGATGACCAGAAGTCAATCTGAGTCAGGTGGGAAAGCACACAGGCGACTGGGGGCTGCAGGCAATTTGGGGGCTACCATTTAGGAGAGGAGACTGAGCTCCAACAAGATGACGTCAGGTTGGCTCTCTGAACAAGAGAGGTTTCACTGGTGATTTGCAAGGGTGGGAATGGTAATCGCACTCAACTCAGGTGTTTTTGCCCTGTGCTAAAGACATGAGAACACACACAGGGCACCCTGACATCAACAATGCAAAGCTGATACTGGCAGAGGGTGGCTCACACCAAGCCTCCTGGGCCTGCTGTCAGGCCAGGATCGAAGGCCCGCTGCACCTTTGCCCTCTCTCTGGTGGTCCCTGTCTCCATTTGAGACACTAAAACTATCATTATGATTCAGTCACAGCTTATTTGCCCACCTTTTCGGCAAAGAACAACTCAGATAACATCCTCCCCACCCTTTCTTTGACAAGTACTACTACCATGACCATTCTCAAGCCCGTCTTCCTGGGGAGAAGGAAGTTTTTCCACAAGAAGTTCTCAGATATGACTGAGAGCTAAGCATTCACTTTCCTGGATACAAATTAGAATCCAAAGGTGGCTCCACCAATCTATGCCCACCAGCAGGCCATGGAAGCACCCGTGGTTCTGCTCCTATGTGGCAGTTATCTGCAGCCATCCAAGGACCACCACGTCCCTGACAAAACATACTGTATTCTATACTCAAGACATTTTACTGAACAAATGGAAGTTTACAGAAGACCTGGAGGAAGAAGGGACTATTGGAAGATGAAGAAGGAATGGGCTGCAAAGAGGGCAATGGGTGGGATAGGGAGTAGCCCTGGTGTGCAGCTGGCACTGTGCCCCACAGACCAAGGCCACCCATGTCCCACTGTGCCTCTTGTTGGGAGTCAGGCTTTGTCCGGATTTCCCAGACATAGGAAAATGTGTACAGCTGGGAGGGGCAGTGTCACCAATCATAAGGACAGGGTGGGGCATCTCCCACCATCCCCAGTTCTCCAGCAGCCCCTCCACATGCCTGCATGCTGAACCCTCACCAGCAGCACTTGTTCCTACTACTCTGGCAGCACCTCTTAGCCTAGCAGGGGCTGGGTGGTACAGATAGTGTAGTCAGTGAGTCTCTCCAGGTGATGATGATAAGCTGTAAGACGAAAAGAGCCAATCACGAGGAATGTGACTCAGGTAGAGGTGAGGAAAAAAAAAAACATAATCAGGAAGAACTTGGTGCAATTGAGACATCAAAATAAAGGTGGTATGGCTGAAGGAGTTAGCCTGTGGAGGGAGTTGGAGAAGTGTCAGAGGCCAGGACAGAGACAAGCTATCAGCCAGGTGGTCAGGCATGTGGGCTCTGTGGCAGAATTCCCAGCTTCCTCCAAGACTTCCCTGCCTTCTCGAAGATCTACAGGACTGTGAAATGATAGGACATCACTCCCATAACGAGGTGTTATATGGCACAACTAACTTGAAGACAGGGAGATCATCCTCTGTGGGGTTGGCCTGATCATCTGACCAGTGACCCCAAGGGTTTGTTTTGAGAATGAATCTAGACTGCGTGGAAGGTCCGAGGGAAGCGCTCTCTGTGGAAGACACTGGTATCAACATCTAAGTCCCAGCACAACTGGGAGATGCAAAATGTATAAAGATGAGGTTCTGAGTACCAAGCACTGCTTTCAGAGGTCACACAGATGAACTGACTATACCACAACCCTAGGCAGGAAAGTCCTGCTCCTCTGAGGCTGTCCAGCTAGTAGCAGTGGAGAGACCCAACCCAGACCTGCATAGCCTGTGCACCTAATTGGTCAGCAACCTTAGGTTATTAGAGCTTAAAGCCATTTGAAAGGAAAAGACCAACCTATTATGTGACAAATGAGCAAATGGAGAGATGAGCATCTTAAGGAGAAAGGTGTGAGGGAGTGGCCAAGAGCTCCGGACTGGATTGGGAGTATCTGGTCAAATCCCAGCTCTCCACCTCTTCATGGGCGTGTGACCTGTTGTCTCCGGCTTCCCAACTGTCCAGGGGAAGAGCCGGCGGTGCTACCTAACTCAGGCAGCTGTGAGGGCGAAAGCCCAGAGAACCCCGTCCTGCCATGCCACAAACGCGCGCCACACCGCGGCCGTGACCACCACCTCAGTGAGGGAGGCCTAGAGCACAGGTCAACAGAAAGCACCAAGTCTACCCCACGGACAGCACTGCGGTCCCCGGGTGAGGGGAGGGAGGACAGGGAAACAGGGCAGTCAGCGGCCGTCCACTCGGCTGGAGGCCCGACATTTCCGGAGGCTGCTCCGGTTACTTGGCCCCACACGCTCGCTCCTGGGCGCTGGTGCAGGACTACCTGCCCCTCAGGAGGAGAGGCCCAGGCCCTCCGCTCCCCAGGCTCGGTCCGCTCACCTCCTCCTTCCGCGAGCGCTTGGACGCCTTCTTCTCCATCTTGGCGGCCGTCTTCTCCGCGCCGCGCCCCTTCTTCTCCTTCTTGCCCTTCTTGCCCATGGCGCGGCGGCCACGGAAACCAGCCCACCAGGAAGGAGCGCGGCCGGCCGGCCGGAAGCGGAGCTCCGCGCACACGGTTGGCGTCACTTCCGGTGGGTCGCCCGCTTCCGGCGCGGGGCTGCACCGTGAGCTCGGGGCGGGGCGCCGTCGTCCGCCAGGGTCCGAGACCCTGCGCGAGGGTTCCTCGGGCCCCGCAGACTGGCGCCGCCGGAGTGGGCGACCCTCCTCGCCCCGCGGGCCGGGCCTTGGGCTGCCGCGCTCCTCGGGGACCGGGCCGTCTCGCTGGCCGCGCGGGGCTGGCGCTGTCGCCCTGAGGCCGGACGGTGGTCGAGGCCGAGAAGCTGATCAGCCCCCCGCGCTGGGAACCTTCTAGGGTGTGAGCCCGAGGAGGTCGGGAATGGCGGTGGGAAGAGCCGAGTTCCACCTAGGTGTCGTCTTTGGGCTGTAATCAAGGAAATGGGGCGGCGAGTTAAGGACAAGGACACGCAAGACAGTTGGCAAAGGGAAAGCGCGAATCAGGGAATTACCTGGTTTCTTCCTTTGTGCGTGAGCTGCCAAAGGACTCAGCAAGCCCTGGATCCGGTCGGCCACTTAACACTGAAGAGCCAAGAAAGGGCGGTGAAACCCGGTTCTTCAAGAGGAATGTGAGATTTGGGAAAACGATAGGAAGAAAGGGGGAGCTGGATTAAGGCTTCCACGACTCCACGAGTGATGTGGGGCGCTGCAGAGAACTCACAAAACCTGACCTCAGCCGCAGATATAATCCCTAAGATGAACTACTGAAGACCTAAGTCCTGACCATTGCCTGGGGGAATAACAGTACATGCCCTCTAGGGTGCTGTGACTTGGAGAACACACCTAATCCTGGGTCACCTCAAGGCAATGCACTTGAAGCAAATTAGCCCTTCAGTTACAGCATGTCTGTTGGCAATGCATTACAGTGGTCCCCTCTTAATAGCTGCAAAAGGAAGAGTGTAGTCTGTATTGAAGATTTAGAAGGGTCTGGATGATGCAGGGTTTAGTACTTTTATTAATTGAAAGAATCTTGAAGCTAAATTGGAAGACTCTTGGATTACACATGTCATGGTGACTTACGTGAGATTGAAATTTTCATTACTGAGAAAGGAATAGAATGAAACATCTAAAGTGAGATCAGAATCCTGAAATAATAAAAGGATTAAATACAGGCCCCTAATTTAGTGATAGTCACATTTTTGACAATGGATTCTCCAGTGTAATATGTTTTTAGACTATCTTTTATGTGGTCAGGTGCCCTCTGCTGCTTCCAAGTAGAAGTTCAGAAAACAAAAGAAAAAAATTTTTTTTTAAAGAGAGTGAGAGAGAGAGAGAGAGAGAATTTTAATATTTATTTTTTAGTTATCGGCGGACACAACATCTTTGTTTTGTATGTGGTGCTGGGGATCGAACCCGGGCCGCAAGCATGCCAGTCGAGCGCGCTACCGCTTGAGCCACATCCCCAGCCCCCAAAAGAAATTCTTAATGACAGACTAAATGAAGGACAAATGCCAACTTTTTAACCCTCACAATAATCAGCAAGCCTGGAAGAGTCACCCAGGTGTGGGATAGATGAGATGATTCTTCACACATTTCCCACATGGAAAATGAAAATAATAAACACAGAAATCTTGAGAGAATCAAGTGAAATAACAAAACATCAAAAGCAATGTACAAACCTTAGAGTCTACATGCTGTTGAGTGAGGTCATGATTCTGACTTGACTGACAATCATTTAACAACATCAGTTGAATACTACAACGCGTGGGACATGTACTAGGCCACATGACATACCAAACACAAGACCCAGCTGCCAGCTTCAGGGAGATTCTGTTCTAGTGAAACAAACATATGAAGATGCTCCCCAAATGCTTTGTAAAATAAAACAAGGAATAAGAAAGGCGGGAAGGAGCCAGGCACAGTGGCGCACACCTGTAATCCCAGTGGCTTGGGAGGCTGAGGCAGGAGGGTGGCAAGTTCAAAGCCAGCCTTAGCAACTTAGCCAGACCCTGTCTCTAAATAAAATACAAAAAGAGGGCTGGGGGTGTGGCTCAGTGGTTAAGTGGGTTCAATTCCCCCATACCAAAAAAAGAGGAGGCGGGGAAGAGAAACAAAATCAAAGTCATTGTTTCATATATTACACCCAGTTTTTCAGTATTTTAAGGGAAAAAGGTAAATTCAGTCTTATTGCTCCATAGTGGCTGGAAGCAAATTCTCAGCTTTATGGGGTGTTTTTAATATCTAAATATCTGGGTATCTTTTCATGTTTTGGTACTTTTTTCTTTTATTTTTTTAGTTGTAGGTGGACACAATATCTTTGTTTTATTTATTCCCTCACTTGGATAATAAGGTGTGACCCTGGGAGTGGCTCTAGGAGTAGGCGGCACCAGAGGAGTTGAGCTTCACTCACCTGTTCCCTTGTAACTTTACCCCTAGCCTCATTTGAATGTCTTTTTCCCAATAAAGGGTTCAGCATGTGCTCCTCTCTCTTTCTGCAGACCCTTAAGGTCAGAGGAGCTGTCACAGGACCCCAAAGGACAAGGTATCTCTGTCTCTTGTGTGGTTATTTCGTGCAGCCCAGTTCCCCTGGAGTGACCCTGAGTGTTTTTGTTGCAAGGAACGTGGCAGATCCAGGACTGACAGCTAGCCAGGGGTGGCAACCTCAGTCCTACAACTACGAAAGGCAGTTCTGCCACCACCACCACCACAGGAGCTAGGAGGAGGACCTGAGTCATCGTGAGCACAGGGCAGGCAGTGCCTCAGTGCCAGCTTAGTGAGACCGGGAGCAAGAAGCCCAGCCACCCCCCTCTAGACATCCCGCCTGTCAGCTGTTGAGTGGCATGATAACGACTGTTACCTGGATGAGAAAGTTCTCTGTTATTTCTTATTTTTCAAGAGTTCTTACGAGAAATAGATGTTGGATTTTGTTAAATAGTTTTGCTATAGTAGATATAGAACGTGTAGTTGGTATAGGATCAATACCACGCATCTCTAGTTGGTATAGAATCAATGATATCCATCCCATAGTTGGTATAGAATCAATACTACTTCTGCTTGGGTGCTTAGGAGAATTCACCAGTGAAACCAACTTGGCCTGGAGTTTCCTTGGGGGGGAGTTTTCTAACTGCAGATCCATTTTCTTTAACAGATATGGGGCTGCCCAGATTGTTTCTTCTTGAGGGAGCTTTAGTAGTTGCTAAATTGTCCATTTCACTTGGGTCATTGAATTCATTGGCAAAATGTTGCCCATAGTCAGCCTTTATTATCATTTTTCTGTCTGTAAATCTATAGTAATATTCCCTCTCTCATTCCTGATATTGGTATCTTTTGCTCTCTCTCTGATACCATTAATTCCCTTCTCTCCCTACACCCCATTGATCTGTCGAGGTCAAGTTGGAGGTCTATCAACTTCATCAGTCTTCTTGAAGAACTTCGCCGATTTTCCCCTATACTTCTTGTGTTTTCCTTTCTGATCTTTATTATTTCCTTTCTTCAGCTTGCTGTGGGTTTAATTTGATGCCTTTTCTAGTTTCTTAGCCTTGAAGTTAAGTTCATTGATGGGAGATCTCTGTGTTTCTCTGTTTCCCTTTGAATGTTGCTGCAGCTCTTTCCCAAATTTGATGTGCTGTGCTTTGATTTTCATTCAGTAGAAAACACTCTCTGATCTCCCTTTCTTCTTAGATCCAGGGGCTGCCTGGAAGTGTGTATTTGCAGATTTTCCAGAGATCTTCCTGGAAGTAATTTTTTCAAACTCTAATGCTTTCATGATTATGTCTTTATTATTCTGAGTTTCACTAAAGTATATCTGGATACTGGTTTGTTTTGATTTATCCCACTTGGCATTGGCTGCTCTTGTGAATCTTGGCTGTATCATGTCTGGGAACTTCTCAATCATTTTCCCTTCATAGAACCATTGCTCCCTGTCTCCTCCTTGTGTGTCACCCAGCGACCCCACAGTGTCCCCTCCACTTCCTGTCTCCTCCTTGTGTGTCGCCCAGGGACCCCGCAGTGTCCCCTCTCACTTCCTCTCAGGTCTCAGCCTCTCTCCTTCAGGCTCCATGTCTCATCATCTTGCTGCCTTTTGGTCAGTCTGCTGGGTTCTTGGGTTCTTGTCTTAGCCCCAGCAAGTCAGTCTAACTGTCCACATAATTTCAACCCTGGTTAATGACAGCTGATGATAAAATGGGACAAAGTCATATTTATTTCTTTCTTGAATCTGGTGGATCCTTTTATAGTTCCGCATTCACTGTGAAAATTTTCAGCCTTGTCTTTTATTCTGTCGTTTTGTGGTTCAGTAATTGTGCTCATTATCCTTGGAGAACTGTCTGTGAGTATGCTTCGAAGGGTCGCAGTCCCTCCAGTGAGGAACCACTTTCACGGGCACTTCCAGTCCAGGTTGTGGTGTAAGGCCTTTGGATAATCCAGTGGGGCTGATCTTGGCTGAAAGTCCCAGGAAGGGCAGCGGTGTGGTCAGTGTCTTGGGGATCCCCTCTCCACCGGGCACACAGTGCTGAGTGCCTCCCTGGGGTTCCTGGCCTTTGCCACTCCGGCAGAGCTCTTGAGACCTCAACAGAACCTGGCAGGTCTCTCTGGGGTCCCCTTCTCTGGGCCTTGGCTTTGCCTTGCCCTTGGAGGCTGTTAAGACTGGCTCGTGTCTATAAGCAAAAGGGATCTCAGAGCCCTTTCTTCAGTGACCTTTCTTCTTTTTCCTGTCTTTCTTTCTTTCTTTCTTTCTTTTTCTTTTTTTTTTTAGTTGTAGTTGGACGCAGTATCTTTATTTTTATGTGGTGCTGAGGATCAAACCCAGTGCCTCACATAAGTAAGGCAAGTGCTCTACCACTGAGCCACAACCCCAGCCCACCCAGTGACCTTTCTTGATATCTACTTCCCATGTTCAGGCCTGGTAATTCCTTACTTCCTATTTAGCTTTCTCACGCCTTTAAGAAGACCTGTTTCAGTCTTTATCCCACATTTTTCAATTGTTTCAAATGGTAGGAACAGTCCTAATAACCTAGTTGTATTTGTCTATTTTTTTCATTACTATAGTGAAATAACAGGCAAATTACTCTATAAAGAAAAGAGGTTTAGCTCAGAGGATCAAAGTTTAAATATCAGGGCGCCAGCTCTGATAGGAGCCCATGGAGGACGGTGGGACAGAGCGCACACAGGAGGAAGAGATCGCATTTTAAAACAGGGAGTCCGAGAGCAACTCAGAGTCAGGCTTCCTTTTCTAACAATGTACTCCCCCAAGAGCTCAAAATCCCACAAATGCTGGCTTCATCCCTTCTGAGGGCAGCTTCCCAGTGACCTAAGGACTTCCCATGAGGCCTGCCTCTTAAAGGTCCCTCCGTCCCTCAGCATCTCCACACTGACAAAGCTCTCCTGAGTCCCTGGGGCACTTCATACCCACACCATAGGAGTCCACCCGGAGCCTGGAAACGCAGCTCTACTTCATTTTCAAGTGGAGTTTTTCAGTGTGTCATTAATACATTTGCACCTTCAAATTTCAGAAAATGTGAACAGAAACAAAGAGAGAACCTCAAAGGCACTTAGAGTCTTCCCTCCCCCAGACCACTGATGACATCTAGGGTAACTTCCTCTGACTGACAGCCAGCCATGATCTCTGTGGCTTCACTCCCTGCTCAGCTCGGGGCAGGGTCTCCTGACTTCTTACCGTTATCACTGGATCTCAAGACATCACATGAAGATGAGGACGTTTTGTAAGTCATCAGATGCAAAGACAGGAAAGAGAGAAACTGCAAAACTAGAAAACAGGGCAGAGACCAGAAAAAAGACAGAAGCCATGCTGGACACCTGGTCACAGCCCGACAAGCAACCTTGTTTGACATGGTATTGAAGGTGAGCATGGTGTCAGGAGGCTTGATGCGCTCCCAAAGGCCCGCAGAAGGCTGCAGACTCGGGCCTTCCTGGTCAGTGGGTCCATTACCTACTTTCTGAAAGATCAGCACTGGCTTCTAGGTCCCCATCCACCACATCTTGACTTCTGCACAGTCCTGGTCACGGGGGCTGCTCTTCTGTGCATTAATTGAGGGAAGGAGTCAACACACCACTTACATGGAAAGACCCCCTCACCTCACTAGCCTTTGGTGTTTGGGCATTTTAACAGGCAAGTGACGGTTTTGTTAGTACTGTGCTTGGCGTTTCCCTGATAATGGACAATGGAGAAACACGCACACTGTGTAAAACCACTAGTCAACTCTCGCTTGTTGCAGAGGGGCCTGTGGGAGACTGGGATGCCCGACACACTTGATGGGACGGGGGCAGAGGGAGCATGAGGCCCTCGCAGGGATGTCACCTGTGCTCTGTTTTGCTGGGGCCACTTCCCACCAGTTCCCTGCAATGACCTCGTCAGTGTTTCCAGGACCCAGTACTGAGCGCTTCCCTCTGCTCTGCTCCGACCCTCCCTTCTCAGGATGGAACAAAAGGTAAAAAAAGGAAGGAAGAATAGACAGAGGTAAGAAATGAGTGAGAGGAGAACTGACTCCAAAGTCTTTAATGGGGATGTTAGAGCCAGAGTGACAGAGGTGCAGAGACACTCTGAAGCTCCACGAGGTCAAGACCAAACCCATGCCTCCCTGAGAATGCAGCCGACCAGCCTCTCGTGCCATCAGCTATAAGGGCTCTCGCTGATCCTGTGTACCTCTGTCTCCACTCCTTGATTCTTCATTTGCATCTCACCTGAGTGCTGCTATCAAAAGCATGTGGCTCTTGGTCTTGGAGAGGACAACCCACATACGGATGAAGACAATATCTGACCATCTCACGTGTTCCCTTCCTCTGACTATGGCAGGGACACATTTTCTGCATGCCTTTCTGGGCCATTTGGGGACTTTCTTCATTTTTAATGATTTATTTAAATTTAACGGATGGGGCCATGTTTTTGTCCTGGGGACACAAAGGCAAGTGACACAAGGCAGGAAGGAGGATGGGGTGAGAGAGGATGGAGCACGTGGACCAGCGCCATGAGAGGAAGTGCTGTTACTGGGAACATCTTGGGTTACTTGGAAATCAGAGGCAGGCCAGCGATCTGTTTCTGGTTTGTCTATGAAATACTGGACGACAGGTTGCCAAGTCTTGGGTCTGGTTTCCTGGTATGAACCCGCCAGGCCTTCTGCAGCTGCCTACCCGGGATTCTGGTGGAGGACGGTCTCTGCTGCATCCACCTGTGCTCTGTGGATTGCATCATTCACCAGCTGGGCCCAAACCAGGAGGATGTGGTTAGCTCCACACCTGGGATGGAGGTTTCAGAACCAGCTTCCATAAAGGCAACACCTGGCCCCTCCAAATGGCCTCCAACGGAGCCTGCGGCTGAAGAGCAAGAGAAGTGCTCTTCTTGAGAATGGGGAGCTTTGCAGTCGTCTGCAGCCAGACAGCGGCATTTCAAGGCTGCTGCTGTAAGCCCTCAGCACAGGTTGCTGGCTATGGGGTCACCAGCAGGGAAACTGAGCTGGCTCCTGGGCTGAGCAGGATTAAAGTACCAAGTGCTCAAAAGGGTGATGTTAGAGGGATTTTAGAAACTGTGGTGGATTGGGCAGCCATGCCTGTAATTCCAGCAATTCAGGAGGCTGAGGCAGGAGGATCACAAGTTCCAGGCCAGCCTGGGTGACTTAGCAAGCCTCTGTCTTAAAATAAAAATAAAAGGTGCCTGGGAGTGTAGCTCAGAGATAAAGTGTCTCTGGATTCCATCCCCAATACTGAAAAAAAATTATTTTTAAAATCCAATTCACTGTCAGCACCATCTCCATCTTGCACTGTTGGGCTCAGTATTCTGGCCTTTTTAAGAACACACCTGGAATTAGCAGTTTGCTCTGTCCTGTGTCCAGCATTTCTCTGGTGGCACCTCTGATCACTCCACAGGACAGAAGAGACAGCTGTTTGGGTGGGTTTAGGGGACACACATCTGAAGCAGACATGAGCCTGCCATCACGTGGGAGCACACTAGGGTCGCAGTTACCTTGCAGCCTGTTCACTGGCTAACTGTTGTCATTATGACATTAAAGGACATTAGAATCATTGTTTTCCTGGCTTATGAACCTTGACTTGGTGTGATGCCTCCCAAGCCCCATCATCCAGACCTGGAAATTGCGATGCTACGGCCTGCCAGCAGGTGGCAACAGTCACACCATGTACTAGAATCCACTTTGCTCAGAGGCACACATGAAATGTCATATTAATATACGTTGCATGATAATAGAGAGGTGGAGAGGCATACAAAGAGATGGGGAAGAGAAACCGACAACAGGTCATGGGGGCTGGCCGTGGCTCAGTGGCAAAGCACTTGCCTAGCATGGGTGGGGCACTGGGTTCCATCCTCAGCACCACATTAAAAAAAAAAAATTAACAAATAAAATAAAGGCATTCTGTCCATCTACAACTACAAAAAATAGAAAATAAAAATCCGGTCATGGGTACCAAGTAAGCTGAGCATCCTCACCCTGCTCCTGTTGCCCCTTTCTGACCCTTGAGGCACCCTGCCCGTGCCTCCATGAAGCTCCAGAGAATCTGTCACACACGTCACTTGGGGATAACGGTTTTCAGAGGAGAGGGATTTTTTGTTTTCCTATCAGACGCTTTGGCCTGAGTCCCAGGCACTTTGGGCCTTTGCCCAGAGACAAGTGACCCTTCCGTGGGCTGAAGATGAGCACGGAGAAGACCGAAGCACGAAGGGTCAGCACAGACTCTGGCCAGGGCTCAGCAACAGTGGCAGAGCCCCCTGGGAGGGTTGTTCCTGGCCACCAGTTCCCACCAGCCAGGAGCCCTTGCAGGCGGTCAGTCACAGTCCCCGCAGCGCTGAGCATCTGAGCATCCGAGGCAGACTTACTGAGGTCCCTTGACCCCCCCACCCCCACAAAGCCAGGACCTGTGGGGCCCCAGGGGCTGAACGGATCTCAACTTTCTTAATGGCTCCTTGGCTGATGCAACTCGGCATACAAGTTGGTCAGAAGCTCTGTCTGCGCCCGGCAATGTCCAGGTCGGCCACCAGAGGTCAGCCCATCAACACGGAAGGGGCCTTAGCTCTGCCAACACAGGACACAAACATTGCATCATCCTCTCCAGGACCAGGAGGACCCAGGGCCAGCGGGACTGAGCCCACGCGGAGGCTTTGACAGCCTCCGCAGCCTCTCTTGTCACAGCTGTGAGGCTTGCCACAGCCATCGCAGACACGAAGACAGACTGGTCCCTTGGTGCAGCTGTGCTGGCCAGTCAGGCCCAGGAAGCCAGAGGGGGAGATGGCTCTGATAGCAGCTTTTCTGAATCGGCTCCTTCCTCCTGGGCTGAAATGTTGAGGAGCTGCATTTCTGTTCCGTGTGTTTTAAGAGGGGTTTTGTTCCTAGCGCGGTGGCCAGCAGCTTGGGAGGTTGAGAGAGGAGGATCCTGAGTTCAAAACCTCAGTGAGGCCCTGTCTCTAATAAAATACAGAATAGGGCTGTGGTGTGCCTCAGCGGTCCAGTGCCCCAGAGTTCAATCCCCGGTACCAAAAAAAAAAAAAAAAAAAAAAAAAAACCGGGGGTGGGGGTGGCTTTGGTGCAGATCTAGTGACCATTTTAAGAATTTATTGAGGAGGAAACAATGCTACCAATTTCCCGCTTGAGCCCAGGGCGGCCAGAAGTTCTGAAGCCAGATTTAAAGTTAGGTAGTCAGTGTAGTTAGGTAAATCGGGTCTCATATCAGTGAAATCTAAAATGGAGGCCATGCTGACAATGATTCCGGGAAACGCAGGACAACTCGTGGAATGGAAAGGCCCTAGGCCAAAGTCCACCCCAAAGAAATGTTAATGGAACCCAGGAAACAGCCCCCAACAGATTGGGAGATAGCCCATCCCAAGAAGTGATAATGAAGTCCTTCCTGCCCAGATTACTTGTTTGGCCCACCTGTGTCCCACCCCTCGGGCCTTTCAACCCACATTCCATCACCAGAACTATAAAAAGGGGAGACAACCGCACCTCCACGGATTCCACCTCTTGGGTCCCCTTCTTCCTCCGGGAGAAGTCTTTTCTGCTGTCCTTTAATAAACTTCTAATTTCTACTCTGACCTGGCCTCGGCGTGCTTTTCTGGTGTTATTCTTCAACATTGGGGAAGCAAGGACTCGTCCCTCCCTGCCCAGGGCATGGCTGGACAGACTGTGTGGGGTGGGCCCTCAACTGAGCCAGCTTTTGGCACAGCTGGAACCTTGGGAGCTGGAGGTGCCTGCCAGACTTTTACCATCCAGGAGGAGTGCTGAGGAGGAGGAGGAGGAGGGGACCCATCCGAAACCAGGGACAACTGCCATCCAGAGTCACCAGTGTCTCCTAGGTGTCCATGGAGACCAGGGAATCACTGTTTGCTCCTCGTCCTGAAGACAAAAGGAAGCAGCAAGGACCCAGGCGAGTGGGCAACTGCCAAGGGCCTGGGCGGCTGTCGGTTTGACTGCGATCCTAATCTTCACCAGCATCATCTTCGTCATCCACACACATGAAAGGGCAGGCACTGGCTGACCTCTGCCCCTCAAAGAGAGCCGCATGTCCTCCTTTGCAGAGTCCCCACATCACCCTTGCCCTCTCCCCCTGGTTCAGCCCCCCGCGGTTCTTGCTGTGGCACATTTTGTTTGTGTTGGGAAAAGTATAAACGGCAGCTGTACCCCAGAGAAAAAACCCCAACATGGCGCCTAAGGACTTCTTCTTCCTACCTTCTTCTTCTCTGCAGTGGCGCGAAAAGTTCCTGCCCTTGTGAACTCTCCCGCCGGCGCCAATTTCAAATCTCGCTGGCGGGGAACCTTAGCCCAATGAGAGCTAATTCCTGGGCGCGGGAGCTGATATCTGGAAGAACTTGCCAATAAACGGGCGACCTGCCATTTATCTAAGCCCTACCATCTCCCCTTTAGTTCTATATAAGCACACAGCTTTTTGCAGTAAAATTGGAATTCTCCCGGCGAAGTGTCTTTGCGTGGGGAATTCTTTCAGTTTGTCTGTTTGTAGATGGTCACAACACCTTTATTCTATTTATTTATTTCTATGTGGTGCTGAGGATCGAATCTAGGGCCTAATTCTGTGCTGGGCAAGTGCTCTACCTACTGAGCTCTAGTCCCAGCCCTTTTTGTGTGTTTTTGATAGTGTTTTTGATAGTGTTTTTTTTTTTTTTTTTTTTCTTTTAGAATGATTTTAGGTTTGCAGAGAAGTGGCAGCAAGTTCTGAGAGTTCTTCTGGGCTCAGCTTTCATGGCCACAGGACAGTGGTTGAATCTAAGAGGACGACACAGGGACGTTGCTGCCAGCCCAACTCTAGCCCCCACTTGGATGTCGCTGGTTCTCAGGAGGAGCTTGTTCTGTTCCCAGTGAGGCCCGAGGAGAAGACAAGGTACATTTACCCCACCACCCTGCAGCTGCCCCCTGGTGGAAAGGCTTCAGTGGCACCTGAGTCACCTGCTCAAGGTGGCCTCTCGGGTGTCTTTGCGGCTGCAGGAAGAGGGCTTCCCTGTGGCCCAGATGACCGGCACTGGCCAGTTGTTATCCTGTCTCATTCTTTCTCCCAGACATGCTGGGGTTGCAGAATGTCTGGCTTCATTCCGCAAACTCAGGGAACCAGCACAGAGACACTGAGCCCCTGGCTGTGGGGCCAGGCTGGGGTCTGCGGCCCCCTGCCCCTCGCCAGCGCCAGCTCGCGGAGGGTGCTCGGCTCCGCCCCAGCCTTTCCTTTTGTTCTCTGTGGTTTCACCTGCTTCATGCCCCAGAACTTTGGACCAGGAGACGCCTTCCTACGCCAGCGTGGAGTCCGGAGGGAGAACAAACTTGTTCTAAAGAACAGCTAAGGGCTCTGGGTGACCATGATGTACCTGTGAGGTTCCTGGATCGTGACCAACTGGTGTGGGATGTCAGTGGGGGGTGTGGGTATGGGGGTAGGATGTGTGGAAACTCTCTGTACTTCCTGCTCAGTTTTGCCATGAACCTAAAACTGCTCTTAAAAGAAAAGTCTGTTGAAAGACACAAGCAAGCCCCCGTGTGGCTTGGCTATCCTGCGTGGCCCCTGGCTTGCTGGCTCCTGTCCCGAGTGGCAGGGTCTGGGCTCTTGCTCCCTGCCCTCTGCCCCACTTTGAAGTCCCCCCCTCAGCTGGGGCTGAGACTCCACCTCCCCAGTATTCTTGCTCAGACTGCTGAAGGATAGCTGGGCAGTTATTGAGGAGGAAACCATGCTACCAATTTCCGTGACACAGTCCTGGAGGCTGGGCAGTCAAGGTCAAGGAGCCAACAGGGTTAATCTCCCCTGAGGCCTCTCTCCTTGACCCCCGGCTGCACCTCCATGGCTGTCCCTTGAGCACACAGGTGTCCCTGGTGTCTCTCGGCCTGTCCAAACTCCCTCTTCTTTTTTTTTTTAAATATTTTTATTAGTTATTAATGGACCTTTATTTACTTGTTTGCTTCACATCATGCTGAGAATTGAGCCCAGTGCCTCACACATGCAGCAAGTGACCCCATCCCCCAAATTCTCTCTTCTTTGAGGACAGCAGTCAGACTGGACTTGGGCCCACCCTAACATCCTCATTGTACCTTAGTCACCTCTTGAAAGGCCTCGTCGCAGATGCAGTCACATGCCGAGTCGCTGGGTCACAGGCTTCAATGCAGGAAGGCCGGGAGAACACAGCTCAAGCACAGGACACCCCGCTCTTGTTAACCTCTATATTGTAAAAGTAGAACACAGATACAGAAAGCCATGCAAAACAAGAATAAATACCCTGATACCAAGACACACACACACACACACACACACACACACACACACACACCCGGCTTACCAGGGGTAAGAAAAGAACAAAGAAGCAGCCTTTGTGGCCCACTAGAACCCCCACCGGCCTCACCCCAGTACAAGCCCTCTTCTCTGGGCGCCCATGGGCTTTGTCTGGTCACCACTCCTTGCTCGTGCTTCCCGGAGGCTCACTCTTTGTCTGTGTGGCGCAAGCATTCTCACCTTTGTGCTCCAATCTGTGCTGTGCCCACGCGGTTCAAGCTGAGGAATTTCCCACAGCCTGGGCTTGGCTGGGTGTGCGCTCACGGTGCTGGCTGGCACGCCACAGCGCGGTCTCCCGCCAGGCTCGCAGCGGTGTCTGTGCCTGGGTTGGACACAGGCATCTGCTGGCACCTTGTTCTGTGATGTCGGGAGCCACGGGGCGTATAAAGTTAATTGACCATTTTGTTTTCATCAAATAGTCGGAATAATCTGTGATTTACAAAGAGGTCTTCTCCCTCGTTTGCTGTTGGATTACAGTGGTGCCCTTCCTACAGCAAAGGAAGTCCAGTTCTTACTCTAACTGACCTCATTTTCAAGAGAAAGAATTGCCCCTGTCACTCTCACGCTGTGACTGATTAGTTCACTTGTTCTCCTCTTTAAATACCGTTGTGGACTCTTTGGGTTTAAACAGATCTGGTGGCTTCAAGTCTGTCGCAGTTCCCGACACCATGGTACTGAGATCCCCCCATCCTGCGGCAGAGAGAACCTCCCCACTCACGCCAGGCCCTGCTGGGGGCCCCTGGCAGTCCTCTCGGCTCCCGGCTCCCGAGGCACTGCCGCAGTCCGGCTGGGGGGGGGGGGGTGACGAACAACTTGTGAAGACTGATACAGCAGGAGTGGGAGCCGTTTATTGCAGGACAGGAGGGGTATAGATACACTCCACACAGCTTATCTTAATTACCATAAACTAGATGCAGCAGTCAACCAATCAGGAATCTCCACACTCAATGGCTCGCTGGCGTGACTTCACAAACCACTCCCTCTGCAAAATGCCAGGCGCCATCCTGACTTGTTTACGGACCCTAACAAGGCACTGAGACGTCGCGGGCTCCCCGTGTCGACTTTCTGCCCAGCCCTGGAAGCGTCCGTTTCCTGGCTCTGGGAGTGGAGACCCCAGCTGGAACCTGGGTTGACTCCCTCCATTCTCCACCACGTGGTCCCTCTCAAGGACCCCAGGGGAGAGGGCGACTGCCCCTCCTTGCGGGCTGGCTGTGTTCTGGTTACACACAGTAGTCTCAGGAGAGCATATCAATGCCACCACCCAGTGTGACTGCTGACAAAGTCACTCTGCTTTCAGCAGTTGTCCCCTGTCGTGCGTCTGCATAACGTCTACACCGCCACACCGCACAGCCCTTGCACTTTACCACATCTCCTTTCATGCTGGTACTTCCCAACCTGCCTGTCTTCAGGTCACGAGCCATCCCGGTGTCCATGTCCCCTTGGTCCTTCAGGTGGTCAAAGCCCCTCCCCAGCAGGCTCCACAGAAGGATTGCGGGGACACGGTTCACAGCACACAGCGTCTCCTCTGTGCTCCTCGCGTCAAGGTGGCCGTTTGGCTGGACAGACTTCAGCTCCGAGGTGCTTTCTAGAGCCTCTGACGTCCGTCACTCCATGTCCACTGCAGGGCGGTGCCACAGGAAGTCTGCCGAGAGCTCAGCTCCTCTCTCCCGAGTCCGTCATGTGGACGGGAAGCCCAGGGGGTGGATGTGGCCAGCCGTGTGGGTCTTGGCCTCCTGGGCTGGAGTTCTGGGGTCTGCTGGCCCCGGCCGTCTTCCTCAGACCCCCGTTATCCGGACGTTGGGCCTCTGCCTAGGCTGGAGGTGTCCCTTTCTCTCACTCTCCGTGGCTCCTTCGGGGCTTGTTGTGGTTGCTTTGAGTTTTAAAGGTGTCTCCTCATCATCTTGTGTTTCTCTCAAATGTCACTGATGGGGTCAGTTTACTGCTCTGCCTCCTCCAGGCCAGTCTCCACCGACAGAGAATGTACTTACCTTCCAGCTCACGTCTCGAGTCTGCACCTCGCCTCTGGATTTTACTTGGGCCTTTTCTTTCTTTCTTTCTTTCTTTCTTTCTTTCTTTCTTTCTTTCTTTCTTTCTTTCTCTCTTTCTTTCTCTCTTTCTTTCTTTCTTTCTTTCTTTCTTCCTTTCTTTCTTTTTTTTTAATATTTATTTTTAGTTTTCGGCGGACACAACATCTTTGTTGGTATGTGGTGCTGAGGATCGAACCCGGGCCGCACGCGTGCCAGGCGAGCACGCTACCGCTTGAGCCACATCCCCAGCCCCCCCTTTTTTTAAAATTTTCTCAGACATTTTAGCTTTTGAAGCGGCAGGTGGCCGTTTTTGTCTGTGCCCGTGGCCACATCCTCCTGGAGTGCTCCCTGGCCCGCAGTCGTCACTCTGCTCTTTATTCTTGCTTCCTTTAGGGTGACCTCGCGTGGGAGGTGCTTTGCTGCGGCTTTCTAGGAGAAATGGTGGCCGTGGTTTGAGAGCAGGCTGGCCACAGGAGCCCCTCTCATGTCACGGATGTCCTTATGCTGTTTTGTGTGACATCAGCAAGGAGGGCGCCTGCCTTGGGGTTGTCGGTCCAGGATTCTCCCTCACTTTGACCTAAACACTTTCCTTCACTTGCTCCACTGTCTTTGCCCTGGTTCACTCCGACCCACTTCTGCGTCCCTCAGACACACAGGGCCAGCAGGTCCTGTTACATCTTCACATAAACAACTTATTTTTAAGTGAAAAGTGACTATAGTTTTGAAGACACAATATGGAGTGAGGACAGTGGCTGGTTTTGTTCCTGCAAATCTCCATTTGTCTGCATTAACAGAAGAGGTTGGGTTCGTACCTCTGCTCCAGCCTTTAATCTTCTGGCCTGTCGCCTGTCACACAGTCCCTGGAAAACCCATCTCCACAGGAGAACCCTGGGTCCTTATCTTGCCAGAGACTCGGACTCTCTATTTTCATGTGGGGGTTTTGGAGTGTGCTGCCACTGCCTCTCCCGCGAACCCTCCATGAGCTTGTGGTGGGGAGGGGTGAGACCAGGACGCAAAGCTGTTCTGTCCTCTTCGCTGTTACCATCTAGGGCTGCTGGACTGGTTGTCTCCATTCAGCAAAGAATTGAAGAAGGGGACACGGAGACAGCAAGCAAGCAGAAGGTTTATTGCAAAAGTGACAGGGACAGACTTCTCCAAAAAGAAGGGGGCTCAGAGCTGGGACTCTGGTGGGGAAGTTTGGGCTTGTTCTTTTTGTGGTCTCCGGCATTTCCTCCTTTCCTTATCTCCTCCCCTGTCCTTGCATTCTTCACTATTATTGATTGGTGTTCCCTCTGTCCACGTGTCTGTTTTAGTTTTTCTATTGAATCCCCTGCTTAGCAGCACAGACTAGAAAAGCATCTGTCTGATTGGGTCCCCCGCCTGGGTCCAGGAGTGCTTTTGTCAAGCAGAAAGTTGACCTTCTTAGAAGATCCTCTCCACGTGGCCCTGGCCCTGACCTCCTCACTTGCCATCTGCCCTGGCTGGCTAAGCCCTTCTATATCTCCCTCATTGCCACATCTATTATCATCATAGAGGAATTAGCCATAGCAATAAGGCAGGAAAAATAAATAAAGGGTGTAAGGTTTAGCAAAGAGGAATTAAACTGTTGCTATTCAGACACAATACAATGCAGAAAGTTCAAATAACTGACTCACAATCTACCATAATTAATTAGTAACTTTAGCTGAGTTGCTGGACACAAGATCAGCTGAGTTGCTGGACACAAGATCAACATTAAAATTTTGGTTATGTACCAGCAATGAACAAGTAGAAAGTAAACTCTTGAAAGTTTCCCTTGCGGGTAGGGATGTGGCCGAGTGAGAGAGTACATGCCAGTCGTGCACAAGGCCCTGGCTTCCATCCCCAGCACACAAAAATTGAAAGAAAAAAAAGCCAACATTTATAAGAGAAGCAAAACACACCAAAGACCTAAGAATAAATTGAATAAGAGATGTGAAATACTTCTATGCTGAAAACTGCCAAGTATTGAGAGAAATATAAGGAGGCATAAATAAAAGGAAGGATACCTCTCAATTATTGAGGGGAGATTCAGTATAAAAAGGTGCCAATTATCTCCACATTATCTCTGGATTCAGTGCCATTTTCAACAAATCTCCGATTTTCTCTGTGTGTGTGTGTGTGTGTGTGCGCACGCACGCATGTGCACCCACAGATAGGAAAGCTGGTTTCATGGACATGCAAAGGAAAAGGAGTCACGGCGGGCTGAGCTTCTCAGGTGTCTAGGAAGGAGGACAGTCGGGAGGTGGACATGTGACTTCACAGGGAGCCAGTGGTGCTCCTGCAATCACAGTTCCTGGGCCCATTCCCAAGTTCTACTCCAGGGCCAAGAGGAAATCAGGGCATGGCCAGGAGTAGTCCCCCTCTGTGTCACTACTCAGGGTCTATGGGACATTTGCTTTGGGGGGTCCTGATCCAGCCACCTCCTGCACTCCTGAGACAAACTGGCTGTCATGTCTGCCTTCCCCACAGCCTCCTGGGGGTCACCTGGGTCCTCCAGGGGGATTTATCCAGTAGCAGGAAGACTCCATGTTGAGGGCAAGGCTTTGTCATTTTTATTAAGAAATGATTGGTGAGATGGGCACAGGGGCGCGCGCCTGTCATGCGGCTCAGGAGGCTGAGGCAGGAGTATCTCAAGTTCAAAGCCAGCTCAGCAACTTAGTGAGACCCTAAGCAACTCAGTGAGACCTTTTCCCTAAATAAAATACAAAAAAAGGGCTGGGAATGTGGCTCGGTGGTTGAGCACTCATGGGTTCAATCCCCAGTACCAAAAAAACAAAAAACAAAGAAAAGGACTGTGAGTCTTCAGATCAAAGCACAGTGTCAGGAGTCATCAGTGATTTTGTTTGAGGGCAGCACTGCTGTGACAGCCATGGCTCTGCAGTGGCAGCTGTGTTTCCAGCCCACGATGCGTACAGGGCACATGGGCACTACCTTTGGCCAAGTATTGAAAACATGGCACAAGGAACAAAGGACAGTGTGGAAGTCGGGAGGAGGGAGCCGCTCCGCAGGCCTGTTCTGCCAGGCGGGAGTTGCTGATCCGTTGGAATGAGTCCTGGCTGCTTTGGGCCCCTCCGGCTGTTTCATTCCTGGGAGTTCACAGAGGATTCTGAGGGTTTTAACAAGCCAGGCCAGAACTGGGGAACAGGATGTGTCATGAGCTGGCGAAGTCCTGGTGTTGGTGCCAGAGTGGAGGGAACTGTTCCATGTGCACGAGGTGCCAGCCGACCTGCAGGGTCATGGGGTCGGGGGGCACGCAGGAGGCCGTAGAGAGCAAGCTAACCGGGACAGAGAGGCCTTGCCCCAAACATCCTCGTCTCTGCTGGGAGTGGGGGGCGGGGGCTCCTGACTATGCCTCCTCCCCAAGTCTTCCGAGTTCCCTGCTGGCCCCACAGCACCCTCAGATGCTCTCCCTAAGCCAGCCAGACCCCTGCTGCCTCTGCAGGCCACGCTTCTGGGTCTCCACGGTCCCTGGGAGATGCTCCTGACAGGGCAAATGAAAATAAACTCCCACGGTCTGTTCGTCCTACTAAACGGGAGCCTGGCGCTTCCCTGGCTCTCCATCTACCAGGTTGTGCCACACCTTCTAGCCCTGGGTAAAATAATGCCCCATCACATTCCCCAGAGATAATTAACCGTGTTCTGCTGTAATTAAGCCACGCCAGAGCCCTCTGAACTTCCTGCCCACCAGATCAGAGATGACAATCGTGCTGGGGCCTGGCTGGCCTCGGCGCTCCCCGTGTCTCCGCCGTCCATTCATCACAGGCTCCCCAAAAGGAGCAGCCTGGGTCCTGCTGCCAAGGCTTGGTGTCATTCAAGGCCCAGCCCCACGCTGGCGCTGGGCCAGGAATGCTGTTCTCTGCTCCCAAGGGCCGAGGCCATACTGGGATAGGGAAAGGGCAGGTTAGATAAGCGAGACTCCAAACCCCGGGTGGAGAAGGCCCCGCCAGCGCCCCGTGAGGGCCCTGTCTCCTGGTCAGGAAGGCTCCGTCTGCGGAAGCCCATAATGAGCACTCTGAGGACTCTCCCCGAGGACTCGGCCTAGAGCAGCACACAGCCCCTTTGTTCTCCCCGACTGTGCCAAAGGCTTTGTGTTTCTGAATAGCTGACTGGTCGCCACTGGACAGTGAGTCTCGCCAAGAAGCGGCAGGGCTGACTTTAACTCTCCAGGGTCTGCCACCGGTGGCCGTCTCCAAGGTCTGCTGCTGCTACCGTGCTGCGGGCACCTCTGCTTGCATGGACCCGAAGGCCGCTGGAGAAGGGGGCAGGAGGGGCAGGCTGATGACCAGGGCCTGAGGAGCTAACTGGACAGAAGACGATTCCCTCTAGGTGACAGGCCCCCACCAGCGGTGGCCATGGGCAGCCATGGGTGTTGGAGATGTTGTGACATGAGGGGGCCCGTCACTCAGGGGGTGGGCAGGGGGAAGGTTCTGGGTTATTCTGAGTGCCACGGGGCTGCTGCAGGGTGGTGAGCAGGCAGTGATGCCAGGGACCCTGTCAGAAAGAGTCAGGCCACTGGAGGGTGATGGGGAGCAGGAGGTAGGGCAGAACGACACCTGAGGTCCCCACATGCTGGTCCCCAGGAGGGACCTGGGACTGTGACCTTACAGGGCCACAGGGACTGGACTGGTGCAAACATCAAGGCTCTGGAAAGGGGAGATGGCCCTGGATGGCCCTGTGTGCCATCAGAGAGGCAGAGGTGCAGAGGGCAAGGCCCACTGCTGCTGGCTTCCAAGGTGGAGGGTGGGCCCAGGGACAAGGGCCGCCAGCAGCTGCCAGGGGTGGGAAGTGGCCTCTCCCTGGAGACCTGGAGAGCCAGCCCTGCTCACACGGTGACTGCGGCCATGAGTCGGGGTTTGGGAACCTGCCCCCCGAGCTGTAAGAGGATCTCTGTGTTTAAGGCACTTAGGCTGTGGTCAAGGCCACAAGAGAAGACGGACTTCCCGGTCCAGGGGAGCAGGGGAGCTGGCTGCCCAGGTGTGCTGACATTTCCCTCCCCAGCACACTCCCACAGAAGTGGTGCCTCCGAGGGCCCAGCACATGAGGACAGCGGGGCTGCTCAGAGCTGGCCGCAGAGCTGGGCCAGCGTGGATTCTGAGTTGCCCGAGGGGGTGGTGGGGTAGTGGGAGGCACTGGCCATCCTGGCCATGCTGCTGACTATGGGCTGTGGACAGTCCCTGACTGGTACTCCTCAGCCACCCTCCTTGTGGCCACCTGTTGCATCTAAGACCCCTGTAGCAGGATTGAGGAAAACGATAGTTTGACAACTGGCAATGATGACCCGCATCCTCACTCTGACCCCCAGAAAAGCCATGAGAGATCCTGAGCAGAGTCTTCTGGACAGTGCCCTGGAGGGAATCCCAGCCACCTTATTCCACGTCTTGGGTCCCGTGGGAAAGCCTGTGCCACCCCAGCTGTGGGCCCTGGGTGAGCAGCCACACTCCTCTGTGCCCTTGTCTGCGGCAGTGGTGGCAGGCTAAGGTGTGCCCACCTGGTGTGGCCCCCTCGGGTGCAGGATCCTCCCGCCCAGGCCATGCCTCTTGACTCCCCATGGCCCACGGTGCTAGGAACAGAGTCCAGGGCACCCTGACCCTCCCCACCTCCCTGCCTCCCTCCCCCAGCCTCCTAGCCGTCCTGCTCTGCCCCTGGCTGAACCAGCCTCGCCAGGGTGTGAACTGGACGAGGTGACTGTGGTGAACTGGGCTGAGGGACCCGCCCAGGACTTCAGGTCAGGTCCAGGGACAGCCAAGAGGCCCAGCAGTTCTGTCCCCAGGCTCATGACCCACAGAATAGAAAAGAGGTGTGGACAGAACCTGGGCATGGTTGTTGACCGCTGCCCACGCACAGGAAGGGTGGAAGCTGGGCAGATGTGCAGCAGGTGTGAACAGGCGGAGGACACGTGTGTCTTCACGTGCTGGGGGAGGCCAGCTGCTGAAGGTGGTCCACCCGGCACAGGAGAACCCAAGGCATGGCTCTGAGACCCAACCAGTCACCGACGCCCCCCTGAGCCTCCACCTGGAGAGCCGAAGGGGCCGATCCAATGGAACGCAGATGGCCATCACCAGGGCTGGGGCACGGGGTGCTGCCTGAAGGGGTGTGTCTCCTTTTGGGGTGACAAGAATGTTCCAGAACTGGACAGAGGTGACAACCCTGTGAAGGTAGAGATACCACTGAGTTGTTTAGATGAAAATGGCTGATTTTGTGTTCTGTGAACCTCTCAGTTTCAAAAAACTCCTTTAGAAATTACATAAAAACAACAAGGACAGGGAGGGGCTCAGGTGGCTTGCTGCCTGGGCTGAGCCTTGCCACAGCACACTGGCCACGGAGGGCCAGGGAGGACCAGGGAGTGGACGCCAGGAGGAAGGAAGCCGCAGCACAGGGTGCTGCAGACCTCGGCTCCCCACTCGCTCAGCCCTGTCGGCAGGCCCGGGCCTGGACCAGCCCCTGGCCGGCACAGCAGGGCTTCTCACCTGTCCTCAGCCCAGGGAGGCTCATTGGCCGGACTCCATGGCACAGGTGAGAAACCACGGGCCGAGTCAGAGACCCTCCCAGTCCAAACCGGGACACGTGTCAAGTCGTCCATTCCCTGGGGACCCGTGAGCTGTGGCAAACCCCTCCCAGGACCCGTGAGATCATGAGACCCCGCGCTCACTCCTCCTGGGGCAGAGTCCTGGCCCTGCTAGAATCGTCCGCAGGAGAGGAGGCAGAGTGGAGGCCCAGCGAGGGCGAGGCCAACCACGCTGTGGGCTGGACTCCCACAGAGCTTTGCCAAGTCGGAGACTAACCCGTGTTTCCTGGAGCATTTGGGACCGATCTGCTCAGGCTCTGCCGGCCATAGATGCTGGGGTGTGCCCAGGCCCAGGCTCAGCCCATGCTCCCCAGGGCACGTGCACCGGGACCTCCCCTGCGAGCATGTTTGGAAAGCGGGTCGCTGCAGGGGCAGGAAGTCACAAGCGGTCATGCTGGAGTAGGGTGAGCCCTGCATTCAATGACTGATGTCCTGAGGAGAAGGGCACAGAGACACAGGGAAGCAAGCAGGCTGTGTGGCAACAAGGGTAGGTACTGCAGGGATGTGCCCCTGGCTGGGGACACCAAGAATGGCCAGCAGCCGCCAGGAGCTGGGCAGTCAGGAGGAGCCTCTGAGGCTGCGGCCCTGCTAGGCCCTGCGTCCTCTGGCCTCCAGGCTGTCAGAGGCACAGGGCGTGGGGAGGGGCGGCGTGTGGTCACCAGTCGCACTGACTCCAGGAACCACGCAGCCCCACCAGGGACCCCGGCTGTGAAGCCCAGGGCAGGGCTTGGCTGGCTCCAAGCCGCCTGCTGCTGGTCACTCCCTGGTGGCAGGGCCCGCAGCCCCTCCTGCCGTCTCTCCCACTCCCGCTGCCCACGGTCCCTGACCCACATGGCCTCAGCAAGCCGTGGCTCTCTAGCGTGGGCTCCACAGATAAATGGCCGTCTTCCTTTCATATACCACAGGGCACAAGAGCCATGACACCAGGACCCCAAGCCAGCGTGTCCCACTTGGGCCAGTGTCCCCACTCTCGGTCTCTGCCAGCCCGGTAGGTTTGGTCCCAGTGCCACTGGGCCCTCAACTGTGCCCAGCGATGCCAGGCGCATGGCACTCTGTCAGGCAGGTGCGCTGGGCAGCGCCTGCCACCCACTGTGACCTTATGGTCAGCAACCAGCAGCAGCACATCCCGGGTCTGTGCCCCTGCAGGGTGTCGTCACGGGGGGACAGGGATCCGGACTGGGAAGGCTCAGGGTGGCACCAGCGTGGCACAGGGCACTAGCCTCACTCCAGGGCTGCTGTGGCCAGGGTGGTGGCTTCTCAGGACTGAGGGGGCCGTTGAGTTGGTGCCGGAACCAGAGGACAGAGGGCGGGCCACACCTCTAGGCCGGGGCTCTGCCCTGCCCCCAGCTCCTCCTGGCTGCCCGGCTCTGCCTCCATCGGCTCGAGGCCGGCTCTGGGGTCTGTGGCCGAGTCTCCCTCCTACAGGACACCAGCGTGACCTGTTATCACTAGTTACACCAGCACAGACCCTGTTTCCAAGTGCGGTCCCCTCCAAGGGGCCAGATCAGGACTGGAGCTCGCCTCTGGGGGCAGGGGTGTGCCGGAGTGTGGCCAGCAGGGGCGGCAGGACACAGAATGAGCCCCTCTCCCCTTTCTAGACTTCCTCCCTGATGCCCTCTGGAATCCCACACATGGGGCACTGGAGCCAGCTTCAGGGCCTGGACAAGGCAGAGCCACGGGCATTTACCGGGGTCCTGGTCACCCACGCTGTCCTCCAACACCTGGGCCTCGAGGCTGCTGGATTATGCCCTCCACCTTCACGGTGCACTCGGCCCACTAGAGCGCTCAGTGTGAGGAGATGAGGGCGGGAGCCCCTCCTGGGGGAGCTTGTTCCAGGGACACTGCTCTGTGGCCAGGTGCCACGGTGGGGTCCGGGTACAGTGGGACCTGGTCCTGGAAAGCTCTTCCTGAGCGTGGGATGTGCGCCGGGCAGGGGAGAGGCCAGGCGGGGCAGGGGTGGGGGCAGAGCAGAGCCCCAGGCTGGGCCTGACTTACAGGCCCCTGCTGGACATGGTGCGCAGGGTGAGGGTGGGGCAGGGGTGATGGGTGGCCGGGAGCAGCTCCGTGGGGTGTGAGTGGGGCAGGAAGCAGGGCGTGGGGAGCTCAGAGGAATGCTGAGCCTGCTCGTGGGGGCGGAGTGGGGACCAGCCTTCCCACCCACCCTGTGAGGTGTCTGGGGTGGCAAGTCCCGGCTCGAGGCGGCCCAGACCACAGTTCCCTCCTGGGTCTGCTTCTGTCACTGGGTCACTTAGTGGACACTAACCTAGAAGCAGAAGTAACTGGAACATCATTTGGGTTGCAGGAGGAGCCCGAGGGCACTTGTAGAGTGTGGCCGTTAGCTGGGGTGCGTGCCGCTGTCTGCCACTTCACCTCACAGTCACCCTCAAGGTCACCTTCACTGGAGGACTGGGAGGCTTTAGAGGTGGGGTGTGCCAAGAACTCAGGGTCACCCCATTTCAGCACCCCCTTCATGGCCTGCGCTCCCTCTCCAGGGGGCCAGCTGCTCCGGACACGGACCGAGCAACCAGGACTGCTGAGCCCCAGGCACAGACCCCCGGGCACAGACCCCCGAGCACTGTCCTTGCTGGGGCGCACAGAGAGGGCCGTGGGCTACAAAGTCTCCATCCCTCTGGTCTGGATAGGGCCAGTGGCCCCCTGCTGCCCCCACTCAGGTACCACTGTGGAGGAGGCTGTCCACCCCACTGCAGGATATTTCCCCATGGACCAAGACTGGGAATGTCCCCTGGGAGGAGAGAACACGTCGAGACTGCAGGGGGCCAGGTATGGATGCCCCCAGAGTACCATGTCCACTGGGACATCAGAAGGTGACTGTGCTTGGAGATGGGGACCTTGCAGATGTGATAAAGGAGAGGATCAAGATGAGGTCATCTCAGAGTCCAGTCAGACCATCCTGGTAAGAGAGGAGGAGACAGATAGGGTCCCACAGAGAGGGCCCTAGGAGGGCAGAGGCAGAGTGACGCAGGCACTGACACCTGGAGCCACTGGTAGCTGGGAGAGGCAGGACGGGGCCTTGGCGTGGACTCCTGGCCTCCAGGCCGCAAGCCGGTGAGTGAAGGTAGTTGCTAAGTCAACCTGGGTGGGGCCAGTGGTTCAGCAGCCACAGGACATTGGCACAGGACACTGGAACCATGTTTTCTTCAGTGGCAGCAAAGAGGCATCTTCAGATGGTCTGAGGTGACAGGAGCAGACCCTGAAAGCTTGTTTGACCCCACTGCCTGGTGGCCATGTGCCACCCCCTCCAGGCTCCCGCCAAGGGAGCATTGGCTCTGTGATAGATTCGTTTGTTGGCGTTTTCCACCAGGCCAACCTCACCTACCTCTGAGGGGGAGGCCCCGGGTCTGGATGCATCCAAGGCTCTGTCCAGGGGCGTGGCTCTGCACCTGGAGCATCCCATCTTCTCAGTGGGTCCCGGCTCCCAGCTGTCATCTGTCCTGATCTGGCCCAGAGCAGAACACCGAGGAGGCAGCGTGAGGGGCCCCCTTGCCTCAGGGAGGCCGAGAGCTGCGTGTGCACGGGTGTCTGCTCCCCACCTGGTCCTGGCCCCTGGGATTCCACACCATGGGCCCAAGGCCATGCAAACTCCCCACAGACGGGACCCAGGAGGCTTCTCGCAGAAGCCAGGCTGGTTGCAGGGTCCTGAGCCTCACTGGCACTGGCCGGCACCTCCTCGTGCCCTGCAGTGGCCCTGCCCTCTCCAGCCGCGGCCCGCTGCTGCTGCAGAATGAATGCAGAGAAGCAGAGTCAGAGCCATGAGGCTGCCTCTGCTCTGGCTGGGCGGGGTCAGCAGCACAGTCCCCATGGTGCCCACTACACTGGAGCCCGGGGTCTCCTCCAGCAAAGTCGGGGGAGGTCCATCAGGGAACAGTGGTTCCCTCCAAGGCGCTGGCCTAGCCGGGCAGAGCCATCACAGAGGTTGCATGGGATCATGCTGACCCGGGGCCAGGCACTGTCCGGAGACAGGAAGCACCCTTAGCCAGGCCCCTCTGTCTCCCGCTGGGGAGCACCCCCAGGGTCACGGCGGGACGACTGCTCTGCCGCCATTTTGAGACATCAGAGAAGCAGCTGCCTGGCTCCTGCCACGGACCCTGGCTTCCTGCTCCCTGCCTGCACCCCAAGTCTGTTCTCTCCCCAGACTCTTGGTGCTGTGGAGGTCTCCAGCACCAAGGAATCCCTCCGTCCACCCCGAGCGGGGCGGGAGCGTGGTTCAGGGGGACAGCCCCAACACAAGACACACCATGTGCGCAGAGAAGCCCTGATAAAATGGAGTGGGGAGTCCATGACGGGAGCCTGCACTCACACACGTCTGTGTCAGGCCTCGTCACAGGACCTGGAGGCCACTGTGTTCAGATAAGCCACTTACACAAGGACGGTGGTGAGGGCTGTGTCCACTGGTGACAGTATCCATGTAGGGAGCTCCTGGAACAAAGGACTTGGCTCAGAACAACTGGCATGGGCCCCTTCTCTCTGCGTCCCCTTGCCTGGCCCACAGCCAGGTGATGAGGCTACAGGGTGCTGACTCTGCAGCAGGAGGGCAGGGGCCGGCCGGCCTGCAGACTCTTGCTGGTGGCATTGCCAGACAGCTGGCCGGGGTGCAGGCAAGGGTGCAGGGTGCCGGGCGCAGGGTGCCCCAGGGTGCAAAACCTAACGGGCTGAGGAGGCAGGACTGAAGGTGATGTGGTATCTTGTGTGGGGTTCTGGGACGGGGACTGGGTGCAAGGAGGAGCCAGAGAGGCCTGTACAAAGTGAGTTTAATTCCTATCATGAGCCCATGGGGCTCACGGTGTGACCATTGTCCCTTACAAACAAGGGCGGGTCACTGGAGCGTCCTATTCACTCTCCAGTTTCCAAAAAGTCAGGGAGGTGCCACTCTCGGGTGTCCATCCTGCACCATTGACCGCAGAGGAGCACCTCCTTAGATTTCCTTTCTCTTCTTGTGGTGCTGGAGAGGGGACCCAGGGCTTTGTCACTAAGCACGCCCAGCTGCCCCCTTGTCCCTGCACCACCCCCTCCTCCCCATCTGGAGCCCTGATCTTCTCATCAGTGCCACAGAGGAAGGGAAGCAGGTGCAGGGGTCAGAGGCGGGGAGGGGCCCTCTGGTGGCAAGGATGAAACCCAAGAGGCCGTGGGGAACTGGAACTGTGGTGGGCCCAGCTTCTGGTCTGGAGCTCTTTTCCATCTGTTCCTACTGTTTGGGCCTTCTAGAATATTCTGTGGAAATCCCACAGATGCCCACAAGTGTACATGAGCTGGGCCTGGCCAGCACTGTCCATCGCTCTGGGAAGTGGGAGCTTGGCCATGGCCCTGTGGGTGTGGCTCCCGGGGGGTCATCTCCCTGAGCCTCAAGAGCAAGGCAGGGGTAGCCGTCTCCATTCCCTGCAGCTGACATGGATGGCCCGTTGCTGGGTCAGCAGGAGCCCCCAGGTCAGGGCCACCACTGAGATGGAGAATCAGCGCATGCCCACTCTGCAGGAGCCCCGCAGGACCTCACCTGGCCACCATGTGCCAGGTGAAAGAGCCTCCCCCCAGGGCAGGTCTGCCGGGACCTCGGACGTGACCTTATTTGGAAATAGGGTCTTGGCAGATGGGTTAGCATGAGGTTGCCCTGGACTGGCAGAAACGGGAGGGGCCACTAGCCAGGGGGGCCTGGGGCTGCAGGAACTGGGGGCCGAAGAGCGTCCGCGCTCTGGCTGTTAGGGGCAGAGTGGCCCTGTGGACGCCTTGATCCTAGGCTGACCCCATCCTGACCGGGGTCTGGACTGAACCCCAGTGTCCACTCCAGGCCTCCAGGAGGGAATTGATGCAGCCCATCCCAGGACAGCCCAGGACTGCCTCTCTGCAAGGGGAGGTCAGCAAGGCCTCTTCACACTGCCACCCACGGCAGCTGAGAAGCGTTCTCGGCACAGAGTGCTCTGTCCCCATGGGACTACTCAGCTCATTCATCTGCCACTGTGACTTGTGGGCAGTTCCCAGTGAGGGCTGATGTAGCCCCGTGCCCAGGAACGTCCCCACCTTGGCTTGGGCACCTGTGCCGTGCCTTTCACACACTGGGAGGCCACAGGGGGCACTGGCTCCAGAAACTCACTGTGCCCTTTCTGGGGGTGTGGAGTTAGCGGTTCGACTCACCTGAGACCCCAGGCCTCCGCCTCAGCACTGAGCGTCCCTTGAAGCAAAGGGGACAAAGTGGAACTGAGACCCCAGGTGACTTCCAGGGGACTCGATGGCCAGGATTTTTGCCATCAGCAAGGGTCTGAAAAATATGTAAAGACCTGAGCTAAACCAGCCCAGATGGTGGGATCAACAGGCCCCTCCTCTTGGAGGATGAGACACCACGGGTCCACCCAGAACAGGTGTCAGGGTCAGCAGAGCTCGGGATTGAGCACAGGGCAGGGTGGGATTCTAGTCATGACCCCGAGCTGCCCCACGTGGGATGAGGCATGGATTTTCCTCTAGAGGAACCCAAAGAAAGGAAACAGAAGTGGGCAGGGACTGAGGAGCCAGGAGGACAATGTGGCCCCATGAGGACTGGACTTGACACTGCATTTCCCCCTGCCGCTGAGGTGTGGAGGTTAGGGGCCTTGCCCAGGGAAGCAGGGCTGGGCCGAGTCTGCGAGGGCACGTGGTCACCAGCAGCCTCTGCTGATCCCCAGAAGCTCTGTGGCTGGCACCTCCCCACATTGCTCTGGCTTGGGGCACAGGGGTTCATGGCTGCATGTCCACCTGCCACTGGATGCTGGCAGCCCAAAAGGGCTTCGTGTGAATGGCCTCCCAGGTGGAAGACAAGTCGGGAGAACTCAGCCTGAGCCTGTGGAGACCCTGTGAAGTGCGGCCCACCCTGACCGGGGTCTGGGCTGAACCCAGTGTCCACTCCAGGCCTATCTCCCTGAGAGGTTCTTGGAGGGGATAGGTGCGGTCACCGTCACAGCAGGAGCACAGCTCAGCTCACAGCTGTGGGGCACCCTGGACACCAGCCTCAGGTCCAAAGCAGTGTGGTCTTTGGGTCCCAAGGGACTCGCCCCGGAGCGGGGGCCTAAGTCACACGGGAACAGCAAGGACAGGCTGCCACACAGGCCGGGGCAGGCGGCCTCCCTGCCTTCCTTCCCCAGGCTCTTGCTTCCAGAAGAGGAAGTGTCCCTTCCAGGAGCTCCTGTTCCGAAGGCAGAGCTTCCAGAAGGTCCAGCAAGTCTCCCCCAGGCCACCCTGAAGCAAACCCCAGGAGAGGGGCAATGGTGCCCCTGCAGCTGCCCACGGGCTTCGGCCTCCCAGAAGTCCCTGGGCTCCAGAGGCTGGTGGATCCCAGACAGAGCAGGTGTCCTGGGAGAGGGGCCACGGGAGGGGATGAGGAGGCCACTTCCCTAACCCCACCCGCCCTGCGTGGGGGTCCTCTGGCCACCCCACTTCACAGGAGAGGGGGGACTCGGGAGGTGGAGCTGCCCGCTCAGCCCTCCCAGCTGGGACTCCACACAGAAAACCACCTCCGGGGTCCAACCGGACAGTGCTCTGCCTGTTCTTCAGCTTCGGTTGAAAGAAGTTTGAGAATCTCCAGCCTCTAAAGTATTTTTTGTTTTTGTGCTGGGAGTTGAGCTCAAGGGAGCCTCACCACTGAGCCACACCCCCGCCCTTTTCAGTTATTATTTAAATGTTGAGACGAGTCTCACCAAGTCCCTCAGTCTGGCCTTGGACTTGTGATCCCCCGGCTCCTCCGGCCTCAGCCTCTGTCCGTGTTGGTGTGTGTCCCCAGCCCAGCTCCCAGCTGTTCTCACAGAAGGCACAGATGAGCAAGGCCAGCAGATGGCCCTCCCATGGAGCTCAGCGGGCATCTGCACGGGGCCAGGGCCTGCAGGGAGCAGGGAGCAGGGCATGTCCCCCGCGAGCCTTCTCGTGACACTCTCCTCCAAGTTGGCTCTCCCCTGACAGCTCATCCTCCACAGACCAGCTCCGGGGAATGAGCCAAGTTTAGCAATGACATGGGAGCAGCTTTCATGGAAGAGGCTGGCTCCGCGGCTCCGCTATGGCAGGGCTCCTTTCCCAGGAGGGCTACAGTCTTGGATAAAGTGTCACAACTGTGGGACAGTAAGCCCAGGGCTTTCTTGGACCCTTGTCCAGAAGGGCAAGCCCCCTGAAATGTTAGGAAATGTCACCAGCAAGCAAAGACAACTGCCCATGTGCACTGTGCCGAGGAGGACCTGCCTGGCGAAGCCTCCTTGGAGACCCGGAGCCTGTGTGCCAGCCACCCAGCCAAAGTGATCTGTCTTGAGCTTCCCCAGCCCCTCCCCAACCTGAGTCAGGAGCTGCTGGGATTAAGGGATTCTGACAAGCTGGTGGGACTAACTGGAGCGTCCTACTGAGGACAGATGGCCTCGGGCTGCTGGGCTTCTTGTAGAGAGGGCGGCCCTGGGCTTTCACTGGAAGGGTAAAAGCCTTCCTGGGGGTGAGACCTGGGCCACCTGCCTGCTCACCTCCCACCCTTGCAAGGGAGAGGGGACTTCTGGAACCTTCCATTACCCTATTTGACCCAGAGGATTTGCTCCCTAATGAACAGGTAGAGACGAGTTTGTGAAGGACCTGCTCACTGGGGGCACGTGTTTGAAGCAGCTGAGCCCCTACTTGCAGAATTTAGTCACTCTTTGCTTCAAGGGAAAGAACTGGGTCTTGTTGGAACTGGACCTCAGGAAGTGAGCAGGGCGGGCCTCGGCACACGAGAGTCGGGGATTTGGGCTTGGCAGGAGGATGAAGCCTTGGACGGAGCCCAAGATACTTCTGGGGGGAGGATTTCCCTGTTCCCTGGAGACAAGACCAGATGCACGTGGGCTGCAAGATGGGCGCTGAGGCCAGGCCCAGGAAGAGGGTGGGCTGGAGGTGGGGCAGGCCTGCAGGGTGCAGGGCCAGGCGCCTCTCCTGGGGCCGAGGTGTTCTGGTGCCAGGGTGTGGGGCTCCACACTGCATTCTGTGTCCAGCACACAGGGGTCCAATCCCACCTCTCAGGTCCTGTTTTCTCAGGTAGGCTAAGGGATGTCTAGGGGCCCACACCCGTAGGGTGGGGCAACATCACCCATCTCCCCATGTACGACTGCAGGGTCAGTTCACTTTCTCAGGAGCGACCAGTGGGCCCCACAGGTTCTGGACGAGGTGCCAGAGGGTGGCCTCTGCTGCCCACCCAGCCAGCCGTAGACCTGGGGGAGCCCCTTGGAAGCTCTGCTGCGGCGCCTCAACCTGGAAGGGGCAGGGCTTGCGGGACTCTTCCCTGCAGTGTGCCTACAGGAGCTGGAGGGTGCTCTCCTCTGTCACCACCCCTGCAGATGTTTTGGAAGCAGGTGGAGGGCTGACAGACTCTTCAGGGGGCTGGGAGGCCCTGCCCAAGGCCGGGAGGACCAGAGTAGGTGCTAGTTTCCCTCTCTGGGGTCCTGGGGACAGGGAGGTTCCTGAGTCTCCCCACTTGCTAGAGGTCAGCAGTCCACGCTCTCAACCAGGACCTAGTCCTACTGCCCACCCCCAGCCTCATGCCTGCTGACAGCTCAGGCCTGTGCGGGCTTCGGACAGCGCCCCAGGTGGGGGCTCCCCATGCAGCCCTGCTACCTGCCCGATGGCTGTGTGAGCCTGGGGGTCCCCAGGAGAGGCCCGCCCAGTGGCCCCATCTCCTGCTCTGCCCAGGGGAGCTGAGAGTAGCCCTGAGGCCCTGGTGCAGCAGGCCGGCTCTCTCCACCCACCTCCATCAGCAGCCCTGCCTGGGGGGACAGGCCCAGCTTCTCCAGGTGGCTTTGTGGAGTGTCCAGACCCTTCACATCAGTGACAGTCGGGGAGCTGGGCAGGGTGGTGCTGTTCCCGTGCTGTTCCCACCTAGTCAGGGCTCTCACGCTTCTTGGTGCCTCTCCTGTCACGCTGGTCCTAGCAGCGGCTGGGCTTCCTGTGCACCTGGATTCCCTGGGCCGAGTCCTCAAAGAACAGGGCTGGCTGACACTTGCTGAGGGACGGGCAGGGCGGTGGGGGCCTAGGACACCCTGCTCTCATTTCAGGGGACGCCTGGTAGAAGCCTCATGGGGTACACCGCAAGTCCAGCCCCAAGCCCTGACCCCACTCTTTGGGGAGGAGAGCTGCCCCTGCCTGGCACCAAGGACTCACGTCCACCGTCTTCCAAATTCTTCTGGTATCAGGGAGCCAGCTGGAGCTGGGGGGGCGGGAAGGACGGTGGAGTGCATGGGCAGGGGTCTACACAGACCCCCCCCTCTTCCACTCCTTTGTCTCATCAGTGACCAATGACACAATGCTTTTTTTTTGTGTGTGTGTGGTACCAGGGATTGAGCTCAGGGACACTCGACCACTGAGCCACACCCCAGCAGTATTTTGTATTCTATTTACAGATGGGGCCTCACTGAGTGGCTCAGCACCTGGTAGTTGCAGAGGCTGGCTTTGAACTCACGCTCCTCCTGCCTCAGCCTCCTGCTGGGTTTACAGATGTGGCCACCACACCCAGTGAGACAAAATGCCATGAGCAAACTGGTTCAGTTCTTCCATGAGCAAACTGGTTCAGTTCTTCTTCCCCGGAGCCTGGAAGGAGCCTGAAGCCTCGGGACCCACTGGCCCCTCAGGAGAGGCCTCCCGAGGGCCCTTTACCACACCCCCATCCCTGGCCCCATTCCCTCCCCTCACCTGGAACTGGAGACCCTCCAGGCCTTACAGTTTAGGGTGTGGACATGAGGTGTGCCCTAAAGCTCCTGTGTCCCTGCAGGGACGGACATCCAGAGGTGTCTAGTCCCTGGGGCTCCTGAGCTCACCCAGGGTGACTGGACTGGCGGGTGGTCACTGTTGGCAGGTGGCCATGGCTGGAGCTGGTCGCTGGGGGCAGGCCCTGCGAGGGCACATGTGCCCTGCCGCCCCTTCCCGGGGCTTCCTGCAGAGAGCCGCTCTCCTCTCCTCCACCAGGCCCTTCCGCCACGAGGGCCCTGGCCGTACCTTGGGCAATGGAGTCGGCCATCTATGGACCGAGGCTCTGTTCTGTGAGCCAAAGTAAACTTTCCCTCCTTTAATTGTTCTTGCCGGGCATTTTGGTCACAGAGAGCTAACGCGTGGCTGGAGCAGCGACCCCAGTGAGACATCTCCACTCCTTGCCGTAGTTCTGCAGGAAGTCTCTCCTTCGTAAAACCTGCTGTTTCCCTTCTCAAAACCCCTGCCTCGCGCCTACCCAAGCAGCCCGCCCTGCCCTGCCCCAGGAGGGGGCGACAAGTCCACCAGGCCAGCTCCCACCCAGCTCCTCCGTGGCCAGGCTGGCCTTCAGGGTCCCTCTCCAAGGTCAGCCCACTCCCTCCTGCAGGGTCCTGGGGGGGGGGGTCCTCCCAGGGCTGGTGAAGCTCTTGAAGAGGAAGCCAGCACTGCCACCCAGCTCTGGGCCGCAGGGGCACCTGAGGGGTAGTGGGGGGCCAGTTACCGGTGCCAGGGAGCAGCCAGGCTGCTGGCCGGAGCCCATGTCCTGTCCTGCGAGTGGACAACATAGGCAGGGTGAGTGGCTACCTGCTGACCAGGCTGATGCCAGGCTGAGAGGAGCGGGGCGAGGGGAGGGGCAGGGCTGTGGGGGCTCTCCACTCCCACATGGTGCCTGAGGGGATACCTTGAGGGTCCAGGACTGGTCTTGTCCCAGGGAGGGCCTGTCCCTCCCCTAGGTCACCTGGGAAAGGGGCTTTCTCCTAGCCAGCTGCTCCTGAGGACATGGGTGGGGATTGCTCAACCTGGGCCACTGTCCAGGCACACCGGGTGTTAAGCTCACAGTGGACGTCATCAGGAAGTGCCGCAGGGCAGGGGGTTTGGCAGCCCCTCAGGAGTGCCCAAGGCGCCACCCCAGCAAGAGGGGTGTGGCCGCTGCTGGAGAATGGCCACCGCAGCTGGGGTAGCCAGTCGCCCACTGGGCTATCACCCAGAGAAGCGGGGCTCGTGGCCAGTCTCCTGCCCCAGGTGGCGCCAGGGCTGGTGTCAGGGTGCCGGGCTGCTGTATCACCAGCTGCCTGTTTCACTGTGTCAGGGCTGGGGGCCACATAAAAGGCGGACCAGGAACTGCCTGGAGGTGGGCAGCGGGACCGGCGTGGACAGGCCCACTTCTTCATTTCACAAAGTGGAGGGAGGGCACCTGCCCAAGGCCTCTCTGTGCCCATCCTCTCTGCGTGGGAGGCACCTGCAAGTCCTGCTGCATTAGGAGGCAGCCAGCCCAGTTACCCTAATGGCAGATTGGGCCTGTGACCCAAGCCCTACACCCTCCCCACACCATTCTGGGACAAGGTCCCCAGAGCAGGTCCTGGCCCCACAGGTCGACACTGTGGTATGCCCCCTCCCTCCCCTTGCCTGGAATCCCCCATCTGGGTGCACCACACCAGCACTTTGGCCCCCCAGGCTGGGCCCCTCCACCTCAGGGCTCCCTCAGCTGCAGTCCCTGCCCTGGTCCTGCCTGTCCCTGGCTGCCTTCCAGCCTGGCCACCCCAGGGTCCCACACTTGTAAGGTCGTGACATCCCCCGCACCTGTCCAGACCCTGAAGACTGTGAGAGCGATATTGGGGGGGACCTGGAACATCCCAATACCCAATGTGGCCCCAAAGAAGAACACAGAAGCACCAGCGGTTTTTAGAATCTCAGTCGCATTTCTTTAAAAACAAAAAGACCCCACAAATAGAACTCCCCACCCCACCAGCCCAGTGTAACAGGTTAGCCATTAACACAGAATAGAAGATGTACCAGCCACGAGTCACTAGCTCTGTGGACGCCACAGTGGATGGCCAAGGTGGCCGATTCAGACGCGGTGCCAATACACCACGGCTCCAGCCGGCCACCTGAAATAAATAAACACGGTGCCAACCGTACCTCCGCGTTAGTAAGTGTTAGGGGACAAACAGAGGCTGTCAGGCCAGGGTCTGCGATCCCAGGCCCTGCGGACTGTCGGCCATGCCTGGCTGGACAGCAGAGACTTCCCAGATGGGCCATGGTCCTACTATGCTCCTGGACACTAGCCGGCAAGTCAGAGTCAGCACCATGGACACAGGCCCCAGAACCAGACGGACCCCTCTGACCTGCCTCGCAGGTGGGGGTCCCACGACCTAGCCATACCGACCTAGCCATACTGCACCCCAGGAACACGCTGCACCCTGCCAAGTGGCTGGCACTGCCCTCCTCCTGGGGGGGGGGTGTCAGTGGTCTGAAGCTGAGGTTGAGCTCCCACTGCAAGACAGGAGCCTGCTGAGCTCTTCTCAGGCCTCAGAGTCCCTTCAGTCTGACCTGAAGAGAGGAACCGCTCTCTGCGGGTGACTTGCAGGGACTTCCTGACAGCTCAGCAAGAACAGTGTGGCCAGATGTGCTGGCCAGGCCTCAAGTGCCCCAGGGCACAACAAAGACAAAGCCCACCGGAGGCAGAGAGAGGAGAGCCCAGGAAGGCTTTGCTGTCTTCTGAGAGTGGGATGGGGCACGTGAGGGGAAGGCGAAACCCTGGCCACGGGGGAAGCGAGCCCAAGGGCTGAAGGGCTGCTGTGGTCAGTGGGAGGCAGAGGCCGGGGTCCCCAGCCGTGCCTTGCCTGCCTTCCTGGCTGTCCCTAGATGCACACAGCCCCATGGTCAACCCTAGGGACAGGCAGGGCTGGCTCTTGCTGCTGAAGGTTCGTTCTCCAGGGTTCGCAGGGCAGGAGCCATTTCGAGACTTTAAGGCAAAGACACAGCCAGGGCTCTTCTCTCTCAGCCCTACACCGGCGCTGGAGGGAAGAGGGCTGGAGCAGCTGGAGGTGCGCCCGCAGACAGGCACTGCCACGCCAGTGCAGGTCCTCAGTGCTCTGTGCAGCCACAGCATCGGGTCCCTTGGAGGCACAAGGCACTGTCGAGATGTCTCCCACCTCCTCCTGACCTCTCTAAACAGCAATCAGTTGGTGGCACTGACCTGACCCCAAATTTAAGTTGAATGCAGATGAATAGGGAAGGGAGAAGGCGGTGGGTCCCGGGGAGGGGGGGGGGGCACCAGGCCTGCCCCAGCTCACTGCTGGCACCGTGCCCGGGAGCCACCAGGGACATCCATCTTCCAGGACACCATTCGTACCAGAGTGTTCACAGCTGCTGTGGGTGCCGCCCCGGGCAGGGACGGTGAGGGGACGAGGGAGACCGGGAGCTGCTTTTCTGAGGGCGAGTTGTCTGCGCGTGGCCTTCGCGTGCTCCCTGCCCGGAGCGTCTGCCGCCAGCTAGGTCTCCTGCGGGACCACCTGCATGAGCTTCTGGCAAAGGACGGTCGTGGAGACTGCGGGAGAGGACACAGAGTGAGCTCGGCCAGGCCTCGGGCTGGGCCAGGCGTCCTTCTTGTGGAGACGAGGACCCACAAGCCCAGCTCCCACCTGACCTGTCCCCACACCGTGCCAAGCTGCAGGAGGACAGGAACTCCAAGTTTTGTGTGGCCCTCCAGACCGTGTGGTCAGCACTGGCGCCTCCCCAGGGCCTCCTGGCCAGCAGCACATTCTGCAACTCTCCGTCATGCCAGACTGCCCGGGCCAGCAGGCGAGGAGTGTGGGAGCAGGCGCAGCTGCCCACCCCAGAGCCCTGTGACTGCACAGCAACCTGGTGGCCTCGCCACTGTGCGTGTGCCCGGCCCACACTGCCCATGTCACCACTGTGCCCTGAGACCAGGCTGCCTGCGAGGGGCCCCAGGAACCGCCTGGCACTCTCCTTTTTCTTTGTGGTGCTGCCTGGCCAGCGCCCCCCGCACCCCCCCAGCCACTTCCAGGGCTGGCACTTTCTACACAGAGCCTGCCTGGGGAGGGAGACGGGTGGTTTCAGAACAAGATTTCTGTCCTAAGTCTGCTCAGGGTGTGACCCTGCGTGAGATTCCACAGGGACCCAGGCTGGAGGAGAGTCCTGCTCAAATGATGGGTGGCTCAGCCCTTGGTGTGGGTCTCCTCGCCTGCACAGGGGCCACCCTAGAGTCTTAGGTCACCCAGCGCTAAGGTGCTGGCAAGGCCCGCCGGTGCGGACTCTCTCAAGCCTGGCCTTCCACACGGGTGAGGACAGGGCCCACTCTGATGTGGACCACCCCGGGCCTGGCGCCTTCTCCTGCTCTGCCCAGGAAGGTCAGGCAGTGTGTCAAGGCTGGTGAGTGACAGTGGGCACTTCTCTGGCAACAGCAGCCTGGTTCTCGGGAACCCCTCTTTCTGAGATGAGCTGCTGCCCAGCTCTTGAGCTGGGAGTAGGTGGGTGTCCTCACCACTGACACCCTGCAGTGGCCAAAGGCCTGGCTAATGCCAGCCCATCTCGGCCAGCAGCCTGGACACTCACAGATGCCCTGGAGGAGCCACGTGGGCTTGTTCTGCCACCAGACCCCGAGGAAGTAGACAGGCAGCCCACTGAGGATGATGGCGAAGCCAATGCCACATTCCACAGGTGTCTTCCAGAAGGACACGGCGATGAGGAACAGGCAGGCCAGGATGAAGAAGACCGGCATGGCCAGGTTCACCTGGGGGCAGCACGAAGCAGGGCGTCAGCATCCGGGCCTGGGCTCCTCCCGACCACCACACCCCGCCGAGTGACCTCCACCAGCCCACGGAGAGCTCCAGCCCATGTCCTGTGGCCAGCGGCGTGCCACCCTGGAGCCTCCCTGGGATCTGCGCCCGCCCCACCCACAGCCCCGGCCAGTGCCTGTGCTGACAGGGCAGGCGCTGACTTGCACCTTCCGCAGGGTCGGCCCCGGGGCACGAACTGAGCCCACGTCCGTAGCACTTCACCCCGGCCCTGGCACAGGCACCAGGCATGGAGTGGCCCCAAGTCAGCAGAGGAATGAAAACAAGCAGCCGGGCTCCGGGGGTGGAGGGGGGCTGCTGGTTCCCACATCACAGACACGGAGCCTCTGGGAAGGCCTGGCCACCCACCAGCAAGCAGAGTCCTGCCTGCTCAGAGGGCCCTTTGTGGGTGGACCAGGCACTCCTGCCCCAAACCCGCGGCCTGCAGACAGGCTGGGGCAGAAGCCGGGGCACAGGGAAGGCGGGGGCCGCAGAGGCCTGGGCAGCAGAGCCAGCTTCTCCCGGTCTGTCTGTGGGCGGTGCCGACAGGCCTATTCTGAGAGTTCTGCTGTCCTGCACCCACAGGCGGCCAGGCTCAAGGGAACCGACTCCACGACAGTGCCCAGTCCCCTGGGAAAGCGTGCCCGCAGGACCTGGTGCCTGCACAAAGCCCTCCTGTGGACACCTGCCCCAGCTGTTGGGCTAGTCCCTGTGAAGGGTGGGGTGTCTAGCTGGCCACTCCTCCGACAGCCTTCCTGTGGGCCAGCCTTCCTATGGGCCCTCGTCAGGTGGAACATTAACCATGTTAAAAGGTGCTACACTGGCTACCTGAGCTCCCCGGCTCAGAGCAAGGGGAGACCAGGGCGTCCTGGGCACTAAGTCACGGGGCTCCCTCCAGAGAGCCAGGCTCTTCCCCTCTCTAAAGACAGCTGGGGTGGGGTGGGGACAGGGCAAGGCCTGTGGTAGGGGCCAGTTATAATGACCTAGTACCAAAGGGAGCTGGCCGAGTGACAGGAGCTGCTGCCAGTGGCCACCTGTTGCTCCCAGGACTCCCAGTTGCCGTGCCCCCTCCACCGCTCATGCTCACGAAGCTGACTGCAGTTCCCAGAGCCCTCCAGAGGGCAGCAATGCCCTTTTGCTGGGGGGAGGTGGACACTGGGAGGCCCTGCGGGCCCCACTCCTGCCTCAGGCTCCTCGGGACACTCCAGCCCGCTCTCTGCCTGCGGCGCTGGCTGGACCCACCACCAGTACTCACCTTGATGGGCCGCTCCAGCTCAGGCTTCTTGAAGCGGAGCCAGACCATACCGATGATGGCCAGGGCTACGCAGAGCCAGTTGAAGAAGCTGAAGAAGTTGATGACGGAGAAGATGTCTTTGGAGAAGGCGTACAGCAGGGTCATGACGCACTGCCAGGAGAAAGGGGCTGGCTGAGCCCTGGGCAGGGCCATGCCCGATCCAGGGAGGATCGTGACCAGCCTCAGCCTCCAGCACATTGGGGTCGTGTGAGGTGCAGAGAGGCCAGGAGAGCGATGGGCTTCCAGGACAGTGGAGATGCTGCCCACAGAGCAAGCACAGATGCCTGGACCCAACGCTTCTTGCACACCCTGCATCAAAGCAGCAACCTGGAACTAAACTATGCACCCACCAACTGGGGATCATAGTAAGTACAGAGTCCCCACACTACACAGATGGCCGTTTCAAAACCAAGGTCAAGCTGGCCCTTTAAGCATGTCCAGAACTTCTGTGATACTTCTCTCTTTAAGAGGTGGAGCCTAACCCTGCTCCCCGAGGAATGGCACTTATGGACTCACTTTAACAACCAGGCCCAGGCAGCAAGGACAGCAGACCCGGCCGGGGCTAGGCCACAAAGCACACGGCCATCTTGCTCTCTGGATCACATGTGCAGCGGGAGCCAGCGTCCCATCGCGAGGGTGCCTAAGCTCCCTGTGGAGAAGCCCGTGTGCCCACAACCTTTGGCCTCCTGTCCACAGCCCCTGCCATGCCCTTGGAGGGCAGCATGCCAATTGCAGTCATCAAGCTCTGAGACCAAGGTGGGCAGCCCGCGCTGGCACTGCAGGATGTGGGAAGGTAAAGGCTTTGTGCTCTGGGCCCCGGGTTGGGTGGCTGTCACACAGAAGCAGAGAACTAACAAACAGGCTCAGAGAAGGAGAGAGAAAAGTGCACGGTGGACGCATGCCCAAGCCCCAGAGGTGCCCGGACAGCCTCGGCAGTGGGACTGTCTACACCAGCACGTGCTGCAGAGTTAAAGTGCCTTCTCGGTGCCCGGGGCCTGGCTGACTAGAGCTCCCAGCCCCTGCAGCATCCCAGTCACGATCCGCGGCTCAGGGACAGTGGCCCTTCCCTGGCTGTCCCAGTCCTGCTCACAAGGTGGCGCTCTGGATGCTCCAGAGCCCAGAGCGCCACTGTGTACACCTGGACAACACAGGTGGCGGGGCGGAGGGTGCAGGGCTGTGTGGCAGGCTTACCGTGAACACAAGGGACGGCATGGGTGTCAGGAGCTGTGGGTGGATCATGGACAGGATCGAGGGCAGGTGGCCTTCTCTGGACCCCACGAAGAACAGTCTGTGGACAAAGCAGTGAGCAGTCAGGCCCGCGACCCCACCCGTGGATGGAGGTGCCTACAGACAGCTGAAGGGTGGACCGCACCCAGCAAGTTGGGTCCCAGGAGCAGGGCAGGAGCCCTGGTGGCCTCCCTCCAGCCCTCCTGGTGTTACTCCTGCAGTCCAGGAAGGGGCCTGCAGGACCCAGCAGTCATACCAGCTCCAGGGAGGGCGAGGGCAAAGGTCACACTTCCCGCCTCCCTGTCATCCCAACCTCCACACACCACAAACAGGACTTCAAAGCACAGGCTGTAAAGCAGATGAGGGGCTGGCAGCCGGGCGACCCCTTCGACCCCAGGCGGGCACTCACCTGGAGGACGTGAACAGGGACCCGTTGACAGAGCCGAAGCAGGACAGGCCCACAAAGACAGGGATGATCCAGGACATGACTCCCAGGTGGTAGTTCCCAAAGTCCTGCAGGGACACAAGGACGTGAGCCCTGGGACCTCACCAGGGCCGACCCAGGACCCACTTGGCCTAATCCTGGCTTGTGCACACACAGCCATCCCTGGGATCAGTTCTGGACTGCGGGGACAGCTCAGGACAGTGGCCCTTCCCTGGCTGTCCCAGTCCTGCTCACAAGGTGGCACTCTGGCTGCTCCTGATGGCAGGCCCTCTGGTGGGCCTCCCTGGGTTGCCTGGCCATGCCCAGCTGGCCTCTCGCCTGACCAAGAGCAGGTGCGGGTCTGGGGACGAGGATCCGCCTGCCTCACTTGGGGACTCTCACAGGGCCTGGTAAGTGGGTCTCTGCAAGCGCGGGATCTGAACCAAGTGAGAGACTCAGCCACAGCAAGGACACCCTGCTCCTCCCGCATGGGAGGGCAAGGGGCAGGAGCCAGAGGCCAAGGACACAGCCCAGGGGTAGTCTGTCCACCTGACCAACCGCAGACACGCTGATCATGGTGGAGGCCGCCTGGCGTCTGTGGTTTCAACGCAGCCAAGGTTGAGGAGGACGCCACACCCCGGCCAGCGGGGGAGCCCTCCTGTGACACCTTCCAAGGAGACTGAGGACAGCCGCACGGCCCTTCCAGGTAGGCGAGAGGCTGACATGCAGGAACAGCCTGGTCTCGGGCTCTTGGACCCCGGGGAGGCGGGCAGCTGTCTTACCACGGCCACAGCCTCGGACGTCAGCATCTGCTCAGTGGTCAGCGTGGTGAAGTAGGCCAGGTTCGTCAGCACGTACACCAGGGTGACGATGGGGAGGGAGATGATGATGGCCAGGGGCAGGTTCCTACAACAGGGAGGGGCTGGTTGTTGGAGCACAGCCCTGCGTGTCCCCACGTCTCAGCTGGCTTCTCGGGCAGGGGCCAGCTGCCTGGGCCTGGGGAGCTGGGCCGCCTGGCTGGTGGCTCCATCTGCCTGCCTCGTTGCCCCTGATGGGGTCCTGTCTGAAGGCCCACAGCCCTGACCAGTCCCCACCCAGGACACCCTGGGGGCCAGGGCTGAGAGCCACCTCCGGGGGCGGGGGGACCTTCATACACACGCTAGAGTGGTCCAGAGGACAGAGGGCCACCCTTTGTGTACCTGGGGCTGCCGAGGGCATCTAATGCAGGACAGGTGTCCCAGGGGCACATGTGGTCCACTCCCAGGGCACGGCTTATTCCAGTTCACACAGGTGAACAGGGGCCCAGAAGCCAGCCCCGTCCATCACCCTAATTGTGAGCACCTGGCACAGTTCCCCAGAGGCCGAGCCGAGCCCACCAAAGGGTTTTGGATGTAACCAGCTTGTCCCTGTGACTTGTCCCTGTGATGTCTCCTTCACCCCTCCACGTACCTGTAGGGGTTGATCATCTCCTCTGTGACAAAGTTCAGGTAATTCCTAGAAATCAGATTTCATTATGTCACCCCACAACCATTAGGAAAAAGATACAAACTCAGCAGGGAGCCCCCATAACCCCTGCGCGCCCCCTCACTCCACCCATCAGAGCCAACCCCGGTGAGCAGGGAAGGCCAGGGCCTGGGTTCCAGGTGGGATTGCACTGCGTCTGCCCAGTGGGGCCTGGGCGCACCAGGGCGGTCACTCCCACCTGCTCCTGCTCTCCCGCATCCCTGCCCACTCACCTCCCTCTAGCACCTTCCCACCTGCTGGCCACAGAGCTGCAAGCAGGTCCCAGCTGGGGAGGCTTCAAGCCTCTACCTTGTGCCTGTTCCGAGGACACAGAGAGGGACACATGCTACGGAGGCCTCAGGGGTCCTCTCACGGCCCTTCAGGGCGGCCTGGGGTTGGGATGCCCTTGAGAGGGCTTCCAGTGTCTGTCCTGCCTGTCCCCAGCTGCACACTTGAGTGCTATGAGACCGTGAAGCGGCCAGACGTCCTGGAACCTACCATCCTCCGTAGGCAAAGAGGCCACTGTACAAGGCCAGCACGATGTTGCCCACGTCCAGGTTGGTGCCTTGGAAGGAGGACTCTGGGTTCAGATTAGACACGCCACCTGGCAAAGACCACGAGGGAACGCCGGTCAAAGGATGCCAGGCAGGGCCCTGCCGGAAGGAGCAGGGCAGGGGAATAAGCGGACGCGGAGGCGGGGCCTCTCCCTGCCACCACCTGAACAGCCTGCTGAGCCCCTGTAGAAGAGAGCTGGGCCCCTCCCTGACATGGAGGGGCATGGCCTGGCCACAGCCTGGGCCACTCCGAGAGAGGACAGGCAGCTCTGCAGACTTGGCCACTGCTGCCCATTCGGGTCAGGGTCACCACTTGGCTCAATGAGGGTGACCACCCCATTTGCCAAGGGACCCCAGTAGGATGACAAGAGAGAACACTGGGTGGACCCACGAAGGGTCCACTTGTCATTCACCCACCTGAAGCCTGTGCTTCAAACGCAGCACAGGACCTCCTACAGCAGACACTGCTGGGGCCCCTTGTTCTTACGGCGCTCTGGACCTGGGAGTCTCCCGTAACTGGGCTGGGAGGCTGTGGACCCACCTGCCACCGGGACTGGCATCCTGAGAAAACCTCACCCAGCCCCGGGGGACAGCCTCCTGCTCTCCTGGTTATACTGTGGTCAGCAAGCTGGCTGGACCCTGTGGGCTGGGGACAGGCATTCAGGACAGACACTTTCAACAACGCCTCAGCTGAGCTGCCCACAGCCCCTCTAGGTTCTAACCCACCTGCTCTCCAGTGGAATATTCTGGAGTACCTTACTTCTGAGGAACCCAGCCACATTCCCAGTGCCTGGACCCAGACACTCTGCTGGGAGGGAGGGCATCTGTCCTACAAGTGGGGAAACTAAGGCATGGCCACGTGCCAGGGGTGTGAGGATCTGCCAGCCTGAGTAACACCCACCCACAGTGCTACGGCAGAGTAAGCCCCAGGGACTAGGGACACATACCTGCCTGCTGGTGAGCAGCACTGGACCAAGCCAGCACACAGGACACTTCAGATCCCTGTTTTACCAACAGGTCACCACCACTGCCCTCCAGACTGGACAATAGCAGCCTCTTACCCACTAAGGACAAGACATGGGGCTGGGGACATGCTGAGGTCTCCTAGTCAGAGCCAGATACCTGCAGCCCAAGACCTTGGTGACCCCAGTGCCCATGTGGCACACCACTCTGGCCACCAGCTCAGGGGGCAATCATCACTCAAGATGGTCCCCAGGGACAGAGTTCCTACTACAGGGCAGGATTTCCTGGGACTCGGCTCGACTTGGTGGCCTGAGACGGCCAAGCGCACGCTGGACCAGGTCCTCCCAACCAGCCATGTGACTCTGTTCCTGGGACAGTGTGGCTGGGGCCACCCTACCACGACCTCCCCTGGAGGAGACGGCTGCCCAGGTGCAATGGGACAGTACCCCAGACCACCTAGCCTTGAGCACAGCTGGTCAGCTCCAGCTTCCCACCCGCCATCGGGTGGGAGATAGTGGGAGGGCAGGGTCAAGTCCCCCGGGAGGTGAAGCTCTGCCAAAGATTGTTGGTGTGGGCCCCCAACTGACACTGAGGCCCTAGAGGCTGGCTGCCCTGCCTGACCAGGGACGGAGGGAGCATGGGGTGCAACAGGTGTCCAAGGACCTCGGCAAGCAGCAGAGCCCAGGAGTGTGGCCAGCCTCCGTCTACACTGGATACTGGCCCAGGAGGGAGGCCACAGCTCCACTGACCACTTGACCAATCACAGGCTACCTTCTCTCCACAGGTGCCATGGGGTGGTGCTAGGTCTGCTGGTCTGGACCCCGAGCTGTCCCTGGGCTGGGGCTGGCACGGCCTGATGTGGTTTGGGGGTGACCGTACAGAGCCAGGGCTCTACCTGCCCTAACTGTGCTGCTCAGCCACAGCTCTGCTCAGGGAGGCTGGTCCCTGCCCTCTCCAGGGCAGCCAGAGGCGGCAAGGCCACCCACGCAGGGTGGCAGCGGTTCTGTGGGAGGCTGGTGCTGGCCCCAAGGAGAAATGGGAGACATGCACCCTCCTGAGAAGATGACCCCAGAATGGCAGTCCCACCCCACGATGCCTGGACACTTTCCAGGTTGCCACAACTGGGTGGCACAGAAGGGTTCAGGTCAGAGTGGCTGCTCAATGTCTGGAAACGCATGGCGCAGCCCCAGGCTGGGTCACACTGGCCTGTCCCCCACTGCCCAGGCCAGGCAGAGGTGACTTCCACAGCCTGCCATGGATGGAAGGGACTGCGCTGCCAGCTCAGGGAACGGACAGAAAGGACAAAGTGGACCCAGCAGAGCTGGGTGCAGGCCTGGTCCAGCACAAAGCAGCTCCCACCACACTGAGGTGCAGGGCCTCACTGCCTCCTCTCCTGCTCTGGCCACCCAGGGGCAGTGACTCCGCCCCAGGCAGTTCCTGGCTGGCAGCCTGTAGCAGCCCCTGAAGTCCCTCCCCTGGGTGTCCCCATCCCCACCCATAAAGCGCACCTTCCTGAGGGGCTGGAGGAAGCCGAGGCACAAGCAGCGCTGAGAGCCCAGCAAACCAGAGGCCGCGTGGCCCTGGGAGCTGGTGGGGCCTGAGAACTGAGGGAGGGTGGGCGTGTGCAGAGACCCAGGAGAGAGGTTTCAGGGAAAGAGTCCAAGTCCTTGTCACACCAGTGCAGCCATGGGAACCACCCACCTACCCCGGGGGACAGGGAACTGCCCCTGCCCTCAGATTCCCCCGACAGATGCCGGGAGGGAGGGTTCCCTTGATGGCCAAGTGCATAAGGGAATGGGACTGAGAGTCAGACTCTTCCCACCGGGGACGTGGCCAGCCCTGTGGCCCTGACTCAGGACAGAGGTTCCCCATGGCCACTGTGTCCCCCGAGATCTGGAGATGGCCAGCTCTGAGCTCACTCCTGTGCTCGGAGGTGGGGGGAGCCTCAGAACCCCACCCCAGGCCAGCCCAGGCACACTTGCTGCAGGGAGGGGACCTCCATCCCTGGCAGCAGGAAGGCCACGCTTCCACTGGGGACAGCTGCCATCCTGTCCCTCACTCTGCCTCTGGGCTCCAGCACAGCGGTCAGACAGAGGAAGGCGCTGAAGCGCGAGGCTTGCCGCCTGAGGACAGGGGGAGCCCTATCTGAAGAGATGGTCTGAGCGGGCCAGTGAGGGCTGCAGTGGGACCCTCAGGAATTAGGTGTCCCCACCATGTCTGGCAGAGAGATGGAGGCAGATCTGGGGCAAAGCAGCCACGGGCTCAGGGACGCCTGGAGCCCCCCAAGCTGGAACCCTAACCCTAACCCTCCCCAAGGACTCTGGTTTCAATTTTTTTTTTTCTTTTCTTCTATGTCCTCCCCTGGAGACTTGGGAAGGACAGTCCTGACAACACCTTGACTTTGGACTTGAGACCTCCAGGACTATAGCAGATGGGCATCTGAAGTCCATAGAAGCAGCCCTTTTGCCTTAAGATGAACATTGGCTGTCACAGCCACCCAGCGCTGGGGGATCCTATGCGCCAACAGGCCAAGGTGCCCCCACTGTGTCTCGGACATGCCACCCTAGTTCTGGGCAATTCCCTATCTGGAAGATGGGCTGACCCTTGGCTGGTGCTGGGTGGACACTGGTGGGGCCTCAGACTCAGGGCCTCCATTGCTCTGTGTGGCTGCTGGCTCAGCGGGCTTAGGAGAAGGCGCAGTGCCGGCCACCCCAGGGCTCCCTCTGCCTGTCCCCTGGCCTGAGTGCAGGCCCATATCGCTCTGCCCTCGCCTTAAGTCTGGGAATGTGGACACGGCAGAAACCTGGTTCTGGGGATTACGGCTGGGACCAGATGGCATCTGTCCACCACGGTGAGTGGCATTGGCTTCTGGAAGTCTAGGAGCGGGCATCCTAGACTTGGCATCCGCGGCCCTGGCTTTGACTCCCAGCACCACATGTAGGTGGAACCAGCCCCTTCGCCTGGAGAGCAGCTCTGCCCAGCAACCCTGAGTAGGAAGGCCTTCCCAATCCACAGCCAAGGGCAGTGACCGCCCCTCGTCCTGCTCGGGCTCCCCAGCCTCCATCCTGTGCGGACTGGCCCGGGGCACTGGAAGCCCGTCTTCCTGCCCTCTGATCCCACCCTGCTGCACAAGTGGCACATGTGACTTCCACATCCGTCACTCCTGTGGTGCAAGGACGCACTTCAGAGCTCGAGGAGCACCAGCGGGAGAGCGGCCTCCCTGGCAGTAGCTTCCTTAACCCCAGAGCTTAAAGTGGCCACAGAGGCCCCATGAGGATGCCACATGGCCTGGCACTCCTGTCTCCAGGGCCTGGGTCACCCTCTGTGGAGGTCTGACCCTGAGTCTGGCATGAATCCAGAGGGTGCCTGGAGGCCCTGGGCAGGCCAACCCCATTCTAGAGTAACCCAGGTCCGCCAGAGCCCCCCTGTCAGACCGGCTCCCTGGACCCATGTAAGGGGGGGCTGGCCTGGGAGGGGGTCCCTCTGAGTTTTGCTTTGGCAGCCTGAGGCTGAGCAGTGGCTGGCTTCTTCTCGGTGAAGCCCCTGGACTATTTAGGATTCACTTTGAGGATCCCACCCCCTGCTGGCAGGGGTGGCCCCGAGCGCAGGTCTGAGGAGGACTGAGTGGTGTCCCCAGCTCAGACGATAGAGCCCTGAGACTCCTGCAGCTGCGGTTGGAAGTGGGCTTGGGAGAAGTGACTGAAGGCAGAGAGGACAAAGGGAAGTGTCCTTATCTGTGGTGACCCCAGGGGGCTCGCTCTCTCCACCAGGTGAAGTGACTGTGGGCAGGTGCCTTCTACAAAGCTCAGGTGGCCCCTGGCTGGAACCCGCCCTGCAAGAAGCTGCTCTCAGCATCTAGGGCGTAGGGTCCCCACCCTGGCCACCCCAGCCGGACTCCCAGGTGCTCTGGCCCCAGTGGGAAGCCAGCAGGAGCCTCAGCGTCAGGTAGAAGGGCGGTGGTGGCTTCTGGCAACCTCTCAGGCCCTTTGGGAACAGACCTGGAGCTGGACTCTCCCAGTAAGGCCGAGGCCCCTGCACTGTCTCCAGCGGTACTCAAGGACAGGGCTCGTGACCCTGCATGCCACCGGACTGGGACACTGCACTTCTCGGAGCCTGGGGGACCTTGCCACCTAAGAGCGCTGTAGAACACTCACTCCACAGACCAGGAGTGCCACACAGACCCGCGTCCCAGCCCCCGGCAGGTGACGCAGTGGGAGTCGGGCCCTGGGTGGGCAGCACTCAACCTCCAGGACACCTGGCAGCGAGGGGGTCTAACCCAGACTGCTCCCGGGAGGCGCGTAGAGGAGGAGAAGGGCTCTAGGAAGGCCTCTCCCACCACCGTCCACCCAGCCCAACTGCTGGAGAAAGATAAGCAGGTCCCGCCCTGGGTGTCAGCCACAATGGCCCCCTTGTGCCTCCCCAGCAGCAGTGCAGGGACAGGCCCTCCTTCCCACTCCCACCCTGGCCTCGAAAGCCACGTTCCAGCCGCCCGCTCGTGTTTGGGAACAGCCTGACCCTGGGCCAAGGCCATCGGGCTGTGTCACGAGTGAGGGCCATCTGACAAGATGGCCGAAGGCAGGTGGCGCCCATGCCCCACACACTCTTCGGCCACCCCCTCCCTGACCTGGTGCCCTGGGCTAACCTGCCCCAAGCGCGGACCCCATGCTGACTGCCTGCATCTGAAATGCCCATCTGAGCCGCGTGCATCCCGAAAGCACTGGACTAGACCCAGAGGCAGCACCTTGGCCCCGGCTCCCGCCCAGGGGCACCCTGGTCCTAACAGCCACAGATCAGCACTGGTCAGGACGACAGAGCCATGCAGCCGGTCGCCTGGGGAGAAGGGACATTCCAAAGGGTGTTTCTGGGCGCCCCACCTGCGTCCAGAGCTCTCCTGCTCACAGGTCATGGGAACCCCAGCCCAGGGGGGCAGGGCCAGTGGGGAGGACGGGTGGCCAGGCCTTCCTGGGTTCGTGACCTTCCCCCAGAGCCAGGAACAGTCAGGACCTTCTGCCGCCAAGAGCCCACAGAGGCCAACCTCAGCACTCGGTGTGTGTCCAGGGCCTGTGACCAACTGAAGGAGGACTGTCTGATAAGACCATGCAGGTTCTTAGCTACGGAACATTCCACAGCCTGGAAAGGAAGGGGGCGGGCCCGCAGCAAAGGTGCAGGAGGTGGCAGGCGCGTCTGTGTGTCAGAGCACCCAGGAAGAGGCCCAGCAAGGTGGCCCGTCCATCAACACCTCCAGAGAACACCTGCACAGGACTCCCCTTCACTCCCCCCAGCCCCCGGAGAAGGTGGCCAGGGAAAGACTGGACACCCAGTGACTCGCCTAGAGCCATAAGGTCACCACCAAACCTGGGTCTGTACCTCAACACAGGTGCTCCCAGCGCTGCTCTGACTTGGCCCCTGTCTGTTCATCTCATCTTTTATTTCCATTAAACAGAGGAGCACTGTGTTCCTCACCTGCAGGCCCGGTCTCCACACCACTCAGAATATGCCCCCAGCTGGTTCCCCACTGAGGACAGGCACTCGGGTTTATGCTATCCCCTGGGTGACACTCCCTCTCAAGGGGCTCTCAATAATCCTCCAGGGTTTTTTTTGGGGGGGGAGGGAACGGGGAGTACTGAGAACTGAACTCAGGGGCCCTGACCACTGAGCCACATCCCAGCCCTGTTTTGGATTCTATTTAGAGACAGGACCTCACTGAGTTGCTGAGGCTGGCTGGGAACTCAAGATCCTCCTGAGCAGCTGGGATTAAGGTGTGCGCTTAATCCAAAGCCACACAGCTGCAGGCCCAGGGACAAGGCCACTGCATTTGCCAAGGAACACCAACAAGAGCTCCCTGGAGGCCCTTTCCACAGCTGCCAATGACAGCCTGCGGTGTGACAAGGAACCCAGCTCAGTCACAGGGCAGCAGGCCACTCACAGGACACAGTGTCCTGGCCCTCCCTAGAGGTGGCCTGAAGGTGCCCTGATGGTGAGCACCCACAGCAGAGAACTGAACTCCCGCCTGCTCCCGGGGCGCCGGGGGCCAGTCTGCGCACACACTTCCTGGGGTGTCTGCAGGAGGGGCTCCCTGCCCACCTGGAAGGGCATCAACCTTCCCAGAGGACTCACCCCATGTGGGAGCATGGTGCCAGGGCAGGGCCCACCTGGCTGGGGCCACGCAGCAGGTGCCCAGCACCGCATCAGGCCAGCTGCCACTCACCCTTCCCGATCTGGATGAAGCCAAGCAGGATGATCAGGGCCAGGGCCAGGAGCTTGGCTGCCGCGAAGGCGTCCTGCACGCGGGTGGCAGCTTTCACGCTGTAGCAGTTCACGGCCGTGAGCAGCACTGCGGAGACAGGGCAGGCAAGGTCAGGGTGCCTCAGGCTGGGGGCAGATCCAACAGAAACAGTAGTGTCCCCACCAGCCCCCTCCCCCCAGTTTCAGGTTCTCTGGGGCTTGTTTTGATCAACTTCCTGGTTGAAGGTCAAAGGTTGGAAACACCAAACTCTCAAAAGAGCTGGATCCCAGGTGCCCTAGGCTGGGGCAAAGGACTTCCTTTTACTGAGCTGACCTGCCCTGAGGGGCAGAAGTGCCCTCCACCTGCGGGGAAGCGCCAGCTTCAGACTCAAATCAAAGAAACTCTGCCCCTGGAAGAGGGATGCATCACCTCTGCCCCCAAGTGAGCTCCATGGGGTCCCATGAAACAGGGGGCCACCTGACAGGCCAAGAGAGAAGCAGGACAAAGTGGATGCAGCCACCATGGGTGGCAGGAGAGGAGCAGGAGCCTGAGGCAAGAGGCCTCCCCACACAGGGCACTCAGGTGGGCTCAGGGGACAGACGCACACTCCAGTTCCACTGCTCCCCGGCCAGCAGACACCAAGACAGAAATCCACACGGAGCCTTCTGCAGACATGCGCAACTGCACCGGGAAAGCCTGAAACCCAGTGTCCTGGAGGGCCAGGTGGGCATGCAGCATTTGCAGGAGTCATGGGCTCAAGCCTGCAACTGGTCCTGCCAGCCCCACTGGACATCCAGCCCTGAGCCAGGGTGGGTGGTGGGCATCTCAGTGTGCAGGAGCCAACGGTGAGTGCCCAGGAGCCACCGGTGAGTGCCCAGGAGCCAGTGGCACAGCCGTCCTACTGAAACGAGGTCAGTTAAAGGGCCACAGCTCCTGGCTCCTCCCTGGTTGTGGACCTCCTATGCTCCCAAGGGTCCCTACGCCCAAGACACCAGCTCTCCCGGCCACGAGGAGCCAGCCCAGTGTCTACCAGGGAACCCAGGCAGGCCCTTCCTGGGGGCTGCTGTAAGGTGGGCAATACAAGGCCTTGGAAGGCCTGCTGGACTCCACAGGCTGCAGGAAGGTCTGAGAGGTGCTGAGCTGGCCTTTCCTGATCCCCTACGCAGCAGCTGCCAGAAGGCCAGGTTAAGACGGGCCTGACAGACAACTGGGGGCTTCTCTGCTAGAGACATTTGTAAAGTTTGAGAAACAGGCTTCAAACCAACAACTCTGAGGGAGGAGAGCGCAAGCCCCCTGGCAGGTGGCCCTGGGGCCTGCTGGCCCGACTCCTTCGGAAGCACCTCATTAGCTGGCTCCCTGACTTCTCTGTACTGGAGCTGTTGTAACGACGGACAGGTCACTCTGCCTTGAGAAGGCATGGTTGACGCGTGCTGAAGGTGTCATTTTGATTACTACAAGGACACGTTTGTCCCTGAGCCCCCTCCCTGACACACATTGGGGGAGGCGGTGAGCGGGGCAGGCCTTTACCCAGGGCTCCCGGCAACACAGCAACGCTTCTATTCTAGCCTGGCACCTCTCTGCTGGGCGGGGGGGCGGGTCCTGCGTCTGCAGGAGTCTCACATTTCCCGATAGGTGAGTGTGTCACCACGTGGTGACTCAGCCCCTCCTACCGGCTCCCCGCCTTCCGGATGAGGCAAGAAGCCAGCGGATTGCATCACTTACCCATCCGGTGGGCAGGAGAGTGGCAACCAGCCCCAGGCGGCCCCGCAGGCCCACCTCTCATCCCCCAAGGAGAGCAGGCTGCAGTCTCCACAGCCACCTCCAGGGGCCAGGAGCCCAGCAGTGGCTGATTGGGCTGAGTCGCAGCCGGGAACCTCCCCCACCCTCGGAGCCCAGGAAAGAGGGCAACCAGAGGCCACGCTGGACCCCACACCAACACTGCAATCCCCGAGAGGCCCTTTGTGGCCACCCCCAAGTCCTGCCCTGGAGATCCAAGCCAGCTGTTCCCTGGCTCCAGCTGTTCTGAGCCAGGGCCAAGTGGACAGAGAACCAGCAGGTGCCAGACCATGACCACTCTGGGCAGAGCCCTCTCCTGACATTAAAAACACAGGTCACTGGCAGCCAGGGTGCCCGGGCAGACCACTCCATGATGCAGGCTGTGCTCCGTGTCCTTTCTCAAGATCCAAGACGAAAGGCCACCGTAAGTAAATAATGGCATCTTCTGGACCTTCCCGAGTCCTACAGTCACAGGACACTGCCCCGAGGCTGCCTTGAACCTCAGCTGCCCACCCTCAGCTTCCCCAAGGTCAGCTGCTCTGATGCCAGTTCGTAGGAGCCCACCACCTTACAGCAGGTGACACAGAAAGCAGCTGTGCCACATCAAAGAGGGGGCACGGGCAGGAGGCTAGCGCCCTCGGGGTACCCTGTGTGGCCCCCGATAAGCGCAGCTGCATGGGCTCACAGCAACAGCCAGGGCCAGGGAGATAAGGCAGCACCCTCCTCCACGGGCAACCCAGCCAGGCTCACCCCACGGCCAAGCCCTTCCTCTCCTGACCCCCAGGTGATGAGACGGCTGCAGGGACTCCCGGGTTCAAAAGTGACAGAGGGTCTCTAGGCAGCAGCAGGCTGGAGGGATCCCTGCCTGGCCAGGCCCCTGCAGTCACCCTCCAATGAGCTCCTGCCCACCTCCTCTCTCCCAGGCTCCAGGTCCCAGCTGCACCCTCCAAACAGCCCCTATCTCCAGGTCCACCTGGGCAGGGCGTCAGGGTGTTCTTGAAGAGCAGGACACACTGCCCCACGCAGGCAGGAACACTCCTGGGGTGTCTGACTGCACCAGCCAGTGTGGCAGGCCCCGCTGGGACATCTGGGACACAGACTTCTGTCCCTTCCAGACACCACAAAGAAGGACAGCGGAGCTGCTGTGACGTCTTCCAGGGCCCAGAAGTTAAAGGCACGGGGACTCTGCGGGTGTCAGGGTCCACCCATCAAAAGGGTCAGTACTCAGGGCTGTGGGGACGGTGCAGCCTCAGGCAGGTGGTCTGTGTTGTGAACTTGCCAAAGACTGTTCTGCCCAGGACTTGCCCACAGCATCACGCCTCTAGAGGCCCCTGAGACAGCACAGGCGAAGTAGCCAGCAGGATTCACTGGTTCCAGGAAGCAGGGCCAGCCTGGTCCCCAAGGGCACCAGGCCAAGAACAGAACCAGCTGACCACTGCAACCAGAGCTGGCCAAGACCTGGGCCCAGACTGCGCAGGGGCTCCCTGCCAGCCCAGCCCAGCCCAGCCCCTGCCAAACAGGATGCTGGGCATGGGCCCAGATCTGTCTGGCACACACAGGGACCCCATAGGCTGAGCATCCTCACCCCTGACACATTCCCCAGGGCCCCAGCAGGGACTCACTTCCTGCCTGGCACTCGCATCCCTACAGGTACCAGAGGGCAGGCACCTCATGACCAGTTACCACACGGCTCACAGGACCAGAGTCCCGAGGGGTGGAGAACTGGGAGCAGCTTCGACCTGGCTGGGCCTGGCCAGGGCAGGGGCTCTACCTGGCAGGAGCCCACCTGCACACTTGGAGGGCCTGCCTGTGACCCCATGACACCGTCCTGTCCCACGGGGACGAACCAGCTCTGTTCCTGCTGTTTCCCCACCGCTGGCCACTGGGAAAGACAGACCCTCAGGGTGGTGGAAAGCAGTTCCAGCAGGGAGCCACTCAGAGGGGACCCCAGGAAGCCTCCCCCTGCTGCCAGCCAACAGGCTCCGGGGATCCCGCCTGGGCTGCCCACCTCCTGCACTGGCCACCCAACCTTCTGTGGAACAAGGACTGGGGCACACTGTCAAGCTCCCTGTGACTAGCTCGTGATCACAGGGCTTTGTGCTGCTCCCTGCCTTGGAGCCGGCCTTCTGCGTGCCAAGCAGGCTCCTCACCACCCCACGCACCTGGCCCTTCCCATTTCTGACCAGCGGTGTCCTGCACGACCTCGCAATCCCACCAGCATGGGAGTGGGATGTCAGCAGCTGTCCAGAACGGGGCAGGGACTTTCTTTTTAAAACAGGCCAGAAAGCAGCAGATTTACTACAGTAACACAGCCACGTCAATGTTTATAGCAGCTCAATTCACAAGAGCTAAACTGGGGAACCAACCTAGATGCCCTTCGATAAAGAAAGGCATCCTTGGATAAAGAAATTATGGTACATATGCACAATGGAATATTTCTCAGCAAAAAAAAAGAATGAAATCATGGCATTTGCAAGTAAACGGGTGGAGCTGGGAAATATCATGCTACGTGAAGTAAGCCAATCCCCCAAAACCAAAGGCCAAAAGTTCTCTCTGAAAAGTGGATGCTGAGCCATGCTGGGGAGCTGGGTGGGGACAGAAGAACTGTGACTGGGAAGAGGGGAGAGAAGGGGCACGGGGGCAGGAAAGACGGTGGAATGCGATGGACATCATTACCCTAGGTACATGTGTGACTGCACATAGGGTGCAACTGCAGAAATGAAGAGTCGTGCTGCAATGGTGTGCAATGAATCAAGTGCACTCTGCTGCTGTACAACCTAATTAGAATAAACCAATTTATTAAAAAATAAACTCTTAAACATCTGCAGGCATCCTACGTGTCCCGAGACAAGGAGGAGACCCTTGAAAGGAGACTTCTTTCACCATGTTCTTCAGAAGCAAGCGTCCTGGGGGACAAGGGTTCCTGAGGGTCCCTGGTTCTGACTGGCCGGGTGGCTGTGGCCTGTTACCTGACAGGTCTCAGCCTGGCCTCTACCCATAACAGGAAGACTCCCTGCTCTCTTTATGGTGAAGCAACATTTGAGCCTCATTTGTGAGGCCCTGTTAAGATCTGACTGGTCACCGCAGTGCACCTTCAGAGGGCTCAGCACCACTGGCTGAGACAGGGGCTCGGCACCACCAGCCAAGCGCCTGGCCCACAGCTCACCTGCCCTCCTAACCGTGCTCCTCCAGCAGTTAAGCTAACCACGAAGGAAAAAAGGAGGGCAGACCTGCTCCAGCTGCAGGGTTACGTGGAAGACATCTGCAGTACCCCATTTAACACCCTCACTTGAAGGTTGAAGTAATGGAACTCAGAGAGGCTATCCATTTGCCAAAAGTCACACAGTAGTTCCTCCTCAGGAATGATTACACTCAAGTCTCCTAAATCCCATGCCCAGGCCACTGGATAGGAGTCACCCTGGCTGTGTGTGAGAAGCCCAGAGCTGTGCAGGATTCGCCCTGCTCAGGCTTTCTTGGTGGCCAACTCAGGCTGACAGGCTCCTAAGAGGGAACCCAGTGAACAAGTCCAGGAGCCTTCCAGCTCTGCAGCCTGGCCTGGTGGTGCGTCCAGGAGCTATGAGCAAGGATGCATGAGCAAGGGTGGATCCACACTGGCCTTGGGCAGCTGGTGATAAAGCCCAAGGGCCACACTTGGGCAGCTCACACCAGATGATCTTAGCAGTGACAGAGGTCAGCCAGCCCAAGGTCAGGGTGACTCAGGGCGGAGAGGGTTGCACACATCCTGCCCCAGGAGCTAATTCTTCACATAGCCCAAGTCCCAGCCCAGAGAGGGGTGGGTCCCCGCACGGGGCAACGCCCTGCCTGGGGCAGGCCTCATGGAAAGGGGCTGGGGAAGGGAGCATCCCCCAGGCCTGAGGACAGAGGATGGTCAGTTGGAGGCAGGGGCCACAGCTCTGGGCACCCAGCCTACCCTGGCCTCAGTTTCTCCAGTTTTAAGTGGGGCGATTTCAGAGAGCAGAGACCAGGGTGGCGAGGGCGGAGAGCTCTGTGCAGGCAACACTGGGGGCCGAGGAGCCCCATGCTCACAGGCTGGCGGCAAGGTGCCTGGAAGGCCTTACTGGGCAGAGAGCCTGCACCTTCTACGGGATTACCCAAGGGGTCTGTGAACCAGAAAGAAGGTCAGGAACGCTCGCCACATCTCGCCTGCTGTGGGGTCACGCGCTCTGTGAACCACCCCAGCAGGCTTTGGCCCCAGGTCCCGTGATGAGGCGTGACCCGCTCAGGCGGCAGCCACACTTTCATGTCTGCTGGGAAAGCCGGGTTTTAGTGCTGATTACAGAGCTGCTGGCTGTGATGCTGGCACCCACTGGCGCCTCGGGAACACTAGAGCCTCTGCCTGGCTCAGGCAGCATCCCAGCTACGATGGCTGGCAAGTAGGGACAAACCCTAACACTGGCGAGGGTTCCGCGGGCCTCATGGGACAGGCCTGTATTGAGAAGCAAGGTCTACAGGGGTGGACACCCTCAGAGTGGAGGAGGCCAGCAGGCCAACTCTAAGATTGACTCCTTCCATCCTTTCTGGTCCTCACCCCCGTGCCTTGGTGGCATCAAGTCAGCTGGCCGTGGCTAGTTCCACAGCCTCCAAATACCCATCTTATGTACCCGGACTTTCTAGGAGGGGCTGAGCAGCCAGGTCTGGCGTTTCTCCAGCCAGATCGCCCGATGCCAGATCATCTAGCACTTGTACTGAGCACGGAACCCAGAGCTCCAGGAGAAGAGACACCTGCCACTCACCTCTGCCAGTCTTCCCCTCTCCTCCTTTCTCTTTGCTAAAAGGCATGAGTGAGCCCAGCGGCTACGTCAGGTCAGGAGAGGACAGGAGACACTAAGAACCTCATGGCCCACGTCCTCACTGATGGCAGGATGGGCCACGAAACACCACAGAGAGGAGGCTTGAGGGAAAGTTCTCAAAACTGACCCGTGTTGCTCCTGACCTGACACCTGGTGGAGAATGTTGCAGGTCACAGGTCCTAGACACCCACCGGTTAAGAGAGGCCACCAGCCTGTCCCATGCTCATGAGGTGAGGGGTGGCAATTAGGTAGACGGGCTCCTGGCTCTGGGATCCTAGGTGAGCCTGCCCCTTTCAGCTGCCTGAGACCAGAGATTCATGGGGCTGTTGGTTGGCAATGCATAAGTGGGGGTGGCTGTCATAGCAGGTAGTGTCCCATCCCCACCAACCAGGAAAGAGTGGGAGACTGTCTTCATTAGAGAGCCAGTCCCAGACCAGGTCCCCCACACCCACTGGCTTGGTAGGTGACCGTGGTGGCAGAGGGAACAGAGAGCCCCTTTGGATGCCTCCTTAAGAGCTCCCTGGGGGGAAGGCGGCAGCTGCCCTGGCCCAGAGCCTGCCTGGAACTGCAGCTGATTCCCCACTGGGAGGCCTGATAACTGGGATCTAATCCCCGCCCAGTGAGAATCTCAGCTTGTCTCTGTGACTGCAGCTGATAAGATAAAATCCAGCATCACCTGAGTTCCAAGTGGTGCTACCTGTCCTCACTGCACAGTAAGGAACCCACAGAACCAACCCTTGTTCCAATTCCACATGCCACCAAGACAGCAGCAGAGGGGACGTCTCTCCCCCTTCAGGACTGACAAATTCAATGTTCCATGAACGGGCTCGGGCCTGGGGCCCAGGCCAGGCCACAAGAGGAGCTTCTACACTTCACCATCTGCAGGACCCCTCAGTGCATGGGGGCCACACTGTTCCTTTTTAACAAGGGGAAAGAAACTTTTGAGGGACAGGATAGAGAGCTAGAGATCAAACGGCAAAAATGAAAGCTTCTCCCCAGCATCTGTGCCTTCTGTGTTGTCAGCAGAACCCTTGCCAAGGCAGAGTGAGGTGCAAGCACAGGTGAAGACCCAGATGCCAAGGTACGTGCACCACAGTGGAGAGACCCCAGGAAGGAGGGGCACAGAGTGCCCTTGCTCTTCCTAGGGGGAACTTGCAACCCTGCTTTACGGAGCACCAGGACGCACTTCCACAGGGGTGTCAGGCAGGTGCTAGACAAGGCTGTCCTGCAGACTCCTACCTTTGTCACTAAAAATCCTCCTTCCATCAAACACCAGAGCAACTCACACATACCCTGCACGCAGGTCAAGTGTCGACGGCTGATGGTACTTGAGACTGGGCCTACTAGTGGAGGCATTGCTAACTGACATCAGCCCCCGCTGCACCCCAGAGGGTGCAGGGCAAAGGCATTTCCACCAGCTCACCCTAAGGCTTCACCTACTGGGGCCACAGGGACCTGTGAAAGCTATTTAGAATCTATGTCAAAGCCCTGTATCACAAAAGACCTCCAGGAACACCTGGCGTGGCAGCTTCCTGGGAAGGCACTGTGGCTATCTATGCCTTCTGCTCGGTGCAGTCCTACGGTTGCTCTGCAGCTGAAAAGCAGGAGCTGACCTCTGCGTACTGACCTGGAAACCCTGCACTGTCACTTCAAACTGAGTTGTGCACAATGATCCAACTGAGATTGAAAGAGTACGCGATTATATTTATGGCAGAAAAAGCTCCAGAAATACGCACTGTTAGCCATGGTGTGGTGGGCGGCTGGAGAAGGAATTTGGACCAGCAAGCAGTTTGACTCGCTGCACATTGGTACGGTCAAAATTTTACATGGTCACCTATTCATCTTTTATTAGAAAGAAGACTTCAGAAAACCTCCACCCTAACTGCCCACTAGGCCAAAGCAGCCTTTCCCACAACTTGCCAGCACTGTCAAAACTTCCACTCGGCTCCCAGGGTCCATCTTCCTAGACAAGAGAGGAGCCTTTTAACAACATTACCAACCAGGCCTCACCAAGACACACTACCTAGAAACGACGTAACTGGACAATTAAAATCCTCCTACAGACAAAACAGGCAAACAAAGTGTTCTCTGCTAGAGACTTGCTCTGTGCGCACACAGCACACAGTCCAGCGAGTCGCCCCAGTGTCTCCTGGCCCACCCAGAAGTCACAAGCTCCCTCAGCTCCCATCCAGTGCACCCTACTGGGCCTTCCCATCAGGCTCTGGGTGCTGAGCCCCACATTCTGGAGTCAACCCTCCACCGCGGCCTGGCCCTCTCTTACCTCAGGAAGGCTTCGGATCCTAGAAGCCCGCACAGCCCACAGGGTTTTTGCCGTCTGCATCTTGAGTTTATGGAGTTTGTGACTAGAGAGGAAATGGTCTCCAACTGTCTCAGCCCCGAGCTCCCAGAGCACTGCCAGTCAAGGGCCACTTCCAGGACGCACACAGACCCCAGAACTTCACGGATACAACCCCAAACTCTAAGCATCACCCTGCCAGCCATGTATGCACCATGGAGGTGCAGGAAAGCCCAAGTGCTTGGGTGTTCAGGGCAGTGCATCAACTACAAATGTAGGCTGGTCAAGGCTGGCCATGGGATGAGCGTGAGTGGCCCAAAGCCAAAATATACAACACAAGATTTTTTCATCCTGAAATCCCACAAGAATACTGTCTTGAAAAGCAGCAGTCCTCTCTGGCCCACTAGTATAGTGCCCACCAACATGATAAAAATGCCCAGGGCTGGGGATGTGGCTCAAGCAGTAGCGCACTCGCCTGGCATGCGTGCGGCCCGGGTTCGATCCTCAGCACCACATACCAACAAAGATGTTGTGTCCGCCGAGAACTAAAAAATAAATATTAAAAAATTCTCTGTCTTTCACTCTTTAAAAAAAAATCTCTCTCTTAAAATAAATAAATAAATCCCAGTGGCTGTTTCTTGGCAAACTTGGGACCCTCTAAGCCCACCCAACCCCAACACACAGATTTAGTGTCAGGCAACCTTCAGAGGAACTCAACGCTGCTGCTCAGCCTAATGAGCACTCTCAGTACACACAAGTTCATTACTACGCTTTTCTATGAGTCAGCCTGTGCACTGATTCCTGACAGGCTGGTTTGGAGAACAAAAATGAATGATTTCTTTTAACTGCAATTTCCCTCTTGACAACCAGTCAGCAACTGACGCTGAAAAGGAAACCAGTGGTTCACTCACTCCACGTGGTGCCCTGAAAGAGTCAGGGCGCACTGCTCTGCGGGGCCCGGGAAGGCTGGCGCTGCAAGAACTGCTCAAGTCCTAACGGGTTAGGTGGGGAGACCGAAGGCCCGCTGGGGGTCAGCGCGCAGGCCTCGCTGTCAGAGGTCTTCCCAGGCCGCCCCAGAGTGTCAACGCACGCGGGTTCGTGGACCAGCGACTTCGGGGATGGGGTGGTCCAGGTTAGGGATACCAGGAGCCCGGATTGGGGAGCAGAGATGCAGCGTGCTAGGAAGCGATCCAGGGGCCCCGGGACGCAGGGGCCCGGCTCGTGCCCGCCCGCCGGGGTCCCGTACTCACGCACGCAGAGGCAGGCCACGAGCTTGGCGGCCTCCTCCGGCACGGGGCAGGTGGGGAAGAGCGGCTTGAGCAAGTAGGTGGCGAAGACGAGCGCCACGATGTACTGCGAGGACGGCCGGATGATGAGCAGCTCGATCCAGAGCTTCAGGAAGGCGGGCAGGGAGCCGTACACCTCCAGCATGTAGGCGTAGTCGCCGCCGGACTTGGAGATGGTGGTGCCCAGCTCGGCGTAGCAGAGCGCGCCCACGATGGAGAAGATGCCGCACACGGCCCACACCACCAGCGCCAGCCCCGGCGAGCCCGCCTCCTTGAGCACGCCCGTGGGCGTCACGAAGATGCCCGAACCGATGATGGTGCCCACGATTATGGCCACGCCGTTGAGCAGCGTGATGTTGCGCTGTAGGGTCACGCCCTCCTCCGCCGGGTCGCCGCCGTCCGCGCGCCGCGCCGCCAGCATCCTCTCCCGCGCCTGCCGCTCCTCCTCCTCCTCGACCGCCGGGCCCGCCACCGCGCGCCGCTTCGCGCCCGCGCCCGCCATGCTCGCCGCGCCGGCCGGCTGGGCCTGGACACGAGGTGCGCGCCGCGGGCGAACGAGAAGAACGCGCGCCCCCGAGCTGCGGCGTCTGCGTCCGCACGACCGGCCGCAGCTTTTTATCCCTGCGCCGTAAGGCCCCGCCCACCGCCGCCGCTACCCTCCCTCCAGGCCCGCCCACCGCCCTCCGCCGTTGGTCCGCCCCAGAAGGCCCGCCCCTGATCCCGGGCACGGCCACCGCCCGCTGGTCCCGCCAGGCCGAGGACCGCCCCCAGCCAGCTGCTGGGAGCACGTGGAGCGTCGCCGACCGGACCGCGCTGGCGGAGTCTGGGCGACCAAGTTCGGGGCTGACGCGCCGCCCCACCCCAACTCCCCGGGCGTGCGGGCCGCCTCGGGGCCCTTTGTTTGGCGTTCCCCTCCCCCTGGCAGCCCTCCCCACCTAGCCCCGGCGGGAGCAGGTGGCCTGGGGCCAAGTGCGGGAAGGGTGGGGTTGGGGTGTGGTGTGCTCGCCCACCCCCTGACGGGAACCCGGGCCCAGTTCTGCCTGGCCCGAGGTGACGGAACACTCCCCAGCCCCGCCGAGTCTGTGGTCCCAGGCTTCTGGGAGCTGGGGCAGCACGTGGCTCAGCTCAGTCCTGGGGAACTGAGTCACCAGGCTGTGGGTGTGCTTGCCGGAGAGCAGGGGAAAAACCGGCCGTTCAGGAGCCCATTTCTGCACTGAGAGAATTCCATCTTATCCCAAGTCGAATCTTGTCAGAAGCCTGTGATGTGGGGCACACGCTCTCGGAAACAGGAGCACAGGCTTTGGGAAACCAGGGATCTGCTTATGCTCAATCAATATTACGAGGTCTCCTCTGAAAGAGCAAGAGTGAGGACCCCCACCCCCAAACCTAAATGGGCTTCCCAGGCAGGCTGCTGTCATTCCTGGGATAGGCCAGAGGCCTCTGAGGTGGGAAGGCTGCAAGGTGACGGGGTCAGAAGTCAGAGGAGGGACTGCTGGGATCCAGGGTCCTAAACTCAGTCAAGGGTCAGGCCCAGGCAGAGAAGCTCTTGACACACTCGGTCATTCCCCTTTACTTGTCATAAGGTGTCCTGGGAAAGGCCAGCAGGAGAAGTGGGCGTGTGGGGAGGCCTTTGTTCCAGAGGACAGTGCATGCAGCCACCAGCATACAAGCCTGGTGTCATAGCAGGACAGTCTGCTGAGCCACGGTGTGCCCCCCGGAACCCTGAGGAGTGGCCATGGTGGAAGGAGGTCAGACCTCTGCCATCTTTGGTCCGCTAACTGCTGCTGGGAAGCTGGCTGTCCTTAGAGCCCCAGCAAGGGGTTATTCGTGGGGAGGCCAACCCATATCCTTCTGGACCCCCCAAGTGAGCTGGTCATCCTTCCAGAGTGATAAAACTGCCTGAATTTTCTGTAGCACAAGAAGCCAGAGCAGAGCCGCCAAAAGGTCACACACATGAACTTGTGACCCTGTATGTTGCCTGAGTTGGTGCCTAGGGAAAGATTTAAAAAAAAAAAAAACAACACTCCCTACTCTGGCTTCTCACACTGTCCTTTCAGAAGGCAGAAAACCATGTGACCAACTTACTGAGCCCTTGCTAAGACTTCAGTATACAACTTCTAATTTAATAAGGCAGGTGGTATTTTATCAATGAGGAGACTGAAGCTTTGCCGCTATGTAATCTCTCTGGCCAGCGAGTGGGCTAGAACCCCATCCTTTGGCCCCCAAACCATGGGATTCTCTTAAGCAATTTGCCTCCACCCTGTACCTGTGGTCTCTGTATCTTTAGGTGGTCAGGTTTCTGTTTCTATGATTCATAGATTGTAAGACATCACCATCTCAGTGTGCATTTTGATTTCACAAGTAAGGCAATTGTTTGGCAAAGCCACAGGAGAGGTCCCGAGCACTGTCACACCAGATCCATGCTGCAGTCACCTTCAGGGTAGAGTCTTCGCACAGGCGCCTAACTGCAGGTGCCTCCAGAGCTCTGGGCCACAGAGAGGTGGCCAGCAGTGGTACGGGGAGTGTAAAATCACACCCCGAATAAGCCAAGGACACTACAAGAGACCCAGAGAGCAGTCACAAGGAGCCACGCATGCCCAAATGGGCTTTTCTGGGGAGAGTCCTAGAAATGAGTCCAGCGTGAGAATTATCAAGGGAGGTAAAGGGAGCCCCCGGGTGCGTGGAAGGGCCCGGTTGATGGAACAGTTGTTGCCTGGGAGTGGGGCTGTGGGAAGCTGCGGCAGACCTTGTTTGGGAAGAGGGCTACCCTGTGTGAGTGTCCTCAAGGGCCCACAAGGACTGCCCACGCCCACACCGTTACTTTTCATACGGGTTTTCACCTGGGCTCCTTCCTGTGAGTTTCGCTTGGTATGTGGACAACTCACACTTTGCCCCTGCTAGCTGAATTAATCCTGACTCCTTAGCAGACACTGAGAACTTAATCTTTGTAAAGAGTGCCATCTAACGGTGGGAGCAGTGGCAGCGTTTTTTTTTTTTTTTTAAGATTTATTTTTTAGTTGTAGTTGGACACAATACCTTTATTTTATTTATTTATTTTTTTAGTAGTGCTGAGGATTGAACCCAGGGCCTTGCACATGCCAGGCGAGCGCTCTACTGCTGAGCCACAACCCCAGCCCACCCCGGCAGCGTATTTTTTAAACAGACTCAATTCAGCCCCTGGTCCAAGTGCAACTCTCGAACTGACTTATTAAGTGTTGTGTCATTTGTCCTAGTGCAGGCTGGAAAGAGAACGGCTGGACATTTCTGTAGATAGAAATTTGAGGGTTTCTATCAAAATCCTTGAAATTGCCCTTCCCCTTGACCAGTAACTCCACTCTGGGAGAGTCTCTGAGGAGTACAGATGGATGCTGTGTCCTGTCTGCAGCTATTTATTATAGCTCTAAAAAATAACAGCCAGTGCTGAAACAGAATGTCCAGAGATCTGCTCTGGTCACGCCACACGACACAGAGTGCCTGATCATGAAAACTGCTGTGACAGTGTATACTGAAGTGACAAGTGTCCACGATCCTGTCATTCTGCTGGGGATGCTTTGGCTGAGATAGGACCTCACATGCATTTTTTTAAAAAAATTTTTTAGTTAGTCATGGGCACAATATCTTTATTTTGTTTATTTATTTTTATGTGGTGCTGAGGATCGAACCCAGGGTCTCACACGAGAGAGGCGAGTGCTCTACCGCTGAGCCACAACCCCAGCCCCTCACATGCGTTTTTTGAGGTCTGGGAAAGCTGTTCTTTCACAGTGATTTCTGTCCTTCAGATGGCAGGTATGGCTTGTCCCAGGGCAGTCGCCTCTTTTCAGGGAAACATCCCCCTGGGCCTCTGGGGTCAGGGAGGAATGGCCTTTCAGGAGCTTAACAGCCCTGGAGGACAATGTATGTGTCTGCTTCATTGGGTCAGACAGAGGTGTTTTGAGGTGACAGCCCAGTTTTAGGAAGCCCCTCTCACCAGGACGGGGCTCAGGCTGGGGGCCCTGTAGCCACAGAAAGTGGGCTGGACCTGGACCCACAGACAGAGGTGAGCGTTCCTCCCCCTCCCCTGAGCTCTACATGGTAATTGTCAATGATCTCCAGGTGGCAAAGGGTGGGGGGACGGAGGATTTCATGCCACAGTACAAGCCACAGGTTTGACAGGTGGTTGTCCATCTTGAGCCTCTGGGGCCTCTGGGCAGAGCTGCTGAAGGAACCCAGGTACATCCTAGCTCCTCACTTCAAGCAAGGCTTTTCTGTTTCTGTGGTCTCACCTTCTATAGCACAGGAGTCCGTACTTACTGCGTAGGAGCTAAAGCACACAGAGTGCTTTGAGGAACCTGCTAACCGTGGTGTCCATGGTAGCCACAGCTATCTAGGAAACAACTTGGGGAACTGTGCACCAGGAGGGGATGCAGACACCCAGGCTGGAGCTTGTTGCACACAACTCTTCTCTGCGTTTCTCGGTTGTTTCCAAACTCTCTTCAATGAGCATATTTTCCCCTTACCTTGCTGAGCTGTTGCAAAGTCCCATTTTACAGGTCCACGCCATGGACGGAGCCAGTGAGGGCGGGGCAGTCTGCCCCCTTTCCAATCTGCAGTCTCCTCCACACTCCCGCCCTAGGGAGGGCAGGGCTCTGAACTGTGGTGCTTTGCTGCTGCGCCCCTAGCTCTGCAGGGACAAACTTGGATAGTTTTTCAGGGAGCACTCCATGGCCTCGAACACCTTGGATTTCCTGAAGCGAGCTCGACATCTTTTTCAGACTGCCGAGGGGTCTCCGCCAGGTGTGGGTCCTGTGACGCGAGCCTGTTTCTGCAGTGGGGCGAGGGCTCTCCCTGCCCTTGTGGTGTGAGACTTTCAGCACGGGGACGAAGGTTCGTTTTTGAAAGCCATGCTCTCATTACACACCGCAGATAGGTCTCCCTGTGTGCTCCAGGTTGCCCCCTGCCACTTCTGAATCCTGAACACTGACCGTCCAGCTGGGGCCAGGCCTTGAAGGAGCCTTTTTCCATTTAATTTCTGGGACAATCACGATTAGTCTCCAGTAATGGGCCCTGCTCACAGCTGCAGAAGTAGGCGACCAAGCCTGGCCTCAGACCCAGGCGGCCCTCCCTGACCTGCGATACTGCAGCCGTGCCCTGTGCCCTTCCCATAGGCCAGAAACCAGCGGCGGATTCTCCTGTGCAGCTGCCCCTGGGAACTACTGTGACTATCCTTCAGGCCGCCCACTCCCCTTCAGATGCTGGCGAGTTCCCCCGTCCTCTGAGGTGCCCGAGGGTGGAGCAGTGTGCACAGTTGCAGGGGATCTCGCAGCCTGGACCTGCCGAGGGAGCATTCTGGGGCCACGCTCCCCTGCTTGAGTTCAGGTTGGTAAGAGAGCACTTGCCTTGTCCCAGGGGCTGGGCTGATGACTGCCACCGCGGAGGTCGTCAAGGGTTCTTGGTCTTGTTGGCGCTCTTGGGAAGGTGCTCTGCTCATCCCGGATTCCCGGGGAACACAGTAGGAAACCCGGGCTTAGGCGTCCAGGACGACCTCTCAAGGCCCAGTGGCTGGTGAGTACACGAAGCATGTCCGTGGTCCAGCCACGGGAAGGACTGAAGCTGTGGACTCAGGCTGCAGCACAGGTGACCCGGGGACAGAGCTGACAGAGCCAGACACAGAAGGGCCTCATGGCCTGTGATCCGAGATGTGACCTGTCCAGAGCAGGAAACTCCCTAGAGACCAGCAGATCGCGGCGGCTTAGGGCAGGAGGGAAAAGGCAGGGACTGGTGATGGGGAGGCCGGCTCTCCCCAAGGTGTGGAAGCGTCTTGGACTAGACGGCAGGACAGCTGCACAGTGTCCTTGACGCACTACATGCCACTGAGCTCGCTGAGCAGCAGCTTTTTTTCCGTTTTCCATTTTTGGTGCCAGGGATCGAACCCAGGGCTGCGTAAGTCATCAGCCCAGCCCCTGGGCCACGTCCCCAGCCCTGTTTGTGGTACGTAGAGACAGGGTTTTGCTAATTTGCTTAGGGCCTTACTAATTTGCCCAGGCTGGCCTCAAACTTGTATCCTCCTGCCGTAGCCTCCCGAGTCACGGGGATTACAGCTGTGCGCACTGTGCCTGGGGAGTTAAACACTTTCAAATCATTAATCTTACGGTATCTGAATTTTACCTCAAACAGAAAAGAGTCCAGGCCAAGTCAGGGGCTCTGGGTTCAAATCCCACCGCTACCACTTGCTAGTTTCTATGGCACCAGGTGTGTGACTCCCTGGGGGTTTCCAAGCCTCAGCTTCCCCTTCTGTAAGGTGGGAGAGCTTGACTCCACCTCCTGAGTGGTGGGCACAGGTGATGGAAGCCCACCAGTGAGCTGCCATTAGCCTGGCCGACACTGTCAGGGCTGCGTCTTCCGGAGGCTGAACTGGCTGGCACAGCTCCTGAATGCCCATCTGACTTTCTTCCCGAACCGGACAAGGCTGGGAAACTGAGCAGAGGCGATGAGATGGAGCAGCAAACCTGCGCTGACCCTGTGCTTCCTGGGTCTGCAGCCACACAGGCCTGCATTCTGGCGGGGAGTCTGGCCCTAGAAACACGCAGGTCTTGCTTGCTCCTCCTGCCCCTCACTCAGACACCAGGCCTTTGTCGTGTCTGCCCAGCACACTCGTCCTGTGCCCTGCAGCCTGGGTCGCCCAAGGGACACCTGTCTGCCTCTAACTTTGGCTAACCCCAGACCTGGGCCCACCAGGTCCATCCCACTGGGGGTCTTGCATCTCAGGAGGTGGGAAGGCCAGATGGACAAGCTGAAGGAGGGTTCAGGAGCCTGGGTCCCGCTGTGCCTGCTTCACCTGGGCAGCACCCAGTGGTGCTTTGGTTCTCGCCCAGTCGAACAGCCTCCCTGGAGGTGGCTCCGGCCCATCCCGCTGTTAGAGACCCGATGACATGTTGAAGTCCTAACCTCCAGGGCCTCAGATGTGGCTGTATGGGAGGAGGCCATTGCAGATGTGGCTGGTGAGAACGAGGTCACCCGTGACTCAAGTGCCCTGATAAGGACAGCCTGGGACGGTAGACACCCCGAGAGCAGCCGGGTGGCCATGAAGGTGGAGGTTCAGTTAAGGGTTATGAACCAAGGACACGGAGCACACCAGCCACTCCCAGAGCCGGGAGAGGAGAGGAAAGTGCTCCGCAGAGCCTTCCGAGGTGGAGAACAGACGTGTCGCTCTCAAAACTGAGAGGAACCAACACAAAGCCACCGATGGGACCTAGGGAGCTCCAACCTGGGGCAGAGTTCACCTTCCTCTGTCAGCGGGCGGCCTTGGGCCGCAGGCCTGGCCAGTCGGGGGAAGCAGACGGGAGCCCTTCTCCCATGGCGGCGGGCCTGGTTGCCCAGCTGCCTCTTCTCCCCCCTCCCTCCAAGAACACAAGAGCGGCGCTGCCCCTGCTCCAAGCAGCCCCTCTCCTCTTGCAGTGAGCATCCAAGCCCCAGAGCTGTCACCCCCGCCATCCACTGGGTCATGCTGGCCTCTGCCCACACTCACCCCTGCACATCCTGGCTCAGGTGAAAACCCCTATGAAAAGTAACGGTGTGGGCGCGGCCCTGTCCCTGCCCCTGCCCCTGCCCCTGCCCCCGCTGGTCACACCAGTGCAGTCCACAGGTGCTTATCACGTTGGCCACCCCTGGTGGGCAGCTCCCACCAGGCAGGGCCAGGACCTCGTGCCTCTGATCTTGAATGGGTCTCGGCTGCCTGGTCCCTGAGCGGCACGTTCTGCCCAGCACCGGTGGCGGGTGTGGGAGTGGAGTGTCTCTTGTGAAACAACCTGTAAAGGAGTTGCCTCGCGCACACAGGAGGTGAGCCTTCCTCCCAGGTGACGCCCCCTCCTGGGATGCCTGGCGTCCTGGCCTCTGGTCTGCGAACAGGAGCGCAGGGGACCTCTCTAAGTTCCCAGAGTTCAGTCAAAAGATCAGCTGATTTTCCCTTGATGAAGATAACCCCCAGGTGAGAGACATTTCAGAAGAGAGGTTCCCCTTGGACACAGGAAGTTCTGACAAAGGGGTCGGTCCTCACTCTGAAAAGGCGCGCAGCCTTTGTCTCCAGTGGTGACCAGCGTGTGGAGCTCGGCGGAAGCGGAGCCTCTTCCTTCCTGGGCAGGGGAACTGCCACTTCCCACAGGCCTGGCAGCTGACCTGGCTACTGCTAGGCCTCGGCACAGGAAGGCCAACCCTTGGTGCTGGACACTCTCCCCTCTGCCCTGGACTGTGAGAAGAACCTCTGCCCATCATCTGGTGCCCAGGACTAGGGTTGGCACGCGTGGGTGGAAGCAGGCCACAGACCCCGCACTCCTGGAGCCTGTTCTCTGTGACGCTCGCTGGCTGTGCGGCCTGAGCCCTCAGCGTTGGGCACGGGGGCCAAGGACAGATGCCTCAGCACGGAGCAGGGAGGGGGCTCAGCCCTGCAAAGGCAGGATCTTGAAACTCAGTGTTTGATTCTGTCCTTTGGAAAATCTGGGCAAACATGGTTCACCACCCTAAGGACCTTCCATTGTGAGGGCAAAGAAAGCCAGCTGGCCACGCGCACACAGCTCAGGGCGCGAGCTGGGTGCTCTGAGGCTGAGGAGCTTGAGGGGAAGTCAGACCCCTGAGAGCCACAGCGTGAAGTGCCACTCCATGCAGGACGCAGCTGCCGGGTCTCACAGGATGACATGTGCGCTAAGTCCCGGCACAAGGGCTCCTCTGTCAGGAACAGAGAAGAAAAATGGTCAAGGTCACGTTCAAAAGAAATCCCTCCCCTGTTCAGAGATGAGGGGTTTGGTGGGGACAGGGGTGAAGGGACAGAGGCTAGAAGACAAGTGGCTAAGCTTGAAGGTGAGAGGTCCTAGTCAGGCTGCAGCAGAAGTGGACAGGAGAGGGACCCCGGAGGTACAGTGGTTTCAGGGAACCCCCAATAGCCCTCACCAATGCCATGGGACAGGGAATAAGGGCTGAGGGAGACCACAGGGGTGGAAAGCAGGCTGCGCCCCCCCCCAAGTGACTCCACGGTGTATGGAACAGCCGTCCTCAGGCTGTGTCTGCCCTGAGTGACTCCATCAGGTGTAGAACAGCAGTCCTCAGGCTGTGCCTGCCCTGGTGACTCCATGGTGTGCACAACAGCAGTCCTCAGGCTGTGCCTGCCCTGAGTGACTCCATCAGGTGTAGAACAGCAGTCCTCAGACTGTGCCTGCCCTGGTGACTCCATGGTGTGCACAACAGCAGTCCTCAGGCTGTGCCTGCCCTGAGTGACTCCATCAGGTGTAGAACAGCAGTCCTCAGGCTGTGCCTGCCCTGGTGACTCCATGGTGTGCACAACAGCAGTCCTCAGGCTGCGCCTGCCCTGGTGACTCCATGGTGTGCACAACAGCAGTCCTCAGGCTGCGCCTGCCCTGAGTGACTCCATGGTGTGCACAACAGCAGTCCTCAGGCTGCGCCTGCCCTGGTGACTCCATGGTGTGCACAACAGCAGTCCTCAGGCTGCGCCTGCCCTGGTGACTCCATGGTGTGCACAACAGCAGTCCTCAGGCTGCACCTGCCCTGGTGACTCCATGGTGTACAGAACAGCAGTCCTCAGGCTGCACCTGCCCTGGTGACACTAGTGTTTTCCCTAGACTACTCCAGTTTGGGTTTGAGTGCTGAGGTGGAGGACTCCACCTTGTTTGTACATGTGAACCACCACCACCCACTGGCAGAACCATTAGTCGTAATTGAAAAATAAATTGATCATGTTAATGAGAATGACCACTGTGAGCTTACCAAATCAACCAGAAGCCATGCATGGTGGGTGACCCAACGCGTGTTGGACTCATGAGCTTTTCAGACACCCAGACCTGAATGAAGCAGTGCTCTCACTGGAGACCCATAAAGGGCGGCACCCTGACTGCATCACCTTGTCACTTATCACGAGACTTGCCCAGAAGTGTCATCTCAGTGACCAACCTCCGAATCTCTGTCTTTGGGCTTTTTTTTTTTTTTTTTTTTTTTGAGAGAGAGAGAGAGAGAGAGAGAGAGAGAGAGAGAGAGAGAGAGAATTTTATTTATTTATTAGTTTTTTCGGTGGACACAACATCTTTGTTGGTATGTGGTGCTGAGGATCGAACCCGAGCCGCACGCATGCCAGACGAGTGCGCTACCGCTTGAGCCACATCCCCAGCCCAGGACACAACATCTTTGTTGGTATGTGGTGCTGAGGATCGAACCCGGGCCGCATGCATGCCAGGCCAGCGTGCTACCACTTGAGCCACATCCCCAGCCTGTCTTTGGGCTTAACAGATTGTGACAATCACCAAGCCCCACTTCACACTGACATCTCAACCTGCCTCCATACTGACACTCTGCAGCTGCCATCTATGTGGACCCTGGCTCTGAACAAGCTCTTTGCTGGTTCCTCCTCTTACCCGACCACCTGCAGCGACTGTGTCCACATGTGCTCTCTGCCTCTGCCGTTGCTCAGCCTCCTGGACCCTGTGGCTGCCTCAACCCTTCCTTAGCCCTTCTGTAACAAAAAGCTGTGGAGGCAGATGTGTGGCTTGAGTGTTTAGATGTTAGAGATTAAGATCAGAATAAAGGATCTGCCATTGCCAGGCTTCGGACCGCGGGCGGCCACAGTATCCAGAGAGCTGCTGCCGCGGAGCGTAAATCCTGGCCTGTGGGAAGACATGGGTGTGTCTGTGTAAGTCAAGGACACACACTCCCGACAGAGGGAGACCCCGAGTCTGGCTTTGGTGCTGGGTGGATGGAAGCACCATTTCCTGTGAGGGGGCCATGGGTGCTGAGCTGGGCACATGGCAGCAAATGCCACAGCGCACTTGGGGGCAGGAGGGGGAGTCAGTGAAGCCCGGTCAGCATGCGCACACACATCCTCGGGCTCCGGGGCCTTCCTGGGGAGATGCGGGGACTCGGCAGGGGAGAGGTGGCACCTAGGCCCCTAGGAATGTTCCTGGGAAAGAGAGGCCGGGGGTCCTGGATGGCCCAGGGACAGCAATGGGGAGGGGGAGGGGTAGTGGGCAGTGGGCGCTGTCCCCAGAGGCTGGCCGGGGCGGGGGGCCGCTCGGCGAGGCCTGGCCACAGCCCACAGCAGCCCGTGCAGGGGAGGTCCCAGGCGGGGCCCGCAGCGGTTCTGCACTCTGTGATCTTACAAAGGAGCAGAACATGAAAGCAAAGGGAAGGAGCTCTGCACGTTGGCCAGAAGTTCCCAGGACAATGGCCCTGGGGCTCCTCAGAACGCAGCCCCGGCCACCCCTCCGCGCGGCCAGGCCTGGGAGCTGCCCTGTTTGTTTTTGTGCCGGTGCTTTGAGGGCTCCGACCTGCGTCTTTCCCCTGCGTTCCAGGGCTGTGTGTGCAGCCTGGTCCCTTCCCGGGTGCGTCCGCCTCTCTAGGCTGACATCAGCTCTTAAAATAGCCCCTGAGACCACATTTTCAGGAGGCAGAGACTCCGTGTTCTCGGGGGAAAGTCCCTGTCACGGCTGAAATGAAGAAGGCAAACTGCCAGCCCCAGGGGGTGGGCACGACAGCATGGCACAGTCCATGGACCCCCAGCCTGGGTGCCCGGTCCTTCCTCCCTCTGTCCCCGGGCCCCTGGGAGCGGACAGCTTGTGGAGAGTTGGCTGTAGATTCTGTCGCCACCAGAGCTGGACCCCAAGACCCGACCTCCATCTCACCCCTCCAGAGCCAGCAGGGTGGCACCTCCTGGGGCAGGTGGTGGCGCAGGCGCTCCTCTCTGATGGCCTTCCTTCGACTGCAGTCATGGTGGACGCTGTCCTCTGGTCTTGACGTCCAGAGATTTCTCTCCTTTACTCCACACTTTTCCTTTACTAACTGCACACACTGAAGGGCAGGAGCAATGAGCTGCCCGCCCCGTGCCTAGGGGAGACCTCCAGGCTTCTCAGCCTGGCAAGTGAGACTCGGTTTCCCCACTAGGAAAGGAAGGGCTTCAGGGGACACTGGTAGGACTCCCTATAGCTCTTGTCCCTCCTACGCCACGCAGCCACCTGGAGAGATTTGAAAATGACGGCACTGCGTGCTTCGGAATGAGGGCGGCCTCCCCGGGTGACCCTGGCCTGCAGTGGGTGAGGACCGAGCGTGTGGGGAAAGGTTAGCCTGGTGCGGGAGTGCGGCCCGCTGTGTGCCCGGCCTCTGGTGCCAGCGCAGCCTGCAGCGGGCAGACACTCCTCACTGAAAGGTCCTGAGTGAGGGGAGCCAGTCACAGGAGCAGGGCAGGAGCACCTGCAGCAGACCTCTGCTTTCCCACTTGTGTTTGGGCACCCAGGCCTGCATGACCTCTCAGCCAACATGACACAGACGTGATCTCCTAAAAGCAAAACACTTTCTTCTTTAAATACAGCCTTGAGTCAACACCTGGGGCCTGGGAGGAGCGGGCCTCCTGGTGACGCTGGTGACCCTGACACTCACTAGTGCGCAGAGGCCCTCCAGGTCCCGTCCCAGGGCTGGTGTCCTGTCTGCAGGGGCCGAGCAACTGCAGGGCCAGGGCCTCCCGAAGGCACCCACACCCTGACGCCACTCAGTGGAAGACTTTGGGCTTCTGACCTCCAGAACCCTAGGAGCCGACCTGGGTCCACGAGAGGCCACGGAGCCACGAACTCACATTCACACGGACGGCAGCCCCGTCGCCAGAGGCTCAGCAATGGCTGCGCTTTCCCAAATGACAAGAAATACTTGGGGGTCCAAAGTACACCGAAGAATATCTCCACTTGTCCCAGAGACAGGATCCAGTGTCAGAACCAGCTCCAGGCCACCCAGGTGTCACCCAGCCCCTGGGAAACAAGGAGAGTTCTATGGCCTCCTTGATGGACATTCCAGGGGCGGCCATCGCCAGGCGTGGGCACTGGTCTCTGCAGGAAGAGATATGCTCTGGGAAGCTGCTTGCTGCTTTCTGCGGGGGCCAGGCTGCCGGTCACGGCCGCCACAGGAAGGCCTGAGACGGAACAACCCCAGCCTCTGCCAAAGGAAGCTGCAGGTGCAGCGCCAACTTTGATCCCTGAGGCTGTTTGAGGAGCTCAGTGAGGGTTTATCCTGTGTCCCCAGAGCCACAGGGGTCATCACTGGGCTGGACAGACAGCAGCATCTACTTGTTTTCCTGTGCCGTTTCCCAAGGTTTATCTGACAGTGAGCTGATGTTCAGAGAGGCCCATTAGGTTGTTTGCAGAACCCCGTCTCCCCTGAAGGAAGAATTTTAATGCTATAAAATAAAAATATTATATTGGTGGGGATTTTATCTACGCACATGATCAGGAAAAACACAAAAACAAAAAATTCCTGCTGAGAGGCAGAAGGGCAGCTGTTGGCTCACAATTTGCCCAGGTGGAGCAGCGGGCAGTCTGGATCCAGGGCTTCAGCGGCGGCCGGCGGGCTTCCTGGTGGGCCAGTGCCCTTGGTGGAAGGAGCTGCCAGGAGCTCTGAGGCTGGCCCATCATTCACTGGCATTCACCAAGCACCCCTCCCGGCCCCCTCCCGGCCCCCTCCCGGCCCGTGCTAGGCTCTATCCTAGATGGCTCAATTGTCCTTGCCCCAAGGAGCTTAAGTTCCCGGATGCAGAAGCAGCAAGTACAGGGCACACCTGGCGGCAGATCTTGGGAGACACAGGGTCAGGCCTGGAGCAGGATGGCGGAGCCTGGTGCAGAGGCCGGGGGACTCCAGGTGGAGGCAGGAGGCAGCAGGACCCAGCCCCACGGGGGCAGGGTGAGGGGCGAGGTAGAGGAAAGTGAGACAGTCATTGCAGGAGCCCAAGGCACAGGGTCAGGGCCTGGCCTAGAGACTGCAGGAAGCCAGGGTGGCAGCTGCGGCAGGACGGCACCTGGGGAACACAGGGGCTTCTGAGGCCCCGACGCAGTGGGCCTCTGCCTTCCCGCAGTGCAGAGGAGCTGAGCCAGGAGCCAGAGTCCAAGAGCAGGCAGGGAGGGGCACCCCTCTTCCTGCCCCTTCCAGCCCCACACCCCACCCCAGTGCGGGTCTCGGAGTTGGAGATGTCCACATCCTAATCCTGGAATCTGTGGCTATGAGACCTTGTGTGCAAAAGGGGGCCCACACAGGGGATCAATTTGAGGGGCTTGAGACGGGAGGTCATCCTGGATGATGTGGTGGACACATGATCGCAAGGGTCCTTTAACCAGAGAGGCCACAAAGTCCCTCCTTCTGTGTTCCAGTGGCCAAGGACACTGAGACCCCTGGGGACTGGGAACTGGGGAGAAGGGTGTTAGTCCTGGTCTTGTGTGGTGTGGGGACTCTGGGGTGGCCTGGAGAGTGGACAGTGGAGGACACCCCTATGCAGGGGGACGAGTATAGCTGAGAGAGGCGAGTGGGTAGCCTTGGCCCTGGTGGCTGCTGGCCCCGGGGACCACCTTCTACTTGCCTGCCCTGGTTCCCACAAGACAAGGACATTCAGCATCTGTTCCCTGTGCCCTGAGGCGTTGTCCTTAGTGATTTCTTAGTGATTTCTTTCCCTTGCAACTTAGAAGCACATCATGGGAACAACGCTCTTCCTCTTTTAATCCGAGAAGCACAGTCATCAGAGTGGGAACCTTTGCAGGGTCCGCGCTGCCTACTATGTGGACGTGACGGTTCTAGGACCTCATCCCCACTTGAGTGGCCTGAAGGACGAGCGGACCCTCCGGCCCATCAGGGGCTGGCGTGGGCGACAGTTGTCCACCATGAACTCCTCCTCTTCACCAAGTGGGGAGAACAGGAGCTCCCGGAAGGCGGAGACCTGGAAGAGAGCGAAGGAGAGTGCAGGCAGCCGTCCTGCCCCTGGGTCCCTCACACCTGGCACAGGCCCCTCCTACGCCAGATCAGGGATGGCCCTGTGTAGAGGACACTGGACGTGATGCCAGGCGGCTCCCAAGGGAAGGTCTTAGAGGCATCACGATTGGCACCTTGGTCTTTAAGGCCACTTGCTCTGGAGGAAACCATCTACCATAGGAAAACTCAAAAGCCCCGTGGACAGCCACAAGGACAGGAAGTAAGGCCCCCATCCAACAGCCAGCAGCCTCGTGCCAGTACCGGGGATGAGTCCTCCAGCCCCCACCGAGCTGTCAGGAGGGAGCAGTTCCTGCTCAGGGCACTGTGGCCCCACAAGGGACCGCAAGCAAGGACCAGCCAGTTCCTAAGCCCACAGAAACTTTGAGAGAAAGTAAACACCCACTATCAGTGATGAAGTTTGGAGCTCTTTGTTACAGTCCTAGGTGACTAGCACACACTGCCACTCCTCCACATCTGTGGGTTCTGCATCCTCGGATTCAACCCATGCAGAAGTTAAAACTACTACCCCCCAAAAATTCTGTCTGTACTGAACATGTACAGACATTTCCTCTGTTCCTTATCCCGAACAAGAAAACCATTTACATGACACTTACATCGTGTTAAGTATTAAAAGTAATCGAGGGATGACTTGGGGCATACTGGGGACGTGAGCAGGTCCTGTGCAAACACTGGGCTCAGGGACTGCGAAGATCCAGCTGTCTCCCCCGCCCCAACCCTAACCCCAACCCTAACCCTAACCCCAGCAGCTCAGTGTCAGGAGACCTGTGACGGGCGGAGCCTGGCTCCTTCTCCACCAGCCCACACAGCTGGGACTCCTCCCAGTCAGGGCGGGCCAGGGACATCAGTGGTGCCCGAGGGCCAGCTCCAGGGTGAGGAGACCCCCACCCAGCCAGGACCCCGTCCCAGCCCACTCACCTGGCTTGCAGCCACCTCGACGGGCTGCTTCTGGATGATCCAGGTGACGGATTCTGCCAGGGGCGGGGTGGTGAGGGAGCCCGAGTAGGTCCAGTAATCCTGGCAGGCAGGCAGCAGACAGGAGGGGTTGAAGGGGCCCATGGCCGCCCGCCTGTCCTGGGAGCAAGAACCGGGGGCCCTAGTGTCAGTGCTGGAGCGGGAGGGAGTGGGGCGGCCGCCCTCCGTCGGGGAGGTGCTTCCCGAACAGGCCACTCTATGCAGCTGCCCCTGCCTCGTTCTGAAGCAGGGACAGAGGTTTCCACCCAAGACTCACGACTTCCCTGGAGAGCGCTCCTTCTCGAGCCTCTGGCCATGCGTGGAAAGCTCACACTGCTCTACTGTGATGAAACACGGGGACACGCTGGTCCCCACCCGCCTTTACCAACGCAGCAGGGCACCCGCATGTTCCCGCTGTGCAGCCATCTTGGGCTCTGGGACTGTGCCACCCTCCACACCCAAGGCCATCCCACCCACCAGCTCCCCACGGGAGCCCTGGCATCTACCGTGCCCCTTGCTGGCTGGTGATGACCACTCCGTGTACCTCACTGAGTGGAGGCCTGCGCTCGGTGGGTTGTGCCGGCGATGCCCCTGAGCTAACGTCCTCATGTGTCGTCCACTCTGAAGTAGGGGCCCGCTTTCCTGCTCGTGCCTGAACACTGCGGTGTGGGACCCCACATCTTGGTCTTCTCACCGCAGAGGACCCCTCACCGGGGTGCCGGTCTGCTTTCCAGCTCCGGGGTTGCTGGTGCTGGGTGTCTTGGATGTGTGGGGTCTCAGGCGTGTGGCCTTCTGCCCCAGTCCTCGGGGCTGGTCACACTGTGTGTGTATGTGTGAATGCTCTGGTCATGTTCCATTGCAGATGACCCCCCCACGTCAAGGCCCTTCCTCAAGGACCTCAAGGCACCTGGCTAGAAGGCAACACTGGGACGCCCGGTGTGTGGGGTGGCCATGGGTGAAGGCGTCTACTCCAGGGTCCCACTGAAGCCAGATTTAAAGTTAGGTAGTCAGTGTAGTTAGGTAAATCGGGCCTAATATCGAGTAAGATCCAAAATGGAGGCCATGTTGAGAATGAATTCCCGGAAAAGCAGAACAACTCTTGGAATGTTAACGAAGTCCGGGAATTGCAGGACAACTCATGGAATGTTAATGTCCCCAAGGCCCAGAGCCCATCCCAAAGAAGTGTCAATGAAACAGCTCCCAGCAAACTTGAAGATGCTGACTCAGAAGTCCTTCCTGCCCAGATCACTTCTTTGGCCCCCCTGTGCCCCACCCTTCGGGCCTTCCCACCTACATCCCATCACTGAAGGAACTGTAAAAGGGGAGACAGCCGCACTTCCACGGATTCCGTCTCTTGGAACCCCTTCTTCCTCCGGGAAAGTCTTCTGCTGTCCTTTAATAAACCTCTACTTTCCACTCTGACCTGGCCTGGCCACCGGTCAACAGCGGTGACACCACTGTCCTGGTCCATAAGCTGCTGTCCTACTTTCTTAGGACGGGCGTGCCCACGGAAGTCCACAGGACTCAGCCAGAGAGCATGAAATTGGGGAGAAGAGGCGGACCTCCGGGGCAGGAGCAAAGGGCGGTGGCGGAGGGCGTCTCGGTGGCTGGCTGCAGGTGGCACTGCCCTCGATAAACTGTCCCCACCTACTGGCTGTGTGTCCCAGGGCAGGTTCCTCGCCTCACTGAGCTCTGGTTCCCCAAGAGGTGACAGTCCTAACCCAGAGGAAGGACCCATGGGGCCATTTGAGAGATTGAAGATGAGACCTAGGTAGAGTGCTGTCTTTTCCCTCCAGCAGAATTTGGAGGTGCTGTCTCCCGCTTGAGCCCAGGCAGGTTCCCATGGCTGGGTGGTGGGCAGGACGTCACAGAAGTGACGCGGGTGGCTGTGGAAGCCAAGGCATGGAAGAGACCGTGAGTCCACCTGGCTCCTTCTTGAAGCCGTGCCCTTGAGCCCGGAGCACCCTGCAGAAGTGGGTGCCCTGAGCGGCGGTGCTTAGGAGGCCCCGGGGGAGGGCCGGAGCAGGGAGGGACACCTGGGTCCCTGCCGCTTGTCTCCCAGCTCCGGTGCTGGGCTCAGGGCAGCCTGGCCTGGAGGAGTGGTGGTGCCAAGTGACTGGTCTCCTGAGCTTGGAACCCCAGGGGAGGAGTGGGCTGCTTCAGGTGGCCTCCCTGGGGAGGGACTCACAGAGTACCCAGGGGTGAGAGGCACAGCAAGCCACTTGGCCCAGAGCCACTCCTACTACCACCCAACCTCAGGGAGTCAGAGTTGCCCTGGTCTAGGAGTTTCCAGGACTCTCCAAGGGCACAACGCTGGGGTAGCTAAGGGAAAGCACTGTTGTGACAAAGGCCGCTGCAGCCGGGGGACTCGCACTCCAGGCGTCACGCAGCAGGTGTGCAGGTGTGGGTCTGCCCTCCCCTCCCCCGTGTGTGCCCCCTGCTGTGTCTCCACAGAGCGGGCATCCAGGCTCTGAGAGGCTGAGTACTTGCCCTGAGCCCAGTGGCTCACACTGTTCTGCTGTGGGAACGCCCAGAAGTCGAGGCTTGCAGACTGGAAAGCTGGGCCAGGTGACCTTCAGGTGCCTCCCATCCCCTGACCTTGAGGCCCTCCAAGGCTGGTCTCCCGCCTCATAAAGTCCCCTCATCTCTGGAGTCTCAGCCTTATTTTTCACCGGGAGACTGTGGCCCAGCGATCAGCATTGGAACCAGAACTAAGCCCTGGCAGCACTTCCGCAATAGTCCCCAACCCAGGTCTCCCTGGGGGTTTGCCCAGAACACTCTGTGTGCACTCATGGGGGAAGAGCTCTGCAGACCCAGGGGAGGAAATCAGACCCCCATAAACATGGCTGTGCTGCCAGCTTTCTTCTTTCCCACCAAGAGGTGGAGCCCACCCTGCCGGGGTCGGGGGCTGGCTGGGAAACATCCGCACCCCAGGTTTATTCTGGCAGGGGCCTGGCTCCTTGGCCTTGAGGCCCTCTGAGGGGGGAAGCGCAGTGGGGGTGACCGCTTGGAGGTCGGCACCAAGGGGAGGAGGTGGGAGATCAAAGCCTCGTCAGCTGGCAAGGAAGGGCTGCCTGGCTTTCAAGTGCAGCCTCTGGGCCCTTGGCCCTGCGGCCCTGGGGGAAGAGACCCCGCCCGCCCGCGGCCACCTTGGCTCCTTCCTCCTGGGGACTCTTTTGTTCGGTACTGAATAAATAAACCCTTTTCTTTGGAATTTCCACCTCTCCCTCAAAGTCCTCTCTGGGCTGACCTTGGAGAAAAGCGACATTGTCCTCCTTGTCACCTTTCTGAGCCATGCCAGTGACTAAGGTGTGCAAAGGTCGCCTGTAGGGACTGGCAGGACCAGCCGGGGCTGGCCACATGACAGCTTCCCTTCCCTCTCTGGGCTCCATGTTCTCCAGGACAGGGGTGATCTGAATTAAGACCTTCCCAGAGCACGCCCGGTGGCACACGGGTCAAGAGTGAGGTTCTGATTTGCTTTAGAAGGAACTTGATGACCAGTGGATGTCATCGCCTCGGACCAAGCTAAAGATTTTTAAAAGCAAATCAGTGATGATAAGAGCAGTCCCACGGGCAGGCAGGAGTGTCCGACCCTCAGAAAGCTGCCTGATCCCGGGACACCCCAGTCGACCCCAGCAGACGAGCTGAGGAAGAACGGGGTCTGGAGTCCCTGAGGGGAGAGGTGGCCTCCCGGAGTCAGGCAGGACCTATGGGGAACCCCACCCCAGTCCCAGCACAGCGCTGGTGCCACTGCACTCTCCCGCCCAGGGGCTCCTCTGAATAGTCTGCCTGTCCAGCTAGCTGCTCCCCAGACACGGAGCTCACCTTGTGCTTTATTTCTGGCAAGACGTCCACCAGCCTCTGCAGGGCCTCGTGGCGGGCCCCCACCTGCACGGCACAGGCACAGACGTGAGCGGAGAGGGGGCTGAGAACACGCCTCTGTGCGGGGCTGTGAGAGGGGCCGCCCGGTGGGTGCTGCAGCCCTGCGGGCGCCCTTACCTGCAGGAACACGGCCAGCACGGCCAGGCCCTTCTCCCCCAGGACAGCTTCCTCGTAAGCTGGGTACTTCGCAGCGTTCCAGTGAACCAGGTGCAGCTGAAACACAGCGGCCGGGTGTGAGCGGCTGGAAACACCAGGTGCTCGGCCTCCATGGGGCCGACACAGAGGCCACTCCATCACGTTAGTGAATCGTGTTATGGCCGCCCGGCGCACAGGAGGCCAGCACCCTGGGGCTCCCAGGCACTTGGCAAGGCCACAGGCCTGGGGCAAGGGGGAGGCCACTGTGACTACAAGGAAGAAGAGGGCCACGGGATTACGCCAGACACAGCCCAGGACTGCAATGGGGAAGTGGGTTCCAGATGCTGCCCCCTCCTGACCCTGGAGCCCAGCCCTGAACTTTCCCCGGGGCTTTAACACTCCTTCAGTTTCTGATGTAGGAAAATGGATCTGGGGTGGCGGACGTCTGCTGGACTCCATGCCAGAGTTGGCCGATGAGACGGGTTTGCCTGGAGGCCGGGGGTGAGCTGGGGAGGGGTCCCTCACGGGAGTGGAAGGTTGGCCAGTGTCCAGGGGATGGTGTGGCTCCCCCAGGAGGGGCCTGGGCCTCTGCGCAGCTGGCCCTCTGCCTTGGGTGCTACTCTGGGGGGTTCAGACCACCGCAGATTAAAGACATTGGGTCAAGACGCTGTGTCTGGGCTGGAGGAGCAGGTGACCTGCAGATGGCCTAGAGCCTGCAGGACGGGATGAGTCCTGCGCACACGCACCACCAGGCACATGATGGGCTCGAGCACCCGCGGGTTGGTACCCAAGGGTGCTGGGGCCAGTGCCCTGCAGGACCCAGGGACGAATGTTCGTGTTTCTGCTAAGTGCCTGGCTTAGAGGTGGCCCAGGCCACGAGTCCCCGGGCTCCTGGACGCACTCTGCCGAGGCACGGGGCCCATGTGCTCTTCGCAGACCTCACTCCCAGCAGGAGCCAGTTGCCTGGCCAAGGGCCCCTGGGATCCAGGGTGTGTCTAACGCTGCCCACCTGGAGCTCCCTGGGGCTGGGGCTCAAGGCCCTAGAAATAGGGGCTGCCGGGCCCGCGGGCCCCCCTGAGTCATTTCCCTTCATAGACCCCTCTTTGCAGCCAGGTTTGCCTTCCCACCTGACCTCCACACCCCAGAGAAGGCCGCAGGGACCAGGCCCCGCCTGACTCCGAGGCAGCCCCGTGGGTCCCCTGCTCTCATTTGTGACCCTGGCAGTCGACTGCAATGACCTCCCTGGGAACAAGTGGCAGGCACACAGCCACTACCTGAAAGGAACACTCAGGGGAGGAGGAGCCACAGCCCACCCTGCAGGTGCCTCTGTGTGCAAGAGCAGAGGTGACAGCAGGCAGAGCTCATGCACACATCCCCCGTGGGCACCGTGGGACAAGATGAACCCAACCAACCCGTCACTTGGGAGGCACACAGATTCAGGGTTCAGTGGGGACAGTGGTGTGACCAGTGGACAAGGCAGTGTGGTACTCACAGGGTGGAGATGGCAGCCTCATGGATGCTGGTCCAGTTCTTTCTGTGTCTGAAAGTCACCACTGACCACTCCACTGCGATGCATGATCATCACCATTCAGACCCCCTGTCTCTTCTTCTGCTAACTGAGCATGCCTGCATCACCCTCCTCTTTGGACAATGGTGTGATAAAGTGGGTGGTGGGGTGCTAACTGCTCTGCCCGGGGCATTGAAAGTCCTGGGTCCCAGGAAGTGCCTCACATCTGGGCATCTGGGATGGCTGGCATCTGCAGGAGAGCCTGGCACATGGAAAACACGGGGACTCGCGCTACCTGGCCCACGTCACCTACGAACCTCTGCCGGGTATGTGTGGCCGTCCACTGTGTGCTCCGAGCCCCGCTCGTCCACTGCTCCCCAGTGGAAGTGGAACTGCCTCAGTCTGTAGTGGTTTTCCAAAGGCCCCCCGCTGATCCCTGCGAAGGAAAGCGCAGTCTGTGACTCTGAGCTCCCCTCGGGCTACGGCGGTGCTTGCGGCACCATCTGCATCTGGTACAAGTTCACTCTGGAGCTTGGTGCCTTGTTGAAGGGACAAGTTGAAGGGCAGGGTTTCCTCTTTCTGGTCCCCTCTGCCCACCACCTCGCCCGCACAGGCTGACCCTGTTTACAGAAAACGCTTGAATGCATGCAGGCGCCGCACACGGCCTGCAAGTGGCAGTGAGAGCCTCGGCTCCTGCCCAGGGCAGAGGCACCCGAAATGCACACCTGTCCCATAAGTTTCTGGGATTTTCTTGAATTAAAAAGGAGGTTTAAGTCCTATCACCAAGTAACTCAATAACACAACACACAGGGAGCAAGGCCTTTCCGGGAACATGTTCTGGGGAGCAACGTGCCACCTGCTCACCAATCCCGATCCCACACAGCTCTGTTTAGTCCAGGCCCACCGCTGAACCAGGCTACACGAGCACTCCTTTCTAAGTCACCTGAGACACTCGCTGTGGAGGCCACGGCTCTTACCAGCAGGCCTGGGAGCACTGTTCTCCAACGGTGGCCTCCTCAAGAGCTCGGCTAGCTTGACGCTCAGGCTCAGAACACAGCCTGCATCCCTGGGGGAGAGGGCTCCACAGTCCAGGGCAGGGCTGGGGTCTGCACTTCAGCAGACTCCGGATGACGTGATGCCTGTAGTTCAACCCTCAGTTGCTGCTCATGTGGAGACAGTCGGGGCTTCTCGTTTTCGGCCGGAAGGAGTGCGGGGTGCCCAGGCCGGCCACTGCGCGCTACTGGCTGCAGAGCTGGGGAGTGGCTCAGGCAGCTTGAGGGGCCCGGCTGCACCCGCTGCACAGTGTGCTCTGCATGGCCCTCCCGGGCCTGGCTGCTGTCAGGTCCCCGAGTGGCCAGCACAGGGGAATGACCCTGGGTGAAGGATGCCACGGAGCACCCAGTGCATCTGTCCGCACAGGAAGTACTCGCAGCAGAAGGCATGGGGTGTGAGCGCAGCGGCTTGCCAATGCTGCCAGGCCAGGAGAGCCCCCTGGAAGGGATAGCAGTCCTGGCCACCCCAGGATCCTCACGGCACCACATGCACCTGTTAGCCACGGGGGGCGAGCTGGAGGGACCACGGGGACAGCCACGCCTGACGGCGTCATCTCTATACTGACGCCCTGGACAGCTGGACTGGATGCAATCTGGTGGATGCAGCTGACCAGGCCCAGCCAAGGGTCACCCTGTCATATCTCAAGGCAAGGCCCATTGCTCTTTCCACCAGGTTCAGCACTTAGTTCAAGGAAGGGTCCTTGAAGGTGCCCGTGGACCCCTGCAGGTGAAGGAATGGGAATGGTCAGTTCATTGACTTGTTTGTCCAGTCACTCAGCCACTGGATAAGCAGGTCTGTGTGTCACAGTGGGATTTTGCCTTTCTTCTGGCAGCTTGGGAACTGTCTAGGATTTCTAGAAAAATCCACCGGACACTACAAGTACTCAAAGACTGGATTGGCAAGTTGGCTTTGCCTCCAACTTGCTGTGTAATCTTGGGCAGGTGGCTTAGCTTCTCTGAGCCAGAGCATCTCTACCTTTAAAAGGAGGCCTGCTGGCAGGAAAATGGAGAAACTGTCACTTTGTGAGATGCTGTCAGGTGATGGTGACGACGCTGGTGGTGACCACACATCACAGAGACTTTCAGGACTTCAACTCCTTCACTATTTTTAAAAAAGAGCTGCCAGCTGTTGCTCGTTGTCCCCTCCAGCTCACACATCCTAGGACCCTGGGTAGGCACAGGGGCAGGTCTCCCTAAGGAATGATGTCCCCAGAAAAGCATGGGTCCTGCACCAGCTGGACGCAGCTGGACTTCCACCAGCAGGGCTTACCCACAAAGTCGCCCGGCCCTCCTTCCTGGTGGGGACCGCTGGGTGCTTTGGCTCTGCCGTGTACGGAGGCAGAGGAAGGGCTTGGCTCTGCGGCCGGCTCTATCCTTCAAGGCCTGCAGCTGGGTTAGGAGAAACAGGAGTCACCTAGACCTGTCGAGCAGTGGAGAGCAGGAGCAGAGCCCAGAGACAGGGAGGTGCAGGCGACTGCCGAGCCCTGCTCTCCTCAGGGACGTGAAGCCCTGCAGGTCGGGCTGGACCCCAGAAGGCTGGCTCTGGGCCCTGCAGCAGGACGCCGCGGGGCCTGGATTTGTGAGCACTCTTCCCCAAGGCCCAGCTGCCCAGAACGCTTCACAGAAATGCCTCACCAGCAGCAAAACACAACACCCACTTAAGTAAGAAACTTTCAGTTAGAATCTGTCCTTTGGGATCCTGGGCACCTTCCCATGGCAAGCCAGAATGTTCCTCCTTAACGGGCCTGTTCTGCAGACGGGCGGGCGACTGCTCACTTGCATGTAAACAAAGGTCTTGATTGAAACCATGGTTACCCCAGGCTGGAGAGCCAGCCAGCTCGCACACACACCAAAAAACAAAACAGAACAACAACAAAAACTGCTGCGTAATTAAATAAAAACAGGGGAGACACCTGCGACAGCCCTGCCAGGAGGGAGTGTGAAAGGCTGGCCTGGTCTCTCTGTAAGGAAACATGCAGAGGGTTCCTGGGTCTTGGGCTGGGCTGGAGCGCCCCCTGGTGGCACACAGGTGGAAACGGACCAGGAATGGGGGGGCCTTCCAGGAGAAAGGGCGGGAGCAGAAGCACAGCCCTTGCAGGAGAAGGCCAGAAGGAGCCTCTGCAGCTAAAGCCAGGGAGGGGCGGCCAGGGAGGGGCCAACAGCTAGGGCATGTTCAAGTTGGAACAGAAGATTCTCACTGTGACAATGTTTCCAAAATTAGAACTCACTGGCAAAGACAGCCACCAGCCCATGGCAAGGGTGTTTATTTAAAGACTGGAAATCCCTGTTCTGTGGCTTTCTGTAGTAAGCACACTGCGGCAGGCCCAGTGTCAGGACTGGGTCTGGAGGCTCACCTGGCTCACCTGACTGTGAGCCTGGTCCAGGAATTCACCCCTCCCGCCCTTGGCTCCCCTCTGTGACGCGGGCTGAGCCTAGCTCTCACTGGCCAGGGTTTCCGTGTCCTGGGTTCTCCGCGTACCCTCTCCTGCTCATGCAGCTCCCGCGGTGCAGGACTCTCAGTGCATGCTGTGAGCACGGCTAGCTGGCAGGTCTGGAGCGCCTCTACCCGGGCACTGGGCAGGGGCCTTTGTGTACGTACCCAACAGACTGACCCGCCCTCTGACCCGCAGAGCAGCCTAACTGCAGTGAGGAAACTGAGGCTCAGGGGAGTTGTCACCTGCCCAGGACCCAGTGACCCGAGCCAGGTCTGCTGATCCTCCAGCTTGCACAGCAGGGTTCAAGCCAAGTGCCACTGGCCAGTAAGTTGAGCCCAGCCTGAGGCCACAGACTCAGATGAAACGATTTCCGACTGACCCTTCAGAGTGCTGCTTGGTGGCAGGGCAGTCCTTTAGTTCAAAAAGAGGTCCCCAGGGGAAGGGCCCTAGTGCGCCAGCCCTGACACCCTCCGTCAGCAGGCTTTGGCACTGGTGGCCTCAGATAACGCAGCCTCTGCTGCCACAGGGACTCCGCTGACAATACCCACAGCTCAGGGCTTCTACCAGAATAAGCAGGCTTTGGTCAGACCCTGCCGTTTTAAGGCTAGACACTGGAATAAAAGAAGCTGGGTGTGTGATCCCAGCTCCTGGAGAGACTGAGGCAGGAGGGTCCCCGTTCAAGGCCAGCCTTAGCCAGACCTTGTCTTAAAATACAAAGGGCTGCGATGTGGCTTGGTGAAGTGCCTAGGCTTCAATCCGGGTCTTGCTAAAGACAAAACAAAATGGAAGACGGTGAAAACTCCACATCACGCCGTGCCACAGGGGGCCACCAGGGGGCCAAGTGGCCATCACAGGGCAAAGGACGTCTGTGCCAGGAAGGTCTTCACAACTCTCCCAGGCCCGTGAGGGCCACCGCTGGGGGCCAGTGCTTCACCTGTGTTGGCCTGGCAGAGAGGCCCTCCCAGAGCTCCGGAACAGGAGCTCACGTGCCCCAGGGAGTCAGCTCTGAGGCCGTCAGTGTCACCTCTGGTCTGAAAGCCAGGTGGACTTGAGCCCAGCCTCTGGGGCCATGTGGTGAGGTCTGCTCTGGCTACATCTTCATGGAACATGAAGGCAGAGGCCAAGCTGCAGGTGTGGCCTTGCCCGGTGCCTGTCACGAGTGGGAGCCCAGGGAACAGCCACACTGCTGTCAGAGTCGCCAGGTTGCCACCACTGAGGCCACTGCACTGTCACCCAAGCAGAGACTTGCCACCACCACAGCCACTGCCCCCCAAACAGGAAGGAAGCAGAGACGTGGATGGAGAAGCACACCTTAGGAAAGCGTCCATCAGAAGGCACCTGGCCAGCTGTGGACGTGTCAAAAGAGAAACCTCTCACTCAGCACCGAGCTGTGCATGTGCTCAGTACTGAGGGACGAGTTCCAGCAGCCTGTGCTCTGCGGGGACAGAGAAGGAGAGAGTGACGGGAGGGCAAGGAGGCTGCTGCGGGGGACCTACACTACACCGGCCAGGACACAAGGACAGCCTCCTGTGGGGGTGACGTCCCAGCTGAGCCCCAAGGAAGGGCTCATTAGGTGTTCATTAGGTGAAGATGGAGACGGTGCTAGGGAGAGAGGAAACAGGTGGAAGGAGAGCAGGTCGCATAGACAGATGGATGTTGCATGGGGCTGGACGTGGGGTCTGTGCAGAGGACACTCAGGAGGTAGGGCTGGGGGGCAAGAAGGAGCCTGCAGTGGCCAAGCAACGGGAGCCTCAGACGCTGGATGTTGACTCTGCACAAAGTGGACAGGTCACGCGTAAGGACCACCCATGTCTGCCCTGGGCTGTGGACTGCCCCACTTTGGAGCCAGGTCCCCCAGTGACGCATGCTCTGTTCCAAGCCTGAGTGTCGAGTAGCTGAGCTCTTGAGTAGGCCACCCTTGGCACTGTGCCGGTGGAGAACATTGTCCCCAGGCCTGCTGGTAGAGAGCCGTGGCCTCCACTGTGAGTGCTTTGGGGACTGAGAAAGGAGTGCTCAAGGTCCCTAGTGGCTGGCGGGAGGAAACCACGCAGCGTGGACTTGGTCTCCCATCCCAGGCAGCAGTTGGCAACAGCGGGTCAGCACTTAGCAGGGGTCCTGGACGCTTGCTGGGGCCCATTTTACACAGACAGGAGTAGCTACACAGTGGCTGCAGCCTAACAGCAGGGGCGCTCTGGTCACGGGAGGCCGCCATGTCCCAGGGACCTCCTTCTTACTCTGTTCACTCCTGCGGTCCTGAGGGGAGTCACTTCCTCCGCTCTTGGCCACAGCTTGCTCCAGGGCTGGGTCATCCCCGGGCTAGCCAGGGTCACTGTGATCGGCTCAGCCCAGGACTGTGGCTGACTTGCTGGGAGGGGTCTTTGCTGCTTTGCTCTGCGGGAGGTTGAACTTTCACCTTTGCCACCCTCAGGAAAGTCATGGCCCAGCCCAAGGCAGCCTGAGTCCACCAAGGAGAGCAGAGCCCAGAGAGGGCGCTGAGATGCAGGCTGTATGGCTACACACCCTGGGCTTGGTCCTGTCCTGGGGACGCAACAAATTTCCCTCTTTGCTTAAGCCAGTTGGAGTCGTGTTTCTGCCACTTGCAATAGGAAAGAAGCCGTAATTAATGTGGGAATTCCTCATGCACAGAGCAAAAAGGAGCCCAGAGGCTGCTGGGGTGACAGGGTGCTGTGGGCGGAGCCATCTGGCCTTGGCTGGCGGCTGGGGGTCTGAGCTTCCCAGCTCTGCGCTCAGCGGCTTCACCTGAGAAGTGGCACTCACAGGGTGCCACCAGGCCGTCTGGCTCTGACCTGTGCCCAGCCTGGAGGGAGCTGCTCCACCTCAGCAAAGCTGTGTCCCCTTAAACCTGCATTTGGGCAGGTGAAGGGGCCTCCCCTCCTCAAGAGACATCATCTCCCTGTCCCCGGCCCCTTCCCTCAGTCTTCCTGGGCCTCCTGTTCCCTGCCGACACAGTGTCAGGAAGGAAGGGTACTGCTCTCGTTCCCCCCTTCCTAAACTTGTGACCCCACTCATGGTGCAACAGAAGAGGAGACAGACCCCCAGCCAGACAGACTCACCTGACTGCTCAGCAGCATCGTCAAATTCTACCTGGAAGAAGTAGCCAGTGTTCCAGATGCAGCGACAGGACGCGGGGTCATAGGACACTCTGAGCGGCTGCAGATGGGGGTCGTAGACACTGTCCCTCTGCTGGATGTTGATGGGAGATTGCCTGGTGCCCCCTGACTTGGAGACCTGGCCTAGGGACACAGGGAGAGAGACTCTGACTGAGCCACTGGATGGAGATGGCGGACACAGCCCAGGGCCTGCGCAGGGGAAGTCCCCAGGCCACCCTGCTGCTAAGCCTATGTGCCTTCCCAGGGCCCTTCACTCAGGCGCTCTGGACGCGGAGACTTGGAACCTCCTTCCCGCCCAGAGTGGAGACTCTGCCTGCATGTGCTAGGAGGGCCTCCACCTGTGTGCACTGTCCAGAGTGTGGCCACAGGGAGCCCAGCAGGGGCCTGGGGAGGGCAGGCCACACAGTGCATGGGGCCCTGTCCTGTGGGAAGGGTCACAGGAGGTACGCCACCCGCAGGAGTAGCCTCGGGAGCTCAGCAGAGTTGCCCCTCACTCCAGGTCCACCTCCAAGTGTCTTGAGCTTGATTTTTAAAGGAAGATCCAGGATCAGGAATATTTCAGAGGGGCTGGGGGTGTAGTTCAGTGGCAGAGCGCTTGCCTTGTCCGCGTGAGGCACTCTGTTCCATTCCCAGCACCACATATAAGTAAGCCAATAAAATAAAGGTCCATCAACAACTAAAAAAATAAAAAGAATATTTCAGAAAACACAGAAAGGTTTGTAGGAGAAAAATAAGCTGCTCAGGGCTGCTCCCCCCAGTGGAAGGGCCCAGGCTGCTTTATGGGAAGTGCCCTCATAGAGAGGGTTTTTTAAGTTGTAGGTGGACAGAATACCTGCATTGATTTATTTATTTTTATGGGGTGCTGAGGATCCAACCCCGTGCCTCACACATGCTGGGAAAATGCTCACCACTGAGCCACAGCCGCAGCGCCCCCCCCCCCCCGCCCCCCATTTTTTTAAATGAACAAAATGAGTGAGGGTCCTACTCTGCACGTCATCTGGTAAGTACCAAGAGTTCATCTGATGGTGAAATAACAACGGTGCGATTTGGGGCTTTTTTTTTTTCAGTGCTGGGGATGAACCCAGGGCAAGCGCTAAACACACAGCCACCCCCAGCCCAGGGATTACTTTTTAGTGGTGCACTCGCACTACACACTGCTTAGGCCCTTGCTAAGTGGCAGAGGCTGGCCTTGAACTTGGGATTCTCTTGTCTGACTTCTGAGCTGCTGGGATTCCAGGTGTTTGCTGCCATGGTTTTTAAACCGGATTCTTTAGTGATGATATTTAGAATTTTCCCAACTTTTCATGAATTTAAACAGCTGTAATGAAGTTTGTCTTAGTTCTCTGTACATTCATCTGGATCATTTTCTTTCCTATAAACTCCTACCCACAGAGTTGAGGGTCAAAGGGCAGCTTCAGAAAAATTCTAGAAAACTAAGAATTAAGAATTATAGTCCTACTGGGACCATGTCTCCCACCCTGAAAGTCTAATGGCTAGCGCTGTGTTTTGTTCTTTAACATACTGATGAACTGTTTTTAGGAGGTGGTGTTTAACAAGTAAGCATCAGAGGCCAGTAGAACATATCACACTTTTCTAAATTAGACGTAAAGATTGTAGAAACATAGAGTATTTATTCTGAGATTGTATCTTTTCTACTTTGGTGTTAAAAGTCCCTCTTGGGGGCTGGCGATGTAGCTCCGGTGGTGGAGTGCTTGCTCTGCATGCACAAGGCCCTGGACTCAGTCCCCAGCACCACAAAAATAAACGAGTAAATAAAACAGAAAAGTCCTTCTCGTGGGAAATGGTGGTGGTGACAGTAGGTGGGTTTTCTGCTTTATGTTCCAGTTTTCCCTCCTGGTTTCCCACCCCAGGTGACGTGCATGACAACCATGGTGTCTCTAACCAGAGCGTGAGTAGGCCCTCTGCCCCTTCATATGCCCATGCTTACATGGCCTCTGACACTCTAGTGCTGGGTGGAAAGCCCTGACGTTGTTGGCCACCTGCCCTTTACAGACCAGGGATCTAGCCCCGACTGAGACCCAGCCTTTTCGCGTCCCTGCTGAATGGCTGCCTTGGCTCGCCAGCTCTTGGTGGCTGGCAGTGGAAGCCACCCACCCTGTCCTCCACTCTCCCAAGACCTGAAGTTCCACCATTAGAATCGTGTGACTGTTTCCCTCCTGAGGGGCCCTATTTCAAGGAAAGCTCTGTAAATGAACAGGTGATGTGATCAGTGACCCTCACCCTCGCAGGGAGGCAGCTGGGAGAGGTGGGGACGGTGGGACATGGAGAGTGCACCTAGTGGGCAGTGGCTCTCAGCCTGGGCAGTGAGAGTCCTTCTACAGTCCTTTGGCTCTTCCAAGAGAAGATAAAAATGCAGAATTCATGCGAAGCCTCCAGTGTCCAAGTGCCGTTTTAAATGCTTTAAACGTGCAAGGCAGAGACACTGGGCCCCGAGCCGGCTCTGCCTGCTCCCCGGTCAGCACTCCCCAGATGCCATGTTCTGGAGTGTGGGGACGAGGATTACAGTGTGTTGGGGCGCACCTCTGCAACAGGCCTACTGAGGTCAGCTAGGACAGCGTGCACTGGGACGCCCTGCAACAGGTATGGACACACACTTGCCCCTGCTCTTGCCTCACGCCCCACAGAGACACTGCAGGCCACAGAAAGCGGCCAAGGCTGCTCCGGGGAGCGGCCAGGCCTGTGGTTGGCAGATACATCCACGGGGGCGCCTGTGGCGGATGATGGGACTGTGTAGCAGCCACAGGGACCCTGTCGGTGGCCTGCCTTCTGGCTTCCACTCTGATACAGAGCAACACCAGCAGTCCTGGTCTTCCATGTCCCCACTCTCCAAAGAGCCGTCAGCGCAGCCCACATCCTGACCACACCTGCTGGGGGGCGAGACTCAGCGCAGCCCACCCTCCAGCCTCCACTGCGTCCCAGCGACTTCAGCAGGCAGCGGGCAGTGAGCAGGCCAGGCAGCCCCGTCCAGACCAGCCAAACACGCACAGGAGGCCCTCAGGCGTGGGGAGCCCAGAACTCCTGACGCGAAGACGGGTGCTGTCTGCATACACAGGCCACCAACAAGGAGATGGCTGTGCTGGCCCCAGAGCCTGCTGCCTGGGAGAGGCACGTCACCCTCCACGCCTGCCGGGGCGACACACGGGAACACCCGACGGGCTTCAAGCACTGACCCAGGCCTGTGTCGCCAGGGCCAGCACTGCAGGCAGGCCAGCCTCAGGTACCGCAGCAGGCCCCAGACAGGAAGGGATGGAATAAACCTCTGTCACCTAACACCCACACAGAGCGCCTCCCACAAGGCGGCACGGCCGGCCGAAGCCAAGGTCCCTGTCCAGGGGCCCGGTGTTTGCTCCTGTTCCCTCAGCACCTCATGTCCAGGTGGACTCCAGTTAGCACGCTTCATTCCCGTCTCCCAGGCCTTCCTGGAAGGAGCACTTGCCCACCCCACTGCCACTGGGCTGGGTCAGTGGGTGACCTGCTGGGACAGACGAGATGTTAGCAGGCCTGACTCAGTGTGTGTGCAGGGTGGGACTTGCTGCTGACCACTGTCCCCGCTGCTGGCCAGGAGCAGGGACCTGTCAGGCACACTGGACACGGAGGGCACCCGGCCAGCCAGCAGACCTGGGAGTCCAGCCCAGAAGGCACAGCCAGGAGCCCAAACAGCTGCTCATACGGTGCCTGGCGAGGCCTGCGCGGGGCGGGGCAGGGGCTGAACCCTGCCCTCCCAGGGACCAGACCTTTGACAGGTCGCGTTGGCCAGTCACACCACGCAGACTCTCCACCGTGGCAGGCTTCAGGCTACAGCACAGCGTCACTGGTCCCAGACAGGAACGGCACATGGCTAAGAGGTGGCCCCGCACACACGCCACACAAGACGACCCTAACGCCATTTCTCCGAATTCTGAATTTCCTCTCAAGGCACATCGACAGTGGTTTTTAATCACTTTTAGTCACAAACCACACCCACCCCATGAAATGTTCTGCGTGATACCAAAAAATAAAAACTCCAACCTGGAGGACCGTCGTGTTCTTTGGCCGTCCAGCCCTTGGCTGCTCTCCCAGGAGCAGTGTGGGGACACAGCATAACTGACAGAGTGCTGCTCTCTCCAGCACCAGTGTACAAAGCCGGGTTACAATGGCGGCGATGCCCAACAGCTGCATGCCAGGTAACGCGGCACTAACGCAGGGGCCGCACTCGGCCTGAGCAGCCCTAGCAGCAGCTGCCCTCCAGCGGGTAGTCGCTCGGCCAAGCACTGCCCCATGCCTTCCCAGGAAGTGCCTCACTTCATTCTTCCAACAACGTTGTGCGGTGAAAGCTGTTATTAACTACCTTTTACAGGTGACAAACCTCAGGCTCAGAGAGGTTAGGATGCTTGCCCAGGGGCACACAGCTACAAGGTGGTAGGGCCAGCATTCTGATCTGGTGTTCTGGTGCTGTTGAGGGGTATGCTAAGAGGAGAAGGGAGGATATGTTTGAAGGTGTCTACACTTCAGGCAAGTGTATTTTGAACAGCTTCCAGCACCTGCAATCACACTTCTGTGGGTGAGGAGCAGTGTCCCAGGCTGGCCCAAAGCTGTTCGTGGAAGTCACCTCTGGGAATCAGTGTTGAGAGGCCCGGGGAGATCCACATTCTGCATTAGTGTCTTCCCTTCCCTGTTGAGACCTTAGAGGCAGGTCTGGGGCGGGGCCCAGGTGATGCTACTACTCTAGGGACCCCATGTGGAATGTCCCTGTTGCTGAAGGGACAGGGGGGTAATGAGGTTTTTGCTCCAGATCCTTCTGTGTGGGGTGCAGACGTGGCTCTCCTCTCCATGCTGACTTCTGGGAGCCCCTCAGAGCAGCTACTGACCAGAGTCCTCCTGCAGTTGGACCAGGAGTGCCCAGGGATGGCGTCCCCCCCAGGCCAAGTGCCCCCACTGCAGGCCAAAGCTGCCTCCCAGCGGGGCCAGTGCAGAGCCCAGGGGCCCCTGTGGTTTCCAGACGGGGTTCAACATCAGGTTGGTGTCCCTCCAGGGCAGCTCTGGAGAGGATGGAATGTCCACCCAGAGTCCGGTGGGCACCAGGTTTTCACACGCTCGCCGTGGCCCTGTGCCTGGGACACAGCATCTAGGCATTCGGACACTGAGGCTCAGGGCTGTGGGTCAGCCCCCCGAAGTGTCACTGGTGCCATCTCCAGTGGGTCTGCCCAGGAGCCCCGCCTTCTCTTGCAGGAGCAAGTGAGATGCTGGAGTTAGAACCTATAGCCCTGGACGCAGGCCCTCGGTGCACAGAGGAAGCTTCTAAGTAAGACCAGAAAGAGGAAGGGCCCATCCAAGGTCGAGAGCACTGAGGACCCCTTGTTCCCAGCAGCACATCCTCCTGCTGACCCAGAAAATGGAGGGTAAATGACCTACTCAGGGTCATCAAATGCAAAAGAGACAGCAGAAATCTCAATCCAAGCTGGCTTGCTTGGGACGCTCTCATTTTGGAAACTTTCCTGCGATTCTACAGACTTCCAGCAGCACCTGGGGCGCCTGCAAAGCTACTCACCTGCCTCATTCTGACTTCTCTGGGTGCAGGAACGCTGGGAGCACCAGCGGGCTGGCCTCGCTGCATGACCTTGGGAAGTTCCCCACATCTGCTTGACCAAGAAGGCCACAGCTGAGGGCTTGCAGGGGTCCCTCCCCAGCACTGTGACCCTGAACATCTCTGGCTGTTCCCCAAGGAGGCAACTTGCCCTGTCTGACCACGCTTTGGTCAGGACAGTGAGTGGGGCATACCGCCTCTTTGAGGAGCTCACCCAAACCCCTGAGATGGTTAAATTTCAATCCGTGCCTGTCCCAGATTGTTGTGTGAGATGGTGTGTGGTTTGGCTTGGAGTGCTTGCATGGGGACAAGTGGCCTTCGCTGGGGACACACAACTCAGGTCACTGTGCTCTGGTCTGGTAAACAGCTTGGTGAGTGCACCAGGGAGTTAGAAAACGTGATGGGGAGCTGCTGTGAGCACAGGCAAGGACGGGAGAGCGGGTGGACGGGCAAAGTCCCGGTTCCCTGTGGTATTGACCTTGGTTTGGAGCCACAGGACACTCAGCAGCAGGCACAGGGCTCTGTTGGGTGCGTGAGCTAGGATGGTGGGGGCAGAAGCTCAGGAGTGGGGCCAGCCGCAGGCACAGGGAGACGCAGCAGGTGAGCAGGTGGCCTGTCTGCTCGGGGCTGCTGGGGGAGCTGCGAGGCCCCTTTCCACTAACCAGACACGACTCGATGCCAGTCACCTCCCTGGAGCAAGAGCCCGTGGGTAGCGCCTCTTGTCTCAGCATAGACACCAACCGTGCTGCTCTCAGGCATGAAAGGGTCTGCATGTGGATGGCAGGTTGTTTGGTCACCCTGGCCACATGGCCTGTGACGTTTGATGATGCCAGGCCACAGGAAGACCGCCTGGCGTGCCAGTGTTTGCTCCCTCGGCAGCTCTGTCCACAGAGCTGCTGTGAGATTGCTGCTTCTGGTGTCAGCCTGTGGTCTTGGGGAGGGCGGGGATCCCGGAACCCTAGAGCAGTAAACCTCCAGGATGAGCCAGAGGAAGGGCTGTCACTTGGGCCCTGTGCTTCCAACAGCCCTTCTCACAGCGTGAGCTGTCCTCATACGGCAGAGCCACCTCTGGGCTACTTCTTCTTCCACAGGGGCCTTTGCAAGGGCTTGACTCGTTCACTAATGTCAGCGCCAGTGTCCTGTCTGTGAAGGCCCCCGAGTGCTGCAGGAAGCCCTCTGCAAGCCCTCCTGGGGCTGCAGGCTCAGTGCTTTGTTGAGGCCCAGTTGGCCCAAGCCAGCAGCTGGGCTCTCGCTGTGCTGAGCTGTCAGCTGCCCTCTGCAGCCTGTCCCTGGCCACCCCACCATCCGCAGTCTCCCTCTTTGAGGCCGACGGCATCCATGCAGTCCTTGTGGGTCTGGGTCTTCCTTCCTGCCCCATGGTCTTCCTGGCAGGTCTCTGCTTTGCTTAGAAAATATCTGTCATCTTGTCCCTCCCCTCCTGGCAGGTGCCTCTTACATACCACCTCAAGTGCTGTGGCCGTGCCGACAGAAATCTCTGTCCTGGAAAAGGACGAACAGTGCACATTCAGACCCCAGAGATGTCTGGAGCAGCTTGGAAATGGAGCGCGAAGTCTGCCTTGCCCAGGGTGGACTGCTGTAGTGACCACACAGTGCGGCCCTCTTGTTTCATGCAGGTAGATCTACACCCATAGCCACTTAATAATTTATCCTAATAATCTTTGTATCAGTGCATAGTTCTTTAAAAATGACAGAATATTCCACTGATGTACTGAAATTTATTCAATGACTAGCTCAACAGATGAGAATGTTATTTTGTTTTTGGACTTGTACACGACACTGTCCTGAATATCTCTGAATGAGATTCCTAGCTGGGACACTTATGGGTCAGAGGACAAATATGCTTCAACTGTGATATTCGAGCTGAGTTACCTTCCGGGAGATTGTCTCTCACCCAATCCCTTTGCATTTCAACCAAGAGCTTTCATGTTTACCCAACCGGACACCTTTAAATTCCTGTGTCTACCTTGCATACAAAGTGTCATTCAGTGGGCTTCACAGGTCTATAATTTTCTGCTAGAGTTGAAAATTCTCATGTGGAGTTGAAATGGTTAATTTTATGTGTCAACTTGACTGAGTCGTAGTGCCTAGCACGTTGACCAAATATTATTCTGGATGTTTCTATGAAGGTGTTCTCTATATAGTACCATTAACACTTAAATCTTAGTGGATTTCAATAAAGCAACTTACCCTCCATTATCTGGGGCTAACGGAAACTACAGGGCATTTTGCGATGGAGAAGGGGAGGTCCCGAGGTCTTTCCTTTCTGCTGGTACGAGGCTTTCTTCATCCTCAGCCCAAGAGCTTAGCTTCTCTAGGTTTGTGTTTTCTGAAATGGAGTTTGTGGGCCCAGATAATGTTTCAAAGTGCAGGGAGAAAAAATGGAACTTCTATTTTTATTTTCTCTGATCTTTTGAAATGTTCTGTTTTCCAAGTGTTTCACAGAGCACAGAGACAGAGCACAATCCACCTCGCACCTCACTCGCGAGATGACTCATCCATCAGTCCTCCTTGATCGACGCACAGGCTGGAGAGCTTTCTAGGAAACAACTGAGTGGCCAGGGAAGTTTCGAGCCCACCCTTTGACAGCAGCCCTAAATTTCCCTGCATCCCTCTTGTCAAGGGGCGGTTCATTCTTTTTTTTTTTTTAATTTATTTTTATATTTTATTTTTAGGTGGACACAATCTCTTTTTTTAAATTTATTTATTTTTTTTTTTAGTTTTAGGTGGACACAATATCTTTATTTTATTTTTATGTGGTGCTGAGGATCGAACCCAGTGCCTCATGCATCCAGCCACATCTGGAGCACCTTTTGCTTTTTACTTTGGGTCTAAGTTGCTTAAAGCCTCACTAAGTTGCTGAGGCTGGCTTTGAACTTGCCATCCTCCTGCCTCAGCCCCCTGAGCCATTGGGATGACATTGGGTGCACCACTGCTCCCAGAGAAGTGTTTATTTTTATGTGACAGAAATGGAAATCCATTTCTATATGCAACCGAATGCTCCCCGGACAATCCCAAAGTGCAGAGGGCAGTTACATCCTAGTTAAGAACAAATAGGATAGACCCGCATTGGATTAAAATTTTCCAGACACATGGACATTTCTTGGTGGGTTTGCCGGCTCATTTCTTCTCCCCTGGATTTTTTTCATAGCATGATTTTGGGTGCACACCTCTATTGACTTTGCAGACCACACACCTGTTCCCTCTGCCATCCATGCCCAAGGGATGCTTTGTAGCAGCAATGCTGAAGGATGTAGGGCGCTTCAAGCTGTCACTTGCCTGGCCGAGGTGCTGGCTCAACTGCAGTCTGTCCCACGTTTGAAGGGCGGCAGGGAAGGTGGGAAACCCGGCAGCCAGCAACCCAGAGTGAAGAGCTTCCTGTGCTGCTGTAAGCACTCAGCCTCTCCTTCTGGAAGGTGTGTCAATGGACTGTTGGAGGAAAGGACCACCAAATGGACACATCAATGTGGACACTGGTGTTTCTGTGCATTCAGGCATGAGCTCAGGACAAAGGCTACTGATGCCGGCGATAGTTAGGCCCTGTCCTCTGCTAACTTCCTCTGAGTTTCCCCTGTCCACATGGCTCATCAGTGGGCTGACCCCATTCTCTGACATATTTCAGGCTCAGCCAATCAGGACAGCATTGCCAGGTGACCTGAGCAATGGGAATTTTGCAGAGATTAAGGAGAAACAGACTTTTTCTCTCCAAGGAGATCTCCAAGGAGATTTATTAAGGTAGCCAAGTATGTGTGTCATTGCTGGGGACCCTTCTCAAGACTCTGCCCAGCAAGGGGAAAAAACAGAGTTCAGAGATGGGAGGGATGGAGAGCAGACTGAGATACTTTTATCTGTATCTCTCTCCCCTCACCTGGTGCAAGGGGTTTGGTTGAACCTCCAGGACATCAGCACTAGCATCTTCAGGTGAGGCTTGGGGCAGGATAGTAGATGTCTCAGGGAACCTAGGGAGTCTCATGAGTCATCCCTGCTGAGAGCCGCTCCAGGTGATAGCTGATAACAGGATAATTGACCAGGAAGCCAGCATTTGTTTACCAAGAACAATGAAGCATAATTTTAGAAAGAGAAGGCAATCAGACTGTTCACACCATGTGGGAGCCTGTTCACACCTGGGACCTGAGGCCAGTCAAAAGTGGTAACTGTGAACACTTTCTTAGCAGGACTGTTATTATTAGTCTTTCCCATGGACACAAAGTTTTACAAAAACACTTGGGGGGGGGGTGTGACTGTGCTTTGTGCCTGCAGTCTGCACCTCCCAACAATTTGAAGTAACACACAACCCCCTCACCCTGAGGGTGAAAAGCCAGCAGCAGCTCCTGGTGAGGAGTGACTGAGATGGCGGCTATGGCATGCCCACACAGTCCAGGGGGCTGGGGTCAGCAGGACCAGTCAAGCAGGCTGCAGGCCCAGGAACCGGCCCAAGGCCTGAGGAACTGAACCCTGCTTCTGCCTGAGTCAGTCCGACTTATATTCAAAACGGATGCTAAGCAACAGGATTCTAGTTCACCGGGTTCTAGACCCAGCTTTTCCCCTTTCAGCAGGAGATCTTGCTGACAATTTCTCTCCTTTCTTTGACCCCCCTCCCGGCCTCTGGAGAGGACTGGTCCCTTTTAAACACCACTGTCTGTCCAGCACCCATGGTCCCTTCCTTGGAAGGTCTTTAAGGTGCTTTGCTTTTGCTGTTAAATGCCCAGGACCAGCCGGGGTCTGAGCCTCAGTATTATTCTTGGCCCTTAACCTCAACAGTGGCCAAGGCTCGGTGTTCTTCTGCGAGGCTTATGGTTCGGACAGTGGGGAGATCGCTGGGCCCCAGCATTATTCCAGGGCGCCCTGAACCTGGATGGTCGCAGGGCCTGGGTGCTATTCTGGGTAGGAGGCTTAACCGTGGCGGCTGGATCGGGGCCCCAGCTTTGCCCTTTCTGCACCGCGGGCGGAGTCCAGGCGGAGGACCTGTTTTCCGGGCGACAGGGGCTCCGAGGCCTCTCGTCCGTCGCCAGCACGCGGGGCGGGGACGCGAGGAGAGCGAGGGCGCGACCCCGGCAAGCGCGACTCGGTCACCGCGGGTTCACATTCCACGGCGCACTTGCCCGCCACACAGGAGGTGGGCGAGCACCAAACTCAGGCGGATCCCGAGGCGCACAGCTCAGCCCAGCGCAGCGTTACTACAAGTCCCAGCAGCCCTAGGTGCGGGCGCGGGACGCGGTGGCCGGACTCCGGGGGGACTACAAGTCCCAGCATGCACGGCGCGTACGCGGGGACTACGAGTCCCGGGTCGCTTCGCGCGGGCGGCGCAGGGCATCCTGGGATGTGTAGTCGTCAGGGGAGCCAAAGCCTATTCACTTGGTCCTGGAGAGGATGCACATTTCTCACACTGCCTGCTGAAGCGATTTCTCCAGCACTGGCGAGCAGCCCGGGCGTAAGACCGAGAAGTCGGCGTTCCAGGGAGCCAACCCTTACAGGCGAGAGGGACGCATGCGCATGCTCATCAAGCACCTTCCAGCGCCAGCGCGCGCAGAAGATGCCAGCGCAAGCCCCGCCCCCGAGGTCCCAGACCCGCCCCAGCCCCCTGGGAGGCTGCGCGGAGGGTGGGGCGCGGGTCGCGGGGAGGTGCTCGCGGCGCCTGCGCAGAGCGGCGGCTTCTCTCGCGAGGACGGACGCCATTATCGCATCTCCCCGACAAACACCACGAGAATTCCGCAGCCCACACGGTAATTGCAGCTCCCGCAGCCGGTCGCGCCTCCACTCCCCCTTCCCGCGGGGCGAGAGCGAGAGCGAGATCTCCGTCCGCCCCCGCCCCGCCCCGCCGCGCCAACGGCCGCTAACGGCCGCTCTTCGGGGCCGGACGGGGGCCGGGCGGTGTCCGCCGTCGCGCCCGGGAGCGGGGCGCCGAGCTCGCGGGCCCGCGTCCGCCGCGGCCGAGTCCGCGCGTCCCCGCCGCCCACGGGCCGCGCCCCGTCTCCGGGCCGCCCGCCCTGCGCTGGGGCCCGACCGCGCGGCCCGAGGCCTCGCGTGGGGCCGCCTCGCTTCCGGTGCGGCCGTCCGCGGCGCCGGGCGTGCGCGGAGGGCGGCCCGGCGCCCGAGTGCGCCCGCACGGCGGCATTGTTCTGCGGCCGCAGCGCTCCGCTTCCTGGGCGGCTGTGTCGCTGCTGTTCCTAGCGGCCGCCTCTTCTCCCTGCATTTTCTGCTCCCGTTGGCTCCTTACACAGTGGCTCCTCCGTGCGGCCTCCCCGGCCCGCTACCTCTGTCCGCTTCGGTCTCTCCTCAGCCCTGCCCAGGTGCCGTCCCGTAGTTTCCCTTATCTGCACCTGGCTTGCTTTGACCGTGCCTTGCATCGCCTCAGTGGGAGCCTCTTCCAGGTATTCTTCCTCCCCTTGGAGAGGGAGCCTCTTCCCTCCCTGGGCGTCCTTAGGAGCTTGTCTTAGGCTTTATGACAATTCATAGTGTGCACAAGTGCGTGGAGTCCCACTCGAGTGCTCTTTGACCCTGCTGCCGTCCTTAAGCTCTGGCACTTCTCTGGAGTCGCTTGACAGCTTTCCCCTAACGTTTGGCTCTTTCCTCTTTGAAGAATTCCTGTTAATGGGTGATAAGCATTACATTCACCTCTTGAACCTTGTCTTTACCTTTCATTTCTAGGGAGGACTTCGATTTGTTTTATAATCCTGTTTAAAAAATTTTCCCCACTACTGGGGGTTGAACCCAGGGGCGCTTTACCGGTGAGCTACATCCCAGCCCTTTTGGTTTGTCTTGAGACAGGGTCTTGTTAAGTTGCTTAGGACCCTGCAAAGTTGCCCAGGCTGGCCTGGCACTTGTGATTCTTCTGCCTCAGCCTCCCAAGTCACTAGGGTTATAGGAGTGTGCCATGGTACTTGGCTTTGTTTTAAATATTTTTTTCTACAAACTTAATTTCTAAAAATGTTTGTGTCCTGTTCTTTATTATAATAGACAACTGTTTTATGAATGTGTTATTTCCTAGACGCTGAGAAGTGAGGATTCTTTTAGGTTCTCTTGTGTTTAAATTTCTTGTTTAATGGCACTTTTTTTTTTTTTTTTTGTAAATGTTGGCTTCTTGCCTTACATGGTAGGTCCTCTTCCAATATTTGCATCATTATTGTCTAAGGCAAGAGGAAACTGGCACAGAACCCTGGGTCTGTATGGGGCTGGTTTTGAAAATGGGTGGGTTTCCTCTGGGAGCTTGGTACAGTGGGACCTGGAATTCCAGATTTACACATTTTCTTTGGGCTGTGCATCTTCTCTCTAGAAGTCCTCTTTGCTTGGGGTCTACTCCACCTGTCTTTGTGGGGGCCTTAGCAGAGGCTGACTTTAGGAGGCAGGCCTGGCCCTCTCTGCCAAGGTCTTCAGCCTGCCCATGGGCTTCTGTGGGGTCTAGAGCCCCACTCCCTGTGTTGCCTGGGTTGGATCCTCTGTCAGAAATTAGTGAAGCCTTTTGCTTGCCTCCACATTCTCTTTCTTGTGGGTTTATTATCTCTATTAATAAAAAAATCATTTTAAAAGAATCAGTTGGTCAGTCACTTTGAGCAGGAATTCAAAACTTTTCCTCACCCCACTCTCCTGCCTCCTTGAAGTCTTGGTGATATGTCCACCAGCAGAAGGGAGAGGTGTCAGGTCCATACTTCCTGTAGCTGTCTCAAATTGAGAGAATGGTTCTGGCTCTGCAGACTTGGAAGGGGCTTCAGGCTCAGCTGGGGAAGGTCAGTCAGACGTGTGCCTCAAACACTTCGATTTCAGACTCTTGGCTTCTCCCAGGACCAGGTACACTGGGCCGAGCTGGGCTGGGGGCTCAGCACTCCGCAGTTTGAGGCACACCCGCAGTCAGTGATGGCTACACTTGGAGCATAGCCTCGGTGCAGTCCAGTGAGTCTCCCACGTGCCAATTGTGCAAGATGATTTTAGCTCTGTCTGCCAGAGGCTTGCTAGCAGAATGGTCCACAGCATCGATCAGCATTGCATTGTTTGAGTTTATGAAATCACTAGATCTATGGAATCAGAATTTAAACTTGGTAAAATTTTAATTTCAAGTAATTTTTAGTCATTACAGAAAAATAACAAAACTACTTTGGTCTATTTCCCTACTGTCTTCCCTTGCTCCCCTAATGTTGACATCTTACATAATGAAATAGCCATATAGAAACCAGAAACAATATCTTATTGGGGCTATTAACTGAGTTAAAGACCTTATTCAATTCAGTTTTCTACTTTTTTTTTTTTTTTTTTTTTTATACTGGGGATTAAACCCAGAGGCTCTTATCCACTGAGCCACATCCCCATCCCTTTTTGTTGTATATTTTTAAGAGAGGGTTGCTGAGTTGCTTAGGGCCTGGCTAAATTGCTGAGGCTGCCTTTGAACTCTGAATCCTCCTGCCTCAGCCTCACAAATTGCTGGAATTACAGGCGTGCACCACCATGCCCTTTTTTGTTTCAGTATCTAATACAGGTCGCTACTTATACGTTTAATTGTCATGCCTTTTCCAACCTGTGGTTATTTACCTAATCCCAAAGTATTACCATGGTACTACCATGGTATTTATAAATAAAATAGTGACTATACAGTGGAAAAACTCAGCAGGTGCCACCTGAAGCATACAATCAACTACCAATGTTAACATTACTGGTAATGAGACTTTGATGTCAACCCCCCCATGATGTAGGCCGAGGACACATCACTTCTGGTGCTGGTGCCAGACGTGCAGTCTTGTCAAAACGAAATGTTGAGGGATATTGACAAAACTGACCAGTGTTCCTCACAAGTGTCCTGGTCCTGAAGGTCAGAAACTCAGAATTTTTGGCAAGAAGAGGACCAGGTGATGCAAATGCACATTAACGCTCAAGAAAGACCTCCGTGCCAGGAAATAAAGGCCCAAAACCTTGTTTTGTGAGTTGGTGAATAGGTGCTCAGGAGACATTCTAGATGAGTTTGCAAAGATGGTTTTATTGATGGCATTCGGTATGGCTTATTTGTCTTTTTTCCTCATAGTTGTCATCTGTACTATGTAAATCACCCAACCTTAGTTGCATAAGTAAATTAATTACATGACACGGAAGTCTTTGACTTTTAAACATTCATGTAACTTACAGTACCCCTTCAGCTGCTGAAATCCTGAAAAACATTTTCTCTGGAAGAAAATATTTTTGGGGAGAATATATACTGAGAGTCTCTACAAGAATGTCCAGATAAAAGCTTTAAAAGGTCCTCATACGCATGGTAAATAAAGATTTTTATTGTTTTGCTTTGTGTGTATGATAGTCATAAAAAAAGACACCAGGAACTGTTCAGTAGAAGTGCTATGAACCGTTCTGAAGTGTCCCTTCTGGGGAGGAGTTTTAGGGAATTCAAGAAGCAAATACTAGGAATCACTTGGTTTCAATTCTGCTGTTAAGAAGCCACGCTTGCTTGAGCTCATTTTGCCCCTGGCAGAAACATGCCAGGGTAGGCTGTACACCCTGCCAGCCTGCAGGCATCTGCTCCAAAGTGAAGTCCTCCTCTCATCTTTATCCTTCTGGGCCTTGGCTTTGACTCCATGGGTCTGTTGCACAAGACTGCTCTGCCCACCCCTCTGCCCTTACTTCTCAGGAGCAGAGATACAGAAACACTGATCCCTTCACTTCAATCCCCGGTACAGAGTGAAGTGCTATCCTGTGTGGATGGAATAAGTCAGTGGAGCTTGGAACTGGCCCTGGATCCCAGTGGAGGAGCTAGCATCTCTGCAGCCTGGAGCCTGGAAATATTCTTGAATTAAAATATAACGGAACATTGACATACACAAGCAGGTTGTATGCTTGAAATACTGTAAAGTCATATGAAATTGGTGCCTATTGAATTGACTTCTCTGCATCTCTCCTGTGTGCCTGATCAAGAGCTGTCCAATTTTATTACATGTGCTGGAACATCGTCCCCCATGGTGGAGTGGACAGTGAGATTTGCTTCTTGTAAGGAGCTTCGTATTTGGGAAAGAGAAGACAGAAAAGGCCAAAGAGGGTGAAAAGACTGGGATAGATTTTAGCTAAACCACTGGGTTGATAGGGGGAATGGAGTGCATGTGAACTCAGGCTACTGTTGCCTTTCCTCAGGTGGTTTGTTGCATAGAAAGTGACTGAGTGGGTGGGAAACATGTCTGGTGGGGGCTTCTGCGGACTTGGGGCAGGGCCCTGTGCTGACATAACCTTTTAGTAATAAAGACCTCTGTGCCACCAAGAATGCAGCTGTGTCTTCTAGTGATTTTTCCTTTTTTTTTTTTTTTTTGTTTCTCAAGATGGAAAGTCATCAAATGAAGCAAAGTTTAGTAGGAAATGGGTTTGGATAAAGTGAAGTGAAAACTGTGTGTGCTGTTGGTATTTCCTTGTTGGTATGAACTACGTTTCCTTCAAACGTGGCAGAAAGCTAAGTCATCTTAACCTAAAGACGTTAGGCCATGGTTCTGCTGCCTTCGTGAAGAGCAGCTCTGCAAGCTTGGGCAGTAGCTGGCTAGGCTAGGGATGGCCTTGGGTGTCCACACAGTCCATCCTTTTGAGCATGGCTCATTGGTGGGAGCCAGGGATGGTCCTGGGGAATGGTGCACCACTGCTGCCATGCTACCCTTGCACCTGGATGCCTCCTGAAGATCTCAAGTGGCTCACACCTGCATGGTTTCAAACCAAACCTGATAAGCCTGGGGGTCCTATTTCCAGTTAGATGTTTCTGCGGTCAGCGGGCACAAGCAGCTTGCACATCGTGGTTACACTGCAGAATGGTGACAGTGAGGGACCGCATATAGGGCAGTGGTTCCGTAAGGTGGTGCTGCCTCTGACCTTTGGCTACCTAGGCACACCTGGGAGGTCCACTGGAGAGTGGAATTGCCAAAGATGAAGCTTTCGGTTTGCATCCCTGTCATTAAGCAGTGCCCAACTCTAATAGGCCTTTCAGTTTTAAAACAGTGTGGATTTTAAAGATTTGTAGGATTTAAATAATTTCATTTTTTTCCGCAAAGCAAGGGTTTAATTTTTTATGTTTTATAGTATTTTAAAATTTCACAATTCAGATCTGTACAAAATGCATCCATGTAAGGGAGATAAGCTGAAAGGGGTGAAAGATGAGCAAAAACGTGGGCTCTGGGGCTGCCTCACGAGCATAGTGGTTGACGGCAAGTTCCGTTTGACTTGCTTCGTGAGCTGTTCAGGAGCAGTTGGCCTGCTTCTTTGCTTCACTGGGGCTTCTGTCTATCCACTCTCCATCCAAATCAGGAATTCCTCCCTGTAGCTCACAGGAAGTGAAGGAGGCTCTGGCCCAGCCCTGCAGGAAACAACCCCACTGATCTCCCAGTGTTGTTCCCAATTGATTTGTTCTTCAGTCTCCATGCAGTTTCAAGACTGGGAAGATGCCATCCATGTCATTAAATGCTTGGGAGCTCTAGAGCTGAAATTGAGTAACTGGAGGACCAGATAAGAAAATGTATTTGGCTTGGTCATGACTGAACTCTGCCTTGGAAAGCGGAAGCCAGAATGGACAAGGCTGTTACCCCAATAAAACATTTACAGAAGCAGACAGCTGGCTGAGCCAGGGACTGTAGTTTGTGTACCCCATGCTTTCTACTAAAACCAGTGGGAGCTGGAAAAAGTGTGCCCAGGGTGGGAGTGGACTCGGTGAGAGGCTGAGAGGAGCAACTTGGTGCAGGTGCTCTGCAAAGCCCATTCATTCAGCATGGTCTCCCCCGGACCTCTGCTGTCTCTTGTTACAGATGGTTCTGCCAGTGCCTCCTGCATCCGGACTCTCAACTTGCCATCTTGGGTGGTGGGGCAGATCTGGGGGAAGCCACTGAAACATCTAATTTCTCTGGTGAAGGCGCTGAGAGTATAGGTCATAAACAGTTTCTGTAGGGAACATCTGCCTCCAACATGTCTGTGGCAGCCCTTCTCAAGTGTGATCAGCATTAAGTAAACCAGCTCCCATGGACAGTGCATCCATCCTTTTTCTATCACTGCCTTTCTTTGGAAAAAAGCCCCAAGGTCTCTTAATAGGCATAGGGCTTATATGTTTGTTTTTAATAATTTCAGGCTTTGAAATCACAGGAAAAATGCAAAAACTTGTGTTATAGTCTTTTCCATATTCGGAAACATTAATGTTTTATATTTTATTCATCTACTTGATAGCTCTCCCTCTTTGCTTATATCTTCCCATGTTTTCACCTTGATTCTTAAATACTTAAATGGCTGTTAACTAAAAACAAGATGTTCTCGTATACAAGCTATAATATAGTTATCAGAATCAGGAAATTTATTTTGGTATCTGTTATCTAAGCAGATCTTATTTAAATTTTACTAGCAATCCCAGTGGTGCCCTTATTGCAAGAGAAAAAGGCTCTTCTGTGGATTTTGGATGTGGTTTTCCCCATGAACAGTTGCTGCGTCTCACATCACAAATTGGGCACCAAACTCTCTACAAAATAGGATTCAGTAAAGTTAAAATTATGTAGGTTTATTTATTTATTTGAATTCAGAAGCACCTGACCACTGAGCCACCTCCCCAGCCCTATTTTGTATTTTATTTAGAGACAGGGTCTCATTGAGTTTTAGTGCCTTGCTTTTGCTGAGGCTGGCTTTGAACACTTTGATCCTCCTGCCTCAGCTTCCCAAGCTGCTGGGATTACAGATGTGTGCCATTGTGTGTGGCTTGTAGGGTTATTTATTTATTTATTTTTTGGTAGGTTTATTTTTGACAAACACTTTGGGTAGCCATTTCTGACTGCCACTATCTTGGGAAAGGCTGAGCCAGGTAGTTGGGGAGGCAGAGACTACAGGGTTTTCAAAGTCTGTCCAGGCCATCTGTTGCAGGTGAGCAGAGTGCCCATGGCTGAAAGGAGCCCGTAGGCCAGATGGGCGGATCCATTCCTATTGGGCTGGGTAAAGACCATTTTCCAGGGTGTGTCTGTACAGCAATGGACATTTATTCATCATTTTTAAAAAAAACTCTATAAAGGTCAGGTTTTTACTGGATTAAGGTGAAAAAAGCATTCCTGAGAGGCAGATAATACATTTATATCTCTTTAATAAAAAATAATTTATTTTCAATGCAGCATCTCGATTTCCTTTACACTTAAGAAGTTAAGTAGTAGTTGGTAGTCATCTTAAAATGTTACATCAGTTTCTTGCTGTCATAGTCCAGAGTGGTGATGAGAATTTTCTTGGCTTGGGGGTGCTTTGTCTTCTCCCACTTTGGCTTGGTCCGAGCACCACACTTCTGACAGCCTGTAATCCTGACAACAGTCCTGTGGTCTGTGGAGGGCCCTCCCTCCAAGGAGCCATGTCGCTGTGTCGGGGGTTTGTTGGCTGTGAGAAGGCCCTTCTCAGAAATAGCAGGGCAGTCCCGAGGTTGGTGGGTCGCATATGCACGTGTGGGAAGCACACGTCCTTGCTTCCCACCAAGGACGTCCGTCCTTCTAGCTTCTGTGCTTTCTGCTGCCCTCCTGCAGAAACACAGCATGGGTTTGGAAGTCTGTTCCATTGCATATAAGTGTCCTGGGTTCTTAAATGTCTGCAGAAATATTCTGTTTCATTAAGACACTTGCTATTAGCATTTTTTTTTTTTTTTTTTTTTGTACAGTGATTAAACCCAGGGTGGTCAACCACTGAGCCATATCCCCAGCCCTTTTTATTCTGAGACAGGATCTTGCTAAGTTGCTGAGGCTGGGATTGAACTTGGAATCTTCCTGCCTTAACCTCCCAAGCTGCTGGGATAACAGGTGTGTGCCACCATGCCTGGCTAGCATACTTTTTCAAAAGTTAGAATATCTTTGATACATTTATTTGCTCTGTGTGGACATTTTGACAGTTTAAGATTATCAACATCAGAGCAGATCCAGGCAGTCTTTGGCTTTCTGGTTTTCTGGGCATCTTTTGTGGGAGGGATTGAAAAAGGGAGAGTTTTATTGCGAGAATCTTGAGGAAGGCTGCCAAGACCCAATAGTGCTGAGGCTGAGGCCCTGCTTGGCTCATTGACTCAGGAGGCAGTAGCCCAAGGGGTCATGCTTGTCCTAAGAGACCTGTGTTGTAGGGCCTGGCACTTAGCTCTGTGGCTGGACTGGGGACCTGCTTACACGCTCGTGTCCATTTGCCACGCTGGATCTCCCTCATCAGTTGCCTGTCACATGGACAGGTTAGATGGTGTGAAGTGTACAGCCCAGCTCCCAGCTGTGGCCTGTGGTCCCTGCCTCTGCCTTTGTGCCCATCCTTGTCACTGTTCATGACTGTTGGAGGTAGAGTTAACTCTTCTGGTTTTGTGTTGTCTGGTTGGACTTGCAACCCCCCTGGTTCTTCAGGGGGTCCTGGGGCCTCAGGCTCGCAGCGCCTCCTGGCCCCAGGGAAGTGGCCTGACTGCACGTTTTGTGGTGAATTGTGCTTGGCGTGTTCCTATGCTTTGATTGTTATTCAGTGACACTGTTGAGAACTATAAATCATTTTTAAATGAGGTTAGTTTGCAGTGTTTAGTATGAATTTCTATAATTTTAGGTCAGTGCAAAAAATTACTTTCAAATTAAAAACATTTTTTTTCTCACTCATCTCAAATGATACTTAGGTGTATCATTTGGATCAACCTCACCATCAGCTTTCTTGGGTCCAGGTGGGCTGTGGCCATGTGCCCAGCTGCCTGTAGGGCTCTGAATATTTCCTACTTTATGATGATCAGTTGTTGGCTCAAGAGGCTTGGTGCACTCCTAGTGTGAGGAGCGGCTGCCTGACAGCTGTGGTCTCCAGGCACAGTGCTCTTCAAACTCCCCACCCCCCGTGATGGGCTGGGGCCCAGGTGACTGCTGGCTAGCAGCTGAAGACTCAGGAGGCAGCTCACCTGTGTCCAGTGCACCTCATTCACTGTGCCAGTGCTTGCTGTGGCACAGGGCCAGCAGGCTGCTTGTGGAGGTGCTCCAGACTGCTTCCTGGAGTAGCCAGGTGCTCCGTAATGTGACTCCCTGTAGCTGTGTTTCCAGCTCTGGGAGCTTTGGTTACCCTTGTGGTGGTTGTGGGAGTTCCTGCAGCACTCCTTGGCCACTTACACCATGTGCCCCAGTGCTCTTGAACTCGAGAGTCTTTAGAAGTTGGCATTGGCTTTATTTCAGGTGCATTAGCTTTCAAACTTTGGGTCTAAACCCAAGTCAGTTTATCAGCCCGCAGCTAGCATTTAAAAATAGATGAGCGTGGTTCTGCACATTGCAGATTCCAGTTGAAGTATGGCAGCCACTCTCCAGCTGCATATTGTTGTGAGTGGCATTTGACTGGGCTTAGGTACCTTTGGATGTCATATATAAAGTTGTAAAAAGACCATCTCTGTAGGGTAGTGGGGCTAAGTTTAGCATATGGTGTGAGCTGCAGTTTACCATTTAGTCTTTCAAGCAGTGGTGTGTGACTTCTGCTGATTTCCTTACAACAGGTAGCCCACCAGCGAAGCCGAGCGTTAACTCCTGGTGCGTGGCTGTTTGCCGAAGGGAGGAGCTGGACCAGAGTGATTGGGGGCTGTGGGATCTAGCCCTATGAATGGGAAGGATTCTCCAAGGAGCAGGAGGTCTTGGCAGCTGGGAATGAGGGGTGAGGCTCCCAAGAGGGCTTCAGCATGACTTTTGCATGTGACAGAGAATTGGGAAGTGGTGTAGTGCCTGCCATGAGGATGAAGATCATTATTGAGGTCACTGTTGTGCCCCCAAATACCTGCCATGAAGTTTGGGACACTTTTCTGCTGAGGACTAGAGTCTAGGTGTTTTTTTTTTTTTTTTCCTGGGTGGGGCATAGGGTGTCTGCTCCTTGGTCTGCTGTTGTATTGTGAGAGCAGCCACATACAGTGTACACATAGCTGGCCATGGCTATGTTTCAATGAAACCTTACTTGTGGACACTGGACTTTGAATTTTGTGTAATTTTCATGTCATGAAATATTCTTCTTTTGAGCCACTCCCCCCGACTAACTACTTTTTCCAGTACTAGATGAACCTAGGAGCACTGACTTACATCCCCAGCACTTTTCCTTGTATTTTAAGATAGGGTTTCCTTAAATTGCCCAGGTGGACCTTGAATTTACAACCCTCCTGCCCCGGCCTCTCGAGTAGCTGGGATTGCAGGTGTGTGCCATCATATCCAGCCCCCAACTATTTAAAATTGTGAGCCCATTATTGGCTCTCGGGCTTCATAGAAATAGATGGGAAATGGGTTTGGCTTGTGGACCCCACCTTCCCACCCATGGCCTCAGTTGCCTCTGTGCAGTGAAAAAATGGAGCAAGGTCACATGCAGGCTGGCTGTGGATCTGACTGGGAAGGATTTGGGCCCTACAGAGGAATGGGGCTAATGCTGTAAGTGGAGGATGGCCATAGAAGATGCTGGAACTGGGCTCCACAGGGAGGAACTTATTGAAGAGCACAGTCTGGAAGGTACTGACAGGCTGGCCTGGAGGGCTTGGTTCCTGCTCAGCCATTTGTGGTTTGGGAGGGACACAGGGAGCACACTGTAAATGTGGCGTGCCCTGCAGAGGTGGCATTTACACCATAGAGCCATTTGCAGCCCGGGGCCTTGGCAAGAGTGTTTGTCGATGACAGGTATGAGCAGAGAAGCGGACATCAGGGGAACTGGCAGCAGGGGGACCACCAGTACCTGGCCAAGGTCAGTATTGAAGGCTAGCAGATCAGGAGAGGAACAGGGCCTGCAGGCTTCCTTCCTGAGCAACTGGGAGCCTGGGTGGCATCCCTTTGAGCAGTTCTTATAGGGAAAAGAAGCCAGTGGTCAGGTGAGGAGAGTTCAGCTCTAGGAGGCTGGCACGGACGATCCGAGTGCCAGTAGCCTAGACATGGTTGTCATTTTCTCTGTGCTGCTGTTGGCACTGGTGTCAGGGTGTCGGTGATGGGCAAGATTGCTGTTGCTTGAGCTTGAATCAAGGCTGTGGCCCCAAATTATGTTTGTGTTGTCCTGTTCTCCACTGCCTTGCAGTTAAAAACACTCAGAATGTCCTTGATAAAGTAGTGAAGTCATTCTATTAAGTAAATCTCTCCCAGATCACACACAGCTGAGCAGAAACCAAAGACCCTCCAGTTCCAGCCTGTCGGTAACTTCTGGGTGGTGCTCTTGCAATGAGCTCCTCCCCATAGAGTCCAGTTCCAGCTCTTTCTTTTCTTTTCTTTTTTTTTTTTTTTTTTTTAAGAGAGAGTGAGAGAGAGAGAGAGAGAATTTTTAATATTTATTTTTTAGTTCTCGGCGGACACAACATCTTTGTTGGTATGTGGTGCTGAGGATCAAACCCGGGCCGCACGCATGCCTGGCGAGCGCGCTACCGCTTGAGCCACATCCCCAGCCCCAAGTTCCAGCTCTTTCGATGCCTATCCTCTCCTCAGGCTTTCGCGCTGAGCAGGCCTCTTGATCCTCTGTGATAAGGTGAAGTGTGCAGAAGCACGCCTGCATTCCCAGCGGGTGGGTTTCCAGGACAGGCCTCTGCAGTTGGGTTGCTGGCTTAACCCCTTTGAAAGAAAAATTTACAACCTGATTTTTTTTTCTTTCTTTCTTTTTTTTTTTTACAAAATGATCAGAAGCCTGTCATTTCAGAGAAAACCACTAATGGGGTTTGTTGCAGGTGACATCATTTGAGCTGTTAAGTAAAAATCTTGTTGGAAAGCTTGTATCTGCCACTGTGAGCCCAGCAGTACGCTCAAGGAGGATGTCAGTGCCAGTGTTAATGATCATGATGCTTTTTGGCATGTACAGTGCCCAGTTGCACGAGGGCAGTGGGACAGGTTGCTGAGACCCCCAAGAAAATACCCAGAGATAGCATTATGAGGCACAGGGCTGAGCCGAGAAATGCTTGCAGGGAAGGTCCGGCGGCAGCAGGCTGACAGCATCAGTATCCCTTACTGCTTTGCTGAGCAGGGCCTCTTCTCTCTCAGTGTCTTGTCCATGGTGGCTGCCTGGATGAGTGACGGGTCCTTTTCACAGTACTCTCAGTTCTGCTCCCTCACCAGTCAGGGGTTTTATATGTTAGGCTGCAGGAGCAGGGACACCATCAGCATTGGTTCACTTAGTTTGCTTGTCTGAGCAGCATCCCGAGGAGCAGCTGTCCTGGTGTGTGGGGAAGAAAGTGGCTTTCTACAGTTAACACTGTCTTGTCCTCCTCTCAGTGTACACAAGAGAAAGCCAGCATCCTCCAAGGTAACGGGGTCTGGACTTTCCAAACCAGGCTGCTCTCGTTGTTCCCATTGTCCCATTTTCTTTGCTAGGTTTTTGGGAATAGAAAGGGGGCATCCAGGGACTTGTTCCACTGTCCCCCATTTCTTTAAGGACGATACACTTATGATGTCATGTAACTGCAATATCGGGAAGACCTGCTCAGCAAGTCTTGTGGGTGATGGACACAGGTCACACTTGGGCAAAAGCTCCACTTCCTGTGCAAGGCAAGTGGGTGGACCCTAGAGTGGTCAGTGTGGAAGTTCACCACTGTATTCATGGGTCACACAGCAGCTAGCCTTCAAGGAAGAATAAAAGACTTGGGTTTTGGTGTCTCCTTGTGAGGCTGGGCTTTTGTCACAGGATCAGCCAAAGCCACCCGTCTCAACAGTTTAGAAACAGTTGCATTTCCTTGCTGTTGAACTTGGCATTAAAGAGATTTGTAAAAGTGCAAAGCAATGTCCCTTGATAAAGTTTTGTTTTTTTTTTTTTTGAAACTATAGTTAATTTTCATAAAAAATGCTTTGTTCATTTGTAATATGTTGATTTTTGTAATTCTTATTTATTTTTGTAATAAATAGTAAATATTAAGTAACAGTGCCTAATCAATAGTCTTACAATTTTGTGCTGTAATTTCAAATATGGAATATTGCCAGGGATAAGAATGCAGGCACGGCTCTTTGGAGGCCTCGGTAATTTAAAATGTTGAGGGGGTCCTGAGACTAAAAGGTCAGAGGGTGTCTGCCATAAAGTGTGAAGCCTTTTCATTCATGTCTCTAGATTCTGCATACTAATGTGATCAGGGTTAACTTTTAGCCATACACTTAAAAATTCAACTCCTGCCCAAGCATTTGGAGTTGTGATAATGATCTTTGAACTTATTTGCTTAAATACTTTAATACTTAGGCACTGGGGTGTGTTCCTGTTCCAGAAGGCTGCCGGGAAGTTGTTGTGCACCTGCCACAGCCTGCCCTGCTGCCCTCTGCTTGGCTGGGCACCCTGCAGGCTGAAGCCAGCTGCGGCTCAGGACTGCAGCAGGGCTGTCCGCTCCTGCCCCTGTGGCTCATGTTGAGCACGTGTACCTGTGTCAGGTGAATAGAAGTCAAAGTTTGAAGATTAATCAAACGTTAGGAACATAAGTGGGGAGGACCTGACCTGAGGCCAGTTTGCCTCCTTTCCTGATTTTAAATTTAAATTAAGTGTTGTCTGAAGTTTCCCAAGAATATGTGGATACCCAGGAAAAAGTAGTTCTGGCTTCTTCCTGAGTTCTTCATCCCGAATAGCCAATTACAGTCTTTTTAAAAATTTCTTCCCCATTTCAATCTTAGCATATTCTAGCTCAGACTAATTTTGGGCTAAAAAATTAAGCTGTTTTATACATATCTCCGTTTAATAAAAGTTGATTTCTTTGCTGACTTCACACTGGCTATTTATTTTATTACAGCTCTTATATCACAAAAGTGTTAAGTTGAATGGAGTGGTCTTCCATCTCCCATGTTTCCTTGTTCCTGGAGACATAGCTTTCTAACTGGATGCTTAATGATTTCTCCAAGAGAAAATGAAATTGCTGTCCTTAATTTTTCTGGCATTGTGGACTTAAGCATTCTAAGTCAGATTGGCCAGACGTCTTAAGAGGGAGATGGCATGGCATGAAGAATGGGGACATCGTGTGGTCAGGTGAAGTTCCCTACCATGCTGCCATGTTTCCAGGGCCTTTTGTGTGTTATTGCACACACTGGGTGCCTTAGGTTTAGGATCCCGTCTCTTGTGCTTGGGCTGTTCCTGGCTCGGAGGCTGCTTGCCAGCAGGGAGTTGGAGTTTGTCATCTCTCTTTTGGGTTGGACTAGCAGTAGATGTGTTTTACCCAGGGCACATGGGATGCTTCTCTGTAGACAGTTGCTCCTTCCAGGAGAGCATCCCCAGCCTGGGAGGTTGTGTGTGTGAATTGTAGTTTCTTGTTTTCTGTGGATGTGGCCTCGTTCAGATCATATGCAGCATGGACGCTCTCATCACGGGTTAGTGTAAGAAGAAGCTCCATGAGGAACACCTGTGCTCTAAAACTGGATGGAAAAGAATCCATTTTGTCTTTCCTCCCAGGTGACCTGTGTGATGCTCTTCACTAGTGACCAAGGGTGCCCCAAGGAGGGACCTCCCAGTTTGGAACACGGGGGGTTTATGGAGTTATTTTTTCTTGCTATTTCCTTTCACATAATGAGAGCTGATAATCTGTAGTGTTTTCTTCTTTAACCTTTACTGCTAAAGCTGCTTTGTGAAAAATTATTTCAGGGCTGGGTCTGTGGCTCAGAGGCAGAGCGGTCGCCTGGCACGCATGAGGCACTGGGTTCGATCCTCAGCACCACATAAAATAAAATAAAGTTATTGTGTCCACCTATAATTAAAAAATAAATATAAAAAAAATCATTTCAATTGAAATAGCTTTTCTTTTATTCCTGTTTTGATGCCTTCACAGTTTTATTTTATGGGTTCCCAAAATACTTGAGTAATAGCAAAATTAAAAATATATTTGCAGTTACCTATTTCAGCTGATGAACAGCTACTGTTGTATGTTATTGACATGTATAACAGTTTGTTTTATTATCACTGTTAATAATGGGTCATTTACATTATTTTAAAAAATATTTTTTTAGATATTGATGGACTTTTATTTTATTCATTTATTTATATGTGGTGCTGAGAATTGAACCTAGTGCCTCCCACATGCTAGGCAAGCCTTCTACCACTGAGCCACACCCCAGCCCCTCATTTACATTTTTAAAGTTACCATTTAGATTTATGTAGGTGATTAAACTACAGCTTTTCTTGAAATGAGAACATAGACACAAAGAACTTTGAAGACCTTAATCTATGGTCTTTATTAATTTTTAACTTAATATTCTTGATTAACATGATGATTGTACATATCCATAGGTTCAAGTGTGGTGTGGCCACATGTGTACAGCATGCACTGATGGAGTCAGGGTAGTGAGGGTTCCCCTTAGCGGTGATTTTCCATGGGAATGCTGACACCACACCTGTGCGGTGTGTGACTTGAGCAGAATGTTCTTCTGGGTTCATTGTGGGTATAATAACTGAGTGCTGGCACCTGCACACCCTGTGTTAGGCCCTGAAGAGAGCCACAGGAGCTCCTGCCCCAGTGGGGCTCCCTTCTAGGTGACGGATACTATGATATATGGAAGGTTAAGAGGAAAGGGCCGAGGAGTGGGTGCTGATGGGGCTCAGTTGGGTGTGGTCAGGGGTCACTGAGGAGATGGTGTGGGAGCCCAGGTTGGGACGAGGGACCAGGTGGAAGTCTGGCTGGAAGGGCTTTGTGCTGGGTCCTGCCTGAAGAACTTGGGGGCTAATGGGACGGAGTGAGCAAGGAGCGGCATCCTGAAGGGGACTTTTTTTTTTTTTTTTTTTTAAAGAGAGAGTGGGGGGGAGAGAAGAGAATTTTTAATATTTATTTTTTAGTTCTCGGCGGACACAACATCTTTGTATGTGGTGCTGAGGATCGAACCCGGGCCGCACGCATGCCAGGCGAGCACGCTACTGCTTGAGCCACATCCTCAGCCCCTGAAGGGGACTTATAAGAGTGTCGTTGCCCAGGGCCCAGGAGTGTCCTAAGATCTTTGGAGCTGGAACTGGACTGACCCTTGCTGAATGTGATCCCAGAGCTGTGTTGGAGGCTATCACTGGGCAGGCAGAAGCAAGAGACCAGAAGAGAGCAGTGCGTAAGTCTAGATGAGAGGGGACAGACCTGGGTCTGGACAGGCGGTGGACTGGTGAGATGAGGCCAGAGTCTGCGAGAGGGCAAAGGAAGAACCAGTCAGTACAGGAGGTTTTGACCCGAGTCACTGGGAGGTGAGATGGGAAGAGAGCCTGGAGAGGGCTGCGAGCTCAGTGCAGATGTGCTGACCTGCGAGCGGCCCAGGAGCTATCCCAGGGCAGTGTGAGGCGGACCTGGTGTGCAGCAGCTACAGTTCCTAGCTTCAGAGCCACCAGGCCAGACTGTCAGGTGCCACTGCCCCTGAGCAGAGGGTCCAGCACTGAGTCCTGGGTGCTGCAGCAGGGAGGTAATTCAGGGTCATCAGAAATAGTCATTGGTGGCCTGGGGGGCAGTGCAGAGCAAAGTCCCACAGGAGCAACAGGGAGGATGGAGGATGGAATGTGGGGATCCCTGAGGGAACGGAGCTCCTGGAGCAGAGCAACTGAGGTGGATGGACTGTCATGTGACATCTGGTGGCATAGGCTGCTGGGAAAGATAGGAAAGATAGGAAAAGATAGGAAGATAGGAAAAACTGGTCTGGACACAGAGGTAGCTTTGAAGGTAGCTTTGAAGATGGCAGTATGACTTTCCGGGAGACATGGGGCCAGCCAAGCTGGGTGGAGCAGAGGTAGGGGAGCTCTTGATAGGTCATCAGTAGAATCCATAGGAGGAAGGGGTGGAGGTCTGAAGGGAGTGGAGAAAGTGTGCCTTGGGGTCTAGGATCCCAGAGGTGCCCATGGGCTTCAAGGATGGCTGGGCTTGAAGTGGCTTCTCTCTGTGGCCCTGTGTAGCTGGGCTCTCCCCAGCCTGTGCACTGAGGGGGCTTCGAGGCAGGTAATGAAAGGGCTCTCAGGTTCCTTATGGCTTGACACTGTTGGCCTCATCTACCACTGTTTTGCTTTAGGAAAAGAGTTTCACAGGTAACCAGTGAAAAAATTGCTTATGGAAACTGAGTAGGTTGGAAGGTAGAGCACCAGGGAGGGAGCTCCTGCTGGCTGTGCCTCTTCCTGGCGGAGGCCTTGGAACGTGGGCACTGCATGCAGTTGCTGTGGACTTGGGACGCATGTGCAGTTGTTAGGGAAAGGATGGGTATTGTGTCATATGTGCTGCTCTGGAACTCTCCGTTTACATTTCTTGGTACGTGCAGTTAAGTCAGTCTGTTTTGTTCATGACTGCGGTGAATGGCTGTGCCACCCTTGACTTCACTGTCTGCTGCTGTGGAGCATTTGGGATATTGCTGGGGGCTGGGGGTGCCCTTTTTTCCACGTGTACCCTGGGAGATGGAGGTTCCAAGGAAAAACTGTCTAAGTCTTTATTGAACATTGATCTCAACCCAGCTGTTTTATTATATTAAGACTGGACTATCCCCAGGACTTCTGAGAAATGACACATTTAATTTGCCAAAATGGCAACCACAGGCATTACTCTGTGCCAGTTTTTTTTGGGCTCATTGCCTTGGTTTTTCTATTGAAACCTTCACTGTTAACAGAATTTTAAATGACTCTTTATCCTGGCAACAGAATCGTTTTGAGAAAACAACTTGGATAACAGTGGCGTCCTCATTTGGAGGAGGTTAGGATACAGGGTTTTATGGTGAGTTCACAGTATTTTCTTAAGCCACTTGCAGAGCTTTTAGAAACCAGGGTAAAGCTTGCATTGGTCATTTCAAAAAGGTTTCCCCTGGCCCAACAGGTATTTAACATGGAATGTGTGGACCCAGGCCCATCCGTGAATGTGATTCCAGGGCTAACATTGGTTTTTTTCTTTTGTTCTTTCTTTTTTCTTTGCACATGCTAGGTAAGTGCTCCACCACTGAGATATATCCCAAACTCTTTTTTTTTTTTTTTTAAAGAAGTTTTATTTTGAGATAGTGTTTGACTAAGTTGCCTAGAATAACCTTGAATGTATATCCTCTTGCCTTAGCCTCCAGAATTACTGGGATTATAGGTGTGTACTACCAGGCCTGGTTTAAAATCACAGGTTGGTTATTCTAATTTCTTATGAGGATGTCCTGGGGTAGATAGCCTAGGACAGTGGGCAGTCCCGTGAATGCGAGGGCCCGAGCTCCTCCTTACGGCTCCCCCACCCTTCAGCTCTTTTGTCCTATCCTCATCCCAGGCCTGGAAAACAGCTGAACAGGGTATGGAGAAGTGCCCAGGCCACATGCCAGTTCTTTTTTGAGGTGGTTTCCAGAGGTTTCTGTCTCTGTGTCCCATGATCACAGCTTGCTGTAGGGGAGGCTAGAGGTGCATCTGTCTGGCCTTCTGCCCTGCTTAGGGGTCTTCATTGGGGAGCAAGGGGTAGGGGTACTGGGATAGGCAGCCTGCAGTTGTGGTATTTGTGTAGCCTCTGGAACTTGGTAAAACTTTGCCTGTCTTTTGTGCTTTTTCTCAGAAAAGAGTTTATATCGTCTTTTAAAACATTAAAAAAAAATATTTTGAAAGCAGCCTGTGACCCTAAAATGTCTTAAATCCACCAATGCAGCATTTGGTGGGGTGGCATTATCTGACTGAGGACTGCTGCCTTCATCAAGAAGTATAGTTTATCCCTTAGCTTGTCTTGGCTTTGCTGCTTCGGTTGGAAGAGAAGACAGGATTTATGGCATGTGAGGTATGAATCCTCAATCTGACTGCCAGGCAACCTTCCCTCAAGTCCTGTCAGGGGTTAGCACCATCACACACTGGGCCTGGAGGCTCACCTGGGTCAAGCAGGGTGGCCGCTGTCTGACCCCAGTACCTGGAGCTGGTTACCGGGTAGATGGCCGAAGACAGTCCCATCGCCAGCCTTGGGCACTGCAGTTTGGAGACTACCATGGTATCTCCTGGGTGGCCTTTGTCACCTGTGGAGAGGTGATGTTTCGTTTGTGTTGTGCGTTACTAGGCACACAGAAGGCTGAGGATGCCACTGGATGACGTCCTGTGAGCTCTGAGTAGGCTTGTGACCTTTTTTCTATTGCCATGAAGGAAGGAAATTAGCTCTTTGGCCTGTGTGCAACAAATATTTTTTCCTAGTTTGTTTGAATTTTCCCTTTTAAAATGTCCTTTTTATTGAGTATGATGCAGACATATTAGAAGAGGGAAGGTGGACTAGGACGCCTCCTAGGCCGCGCATGCCCCCATTACTACCCAGGCCAGGAGCGTGTGGCCGGCCACCCTTGCCTTGGCATGCCCTTGCTTCTGTGGGACAGCACCTGTCTTTAGAGCTCCACTACCCAGGTTTCTACTCTTCAGTCCTGTAGTTTTGTCTGTTTTTGTTTAATGTTTGAAGTCTCCTTTAATTTCTGCACGCCTCTTATTATGGTGGGATCTAGAACATCCCCCAAAGGCTCACGTGTGGAAGGCTTGGTCCTCAGTGCTGACATGTTCAGGTTGGCCTCTTGGAAAGTGATTGGATCATGAGGGCCCTTATCAATGGTTCAATCCTTTGATGGATTAATAATTGATGGCTTTGATGGGAGGTGGTGGAGACTGTAGGGGCTGGGGATCTTGTTGGAGGAAGTAGGTCACTGAGGCTGTGTCCTGGAAGAGTGCATCTGCTTCTTGCTGTCTGCTTCCTGGCCACTGTGGGCAGGGCAACCTGCCTCCCTTCCACCCTTCCACCATGATGTTCTGCCTCCCTCAGGCCCAGAGCAATGCAACCAGCTGACCGTGGGCTGGACCTCTGAAACTGAGAGCCAGAATAGACCTGTCCTCCCCTGAGTTGCTTTTAGGGGTTTGTCACAGCAGTGAAAAGCTGACCAGTGCATCCCTGGTACTCCCCACCCCAGTACCGCTTAGCGGTGGTTTAATGGTTATTTGTGGCATGCCCCCAGTCTGGGTTTGCTTTGCTGTCTGAATCTCTGCAGTGTTGTTCAGCAAGTTCTCTGGACCTCTCCATTTCCTGTGAGGGGTAGCATGGCTGTTCCACCACTTGCCATGGGTCACTTCTAGTACGCCATGTAAAGTACTTTGTTGAGCTGAGTGCGATGACACACACCTGTAGTCCCAGTGGCTCAGGAGACTGAGGCAGGAGGATCGTGAGTTCAAAGTGAGCAAAAGTGAGGCACTAAGTAACTGAGTGAGACTCTGTCTCTAAATAAAATACAAATAGGGGGCTGGGGATGTGGCTCAAGCGGTAGCGCGCTCGCCTGGCATGCGTGCGGCCCGGGTTCGATCCTCAGCACCACATACCAACAAAGATGTTGTGTCCGCCGAGAACTAAAAAATAAATAAATTCTCTCTTTAAAAAAAAAAAAAAAAAATACAAATAGGGCTGGGGATGAGGCTCAGTGGCCAAGTGCCTGGAGTTCAATCCCTGGTACTCCCACCAAAAAAAAAAAAGTTCCTTTGTTGAAAATGCATCAGTGCTCCATCCTACCGAGCACCCTGGCTAGCAGCATAGCACACCAAGAGCAGTGGGAACCTTCAGGGTATACACCTTGGCTGCCCATCATCAGTAGAAAGTCAGGAAAGACCAGTATTTGAGTGTGGTTCCTACTGAGTGTGTGTTAGAAGCATCAGAAAGTTAAAAACAGTGAGTGAAACCGCTATAACTTGGAGCAGTCTCTTTAGAACTGCAGAAGGGGCTGGGCTCAGTGGTACAGCGCTTGCCTTGCAGGTGTGAGGCCCTAGGTTCGATCCTTAGCACCACATAAAAATAAATAAATAAATGAAGATATTGTGTCCATCTACAACTAAAAAAATAAAAAACAAAATGTTTTTTTTTTTTTAAAAAAGCTGCAGGAGGTTACTGAGAGCCAGTGTTCTGTGTGGTGAGCTTCCATCTGGGCAGTGGTGTATTCCTCACTAATGAGGCAAATGATGTTGGTTTTCTTTTTTGATATTACCAGCCCTGCCTTTCCAGGGTCCAGATTCCCAAATTATTAGGAATTGCAAAATTATGACCATTTCTTCTTCATTTCTCTGCTGTGATAATTCTGTTCAGAGGAGTGACACAATTTGTATAGGAAAACAGGATAAACGCTTGATATATTATTACTATTTTTTAAAAAAATTATGCTTAGTTCCCCAGTACCCTCCAAATTAATGAATTTAAAAATATTTCTATTTAACCCCATTGCAACTATCATCCTTATTGATGGTCAATTTGTTTCCCCTTTGAGGAGGACTGGCTTCTTCTCGTTGGCCCCTGAGTCTTTCTTTCTTTTTTTTTTTTTTTTAAAGAGAGAGTGAGGGGGGGCGGAGAGAGAGTGAGAGAGAGAGAGAGAATTTTTAATATTTTATTTTTCAGTTCTTGGCGGACACAACATCTTTGTTGGTATGTGGTGCTGAGGATCGAACCCGGGCCGCACGCATGCCAGGCGAGCGCGCTACCGCTTGAGCCACATCCCCAGCCCCCCTTTAGTATTGTAAATATGTTAGTTCATTCTCTTCTGTTCTGATGTAAGCATCTAATTTTCTTACCATTACTAAGTCATTTAGTCTTTTGCCTGGATGTGTAAAGAAATTTTTGAATAGCAACGGCTTTTGGGAGAGTTTTCTTTTTTTCTGTTGCTGTTTCTGGGAGTTGATGGGGCCTTATATTTTTCTATCACTGAGCCGCCCCTGGCCCAGGAGAGTTTTCTCGTATTGCATTTTTAGTATTTCATTTGATGGCTTTGGTTTTCGCCTGTAGAGTCTCCTCTTAAATGCATGTTGGATCTTTTTTTTACTCTCTTCTGTGCTACCTTTTCTTAAAACCTTTTCATCTATTTCTCTTCTTTACATTCTTAAAATTTTATTCATTTCTCTCCTTTTTGTATTTGTATTCTATTGTGTTATTTGCTCAGGTTCCTTCTAATCTAGACTTTCTGAAACTACTTATTTAGATTTGAGTTGATAGACTGTACTTGGGATAATGTGGCCTCATTTCTGTTTTTGGAAAACAAAGTCTCTTGAGGCCTAATCCCAGTGCCATGTGGTGTGGGAGCAGGCATGGAGGGTCTGCTTAGGAGACATTCTGGACATGGGACCAGAGGTCACATTGGAGACCAGTGGTACTGTGCAGCTAGGACACTGTCTTTCTGGGGTGTGGCAGTCAGAGCAGGCTGAGGCCTGTGGGGAGCAGGTAAGGGCAGGAGGTTGCAGGAGGTTGCAGGAGGCAGGTGGGGTGAGGTTCCCCAAACCCACACTAGGAAGCTGGCTTTGAAGGTGACCACAGAGTGGAGTGGGAAAGTGAGGCTGTTCAGTGGGGTTGGGCCTGCCCTTGAGAAGAGAGCCCGAGTGGTGCTGCCAAGCTGGGTCTATATCTCAGAGTGGGCCCTGCGTGGTCCTGGCAGGAGGCATCCTGTAGTTCAGACCCACAGTACGGAGCTCCCCAGCACATGTGGTGGGAGTTTGTTGGCTCACACGTCATACTCGTTAATGTTCCTCTCTGCTTTCTTGGTTTTGTTTTGTAGGTGACAGACACCCAGCGCCCTGTGAGCTGGACCCCTGCTTGTGGGCCGGCCTCTCTCTGCTCCTTCTGGATGATGTCAGAACAGGACCTAGCGGATGTGGTTCAAATCGCAGTGGAAGACCTGAGTCCTGATCATCCAGGTACAGAGCTGTGGGACAGTAGGTGAAATATTATTTTCTTTATTCCAGTAGTTTTCTTTCTTTTAAACTAAGCAGAGGCAACAGTGATGCATGCTGCATATGAGAATTCAAGTCATGGGGGCTGGGGCTGGGGCTGGGGCTGGGGCTGAGGCTGAGGCTCAGCGGTAGAGCGCTCACCTAGCACGTGTGAGGCACTGGGTTCAATCCTCAGCACCACATAAAAATAAATAAATAAAATAAAGATATTGTGTCCAACTACAACTAAAAAAAAAAAAATTAAAAAAAGAGAGAATTCAAGTCATGGTGGGTGAACAGTCAACCCTCCTTGACTCACTTGACCACTCTGGCCCCCAAGTCCCTTCCTAGATGTGCGACTACCCAGCACCTGCCCTCTCTGCACATCCTGCCACCTGCGTGCACTCTCTAATAGGCATGTGGGTCCACCATGCGAGCCTGTGGCTCTTGTGTTCCACACCTTTCTATCTCCAACTTGCCCTGGGTAGAGGCTGATAGTTTGAGCGACTGTGGAAGCTGTGTGTTGGTGAGGGTGAGTGAGGCTGGTTCTTCTTTTATCAGCCATGTGGTGTTCTATGTGTGGACATCCCCTGGTGTGTTGAGCTCTGCCCTCTGGAGGGCCATTCCATGCTACTTGCTGCTTTTCTTTTGTGTGCAGTCATGTAGGGAAGAACCCTGCACCTATGTCTTAGCAAATGTTTTTGTAGGGTAAGTTCCCAGAAGCAGGATTGCTGAATATGTTTAACTTTTTTTTGTTACCAGGTATTGAACCTAAGGGCACTACACCTCCAGCCCTTTTTATTTTTCATTCTGAGAGAGGGTCTTTCTAAGTCTCCCAGACTGGCCTGGAACTTACAGTCCTCCTGCCTCAGCCTCCCGAGTCACTGGGATCACAGAGTGTGCCCCTGTGCCTGGCTTGTATATGTTCAGTGCTTTGGTAACACACTGACAGATTTTCCAGAACAGCTTGACTGGCTGTGCTGACAGTGCTTGAGCACTACCTTCCTCTTGTCTGCTGAGCAGGCACTTCCTGTGTGAGACTGTACTGTGAGGCCTCACCTCTATGTGAGCATTACAGGAGTCTCCTCTGAAGAACCTTTGCCTGTACGTACTCATGCTGTGTGCGTGCAGCTTGGCTGGCTCAAAGTGACAAGAGCCATTCTTGAGGAATGTTACAACTCAGAGCAGTTTTAGTCTTGTGAGAAAGTATGCTGTCTCACTTACGTGGTGTTGAGGTGTTAGTTGGAGAAACTCCATCTGGAAGTCACTGTGGTATGGAGGAGCTCAAAGAGCAGAGCTGGGGGTGTGAGAGCAGCCATGGGGTGCTGTTCCCCAGTCATTTGACTCATTACAAGATGCACCATCACTACACCTACCAGTTTTAGAAATGTCCATTCGTACCTGGCAGGTGAATGACTGTTTCTTTAGAAAACACATATACGTACTGCAATGCTGTGAAGAAAAAGGTTCATCACCTGTTTTCAGCAGCTTTGAATATTAAAGTTCCGACAGTTCTGCCTCCCAGGTAATCTTTTTGTAGAATATGCCCAGAGAAGGCTGGGGACCCTTTCATCCTGGTTGTGTCACATTCTTGTTCCTTAAATGATGGGAGGTGCAGTTCCTGGCCTGTTTGTGAAGCTCCTCCTGTGTGCAGAGGCCCTGCGGTCTGTCTGCACATGGAGCTTGCCACCTCTGGTCCAGAAGCATGTGCACACACCCTGCAAATGCCCTGCATCCCACGTCTGCATCCAGAGTAGGTTCATGGTTAAGATTCTCCCTCACCAAAAAAATGTGACCCTTGTAGAGCTTAAGACAGAGGCAGTCCAGTATGAGCCCAGTTGGCAGGCAGGGTGGGCGGAGGCCTGCCCTGGGTGTGGCCAGTGGAGATGCTATGGGCATTGGAACCAGCTGTTGGAAGTGAGGGAGCATGGATGAGTTCATATGGGAACGTGGGGCTAGCCTGAGAGTGCTTGCATTGATTTAACTCACATGCCTTGGCCACACGCGTACCATTAACTTCCTTGAGACTAGGAAATGCAATCTAGAACATTCCCAGGAGTGAGAAGCAACGATCATACTGAAGAGCTTTGTGACTTTTCCATATTACCTTCTTATTACTTTTGAATGCCCCACAGTATATAAATACAAGTTGGATTGATTCGGCATCGGGCATGTGTATTAGTTTTTCTGATGCTGTGTAACATGCTGCTTTTAGATGGTGTGTATGTTCTCCCAATTTTTTTTTTTCCAGTAATATTCAAGACAAAGATTTCTAGGTTCCTTTGATCTTGCATGAACCTACCACATGTTGTATTTTACCTTTCTGAAAGTATGTAAGATCGTTGATTTCATCAGGCCTGTTGTTCCAGTTGATCCTGATGGCTTTAAAATGAACAAGGAGTCGTTTTGTTTAATACTGAAGGTAATGCATGTATAATTGTAAAGAGCAATGTGTGCAAAGATAGCAAGTACAGTGGAGAAAATAACTGCCACTTGCAGTCCCACTCCTGGTAGAAAGGTCCTGTGGGAACGCTGGCATGTGTACCTCTGTTCTCCAACTAGAACACTGCCTGTGACATACTGGCTTTGCTGACCTTTGCTTACAGCTGTGAGGTACTCCGTGTTACCAAGGGGCATACATTCATTCTTAATTTCTGTAGTTAAAAAGAAACCAACTGTGTCACCCCTGACAAGTCTCTGAACCTTTCTGGAATTTAGAAGGTTAAATAAAGATCACCAGGATATCTCCATTCCCCCAGTTCTGGCATTGCTGCCAGTTTTCAAGTGAGAGTAAGGAGGCTTCAGCTAAGGTCCGAAGAACCCTGACTAACCAGGCACTCACCGGCATGGGCTTTCCTTTTTGCTTTGTTAAGTGAGAACTCTGCAAGGCTGGAGTTGTGTGCAGAAACTGAGTGGGTGGCCAGTTCTGGGCTCCATGAGAGCTGGTCCTTGGCTCCAGACCCCTTGCTTCTGCACACTGCCCTGGCCCCAGGCCTGCTGGAGCCCGTGGTGCTTGAGTTCTGAGGGGGGTCGTCTGGAGTGCACAGACCTGAAGGCACGGGTGCTCTCCCTGCTGTTGAGGTCTGGGAGGAGTACTCGGCATGTGTAGGGGGCGGTGGGACTGAGAGGCCTGTGCACTGTGTTCTGAACATACCCAGGCAGCGGCCCTGTGCAGAAAGTGCAGGGAGGAGTGGTCTGTTACAGGGGTGGCTCTCTGACTGTTGGGGTCACATTGTGAATGGCTGTGAGTTCCTGCTCTTCTGGGATTGGCTTTCTAAGCAAGGTGGCATCTGAGGGCTGGACAGGATAGCAGTGGGTGTCTGTGGTCGAGGGGGTTGGTGGTTGGTGGTAGTAGAGAGGTGGTTGGGGTCAGTCAGCGCCACTAGAACGAGGGCCAGTCTGTTCACCCACCTGACTGCACAGTGTGGCTGTGTTCCAAAGAGGGCGGATGGTCTGCGGGCTGCGCACAGGTGGTTCTGTTTGTGAGCTTCAGACTTGTGGCCTTTGGCTGTCAGAAGTGCCACAGTAAGGGCTGGGGTTGTGGCTCGTGGGGGAGTGCTTGCCAGGCACGTGTGAGGCCCTGGGTTGGGTCCTCAGCACCACATATAAATAGATAAAATAAAGGTCCATTGATAACTAAAAAAAGAAGTGCCACAGTTAACATACTCACGTGTATGCATATATGTACTTGTAATGTGTTTGTGGCATGTTGCGTGTATGACAAGTGTTCTTACATACTGGCACTCATTTCTATTCAGAGTGCATCAAAGACAGTAACCCAGAGCGCTGTCCCTGTATTGCTGAGATGAGGAGAGGTGCAGACAAAACTGCAATTAGGTGTCCTTGCCCCTTTTTCCTATGAGCACGTGTCACAGGTGAACCTGTAGAAAGAGGTTGGAGGAGTACACCAGGGGCGCTGGGGGTTTCCAGCAGCACCTGCAGTGAAGTGAGCAAGTGCTCTTGGCATAAGGCCCAATAAAATGTGGACTGTGAACTTCCACCTGTAATTGCACAGTGTGAATGCTGAAGATGGAGTAGGTTTGGAAAGAGGACTGGAAGTGTGAGACAGATAGAAATGGGGTTTGCAGAAATGGAGCGGTGGTGGATGGTTTTGGCCTTTGCCTCTGTGGTTATCTGCAGTACAGTTTGTACTTGATTTTAGGTGTGAGGAAGGGTGTTGGGGTGTGGTAGTAGGCCTGGAATTTGGGTTGACTTGCTTAGCCCCAGGGAGGCTGTGATGACCAGTTACTGGTGGGTTGCTCCCGGCTGCAGCCACATTGTAGAGGGGGGCTTCTGCATACGGCAGTGTGTTGAGGCTGAGCCATTTTTTTTGATTTGGAATTATAGATATCTGACAAAACCTTATTTTAAGGTTGGAAAGAAATGTAATTGAATGGTTTTAGCATGTCAGCATTTACACAGGTGCTCAGGGAGCACTGGCTGGGAGGCCTACAGTTGGGTGGCAGGGTTACCACAGGTTAGGATGGACCTGCCTAGGTGTCTTCAGTGTTCTTTGGGCTTAAGGAAGGCTCTGGGTGGTCGCCTGAGACTTTACATTGCACCAGTAAAATGTGAAGCTGTCAGTGCTATGTACTGTCTTCATGTTAAAAGACCTCTAAAAAACTTTTCATGTTAAAGTGTCTGTGTCCGTCATTGATTTTTCAGTTGTCCTGGAGAATCATGTAGTGACAGATGAAGATGAACCTGCTTTGAAACGCCAGCGGCTAGAAATCAATTGCCAGGATCCCTCTATAAAGGTAAAAATATGCATATCTTTATGTGTATTGTGCCTAAGTGTTTTGTGCCATAATGGGGTGGCTTGAAACAACGGAAGTTTATTCTTTCATACTTCAGGAGGCTAGAAGTTCAAAATTAAGGTGTGGGCAGGGCCCCGCCCCCTTTTCCAGCTCTGGGAGGCTCCATTCTTGCCCACATCACTGCAGCCTCTGTCTAGGGCCCACCCTAATCTAGTCCAGGGAGGTTTCATCAATTTCGTTACTTTTGCACAAACCCTTTTCCCAGTGAAGACCTCATTCATGTGTTCTGGGAATTGGGACGTGCTGTTTCTGGGAATCATTATTTAGCCCACTACAGAAGAGCATAAGGCCATTTCTTAGTTGGAGAGAGTAACTGCTTTAGACTGAGGCATCTTCCTGTGGATCCATAGGCCTGCTTTAGACAGGGGAAGATGACCAGCGCTGTGGCCATGCTGCCCGTTGGTGACAGATGGCTTTTGTGTCTGTCATTTAAGTCCCCACATCCTGAAGTTGGAATCACTCAAGAAACTGTTTTTGGATCTTTGAATTTGCCTGTTTGGTTCCAGCATTTGTAGCGTCAGAGGCTTGTGTGAGGCTCTTTGGGAGCGGTGGATGTGGAAAGTGGTCCTGTTCACACACTGCGTCTACCCATGCTGTGTCTGTAGAAATGCTCCCTTCATTTTGTTACCAAGGAGTCTGAGCTTAAATGGATGGTTTAGATATACATTCACAGTGAAGTTTCTACTTCAGACTGATGAATAGAGAAGGTGGTTATGTTAGTAACACTGTATTATTTTAAAATAAAGGGTCTGGGGTTTAAGCGAAGTTTAATTTGTAACAAAAAACATGTTCATTGTTGATAATGTAGAAATGCTTAAAGTAAAAAGCAACGCAGGCCACCTCAGTTCTGGTGTGCCGCAGATAGGCCCTGGACAGGCAGGAGGCCGGGTCGTCCTTGGGCACTGCTGCACACGCATAGGCTGCTGTGCTGCTAAAAGCCCAGGCTGGCCCAGCCAGGGCCCTGGGCTGTTAATGAGAAGTTTTGAGCTGTTTATGGCCACTGTCGCTTCCATGTAAGAGATATATTTAAAAATACTCTTCCGTACTCTTTCTTCATTTTGTTCTTTGGTAAGTAGTTTTATTACTGTGTCGCAGTGATTTTTGCCAAAACCCCAGGCAGAATTATTTATAATTTAGAATTAAAAAAATGTGGCTTTACTATGTTGAAAGAATGGAAGGCAGATATTTGATGTCTTCAAATTATAAAAAAGAGTGGGGTTGCTTTTATCTCAAGGATTCAGCCACAGTTGGTGCCCATGATGATGCCTGTCTCCCCTCACACTGACATTGCTTCTGCATTGGTGATGGCGTGTTGGGGGTGGACCCTGATGCCCATGGCTTATTTCCTCTTGGACACTGCTTTAGCGCCTGCTCCAGTAGAGAGCAGTTGGCATTGGGGTGGATTTAAACAGTTTCTAGGCCTTTTCCTTTGCACAGTACACTCTTTTTTAGGTAGTGCTGGGGGTTGCACCAGGGCCTTACCCTTGCTAGGCAAGAGCTCTACTGCAGCCACAGCCTAGCTCCTGCACAGCGCACTCTTGAGTGGAGTCTTGCAGGGAGCATGGCTGAGTGGAAGTGAGGTGTGTGGACGGTGGGAGCTCCTCACTTCCTGCACACCTGGGCAGGAGGCAGAGGCACATGCTCTTCAGAGCAGCTCAGCCTGTTGAAGGTGCTCTGTCAAGAGTGTTGGTTCTCGGGGGCTGGGGATGTGGCTCAAGTGGTAGCGCGCTCGCCTGGCATGCGTGCGGCCCGGGTTCGATCCTCAGCACCACATACAAACAAAGATGTTGTGTCCACTGAAAACTTAAAAAAAAAAAAAATTAAAATTCTCTCTCTCTCTCTCTCTCTCTCTCTCTCTTTAAAAAAAAAAAAAGTTCCAACAGACTGGTCTGTGTATAGTCTAAAAACAGGAGCTTCAAAATATTACCAACTTTAAAAAAAAAAAAGAGTGTTGGTTCTCTCCACCCAGGTTTGATATCAGGAGTGTGACACAATGTATGCTACTGCTATACTTTTGGTATTCTGTGATTGCCTCCAGCATGTGGGTCCTTCCACCTACCTGTGCCTCCAGGACCCACGTGCTAGAGGCAATCACTGCTGCTTCCTGGCCTATCTCCTCCCTTCCAGTGTGTCCACTTGGGCACTCAAGCCTTCAGTCACGGCCGACTAGGAGAAGGAAGAGACGAGACCATGTTCTTCCCATTCTTCGCTATTTTCAGTGTTGACCACTGGGGCCCTGCCACTAACCAGCACCTGAGCTCCAGTTTGGGGATCTCTGTTGCTGGTGGCTCCTAGCAGGGTGGCTGGTGGAGAGTAGAGTCCTCCTGCCTGTCCTGTGTCTATCCTTTCTGGGTGTGGAGCCATGCAAGGTGGTGCTGACTCGTTGGCCTCAAGACATGTGGTGCTGCTTGTGCTAGCCACCAGGTGGCAGGCTTGCCATTCCAAAATTCCACAGGAAGGTGGCGACTGGACTCACATCAGAGCACATTGCATCAGTCATTTTTTCAGGGCAGCTGGCATGATATGGGTATGCAGGGCTTGTGGTTTTTGGACCTTTCGGATGTTACATGCAATCTGTTTTCATTGTTAGTTTTCTGTGTGAACTTACTAATACAGTAACATGTTAAGGACCCCATAAGTTGTTTATTACATGGGTTTGTGCAAACTGAGAATTTCAACTGCACATGGAGTAAAACCATGATCAGGGAGACGTGTTTCTGTTGCAGAAGACTGCACTTGTTACATGCTTCTGGAGTGTGCCTGTAAAGCCAGTCCTACTGTAGGGGTGGTCTGCCGGAATGTTGCCATCCCGCAGTAGTGGTTTGGAGTTCTTAGAGCTGCCTTCTCATAGTTGAGGATATCCTTCCTAAAGTTTCTCTTCTTCACTTCCAGTCTTTCCTGTACTCCATAAACCAGACAATATGCTTACGGTTGGATAGTATTGAGGCCAAGCTGCAAGCCCTGGAAGCTACTTGCAAATCGTTGGAGGAGAAGCTGGACCTGGTCACCAACAAACAGCATAGCCCTATCCAGGTCCCCATGGTGGCCGGCTCTCCACTTGGCGCCACTCAGACCTGCAACAAAGTGCGATGGTAAGGACAGAGGAGCTTCGGGCCACTGTGGGAAAAACGCTCAGGTCCTTGCCCGGGCTCCGGTTGTTACTTCGTCTGCCATAGATACTGGGTATCTGACTCCGTGGTTCCTAGCTGCTGATTTCACTTAGACCAAAACCAAATACAGGCTCCTTCTGGAGTTTTTCTTTCTGACATAAAGCTGATATATCTTTTCTGTGTACCTAACTACCAAATCTTTGCAGACGTACATTTGCTTTTTTCTATCTCTGACTGGTCTTTTAGATATTTTTTCTACAGAGTTTATGTTTATAAACTTTCCATTCAAATCTGTAGCTTTTATTGTGCCTGTTAGAAAATATTTAGACCCTCATCGTAGAGACCTGTGAAGCAGTTGGTGTACTGTTTGTGTTGAAGCTCTGTGGGTAACTTGGTTGGATTGGAAAGATGTCTCGGGTCTTCCACCTGCTTGTAATCTGCAGGCCCAGGCAGTGTGCCAGGAGGTGAGCTAAGACTCAGGCTCTGGGCATCAGTGACCATGAGTCCTGTTGGCATTGCTGCCCTTTCTCACAGCTGGCTAAGAAGAAGTCATGTTTGTGGCAGTGGGCACAAAAGTTGTGTCTTTGTACTTGGTGAGGGCTTGGAATCCTCCTACTTAGGGCTGTTCTCTTGAGTCCATGGAAAGACAGCAGCCTCCTGCCCTGTGTTGATGGGTGACAGCGGGAGCCATGACCTGCAAGGGCTGTAGTGGCCTTGATGATGGTGTGTCCAGTGGCTGCTGTACTACCTTGCCCTTGTGTGCTGGTGGCCAGAGCAACATCAGGTGCTCTGTGGACTTCTGAGGGAGTGTGGGAAGGGAGAGGAGGGGCCTGGGGATGCTCAGAGATGCTCAGGAAGGTCAGGGCTTCACCTGTCCTGGTGTGTTTGGGGCAGCTCTGAGGATACCTACTGGGCTGTGGATTCACGTGCCTCCCTGGTATGTTTGCTGCACTGCCTGGTGGCCCTGATCTGCAGCTGGCACTGAAGGAATCTTGGCCTCTCAGGTCCCAACTGCGAGGTGAGCATCATTGCTGGAGTTTCTCTGAGGTGGGTGTCGCAGAGCTCACCATGTTTTCTCCTCACAGACGCTGCTGGCACGCTGTCTCTCTTAGGCTTGCACACCTAAGGATCCAGTACCTTTTTAGTACAATTTTTGGAATACCCCTGTATTCTAAAATGTGATGTGTATGAAGTAAGAATTATAAATAAAAAATTAATAGACCGTCCTAAATGTAATGTGAAGGTGGAATAAAAGGACAGTTGTATATCATATAAAGTAACACATTTTGTGCCAAATGGTCAGCCCTGACGAGACCCTGTGCAGTGATGTTTGTGCTCATTTAGTGCAGATTGGCCCAGGGGCTATGCTGAAGTTATAGATACCAGCTGATGGGAGAATATTGCAGAATGGTGAGCAGGAAGTTTCAAATTAAAGGAAAGGATGATTTTCTTTTAGACTTATAGTTGAGTTCCTGGAAAGTTCAAGTCATATTAAAACTGTGTAAAATGTTTTGTATTGAATGGACCAAGACTCTGGGTTCAGAGTCAGAAGTGTGTGCTGTGCCCAGGTGGTGCTTGGGAAGGCTCCGTCAGGCAACTGTCCCTGTGCTGGAGTGCATCTCAGCCTCCTTGGCTCTTGCCAGGAAATCATGGTGGTGTCTCTCCCGTGGCTGCCACCTCGGCCTGCATCTCGTCACCTCTGCTTATTGCTCTAGGGTGAAACAGAAGGGTACAGCAGCCCCTGCCCTGAGAGCCTTGTGCGTTTGTTCCCAGGATGGCTGCCCCAGGCTTCCGTTGCTCCTGCTCTTGTGTTTGGGGCGGGCTGACCTCATGAGCCAGGAGAGTGGTGTCTGATCTGTAACTGGAATCCCACCATCAGTGCTTGGTGGTGGTCTTGTCTGGGCTAGGGAGGGAGTTGACCCCATGTGAGGAGGAGCTTAGAGAAGGAGGAGCGCCAGCTGTGGCTCAGCCTTGAGCGCCTTGTTTAGGAGCTCCATCTTACTGGGCAAGGTGTGCAGGACTCTGGGTGTCACTGTCACCCTGCGTACATGCTCAGCCAAGCCGTGCAGCTGCTTCTTGGTCTGGTTTATTCATCTGCAAAACAAAGTCAGGAAGTGACATCCAGGGTCCTGCAGGTGTGGTGGTGACCAGGTCCAGGCTCGCTGAGACTTTAGGATAGGTTAGAACTCCATCCCAGGACATAGTGAAAGTCACTAATGCGTAGACACATTTCATCAAATGGCAGTTACATCGAAGATGTGGGCAGCAAAGTGTGGAAATGTCTCCCAAAGCAGGTAAAAATTGGTTGACCTTTGAGTAGTAAGGCACTTCTATGAATTGTTTATTTCGGACCTCAGATATTTAAAGTGAAAGAAGTATATAGATTAGCTTGTCTTCTTTCTTTCTTTATTTATGGTACTGGGGATTGAACTCAGGAACAGTCAACCACTGAGCCACATCCCAGCCCCATTTTGTGTTTTATTTAGAGACAGAGTCTCACTGAGTTGCTCAGTGCCTCGAAGTTGCTGAGGCTGGCTTTGAACTCATGATCTTCCTGCCTCAGCCTCTGGAGCTGCTAGGATTACGGGCAAGTGCCACCTCGCCCAGCTAGCTTGTCTTAAGTCAAATGCTGTTAAAAATACCTATAATTCCTTGGGCCCACCGCTTGTTTGTGGTTTAGATTTACTGAGAACTGGGTGTGTAATCTCACAGATGAAGGCAGGTCCATGGGGATCTTTGAGATGTAAGGAGGCCTTCTGGAGCTGCTTTAGCAGCTGTCCCCCGGGAGGCCACACGTCCTTCATTTGCAGAGTGTGTATGTGGCCCAGACCCTACAGCCAGGAGCATGCACCACTGAGCCCTTTGCCCACACAGGTTCACTCTGCTTGTTGGTAATTTCTAGTTAAAACTGGCCTGGACCAGTCTGCTATCAACAGAGTTATTTACTTACTCTTTTCCCTTCTTGGAATGCAGAGGTGGTGGAGTACTGCCAGCCTTGGCTGGCATTTCAGATTCAGATTTTCAGATTCTACACCTGGATGAAATTCTTTAAATAAATTCAAGGAAAAAAAAAAAGAGAAGAAAAGTCCCGTTTTCTTTGAAGTTAGAGCTTAATCCTTGTAATCAACTTGTTTGTGAGGTTGGTTGGAATCTGATCCAGCAGTGGTGCTCCACTTGAGGATAAAGAAAATGGTCTTGGATTCTCTGAAGTGGGCATTCTTTTCCCCCTTCTGTTAACTTCTGTGAATTCATAGATTTTATGTTAGTGTGCCATAAATTCAGATTTTGTGTGATTTCCATTCTGTGGGCAGTGACATGAAGTTGTGACCTTGAAGCTGCTTGGAGGAGGGGAGGGAGCCGTGGATGCTGAGGTGCGGTGTCGAGAGCGAGGCTCAATGAGGCCCCCTCTCATGCGCCGACAGGTGCTTTTCTACAGATGTGAAAATCGTTTTCCTGTACTTCTTTAGGGCTAGACACAGACGTTTGCAGAAAGCCCGTTGTGGACGTCACAGTGAGCCTGGAATGCTGGAGTGAGTGAAACTCGGGCCTGGGGCTGTGATAGCAGCTGCAACTGAGCTGGGCTGAGAGAGTCCCCTGGGCCTGTGGCATCCTGAGGAGCTGGCACCTTGGTGACTCTGTGCAGCTTGGCCCAGGTGTTTCCGTCCTCTTCCCTCCCTCCTTTTGCCCATTTTGCTGTGTTGCCCAGCTGACCTTGAACTCTAGACCCTAGTTCGCCTCCTGCCTCAGCCTTCCAAGTGCTGTCACTGTGGACACTGCCATGTCATCCACTCAAAGCCAGGGGCTTCTGCCGTGTGTGTTTTATTAACTGAGCACCTTGACTTAAAAAGTTTGTGTTTGTTATTTTTAAAAGGAATTTATTTATTTTTTAAAATTAAAAAATCTTGTTTGTATTTGTACAATGTAAAAGCATTTGTAATAAGAGGTTTCTGTATAGTTCTAGTCCTCAGAGTTTGAATAAAAGTGATTTAAAGTCTCTCTTTCAGAGAGATGAGTACTATGAAATTTATGGAAAGGGAATTGTTTTCTTTCTTTTCCTCAAAACTGACCATTGACCTGGAGTGATTAAAAATGATTTAAATTAAAGGATTAAACCTTCAGCATGCTGGTTGCTGATTCTATTTCCCAGAGGATGTTGGTGAATGGGCTTTTCTGTACACCCTCCCTAACCCCCACTCCCCTGTAGACATTTGGCTTCTTGGTAGAGCTCAGCTCATGCTGAGCATCACTGTTGTGGCCACTGGGCACCTGAGGGGCTTGGCTTGGGGACACTGCCTGTTCCCATGATGGGGCCGTCGATATTCTTGGTCCACAGTCAAGCATTTCATGGGCTTTAGGATGTGGCAAACTCAAGGCAGGGCTGAGTGAATTGGGAGAAATGGTTTGATCTTGGTCGTGACAGGTTTGTTTAAACCTTTCTTATCTAATTTTGAATTTTGGATGTTTCTGTTTGATTTTATGATTCCTTTTCTTGGACTACACTCTCTTGCACAGCTGTACACTTTGGTGGCCTGATTGTGATCTCCTGTGCATGTCAGAGCTGGGTGCTTGCCCGAGGAAGCATGAGGTTCACATGCATGCACCCTAATGGATCAGTGACATGGTCAGATGATAGAGGCGGTCTAACAGCTAGGGCTGATAGTCACCATTGGGCAGACATCTCAGCAGAGTGTGTGCGCTCCCATGATCTGCAGCTCTTCTCTAGTGTCAGCATTTCTCATAACTTGTGGATGGGACCGTGTTGACTAGATCATTCTGGAAAGAACTGCCATCCCGAGAGTTGAGACCTCTGGAACCACTTCATTTATTCAACTCGTTAATTTCTTTCAGCAGTGTTTTTACAATTTTCAGAGTATAGCAACTGCAAATATATCATTAAATTTGTCTTCACATACTTCATACATGTAGATTCTATGTTTTAAATTTCAATCTCTACTTGTTCAGATTTTTTTTTCTTTAACTTTTGTTGGGGTTCCAGTGCTTGGGATCAAATTCAGGACCTCATGCATGCTAGACAGGTGCTTTACCACTGAGCCACACTCCAGCTCCTAAATTCACTTACTCGAGTGGCTTTTCTGTAGGATTAAAAAAAAAAAAAAGGTACATGACTTTGTATTTATCCTTTCTTTCAAATCTCGGTACCTTTCTTTACTGCATGGACTGTGTCTCCATGTTGGGCTGTCCCTGTCCCCTGCTCTGACTCAGGGATAAAGCCTCCAGCCTTTCGCCATCACATGTGGCAGCAGCTGCACGTGTTCCTGGTACTCTTTCCTAGGATATGGTTCCCCTCCTTCTCCCTGTTCTGTGGAGCTCCTGTGTGAACAGGCACTGGGTCTTCCCGTGCTGAGTGCTTCTACCTGAGATGAGCCAACAAGGTGAACTCTCCTGCTGGTTCCCAGGTGAAGCCAGCCTTGCGTGTCCGTGATGGTGACCTGACCTGAGCACAGTGTGCCGCCTCTTTTGTGTGCTACTAGGTTGACTTGCTGTAATTAGTGGGGGCTTTTCTCATCCATGCTCAGGGGGCACATTAGTCTGTAATTGCCTTTTTTTGATGTTATATTAGTCTGTGTTGTTAGAATGATGCTGATCTCAAAAGTAAGATGGGAAGTTGCTTCTCATCGTGCTTCTGTAGGTTCAGCTTTGGTTTTCCTTAAAAAAGTGATAGAATTTGCCAAAGATCCTACTGGGCCCTAGGCTTGAAATCATGAATTCCGTTTCTTATAAATATAGGACTTAAAAAAATATGGAACTTCTTGGGTTCGTGTTGTGTGATTTTCCTTTTCATCTAAATGCAGAATTAAATAGCTTAATCTTGATCACAGTGTTTCCACGGTGTCTGAAATGTGTGTAGGTCCACGTGGCATTGAGACACCATGTTTCTGTGGGCTCTTCTGGTCTGTAGCAGCTTCTCAGACTGCCCTTGATTTTGATGGCTTTTTGAGAAATACCGATGAGGTGCTTTGCAGGATGTCTGTCCACTGGCATTTGTCTTCTCCTTTCCTCCTAATCTCATGAGGATGGTGGGTGTTGGAGGACCACTCCAGAGGTGAAGTGCCCTTCCCTCATCCTGTCAAGGTCCACAGCATCTGCAGGACTTGTCCTGGGTGAAGAGTGTTTGCCAGACTTGCCCCAAGGAGGGAGTGCCTCTCTCCTCCCTGCCATGCTTCCTGAAGGAGGTTGCTGTGCCCAGCTTCCACTTAAGGAGTGGGGCACTGTTCTCACTTCCCAAGGTGGGCCTGTCTTCACGAGGCGGTTGTCTCAACTCCCCTGTTTATTTGTCTAGCTGGTTATTTACATCAGTGTGGACTCATGGGTATTTATTAAAGTAGGTGGCATCAGTGAGACTTTATTTCTTCACTCTGTTGTCCAGCTCTGGCCATTGGTGCTCTCTCTGTTGGCTCTGGTGTCCTGTGGCCTGCCCCTGTCATGGTGGACTTCTTGGTTTGAGCACTTCCTTCCTTACCAGGTGTTGCTAGGTGCTTCCCCAGGCTTATCCCAGGCGAGAATTGGCCATTTTCCTTATAACCTTATATCGGAAAAAGGTGATAGAGACCTGGATCTTGGATAAGGCATCTGGAGAGGTGGAGGGTCCTGGCGCAGTCCATTGTCCATGGGCTTATAGTCAAGTCTTCTCTTGCATGTGGTCAGAGTGCGTGTGTCCACCTGAGCCAGTCTCCCGCTCTTATTTGCTTTCTTATCAGAAGTACATTACCCACCGACTCACTGTCCTGACTTGGGGCTCTTGGTTTGGGATTCAGAATTCTGTGGTATGCAATGTGACTTCTGAGGAGCCAGGTTTGAGCCTTCTAGAGCTGCTTGGCTCTGGAAGCTCCTTTCCTCCTACAGCCAGTTTTTGAGGTTGGTTGCACCCGGCTCTTCCCATTTCTATGGAGCACTTGGCTGTTGGGATCGTTTAATGCTGTGCTTTGCTTATCTTGTTGTATATTGGAAAGGAATTTTTAATGCTAACTTATCCTTGAGTATTTATTTTTGGATTTTAGCTTTTATGAATTTTTAATCTTTAACCCGTGAGCAATAGCAATAAACCTTTGAGAACAAGTTTTTGTCCCAGCTTGGCTAATTGGATGATTTTTGTGTTGACTAGGTGGCAGGAGCTGTTAGGATGTGGGCTGGCAAGGTGGTAATGCCTCTGGCTGTGCCCTTGTGGGATGGGTGGATGTGGCCTTCGAGGCATAGCTGCCCATGGAGTCTCCATGCCCAGGGCCTTTCCGTCCTTTGGCCATGCCAGCCCTGGCCTCAGGCTCTGGGAGGGGAGGGCTGGAGCTGGTGTGATTCTCCGTTCACAGTCCAGCAGTGAGCACTGGTTGCAGGGCTGCTTTTGCAGGCCAGGAAGTGTAGTCTGGCTGCACAGTGCTCCTGGGACAGTGCTGCTTGTGGAAGGGCAAGTGGGGGCTTGTGAATGCCCCAGCCGCCTGCCACACTGGGGCTGGAGGACTTGAGGGTGTCTGGCTTCATTGTTTTTCTGTGGTCCCTCCATTTCCCCTCCTCTTATTGAAACTAAGACTGGAAAAACATTGCAAGAACCCACAGAGCATGATCTTATTTTCTGTGACCCAGTTTTTTTTTTTTTTTTTCTGGTACTGGGGATTGAACCCAGGGGTGCTCTATCACTGAGCTACATTCCCAGTGCTTTTATTTTTTTTATTTTTAGACAGTTGCAGAGGCTGGCCTTGAACTTAGGTTCCCCTGCCTCAGTCTCCTGAGCAGTTGGGATGATAGGTGTGTGTGCTGGCCTGACCCAGGTTCTTGTACATTATGCAGGAGCATGAATGTGAAAACGCATAGGAGAATGTGTACTGTCTGGAGTTTTAAAAGAAATCTGTCAACTTGTCTTATAATTAGAAAGCAGAAAAATTATTTGAATTCTTGAGTGTTAGCTTGCTTCTGAGACATTTTTTCCTTTGAGATAATTCACAAAAAAACAGAAAATTAATATAATACAGATTTCCCAAACTGAACTCAGTGTGTAGTTAACATGAGTTGCAAAAGGAATGCTGACCTGCACCAGCACAGGATGACACACCATCCTGGTGCAGGTTGGCATCCCTTTTGCAGCTCAGTCTTCAAGTGTTTGCTCAGTATTCAGATTAGTTTCTCTTGCCTCCCACAGAAGACAGAGTGGGCCACGGTGTGGTCAGCAGTGCCAGGTGGCCTGGCTCCCAAAATGGGGATGGGACAGTATTGGTCAGCGGCTGTGCAGCTTGCTAAGTTGCTGAGGGAGGCCCTGAACTGCGGGCACACGTGGTTTGGGTTTGTGGGGGCCGCCTGGAGTGGAGCCCCGAGTCCTTGTCTGCACGTGACCGTGGCATGTGTGGTGTTCCAAGCTTTCCACTACAAACAACTGATTGGTAGTGGCCTTTTGTATTAAAATGTGGCAAACACAAATTCATGAGAAGTAGTTTAAATACTATATTTTTCAGAGAGAGGATATTTTTTAAAAATTTTGTTTAGTTGTTGATGGGCTTTTATTTTTATTTATTTACATGTGGTGCTAAGGATTGAACCCAGTGCCTCACACATACTAGGCAAGTGCTCTGCCACTGAGCCACAGCCCTAGCCCAGAAGAGGGTACTTTTGTGTCTTGATTTTGGTAGCCTTTTTTTTTTTTTCCCCATGTACTTGAACAAAGCCTGAGATGGCCCTTGTTTGGGTGGATGATGAACCAAGGGAGAGAAGAGTTAATTTTCTATAATAGTAGACATGGGCCTGCTCTGGCTGGGCTCAAGGACCAGCTGCATGAGCTGTGGAGCCAGGAGAGCTCGCCTCTGGAAAGCGCTCCTCGAGTCCGTGCGGCGATGTCCCAGGGTTCTCAAGGTCCGTGGAGGTCTTTGAACCAAGGAGACACAGGTCTCCTGCACATGGCAGACCCGTGCCTTGTAAGTAAACTGCTCAGCAGAGAGGGTGCAAGTCCAGAGGAAGCCCGGAGAGCACAGTGAACCTCCAAATGGTGCCGCGTGTTCATGTGCATAGTTTTGCTGTTTAGCTTTTTAAAAAATTTTGTTTTTAATTAATAATTAAGTAATTTTGTGGTACTAGGGATTGAACCCAGGGGTACTCTACCACTGAGCTACACCCCAGCCCTTTTTATTTTTAGTTTTGAGGCCGGGACTTGCTAAGTTGCTGAGGCTGGCCTTGAACTTGCAATCCTCCTGCCTCAGCCTCCCAAATTGCTGGGATCACAAGTGTGCACCACTGTGTATGGCTCTTGTTCAGATTTTAAAACAGTCACCCATCAGAATTACCTGGAGGGCTTGTAAAAGTAAGAAAAGGCCCCAATCTCTCTTTGGGGGATTCCGACTTCCTTAGAAAGTTCTGATGTGTAGGAAGCAGTGCTCAGTAGCTTGCTGCGTGGATTTTGTTTCAGGAAGTCTCCTCTGTGTGTCACAGAAGCATTTGGGCTCTGGTCCAACCTTGCTGTGCTTCCGTGTGGTTACACAGATGTGTGCCTAGGGTCAAGCTGCCCAGAGCCACAGGCACACCCCGACACACACAGGTGCAGAAAATGGTGAAGTCCAGGCAGGGGCTCTGGTCTCGCCTCAGGGTTGTTTCCTATGGTTGTTTCCGTGGCACAGATGACACACGTGTCACCACTGGGGGATGCTGGGGAATGGTTCACAGGACTCAGTGTGCTGTTTTTCTACAACTTTCTGTGAATCTGTAATTATTTAAAACATGTGTCAGGGCTCAACCAGAGAGGCAAAACCAGTTGGGGGCATGCATGTGTACGCGTGTGTGTGTGTGTGTGTGTGTGAGTGAGAGAGAGAGAGAGAGAGAGAGAGAGAACTCTAAAGCCACAAGGGATTTATTTCAAGCAACTGCCCACACATTTGTGGGCTGCTGAGCAGGTGTGGAGTCTGTGGATGGGTGGGGAAGGCATAGCAGTCTGGGCCTGCAGGCAGGAGCTGTTTGGAGGCCAGGCTGGGGGGCACACAGACCTCTGAAGGGACCACCCGGGATAATCTCTCCTTTGGTGGACTGGGGTGGACCAGTGAGGACTTTAATCCTGTTTGCAAAATCCCTTTCCATCCCAGGCACCCCAGAAGTAGTGAGTGAAAAGGGGGAAACACGGCTTGTGGCCAGCCTGTGGCTTGGAGAGAAAGCATGGGCATGTTCAGAATGTCAGACCCTCCAGGAAAGTTCATCATTTCCACCCCAGTTTCTGGGAAAGGGTTCCAGCGCACATACGTGCACATCTACATTTATTTGTGCATTTTTGGCACTTAATATTATTGTGATACTTTTCTCATATCATCCCTTAGATAACTACTACTTTTTTGTGTGATTCTAGGCATGGAATCAAGGGCCCTGTGTGTGCCAGGCAACTGCTCTTCCATGTGTTATGGAAGTTCCATAGCTTAGCTTTTGAAAAATGAAATATTCTTTGTACTAAATATTCTTTGGTACAATTCAAAGTTGATAGGCTTGCATAAATATCAAACCCATAGAAGTCATTTTAGTCCCTTGATTGGCACATATGAGATTGTTGGAGGCTGAACCTGGCTGCAGTGATCAGATAGTCAGAGTCTCCTGGAGGGTGAGGCAGCTCAGCGGCAGAGCACTTGCCTAGCACACACCTGGCCCCGAGTTCCATTCCCAGCACTGCAAAAAAGGAAGGAAAAATTACCTGGTTCCTTTTTTTAAAAAAAAAAAATATATATATTTTTTTTTAGTTGTTGATGGACCTTTATTTGTTTATCTGTCTGTCTGTCTGTCTATCTATCTATGGTGATGAGGATTGAACCCAGTGCTTCATATGTGCTAGGCAAGGGCTCTGCCACTGAGCCACAACCCCAGCCCTACCCGGTTCCTTTTGATACCTGCCCGGTGGATAATTCATCATGGTTTGGTGGGTTACTTTAGGTGTTACCAAAGAACAAGTAGAATGGTCGAAAGATAATAATACCTTTTAATGATGTTCTGTCTTGGAAAACCAGCTGTGGTCCTGTGACAGACTGGGGGCCTACTGAGGTGCTGTTTTTGTACCTGAGGCGGGTGGTTCAGTCATATGGCTGTGACGCCAGGCTGATTTCATGTGTGCCCATCACAGATGAACAGTCTTTTTTCCTAGGAAAGGATGTTTTATTCACTGGTAGTATGACTTTGTATTTTTAGTGCTAGTTCTTTTGCTTCCCAACAGATCACAGCAAGGCATACTTTAGAAAATTTCTTGTGACCATAAAGTGCTAAGGGTTGAAAAATTAATGATTGAAAATACAAATGAGATTGTGCCTCAGGAGTCAGTTGCACGCCTGTAGTGCTTCCTCCAGGGTGTTGCTGGCTCTGGTGGCTTCTGGGTTGTGGCCATTGACCTTTCCTAGAATCTTTTTTCTTCAGAGCACAGCCCAAGGCCCTGTGGCTGTGGCCTGTGTGCTTTTCAGGAGAGCCCGCAGGTAGCACACACTATGTGTCTTTTGGCTATCTGATGCGACGGCTGCCCCTGGCTCCCTAGTGCTGGTGTGTGCAGTGACACTGGTCTACATCGACATCAGCTGGAACGGGTCGGGAAAGGCAGGCTGGTTTTCACAGTGTGACACCCATGCTGGACAACTCGCGGTGCCTCTGCCTGTTGTGCACAGACTATTTAAGCACCCTCTGCCCTGCTGTCCCGCAGAATGTGCCTGTGAGTTAGGAAGGTAAACTCTCAGTTAAGAAGCTCCCCTTGAGTTTATTCTTAGCTAGTGCAAATTAATTGAGGCCTGCCTGGGACCACCTCCTTCCCTCCCTCTTCCCTCAGCAGGCACTGGGAGCTGACTGTATTGAATGACTCTGATGTGCTGACAATGAATGTTGTTGTTTTAAGGTCTTCTTTTTCTTGTGATTCTTTTGTTCCGTAGCGTCGTCCCCCAGACTACAGTAATACTCAACAATGATCGGCAGAACGCCATTGTAGCCAAGATGGAAGACCCCTTGAGCAACAGGGCACCGGATTCCCTGGAAAATATCATTAGCAAGTCAGTAGCCACGCACCACCCCACCTTTCCCTGCCTCTGTGATGAGAATAAGTCAATGTCCCCAGCCAGGGCATGGTTGAAACACGTGGTCCTTCTCTGTTCCCGGGTGATCCTGGCAGGCACAACTTGGTTCTGTGCAGTCAGGAGGGCCAGTACAGCGCTCAGTGTGGGAGTGGGGGTAGGCCAGGAGACCACACCCTGCTTCACAGCCACACAGTGAGGGGCCAAGGGACGTCTGTGTTGGAGCTGATGCGTGATGGAGGGGGATGGCAGTGTGTTTTCACAGTGGTCAGTTGGTCATTCTGTCTGTCCCTATAAGCAGCATGTCAGGCAACTAGACACCTCTCTTGAGTTGGCTGAATGAGATGGGCATGTTGAGTTTCTGGCTTTTTCTTGCACCCTTTTCTTTTGAGACACATTGAGTGGAAGTATGGTGGAGTGGGAGTGGACAGAGAGCACTGGTGCCCACCCAGGGGTGGCTGGAGCCACCACAGGTGCCCTCTGCCCAATGCTCTGAGCTGTGCACATCCCTGTAAGGGTCATTGTTGCTTTTCGTTTCCATCTGTGTCTTCACAACGTTCTGTTTTGCTTTTTCTCAGTCTCTTCTGCAGATTGTTGCTCCTCTAGGTTTGTCCCGGTTCCTCATAGTCTTGGTCCAGCCCTGTAGGAAGCAGCTGCAGTCTCAGGGTGGGCGGTGGGGTGCCCAAAGGCCAGCCAGGCTGCTGGGCCGAGTCCAGCCGGTCGGTCTGAGTGGAGGAGCCACTTTAGGAAGCGTGATGGGCAGCTCCCCCCTCTGAGGACAGCTAGGACCTTAAACGCCTTTTTTGACTTTGTAACAGGGAACTAGTGCTTCCTTTCCCTCCGGGTGCTGAGCAGGCCACGGTCAGGGATGTTGACAGGGCCATTTAGAAGGCAGGTCATCAGTAGTCCCTAGAGTGCTCTCTGCAGCTGGCCCTGTGGCCCTGCTGTGTTGGCAGGACTTCATTGCTGCATGCCACCAGCCCTTGTGATGAGAGTAGCTCTCAGGGAACTCCTGGGATTCGAAACTGGCCTTAGAAACCCACACCATGGTTTGTCCGTGGGAATAACTGGGAGTGTGATTGCGGTTTTGGAGGCTGAGTCACCTCTCGGATGTCTGAGCGGAGGGATGGGCTATCTGGAGCTCTGGGCTCCCTTCCTCTTCATTTTGTCTTTCCTCCAACACAGCCCTAAAAATGACTCTTACTCAAGCCAGCATTTCATAGCATAGCCTCTCCACCCAGAAAGCCGTGTTCCAGGCCCAAGTCACAGTGAGTCTCAATCCACCTCTCTTGTGGTGTAAATATTTTCTTTAAACCTTCATTTTATTTCGTACCATTTCTTTCAGCCCCAGACTGTTTCTCCATTAAATTGCTATTAGTCTTCGTAGAAAAGCTGTGTGGGGAGACATTGGTCCATTGGTCCATGCTCAGTCAGATGCTGTGGTCACCGGGAAGAGGACTGTCCAGTGAGTCAGGGCTGACCTCGGCGTGTTGCCCAAGTCACTCTCACCACAGGCTGCTGTGCTTGCTTCCCGCCAGCGCTGTTCCCGGGCGGCGGCAGAACACCATCGTGGTGAAGGTGCCGGGACAGGACGACAGCCACTATGAGGACGGGGAGAGCGGCTCGGAGGCCAGCGACTCTGTGTCCAGCTGCGGCCAGCCGGGGAGCCAGAGCATCGGGAGCAACGTCACCCTCATCACCTTGAACTCGGAAGGTGTGTCCCTAGGGCTGCTTTTCTGCTTGGCCAGCACAGTGATTGTGACAGCCTTGTTTTCATCATTTTAGGAAAGAAGTTCGCACTTATTGTCTTTAAGAAAAGTGAAATGATGTAGAAATAAAGGTGAAGTGCAATAGCTTGAAACTGGGTGGTGGTGCATGCTCCAGGAGACCGCGGAGGCCGAGGCAGGGGGAATGACAGTTCAGAAGTCCGCGAGGCCCTAAGCAGCTTGGTGGGAGCCTGCTCAAATAACGGTACACGGCCTGGGATGTGCTGCATGGTCAGGTGCCCCTGGGCTCTGTCCCTGGTGTGGGGTCCTTCTGTGCCCGCGTGTACACCTGATGACTTTGTAGCTCACCTTTCACTGTTTTCTAGAGTAGGCTCTTTCCATGTTGATACAGATGTCACTTCCAGGTCATGCATTTAGCAACTTTCTGATGCTCCCTGCTGGTGGCAGTCCTGTCCTGTCCTCATTCCCTGGCAGCCGCAGGTTCGCACTCTGCACCGCAGCTGGACGTGGACCCTGACGTGCTGGGCTGAGAGATGCTGTTTGTTCTAGTTATGGCACACGCTGCCTCTCCTGACCGGGGTCTGCACGGACGGGTGGGAAGGCTGGTAGCTGGGTCTGTCTGTTTCCTGGACCCCTGCCCGGGGCTTCTGAGAGCCCCAAGGTGGGGACGGTCCTTCTCTCCTGAGGGGTCCGAGGTACCCTCTTGCCTGTCTCTTGGCCTGTGGAGACAGCCTCATGTGCCTTTGAAAGGCTTCATGTCACCTGGAGCCCTCATTTGCTCTTGTGACTAATTTTGTAGCCACCATAAGTGACATTGTTACCACAGCGTGAACAACAGGCACAAAGCCCTAGATTTGACCCCAGCACTGCAGCAGAACAGCACAGAGCGACAAGAACGGCAAGAACCAGGCCGACTCTGCTGTGTCTGCAGAGCTCTGGGGCGGGGTTTCATTTACCAGGGAGGTTTTCCTGCTTCCCCATCTCAGTTATTGGTTTTTTCCTGTAAACAGGATGTAGGTTTGTCAGCTTAACAAAGAGTTTTCTGTTAGAGAAACTGGTTACCGCGGCTGAAACTCTTGATTAAATGTTTTTTCAGAAACTGCTTTTACTTCCACTAAATTGCTAGGAGTTAGATGGCAGAACAGTGAGGAAAAAAGAGGTAACCTTTTTAAAAAAGCTTGTATACCATAAAGTCGACTGTGTTAAAGCATCCATTTCAGTGGTTGTGACACTTGCTCTGGAATGCCCCCCACGGGCACCTGTGGAAGTCTTGGTTGGGGTCTGCAGTGTTATTGGGAGGTGTGGAGCCTTTAAGAGGCGGGGCCTAGTGGGAGGATGTTAGGTCATGGGGTGTGCCCATGAAAGGACTGGGCTCTCTTTGCTTCCTGGAGGGGCCACCCTGAGGTGAGCCTCTGCCTGTGCTCCCTCCATGACATGCTGTGCTACCTCAGGACCAAAGCCAAGGGGCCAGGTGACCATGGACTAAACCCTTTGAAACCCTGAGCCAGAATAAATCTTTCCTCCTCAGTTGTCTTACCTTGGGTACTTGTGACAGGGACAGAGGTGGCTGATTTCATGGTGGCTAGTGTATTCATAAGGATACAACCATCACCTTTATCTAATTCTAGAACTGTTTTTTGTGGGGTGGGTGCCAGGGATTGAACTCGGGGGCACTCGACCACTGAGCCACCCCTCAGCCCTATTTTGTATTTTATTTAGAGATGGTCTCACTGAGTTGCTTAGCGCCTTGCTTTTGCTGAGGCTGGCTTTGAACTCCATCCTCCTGCCTCAGCCTCCTAGTTGCTGGGATTATAGGCGTGTGCCACTGGTCCCAGCTAGAATGTTTTTTCCTCTCTGAAAGAAACCCTCGCCCTGTAGTAGTGACTCCCCTCCACCCTCGCCCTTCCAGCCCCGCCTCTGTCTCAAGGGGCTTGCCTGCTGTGTACATTTCACTAAATGGACTCCCTGTCCAGGTGGTGGCCTGCAGCAGTAGCTGCATAGCATTGTGGCATTTGTAGCTGAATAGCATTGTCCTTTGTCAGTTGATGGGCATTTGAGTTACTTCCACTTTGTGGCTGCTTTACGTATTTACATATGGGTGAACCGCCAGGTGAGGGCAACTGGCTCCTTTACACCAAGTGTGAGGAGAAGAGGGTGCAGCCGATTCCCTCCTCGTGGAACCCTGTGAGGCTCACTGCAGGACTGCAGGGGAGATGGGTTGCTCTCCTCCTCCACGTGGATTTTGCGCAGTTGGTCTGGTTAGCCACGGAGGCCTTGGGTTCAGTTAGTGTAAACCCCTCCAGCTAAAGAGCAAAACATCCCTGGGAGTCTTGAAAACAAAAATTCCCCCTTACAAATTTCTGTCTGAGTGTGGTTGGTCAGCGTCACACGTGTCTGCTGGGGAAGCGCTGCCTGGCGCTGAGAGGAAGGTGGGGAGCACTGGTGTCTGGACATGGCGCTGTTCACCTCCTTTCTTTACGTCCGAGTTCAGGTTCTTTAAATGCGAGATGCCACTCCATGTAAGACATATGTCTTTATTTGATTTTTTATTTTTAAGACATGCTTCTTAGCAGAGGCTTCGAGCACAGTGTTAAGACCACGTGGAAAGCTGTTTCTGCCACAGGGATCTTGAGCTGTAGCACGGGGTGTTAGGATCAGACTAGAGACATTTTTCCAGTTTAAGATTTTACTTTGTTTTGAAGAAAGGTCAGAGTTCAGATAGTTCCACCTTCTCAGCCATCACAAGAGGACACGGATGGGTCTGTTGCTGATCTCTGAGGGATGGACGCGCCCGCAGCATGTCATGTCTGCAGCATGTCCTGTTGGGAACTCGGCTAGTGGAGCCGCCATGTTGGTTCAGTGGTTTGGTGAAGGCTGTTTGGAGACGGAGGGTCCTCTTTAAGTGATTGCTGTGTCTGTAAATCCTGGAAGAGCAGCTAGTCCTGAAGGTCTCTTTCATCAACTCACTGTTGAGGGCAGTGGCATCCCTGACCTTCGGTAGGACTTATGCGTGCTGGGACACAGATTAACTGCCCAGTACGGGTGCTGCCCTGGCTGGAGCAGCTGCTGGGCAGAGAGCATCAGGGCAGCAGGTGCCTGTTGGAGAAGTAGTACACATGCGGGGTGCTCTTGGGTAGTAGGCTTGTCTTTGGAGTGTTTCTGTGGTCCCTGGTAAGAGCCAAGAGCTACAAGTGTACAGATTGTTTTTGTCGTCTTGTGTAAGTATTTAAGTGTCTGAAGTCTACAGAATCATGAATTTCAAAGCAGTTTTCTTTTTTTAATTTTTAGTTGTAGATGGACACAATATCTTTATTTTATTTATTTTTATGTGGTGCTGAGGATCGAACCCAGTGCCTCACAGATGCTAGGCAAGTGCTCTACCACTGAGCTACAGCCCCAACCCCTCAAAGCAGTGTTTACTTAAGAATTCCAAATGCCATTTTACATCAGGCTTGGAGTCAGTTTATTATACTGCAAAGGTGACAGCTCAAGTTTTATCCTACTTTTTTTACTTTTGTTGATGATGTAAACTTCATTTGAATGAGAAAGAAGGTAACTCTTAATTGTTCAGAGCACTGACCACTAAACTCAGTTCTTTTTTTTTTAGAGAGAGAGAGAGAATTTTTTTTTAAAATTTATTATTTTTTAGTTCGCGGCGGACACAACATCTTTGTTGGTATGTGGTGCTGAGGATCGAACCCGGGCCGCACGCATGCCAGGCGAGCGCGCTACCGCTTGAGCCACATCCCCAGCCCTAAACTCAGTTCTTGAGTTTATCTTCCACTGGTGGTTTGGGTCCTGGTGCACTCCTGTCATTGAGCACTGGAAGTGTGGGCAGATGGAGTTAGAGAAGCAAATTAGCTAAAATGCACAAAATTAAGGAATTCAGTTAGGTTTCTAATAAAGCACTTTAATTCCTGCAGTGGAGGCATTTAATAATTCCTGCAAAACTTGACTCATCCTGCATATCAGAGTTGGGTGCTGACTGTACTTTGGTGACTTCTTGTCTCCGTCAGGTTCTGAGTGCTCTGCAGCCAGCACGGCGGCCTCTGGCACTGTGATGTGCTGAGCAAGGGCAGCCAGGCAGAGGCTGGGAATCTTCTTTTTCAGAGGCCATCAGTCAGGAGAGCTGGCAGACGTGTCCTGCAGGATGTTGTTGGCTCTGTGCACTGCCAAGTCAGATTAATAACAATTTGCTGTGTTTACAAAATGTCAGCCATACATATGCAAAGGAGGAAATTTTGCCAAAAACATTCTTTGAACATTTATCTTACATGTATTTTAGCATAAATTGTTATACATGAGCACATTTTCATGGGATCATGAATCGGCCTCTGAGAAGAGTGACAGGGTCAGTCTGGTGACCTAAGGGAACAGAGTTACTCCAGACAGACTGGCCTGGGATGTGAGTGGTCTCAAGCCCAGCATGTTGCCTCTGTTTCTGCTGTGCCAGGGGTGGCGGGACATGCAGCCTGGGACACTTGGCCTAGTCATGAGCATGTGGCACATTCTGCTTAGTAGGTAGGAGTTCACCTATGGCCTCCAAGGAAGGTAGGAGGCAGGTGTGGCAGGATGCACATCATGCTTCAGACTTTGACCTCATTAGCTGTTTGTGTCATTGTGAGCAACCAGGGTGTCAGAGGTGTCCAGCCACAGAGAACTGGGCCCATGGCAGGGCCTTGGACCCTCCCTCTGGAATGACTGCATGACCTAGTCTTTTTAATCAGTGACTAAATAGTAATGTTTGCACATTAGTAGTAATATGTTTATAATAGGATCGTTTGGTTGATTTACAATTACCCACTCAAAAAAAAAAAAAAAAAAGAAAGAAAAGAAAAAAAGTAGCCCATGGTGGAGGGGTAAGTAAAGAAAAGAAGGCATTTTGAGAGAAAATGGTAGAATATATTCATTTCTAAATTGATGTCTCTGTAATTTGTAGCTTGTGGAGTGTCAATGGAATGGATTTCTAAAATTCTCAAATTCTGTGTCAGATAATTATCAAGTCCCAATAGGATGGTTCTTGTGGTGTCCTCCAGGCCTGGGGTCTTCACTCAGTTCAGAGCACGTCCTTCCCTTGCAGTCTTTCTGGCCCCCATTCCCATCCCGGATACTTCTTTGATGACCACTGGTTCGCGTGGTCATCAAAGAAGGATGAAGGTCTGTCATGAGCATCTGTTGTGACGTGGTAGGGCTCTGGCTGCAGGTGTCCAGTGTGGGTGTGTTGTACAAACGTGGCTTCATTGTCAGTGGGTCCTTGGCCCGAGGGTCCTGGCTACCCCAAATCACGGTACTTTTCATGGAGCAGATAATCGTAAGTAGCATAACAGTAACATTTCATGGATCACGTGGAAATCTTATGAACCTAACTCCCCTATCCTGGGGGAAGAAGCACACTCTTTGCTGTGAAGGTTAGTCCATTGCTGGGCTGGTGCATAGTTGCTCAGGCTAGAAAGCAGTGGGTACTGACTTTGGTTTCCTGATTATCATTTGTTGTCAGAGCATTTCTCCCATCTCAGGCAGTATATTGCTTTTAAGATTTGTGAACAGTTTGGGCAGGCCTTTACAAAGGCCAGAGGAAAGTTAGTTTTTGGTGTGGATGAAAACTATCATCCAGTACTGGCTCATGACAATGAATCTGCTCTGAAAACCTGCCGGCAAGTTGCCTGGAAGAGCTCTCCTGCCTGAAGCTGTCGTGCTGCGAAGTGACTTCAGTCCAAGTCTTTGAGCAGCCCTGAGGCCCTCAGCAGGACACAAAGTAGTGCCCTTTTTTGTTTGTTCACTGTGCTTTGCTGGACACTGTGGTGTGTGACTAGTGACCTCCAGTATGACACAGTGCTGACCACAGGGAGACTCACAAGTAGCTTAGGAAAACTGTAGTCATCGGCTGAGGGTCAGAGGGGTCCTGGGGAGGCAGAGTCACAGGACAGAGCCCACCAGTGTGTCTGGGAAGTGAGAACCTGCTCCCTTGCTCTTGGCTCCTCTGAGCTGTGGGTGGAGGGATGGTCAGTACAGCTGGGGTGCTGGGGTAGGATGGGTGGGAGCCACATTGTCTCTGGAAGGACTGAGCGGCAGCTGGCCTGGTTGGGTCCCAGTGGTGTTTGCAGGTATAGCCAGTGCCTCGGCTTCTGACAGCACAGGGTGCTGCCGCCCCTCCCTGCATGTTCACAGTGGGTCCTTGTGCTCCCAATCTCCAGGTATTAAGTGCAGAGATTCTCGGTGTCAGTGATAACACCTCCTGTTTGAAGCTTCGGCTAAGTCCCAGCTCTCTTTCCTTCTCCATCCTTGGGGCAGCCAGCCCTGACTCTCCTGGCTTTGCAACTGGACTGCTGAGCTCTGTGCCTTAGAATTAAGACCTGTGACTGAGCCAGGCCTTCGATGGTGAGCACTGCACCCAGTGGCAGGCACTAGGTTGTCTAAGACATAGTTGCAGATCAGTTAATAAGTACCCCGGAAGTTGGAGTCTTCAGCATTCCCCCGTGATACCTTGACAACCCCTGCCGGGGACTCCCTGTGCCTCTGAGTCACGTGTCCACTTGACTTTTTATTCACAGGCTGAATCTAATAGTGGATGGCTGGTTTTCACCACAGTGCCTGTGTCTAAGCTGGTACCCGTGGCACAGCCTCTCCACTTCTGAACCATCAGTGTCTCTGAGAAATGGTGCTTCTTCTTCATCTCTTACTCAGTTCTGAAAATCAGAGCTGTTTTCCATCCTTAGCTACATCCAGGGAGCCCAGCCTGAGGCGCCCTGAGCAGTGCTTCTAGCCTGGCTTTATCCCCACCCCAGGGACCATGTTTTCCGTGGACAGGGCTCCCTGCCTGTCCCTGATGTTCCGTGGCAGTCCTCTGGTTCAGGGAGCTGGGTGAGGCTGTCTGAGAAGAGCAGCGGGCCCGAGGCTCGCACTGGAGTTGGGGTCAGAGGTGGCCAGAGTGTGCTAGCCCTGGGCTCTGGGGATGTTGCTACTGTAGACCTGCCCAATGCATGTGTTCAAGCTGTCACTCTGCACTCCTCCCTGGGAGATCGCGAGTTAAGAAGTGTGACCACATGGTTGAGGAAAACACTTGTGGGGAGGAAGGAGCTTTGGCCTGGAGAAGAGGCTAGGGAACCTGTGCTCTGAGCAGGGGCCATACTCACTGCTGGACTGTCCACAGAGAGAGGCCCAGAGGGAGGCCACGGGAAGGGAGGGGTGGCTGTCTGGAATGCTGGGACAGGACTCGGGTGTCCTGCGGAGATGGCGTGTTCCTGGGGGCTCCTGTAGTGCAGATGACAATGGTGCTGGCCTGTCACATGGCCTCTTGTAGAGGCAGGTCACAGTGGAGATGGGTGCACTGAGCTCTCACCTGGGACAAGTGCACTCTGTGGCCATCACACCCAGTCAAGAGGATGCACAGGAAAAGTGGATGCCCTTGCCAAGCAGCTGCCTCTGCCCGTCCCTGCCTGGGTGTGTGGCAGAGCTTAAAGCAGAGGAAAGACGTGAGGCTTGTTTCCCGAAGCTCATTGCACTGCCGGGGTGGAAAGAAAGTCTGGTGTCTGAGCCAGAGCTGATTTGATGCCCTCTCTGCCCGAGTCGGGATGACCTGGGCCTGTGTGAGCCGTGGACTGCTCCCAAGGGCACTGCAGCGGCTCCAGCTGCTGGCCTACAGTGTGCCACACCTGGTCGTTTGCACAAGCTTTGGGCAGGACCCAGCTGGGTAGCTTTCCAACGAGTGGTCAGCCCTCAGTGTCCTGCCTTCACAGAGGTCACAAGGTGGTCTAGCTCCCGAGGAAGCCTGGAGTGCAGGGCAGAGTGTCTTCCCCATGTAGGCTGCCACATTCATCTTTTTGAAATGGAGCAAGCAACCTAGGTCACCTTTGTGGGCATGGTATGACCCTTTCTGTCTTTGTCAGACTGGAGCCCAGCCTCTTGCAGCCACAGGAAGGTTGGGGGATTGGCTGTGGGTCAACTTTCCTGAGCCTGTTTGAGCCAAGCACTGGGGCCATCTGGAATGTGAGCACTTATTTGGAGCATGCCCTGAAGCTGGCTCACGGAGGACCCCGTCTCTTTTTCAGAGGATTACCCCAACGGCACCTGGCTGGGCGATGAGAACAATCCTGAGATGAGGGTGCGCTGCGCCATCATCCCCTCTGACATGCTGCACATCAGCACCAACTGCCGAACGGCCGAGAAGATGGCGCTCACGCTGCTGGACTACCTTTTCCACCGTGAGGTGCAGGCCGTGTCCAACCTCTCCGGCCAGGGCAAGCATGGGAAGAAGCAGCTGGACCCGCTCACCATCTATGGGATCCGGTGTAAGTGGGCCTGTCCCAGTTCCTGCCTGGCTGGGGGGGTGGAGAGAGCTGTGGAGGCATCTGGTGAACTGTGTGCAGTGCTGGAGAGGACGCTGGGCTCAGTGGTCTGTGTCATGTGCTCCTGGGTTGGCCTTCAGAGTGCCCAGCCCGTGTGTCCTGAGCTTAGACACCAGGTGAAGCTCCAGAGGTCTGGGTCCAGGGGAAGCAAGGAGCCTTGAGGCCATGGAGTGTGTGCACAGGCTCTGCCCTGCAGTCCCCAGACTGGCACTCACTGCGCTTCCGTTCCTTAGCAGCTCCTGCTGGAGTCAGTCTCTTGTAGGGAAGGGGCACAGGCTGTTGATTAGGACCCATCCCATGACTGCTGGCCCCTTGATGGCCTCTGTGCCTCAGCTTCCTCAGTGACGGGGAGAAACTTGGCAGAGCTGCTGTGGGCTCTGTGAAGCCACTGGGAAGGGGCAGTGCGTGCTCAGGTCCCTCTGCTGGGTGCAGCCCTCAGGATGAGTGGGAGTCCATCTGGGCCACCTGTGTCAGCGAGGCCTTTGCAAGTTAGGCACCAGTGTGTGTTCAGGTGGACCCTGAAACATTCCAAGTGCTCATTTGCCTTTTCCCCCTGTGCTTGCTTTGATACTTATTGCTGATTGCACCTCACAACACAACACATACACAACACATACACGGGCACAGGCCCACCTCCTGAGGCCTCAGCTCAGCCACTGATGAAGAGCAGACCAGCATTGCCACCCTGCCTCCCTCTGTTGCTCCTTCAGAGTCTGCCGTGACATCCACAGCTTCAAGGCTACAGCCACAACCATCCCAGTTAGGGAAGACTTTTTTCTCCTTCCTGTTTGTGGACAGAAATATTTTCCCCTGTTGGGCTCAGTGGTGCATGCTGATGCGCCTCCCAGGGGCTTGGGAGGCTGAGGCAGGAGGATCACAAGTTCAAAGCCAGCCTCAGCAATTTAGCGAGGCCTTAAGTAACTCAGACTCTGTCTCTAAATAAAATACAAAATAGGGCTGGCGATGTGGCTTAGTGGTTGAGTGCTCCTGAGTTCAATCCCTGGTACCCGCTCCCCACCACCCCCCAAAAAGAAAAAAAATATCCCCCCCCCCAAAAAAAATCTGCATTTTGAAACACACGGTAGGTCACATCTCTAAGTACTGTCTTTTGAAATGAGGGACATGTTTATTTGAAGGGGGACTTGCTTTCTGGGATGTGGGCTTTGTGAGGGCTCCCAAGGATCAGTGGGCCTCCCAGAATTCGGGCAGATAACGAAATAGTTTGTGCTCCGTCAAAAGTAGCACATTCTCGTGACTTTAGAAAACGTGGAACATTCTTTTAAAGAGTGTGTCTTGTTGTTTGAATTGAGAGCGCAGGAGCGGTTCTTACAGCTTTTCCTATCGGTGATATAAGCCTCTGCTTGAACTATGCAGAAGAGCAAGTCCTAACCTGCAAGTTGCCAGAAATGAATTGAAACACAATCAGCATGACACCCCCTGACCCTTGGGGACATCTGTGAGGAAGGCTGGTATGGATGAGGGACCCCTGAGATCTCCTGGTGCTTGGTGGGAGTTTGCTTGGTTGGCACAAAGTCCCACACTCCCAGGTGACCTGCAGACGGCTGCAGTCCCCCCTTTCAGCAGGCAGCTCCTGGCAGAAGGCACAGGCACACTTACCTTGGGGAGCCATCTGTCTACCCCACCTGGGGCACCCTGCAGGGTGTGTTGGGGTCCTGGGACTGCTGCAAAGAGCACTGCAGACTTGGGGCTGGAGGCCCAGGGGTTGGTTCTCTGATGGGTCTGGAGGCCGTGTGTCCAAGGTCCAGTTCTTGGCAGGCTGTGCCTCCTCTGCTGGGGCTTTCTTTCTCCTGGCTTCTGTTGGTGGCTGACGCTTCCTGGTACTCCCGCCTCGTGGCAGCCTGGCCCCAGCCCTGCCGCCTTGCCCCAGGGCCTGTTTCCAGTGTTTTCCGCTGTCTTTTTCTCCTCTCCTTATAAGGACACCAGTTATACTGACTGGTGTGACCTAATTTTCACTTAATGAATCACATCTGCACAGACCCTGGTTCCCAGTGAGATCACACTCAGAGCTCCTCGGAAGGATGAGAACTCGAGGGGATGCTGCTCAACCTACCGTATGGGATGTGGGTTCTTCTGAACTTGCTGGTTGGGTGCTGTCTCTTCTCCACTGCTGTGGTGACAGGGGAGGCTGCCCATGTGTGCCTTGGGGTCAGGACATGGCTGTGCACAGGTGCTCCCATTGGCCCATCCCTGCTCAGCATGGCAGGGCACAATGAGTACCCTAGTTTGACCTAGAGCTGGCATAGGTCAGGTCCCTGTGACTGATGGAGACCAGCAGAAGACCCCTCATTGGCAGGGACCTGGACGCTGTGCCCTCAGGCAGCAGAGAGCAGCACCAGGGCTCGGTAAGCTGAGGAGCCTTATCTTTTTCTTACCCACGTGTGCAGTCGTGGTAGTGGGACACCGGCTGGGCTTTGTGAGGGAGGCTCTGGATATTGAGGGCCTGGGCCTGGGCCTGCCTGGAGTGTCACCATGAGGACACATTGCTCAGTTCCCCATTCAGAGCTGAGTGGATTCCTGTTGCTTTTCTAAGCCAGCTGCTATCTAGTTAGGTCTGTAATTTCAAGAAATAAGTTGCTGACACTCAGTTTCCTGCTTTGCATTCTCCTGAAAACTTGAGATTCTGTTAACAGGGATCATGTTTATCATTCCTTCATGCCTGATAAATCGAGTGTGCCACCCACCGAGGACAGGAGACTGAGCTCTGCTTGTGTGTTACCTCTGCCCTGTCCCCCCATAGCTCCTCTCAGGTCCACTATGAGCCAGGCTGGCCAGGGAGAGCTGGAAATCTGGTTTTGTGATTTGAACACATGTCCACAGTAGGAGTTCTGGAGGGTGGGGAGGCAGTTACATGGTGGGGAGTGTTTTCTGCCCCAGGGTAGACTGCCTGGCAGCTTGCAAGGGCAGGGTGAGAGCTGGCTGGGGCCTCCCCTGAGCCCAGTGGACAGGTGTGGCTCCGGCCAGTGGCAAGGGTACACCACCTTGCTTTCCAGTGAGCTGAGTGTGGCTCTGTGGGTAGCAGGTGCCCGAGGGCCGGTGCCAGCAACTTCTGTTCTTTGTGTCTTCTGCCTGCTGTCTCCCCAGTGCACTGAGGCAGCGGTGGGGCAGCCTGAGCAGAGCAGCAGCTTGGTGGCCTGGCCTCCCTGAGCATCTTGCTGGGGCCTGGGCTGTGCTGAGGGCCACAGTGGAGCCGCGCCCCCCCCCCCCCCCCTTCCGTGGCACTGGAAGGCAGGATTGTAAGGCCATTGCGCACTCCTGCCTGGTGTTTGACTTGGACATGAAGGTGAATACTCTTTTTCCTTGAGGTTGTTAAACATGAATCAGACAATAAGGTAGTTGGTTAGTGGTGGGTTCTTTGGTGGCTGTGGTCTGCAGTGGGTCCTTGTCACTGCAGTGGTTACTGTCCTGCTTGGTGTCCTGACTTGGTGAGGCTTTGTCCTGCAGTAAAGCCATACGCAGCACACTGTGATCACTCAGTAGGTATTTATTGAGTGATGATTCTGTGATTTCTTTAGAGGTGACCTGAAAGTCAAAGACCCAAAATTTGCTGCTTAATTTACAAATATTCTTTTCTGTAAGATGATGAGTGTTGCTCCCATGCTTTTGGTTGCTCTTCCTTATTCTGGGGTCCTGCCCCATTTTCATCCAGTTTCTTTTTATCTAGTCACAGAGTTTGGTTGCCATTCATTTCTGCCCTAAGGACACGCTCATATAAAAAGCCAAGAGCTCTTCTCAAAACCACCACTACCACCACAACCACCACCACCACCACAACAGCAAACCATCTGATACTTAATACAGTACTTAAAAACCCAACACTTCCTTTGTTTTCTGGTGTTTTGCTCCCCACAGGAGCAGGTGTGTGGGGACAGGGCAGTAGTTAACTCTCAGTGGATGGTTCAAACCCAGGGCTCTTGGTTCTCAAAACAGCATTTCAGTGTGAGCGTCGGACCATGACAGTTCTTAGTATCATCTGTTTCCTTGGAGTGGATGGCCAGCAGAGAGGAACCTGCTGAAGGACAGAGGCCTCATGATCCCCACGTTGCCACTGGGTACAGGAAGGGCCTTCCAGACCCTTAGTCTCCTCGTAGCTGGCTGGGAGCTCCTCTGGATGCCCATCAGTGATGCTCTGAGAGCTGTCTGTGGAAGAGTGGCCACATGGGTGCCCGTGGGCACTTTGCTCTGCCAAGATGCTCTTCAGGAAGGTGCACGTCCACCTGCCCCATCCCTGCTTCATGTTGGAGTGTAGGTAGTGCCCTTCTGCCAGGTGTGCAGGGGTGCCAGGGCAGAAGCACTGCACAACACAGTCCTGTCCTAGAGGTGTTGTGTTCAAGGAGAAAGGTGAAAAGGTGTGGGAGTCCATTAGCGAGTGTCAGAGCTGAGGGCGCTGGAAGGGCGCCGGAAGGGTGCCGGAAGAGAGCCTTAGACTGCTGCGATCTCCCTGTGTCGATGGGATAGCTGGGCATGTGCACAGGGAGACACATTTCAGCTCCAGTGTTTGTGAGGGTGGTGCAGCAGGGGCTGAGGGCAGGTGGGACTGTTGGGGATCGGGCTCCGTAGGGCTGGGGTAGCCGAGAGGGCAGAGGAGTAACAAGTGCAGTTTTGGAAAACCAGATCTGACTGCATTGTTGGGATCCTGATTTGATTCTCTTGGCATTTGGGACATGAGATACTGTTCATGATTTGGGGGCAGACGGGGGATGGGACTGCAGCAAGCCTGACACCTCTTTCACCCAGCATGCAGTTGGGCCAGGTCCTTTATAAGTTAAGTGGATTGGAAGGAGGTATAACTAGGTGAGCCTGCACCTGGTCTTGGAAGGCCACTTATCCCCCGACTGTTCTTTGGTAGCTGAGCTCTGGCAGCTGGCCACTTCAGTGTTCAGGTCACTCCCAGACAGCAGGGCCCTGGAGGAAGGCTGCACCTCACTGCTCTCTTTGGGATGTGTTCTTCCAGGTCACCTTTTCTATAAATTTGGAATCACGGAGTCTGACTGGTATCGAATCAAACAGAGCATTGACTCCAAATGCCGGACAGCATGGCGGCGAAAACAGCGAGGCCAGAGCCTGGCGGTCAAGAGCTTCTCGCGCAGGACTCCGTCCTCGTCCTCGTACAGTGCCTCAGGTAGGCCCTGTGGCAGGCGGTGCAAGTGGAGCCTTGGGGCTCAGTGCAGGGGGAGGCCTCCCCCTAGCTGAGTCTGCAGTGGCCCCGGGACCCTTCCCTCTGGGTCCATGAGTGAGCGTGGTGAGGCTGAGAGAGCACAGTAGCCCTGTCCTGGTTATCTCACCAAGGGACACCCTGGCCCTCGGCCCCGAGTCCCTGTGGGCTCCGGAGCAGAGGGAGGGTTTGCTCAGACCCTCCTCTCCTGCTGCCGTGGAGCTCCTGAGCGTCTGGCTGACTTAACGACACAAGCAACACTATCGTTGTTATTTGCAGGTGACTGCAAGTGGAGGGTTGGGGGAGTACCAAATTGTTTTTCTCTTTTTTCTGATTTCGAGTTTACGGACCCAGACTTCTCCAAATAGTCGAGCAGTCTCGCCTCCCCGCAGGCCTTGCTGGAGAGTGGCTTTCCCTGAAGAACTCCCTGCAGCCATGCTGTGCGACTTTGCCTTTCTGTTGCCTTTCACCTGAGACATCTCAAAACACTTAGAGTATTTGAATTAAATAATTTTCCTAGACTCCCCACAGCAGCTTCCTTGGCAGGAGCTCTAGGAACCCGAGGGCTCGGCAGTGGACGGGGTGGCCCTCCCAAGTGCTTCCTTGATTGGAGACGCTCTTCTGGGAGCTGCAGAGCAGATCACCTGGATCTGTGTGCACATCCTTGGGGAAGCGGCCTCCTCCTGGCTGTTTTGGGGGGGTCATCAGACCTCAGCCTTGGCTATTGCCCAGGACCTTGAGATGGATGTGGCTGCTGTGTAGGCCACAGAAGCCATACCTGGGCAGTGCTCTTGTGAGTGGCTGCAGGAAGAAGCTGTGCAGGAGGAATCAGGCCTTGCTGCCCTGGCTAGGAGTCCTGTCACGGCAGCTCTGCGGGACCTGGAGGAGAACTGTGCTGGTGACGTTCTGCACAGGACAGAGAGGGAGCCTGTGGCATGGACACAGCAGCGGGAGTCGTGGCTCCAGGCAGGGACGAGATCCTGTCGATGGGCGGCAGGCGGCAGGTGTGGAAGCTGTGGTCACCTGTGTCCCCACTCTGTCCAAGCGTGGAGGCGTGGAGAAGGCGTTGGAGTCTGTGTGTGCTTATCTTGGCAGTGGCTGTCTCTAGTTATTGGGGTTACGGTTTTTATTTCATTTATGTCTTTGTGTTTGACTCTGGCTTCCACGTTATTTCCAGTGAACACTGTATTAATTTTATAGTTTTTAAAATGCTGTTTAATTCAAGGGGTGGAGATTTCTGCTTTTAGTGACCATGCAGTAGCAGGGCCAGAGTGAAGTCTCCTATAGACACCTGGACAGGATCCGAGAAGCTGCTTTGTGGATGTTGGGCAACAGGTGGCCAGGCCTGTGCTCCCTGAAAGAAGGAAGTGGGACCTGCCCCCACTCCGAACCCCTCTGGAGTGTGAAGCAGTGAGGATTGTCAGGTGTAGCCCACAGCCGGGCTGGGGCTGTGAGGGGCTGAGGCAGTGAGAGCTGTGGGGAGAGGGCGGGCTCTCTGTTGCCTGTGTGAGTCCTAGAGGCACTTGCCCAGAGGGAGGTTCCTAAGTTCACTTGGGCTGAGAGGCGTCCGGTTCCCACAAGACAGAATGCAGAACCCTCTGTGACAAGTCCAGCTTATAGCAGGGGCACCAGAAGGCCTTGCCTGCTCAGGCTGAACTGTCCCCAGAGAAAAGTTGCCACAGTCCAGACACCTGACATGGAAAAAGGCACAAGGCCCAATATCCAATCAAAAGAACCAGAGGGAAGGAGACTGTGACCAGCAAAACCAGCAAACGAACAGACCAGGCATTAACACGTCTATTAAAGCATTTTAAGGGGGAGCAGGAATGTAGTGGAAGTAAAGAATAGAAGATACACAAGCGCCAAGTGGACTTCTGGATGTGGACCGTGTGGGCGGGGTTACCAGGGCACAGTGCCATTCTTGATTTCACTCATGTCATTTGGTAGGGCTGGACCTAAGTTAAATTCCTAGTCAGGGACAGTCTCCTCACAAATCTGTAAACTACTGGATGTGGTGTCCTGCATTACTAGGGCACTGAAGATCCCTGGGGTGTGTCTGAGGAGGAGAAATGCGTCAGCACAGGGACGGGCAGCAGGGCCTCCTCGCCCAAGGCTGGACTCCTTGTTCTGTGCTCAGGCGCCTGAGCTCCCCGAGTCCTGCTGTGGCAGGGGCACCTTGCACATTAAGGTGCTGCTGCCTCTGGCTAGCCTGCCCCTGTCACAGAATGTTTCAGAGCCTTTGAAAGGACTGTTCAGGGACAGGTTCTGTGGTAGTGCTGGGATGCGGGGCCATTGTCTTTGGAAGCTAAAGGGTTTGAAATTGAGACCTCAGGGTATGATTGGTCCTTTTGGTGCCTGGAGAAGTGGCCCCTGGATGAACTGGGCTGCTTTGGGTGGGATGCTGAGAGGGGCACAGCACCAGTAGGCATGGGAGGCAGATGCAGCCCAGCTGGGTTTGTTCATCATGGGGTCTCACGGCCAGCACCCCATTCCTATTCTTCATGAATGTTTTCCTAACGTGTTCTGTAGACCTTTCCAGCTGTCGGGTGGATGGCTTTGGGACTTGGTGCTCAGGTGGACTAGGTGTGGGACCGGCCTTCTGCAAGCTCCACTTGCAGGTGGACCGCTTTGGAAAAACCTTGCATTCAGATTCTGATTCAGATACCACGGCAGTGACCTGAAATTCTGTTTCTAACCAGCTCCCAAGCGACAACCACAACACCAGCCATGCTCACCCTTGAGCCAGGCTGTGCATTGGAATGTGTAGGGTCTTGGGCAGGTTGACCTTCAGGTCCACTGCTGACTTTGCAGGTGGAGACTGAGATGCCTTTCTCTCAAGCTCAGGTGGTCTGTGGTTTTTCTTGTCTTACCGTTGTTTTTGTCTTTGTTTTGACTTATCAGTGTCTGTCTTTCAGTCCTCAGTGTTCTCTGACTCGGTTTAATGATAGTTTATCAAGATGTCAGTGTTTCTCTAAGATGCTGTGGGTCTCTTCACACTAAGTATGCTGGTCTCTGAGGGGCACAGCTGGCCGCAGGGCGGTGGGTCTTCAGTATCTGAGCCATGTCTGGGGGACCCTGGCAGCGGGCTGACTGAGGTGGCTTTTTCAGAGAGGCGAGGCCTTGTACCAGGGGCAGGGCCTTCCTCACCCTTCTCTTTGGGCAGCTGTCTCCAGCTTCCATCCTAGTGAAAGCAGCACTGCCCCATCAGCCTTCTGTGCCCAGTGTTTGGAGTAGGAGTGAACTCTAGAGGGCAAGGCCAGTCGCCAAGACCCCAGCTGAGGGTGGTCAGCATGGGGTGTCCCTGTGGCTTGAAGTGCTCCCTTTTCAGGGGAGCAGTCAGTGTGGCTTCTGATCATTGGCTGCTGCTGCCGCCCCAGGCCCAGGCTCCTCCCCCCCTCACAGTGCCCCCTCACAGTGCCGGGTGAGTTGAGGACAGAGAGCACCTTCTTTTTAAAGTTCTCTGCTTTGTGAACTTCAGTGGACTTAATCATTACTTTAAGGGACTTCTAGAATCTGCCATTGTTCATTTTGTGTCTACTCTTGGTCTAACAAAGCTATTTTGGTGACAGAAATAACTCAGTAAAATGTAATTAAGGCACAATTCTGGCTTAATTACATTTTACTGAGTTATTCAGTGAGGTTGTAATTCAGTGGGGTTGTCTCGTTCACCTTTGAATTCTCAACCAACAGAAAAGGAACTTCGAAACAAATAAATACTGTAGGTGGGATCCTGTGCCAAGGATAATCTGTTTAAAGATTATCTGTTATTGCCAGATTGAATACAAGTCATAGTACACTGGTTTCTAGAGAATTTCTAAAAACTGATTTATGAAAGCACTGTTCCATGCTATCTGGCAACACCGCCCAGATGTTTACACATGCTTGAGTTTAATGTGGCTTAATTTTACTGTTTAAAACACACTGAGTAAGGGCTGGGGTTGTGGCTCAGTGACAGAGTGCTAGCCTTGCACATGTAAGGCCCTGGGTTCCATCGTCAGCACCACATAAAGATAAATAAATAAATAAAATAAAGGTATTGTGTCCAGTTACAACTGAAAAATAAATGGTTTAAAAAAAAAAAAACAACAGTCTCATTGGCGAGTTGGAAACCGTGGCTGGGCATCTGTACAGTAGTGGCCAGTGTTTAGAGTTGAAGAGTACCCTCTCTTGAAGCCCACTGCCTGCATTCTGTGCACGGCTGCCTTTGCTTCCTTCAGTGAGTGCTCTGGATGCTGGGAGGAGCCAGGCCAGGAGAGGTGGGGAGGCCCTGGCTGGGCCCTGTCTGTGGCTCCCTGTCCCTCTGGATGGCAGCCCGCTACCTTCTCAGTGCAGTTCTGACCTGCGCTGGTGTGAGCATGTTCACCTCTGGTCACTGCTGTAGCTCCTGATCACAAACAAGTGGCCAGTGCAGATTTTTGCTCTAGATGTTAAAATTACTCTGCTTTAAACTATGGATTTAACTAAGTCTTTACATTATACAGTTGTGGTGAGCCCTTGATCAAATGGTAATTTCAATGATTTGAATCTTCCGTTTGGAAATCATTTGTATCATACTAACAAATCCTATCTTCTAGGATTTTTTTTAGAATTCTACGTATGAGTAGAACCATTCTTCTTAGGCATATTTTTAACCATTGGAAACCATCAAACTCCATTGATTATTATTATTATTTTTTCCAATTGGAGCAGAAATACTTTGGGAGTCTGTTCAGTCATAAAGCTCTTATTAGCTGCTGTAGTGTTCTCTAAATATTTAGCTCTTGTACCTCTCATAATGAAGTTTGAAATGTTTTTTCTTGCTTTTTGTATTTGGTACCGGGAATTGAACCCATGGGTGGTTTAACACTGAGACAATCTCCAGCCCTTTTTATTTTAAATTTTGAAACAAGATCTCACCAAGTTGTTGAGACTGGCCTGGAACTTATGATTCTCCTGCCTCAGCCTCCCGAGCGGCTGGAATTATAGGCCGGCTTCCTTGCATATTTTTTAAAAAAATTTTTTTTAAATTTCTAGTTGTAGATGGATATAATACCTTTATTTTATGTATTTATTTTTATGTGGTGCTGAGGATCGAACCTAGTGCCTCATACATCCTAAGCAAGCGCTCTACCACTGAGCCACAACTTGTTAAAAAATGGCCATTTAAAATTTTTTGATATTGTTTGAAGTAATTAAAAAATATAATTTTTATCATTTTGCAAATATTATCATCTTATTATTGTTATGTTACTTTAAGAAATGTATTCAGTAGACTCTACATGCCTTGGCAGTCTGATGCCTACTAGGAGCTGCTTTAGAGTGCTAGGTGGCTCAGTGGTGGAGCAGAGCACACGTCCAGCTGGGGCCAGGCTCACATTCACCGAGTAGTGTGCCAAGCAGTGTGCCGTGTGTACACCCCCACCCCCACAGAATTGTTATTGTGTTCTTCATTTTTCTTCTATTCATATTAACATTTAACTTTTTTTCACAAAATTTTCTCCCACTGTAATATATTTTTATGTTTAAATGTTTTTTAATTGATCAATCATAACTCTCTACAAGAAAAATATATATGCACTAAAAATTTCTTAAGCCCTTAATGTTCTAAGTGTGTTGGAAAATTTGGATGGAGGGACCATTACCATTAAAATGAACATATATCAAAGCAAATATATCTTACTTTGGGTAAACATAGAAAGTAAAATTTTGTTTTTGAAGTGTGTCTGAGTGGATGAGGCTTTCCCCTGTTTATTACTTTTTAAAAATTAAATAGTTTAGCAGATAAAAATGTAGCGGTGGTAGGTAGTGACGGGACACCAAGTCCTGCTGGATGTGAGCATGAATCGTGCTGTGAGCCAGGCCTGCTCGTGTCTGCAGACGTGTGCCACTCCCCTGTGGTGAAGACTCTCGGAGCCCTCTCCTCCCTCCCTTTGCAGAGTGTGGCATGCTGTCCCTCCCTTGGTGAGCACACTGTGCAGTGGCACCTCTTCCCTAGTCACCATTACATTCCAGGGGCAGACACGATGGGCTGATGGCCCAAACAGGGCTTCACACCATTGGGTCTTGTCTTTTCAGCCCTGCAGTGACGTCTGGTGCTCTTTGTTCATGTGACAGGCTTACGCGAGTAGCAGGGGTTTGTTATGACAGTGGCCCTGATTTTTTACACTCTCTGGTCTTGGGTCAGAAATTTCAGTTATCCCAAACTTACTATTAGTGACCGTGCAGGAAACTGGGGACCTGCTGATCCACATCAAGGGGTGAGGTGTGTCTTATGTGAACTGAGGGGCAGAAGGGACCTACACTGAGGCTGTCTGTGTGACGCCCTGTGCTCCCACTCCTGTGCTCCCACAGAGACCATGCTGGGTACCCCACCACCCTCCAGTGAGCTCCAGCAGCCGCAGCCGCAGGCCCTGCACTACGCCCTGGCCAACGCACAGCAGGTGCAGATCCACCAGATTGGAGAGGACGGGCAGGTGCAAGTAGTATGTATCTTCTCGCCAACGCGACTGGGAAGACTGGGGAGGGGACTGGGGGGGACACCTGCAGCACGGGATGAAGTGATTGTAATATGAGCTCTTGGAGCTCGTGGGTGATGGCAGTTATTGATGGCCTTGTCACGGAAAAGCACCTTACAGGATGACTAGTGGTCCCTCGTGGCTCCTCTTCTGTCCTGTAAGAATGTGGGCATCATCTACATGTGCACAACCTGCTTGAGGTCCTGGCCACTTGAGGGTCCCTGTCCTCCCAGGAGGGAATAGTTCTCAGTTCCGAGACTCAGATGCCCTTCTCCCGAGGGAAGAAAAGGTCCTTCCTTCAATGGGAACGACGGCCTTTATTCCTGCATAGCATTTCTTTGGGATTGTGTAACTCATGATGTCCCAAGTTTTCAATGCTGTGAACAGTGTTTCAGTGTTACTGCAAGTAGCACATATGTGGCTCAGTTTAACCTTTTGTGGGTAATCCACACCTAGGGTTATGGGACAGAATGGGCTCACATGCAGGGGCTTCCAGTGGTCACTTCCCAGCATGAGACTTGCCTCAGCGGCTTGGAATTCTTTATGCTGGGGCTGCTGGGGTCCTGCTTGTGGTCATCCCAAAGGGCTGGGGCAAGGGCCCTCCACACAAACACACACCCCCCCATGGGCTCCTGTGGCAGACATTAGGAGTAGCCCAAAGGGTCGGGAGACTTCTTAGAGACTTGGTAGGAGTGGTGGGTGTGGCGCTGCACCTGTGATCCCAGTGACTCTTGAGGCTGAGGCAGGAGGATGGCAAGTTCCAGGCCAGCCTGGGCAACTTAGTGAGGCCCTGTCTCAAAAAATAAAAAGTGCTGGGGATGCAGCTCAGTGGTAGAGTTCCCAGGGGTTCAATCTGCAGTGCTCAAGGAAAGAAAAGCCAGCTCTGACTTAAAGTTGCACCTGCTGGGCTGTCCTGAGCCCTGCCCTCCACTGCCCGCCTCACTTCCTGCAAGAAAGCCAGAACCCTTCCTGGCACTTCCACCAGCTTTCTGTCCCTCAAGCTGAAACCATCGTAAAGGAAGCTGTTGTTCTAAGTTTGTCTCCCTTCTTTTTTAATGTTGCTCACATTCTTAAAATGTACCTGTCTAGTGGCATTAAAAGACTCAGCACACTTTTCCCGGGGTGCATTGCTCCTCCTGGAGTGACTGTGGTGTCTGTGACGCTGTGTCCCGAAGGTGGGTTTCAGGAGTGTCCTGTGGGCCCAGGCTTGTGCACACTGCAAGGCGCTGGCCGGCACCTAGCCTTCCCTGAGTCAAGGTCAGACTTGGCGGAACACGCTTCACGTTTCCTTTGGTGTGTGTTTCTTCTGATGCTTCTTGGTGTCTTCTCTTTGCGGATCCCACAGGGCCACCTCCACATCGCCCAGGTGCCTCAAGGGGAGCAGGTGCAGATCACGCAGGACAGTGAGGTGAGTTCATTGACCCTGTGCTAAAGGTGGACCAGATAAGGGTCCAGGAGGGCTGGAAGGCTCAGAGCCTCTGGGGGCCTCTGAGGAGAAGGTCCTTTGGCTCAGAGGTGCTGATGGCTCTTCAGCTTTTCAGATGTTACGGGACATTTTCCTCATGTCCTTACAACAGCCTTGCTGCTGTCATTAAGTGGGTGTGGATTAGTTGGGAGGAACAGAGGTTTTCAGAAGTTTAGTTCCAGGTGAGAGCTGGTGTGAGGGTACCCGTGGGCTCACCTGCCGACGAAGCATGCGGATAGCTGGCTGAGCTCTGGCTGTGTGCAGGCTGCTGTGGGGACTCAGTGCTAGAGGCTGTACCTCCCAGAGCTGGCTGGCCCCAGACAGTTGTGTCCATCACCATGAGGAGGGCTGAATGCGCCCTGCCTGTAGGACAGCAGCAGGAGACTCCAGGAGAAGGGCTCAGGGATGACATCTGGAAGCTCTCGGTGGGCTCATTGGGAGGGAAGCATGCTCACAGCGGGGAGGGAGAAGGAGCCAGGAGCACAGGAGGAGAGAGAGAGGGAGGAGAGGGGGCAGGAGGAGAGGGAGAGGGAGGAGAGGGGGCAAGAGGAGAGGGAGAGGGAGGAGAGGGGGCAGGAGGAGAGGGAAAGGGAGGAGAGGGAAAGGGAGGAGAGGGGGCAGGAGGAGAGAGAGAGGGAGGAGAGGGGGCAGGAGGAGAGGGAGAGGGAGGAGAGGGAAAGGGAGGAGAGGGAGAGGGAGAGGGAGGAGAGGGAGAGGGAGGAGAGGGGGCAGGAGGAGAGGGAAAGGGAGGAGAGGGGGCAGGAGGAGAGAGAGAGGGAGGAGAGGGGGCAGGAGGAGAGGGAGGGGGAGCAGATACAGGGGAGAGAGGGAGGGGGAGCAGGTGCAGGGGAGAGAGGGAGAGGGAGCAGATGTAGGGGAGAGATGAAGGGGGCCAGGAAGAGAGGGAGGGGGCAGGAGGAGCGGGAGAGGGAAGGGTCCAGAGAGGAGGAAAGGAGCATGGGGTGAGGGTTCCGTGGCCGACTATCACTATCGTGCCTTAGCATCACCAGGGGGCTTTTTGGAGGACTGATGAAGGGGTGGAAGAGTGCTAGGCCTGGCTGGCAAGGGCGAGGTGCTGGGGCCAGTGACTGCGAAGCTGGTGTCCCACAGGGAGCAGGCCTCTGAGGGATGGGAGCAGAGCATGGGCAGGTTGGCCAAGTGAGTGCTGTGCTGCACTTGGGGGAATGGGTTGTCATTAAAGGCATAAACATGGAGGGGCGGACAGACAGCCATTAGCATGTCAGTCCTGACTCTCCAGTTTCCTAGATGGCCCAGGCATCCAATCAGAATTTTTACTTTGCTTGTAAGAGAGGCAGGTGCTTGTAGTCACTCGAAGGAGAGAAAATAGATACTGTAGTAAAAGGAAAAAATGAATACAAATTTTTTTATTGTTTTATGCTAAAATAGCCTGTGTGCTCATTCTTGAATTTCAGTTTTTACTTTCGATTTTGATTCTTTCTTCAGCTTTCAAATCAATCTGTGAATTATTTTTATTTCCATCCATTAAGAATCAAATACAATAAATTACAACAGTTTGCTTGTAGCATTAATGGTGACTTTGTGGTAAGTTAGGATATGGAGACAGTCTTCTTATCACAAGAAATCCTTACCTTCATGTTGTTTGTTTAACATGAAGCAATTACTTTGTCTGCGAAGTGACATGGAGCAGAGTCTACCAGCCCGGCCCAGCTCATTTGGAGAGGAGTGGAAGTGTGGTCTGAGTGCCATGTGGTGCTCGGGCCTGCCATGCTGGTGCTGTATCGGTACCATTTGCATTGCTCAAGTATTTCAAGTGTTTCAAATAAAGGTTTAAAAAGAAAAAAAGATTCTTATTTGGGGTCAGGGTAGAGGGAATGGGTGCACGTTTTGTTTTACCAAAAAATAAGTACCTAGAGACTAAGCTTAAAATATATATATATATATATTAGTTTTCATTGCTACATGGGGTTGGATTTTGTAGAATTAGGGATTCCTAGGTGTTTCCAGATGGTATGGGAGGTTGTACCTGTCTGCGTGGGTCATCGTGTTGTTTTTCTGTCCTTGAGTGTCTCCTTTTCCCTTTGCTTGCAGGGCAATCTACAGATCCACCATGTCGGCCAGGACGGGCAGGTAGGTTCTCTCCTGTCTTCACTTCACATCTGCCCACCGTCCCCTGGCTGGGGCTCGGCTCCCCTGCCTTCTCTCCAGCATTGCCTGGGTGTGATGGCACCTGCAGGAGGGAGCTGGGAGGGAAGGGCTGGCTTCCCTCTTGGTGGCCGTGCAGGTGCCTGGAAGACAGGCAGGGCAGTGCTCTGGCACTACTGTCCTGGCTTTGTGGGATTATGCCATGGTTTTGCCTCATAGGGGAGCTCCCCTGAATTTGTCATTATTTTCTGGTTGTGTGTGTATGAGCTGCTGGTGGGGCTTGTGCAGATAGCTGTGGGTCAGGACAAGGTGGGCTTGCTCTTGCTGTCACACTCCAACCACTTACTTTCTCTAGTTGGAGAGGAAAAGAACAGCCCTCCAGCGAACACTCCTGGTAGGAATTCTGTAGCTGCTGAAGAGCCTGTAATGGAGGCCCCAGGGAGGCCCTTGCTGGCCAGGAGAGGGTGAGACTGGGCACAGGGTTGTCTTCACAGCCTTTTGAAGACAGCTCCTGGCAGAGACAGGACCTGGATGGCCCTTCTGTTCTGTGGCGCCCGAGCTGGGTAAGGGTGGAGAGGCTGCACACAGCTCGCTCCTGTCCTGGGGGCACGAGCCATGTCCTACGAGAGGTCTGTTTGTATTTCTTCTCTGCGTGGCACTGTGCACTGGAGAGTCGAGAACTGGACACAGGGCAGACACAGCCCTCCAACTCTTTCTCGACCCCTTGGGGTGCACTGAGAGGAGGTGGCTTGCCCTAGATAATCTGTTTGGATCAAGGTTCCAGTGGCTGAGTGCTGCAGTGGTTGTATTATATAAATCTAAACTTGCTGCTTTGAGTAAGAGCCAGAGCCAAAGGAACAGAACCAAAGAGAACCCATTCTTCTACGGTCCTTCTGCGTCTTGGTGACAGGGCCACACAGGGCCTGGTGGAAGCTGGCTATTGTCTCTGTGGTCTTGCTTTTTGCTCATGGTCAGGGTGGCAGAGGCTCGGCCTCCTACTCATGGTTTTTCTCTTAGTTTTTGATGTTTTAGCGGCTCAGCTCATATCTATACACTGGTGGCATTATACCTTGTTGACACACACCTGGACTTTAGAGCACTTTAGCAGAAGGGTTTCTCTGTTCTTCTTTTCTGCTGTCTCTCAAGACATCTTACAGCATATTGCACTGATTTTGCAACCCTTGGTTTGAGAAATACTGAAATAGATGACTGTTAGTGTGTCTTTCTCAAGAGCTTGTAGATTGAAACGGTTATAATTAAATAATTTTTGAAAGGTTTACAGCTATGAGGAATTTATACTGTACTTTTTAATATATTTCCCCTCATATTGTTAAAAGATAATTCTTTAATTTTATTAGAAACATTTTTAAAATTGTAACGAAGCTAAAGAAAAATGATTATAAACATACTAGTTAGTTCTTTCTTAGCACCTTCTCAGGGCTTTAAGTTGAGATCCAAAACATAGGATTATCTGTGTCACTCAGCACCGAGTGACTTTCCCTGAGCACTCTTGAATCAGGTGTCACCTGTCTCTGGTCTTGGGTGGCCTCGTTGCCCTTGGGGTTGGTGGTGCAACCTCATTGTGTGACTCGTACCATATCCACAGAGCTCAGGGCAGTTTTGTTCTGAAACCCTTTTCTTGCAAGGGCTCCAGGGAGAAAAGGAGCCCTGATGCTGGAGGGTCCCAGGCGTAGCCAGTCTGTGTGGGAAGCCTGTGGAACAGCCCTGGGGTATCAGAGCAGCCTCATCTAGCAGCTAGAGGGACTTTGTTCAAGGAGCCTCTTGGTATCTGTAGGCCCTAACATACCCCAATTGCTTACTTACTGGTGCTTCCTGGCCCAAAGATGCCATGGTGTTAGGGAGTGGGCAAAAGGTGACCAGAGACTGAAGGGTAGGGGAGCAGTGTCCTCCCCGTTTGGCATTGTGGCCCCTAGAAAGCCCAGCTTGTGGAAAAGGGCTCTTGGAAGGAACTAGGTGGGTGTCTGTCATGACTCTGGGTTTATTAGGCTCAAGGGTAGTTTTGCTCCAGCCTGAGCTGGGATCATTGGAAGGCCCAGCTGGCTGCCCTGTCCAAGGCAAGGGGCTTCACTGCACAGTGGTGAGAGTTCCCGTTTGGAGTGGAGTGGCATGTCCCTGCGATCCTTGTGGAAGCCACATTTTCCTTAGGGGAGGGAGCAGAATGTTCACTCCTGAATCTTAGACTGGTAAGGTGGAGATGTGGGGCTGCCTGCAGTGTGGACATGGCATGTTTCAGGATCTACCTCCTGCCCAGCGTGGGCTCAGAGCCCCTTAGAGGAAGGCAGGCCTAGTGTAGGCAGCGTGGACTGCCTAGCATCTGTCGGCTTGAGCACGGCCTTAGTGCAGGAGCTGGTGGTTTGCAGGTGAGGCACTACTACAGTTTGGTTTCAGAATTATCCTCCTGCCTGGGCCGAGCAGGACTTTGGGGACTGCCCTGGATAGCTGTTCTTGTGGGTCCCTTGCCTTCTCGGGGGTGGGCTGCGGCAGGACAAGGGAAGGCTGAGGGCTTTCCCTGACTATGCTACGTGGCACAGATGCCAGGACCCTGATGCCCGCTCTCCTGGTTCTGTTTTCTCTGGTGGCAAGGAGCTCGAGTGCTGACTGATGATTCAGAAGACGAGTGTGTTGTGTGCTTAGCTCTCATTGTTGTCCCTGTGAATTCCTTGGTGTTGTGCCTCAGAAGTCACAGCAGAGGAGTCTTTCAGGCAGGTAGAAGCCTGGTGAGAGCTGGATGCAGCCTCTGGCTGGGAAGAACTTTGTGGTTTTCTAAGAGAGGGCCTGGAAGAAGCAGTCCCTCACGGGATCTGCCGAGGTCCAGTTAGCTGGAGCAGTGGTGTCTGAAGGGCCTCGCGTAGCTCTGTGAGGAGGTTCCATGGGTCCCTGGGCTGCCACGCTCCATGCTGCTGCAGTGTCCTGGCCCACAGCAGACATATCTCCAGACAGCCAAGGAGGCAGTGGGTCGTCTGGATCGACTTCTTCGTTTTCAGTGTACCTTTGCAAGGTTAAATGAAAGACTTGGAGTATTAAAACCATTGGATCCATTTTGTTCCTCAGAGTACCCAATGCAGTGGACAATAGTACATATCAATACTCCACGATTCCTCGTTGAGTCCTTAGGGTAGATAAGTTAGCATGCAGTCAAGTGAAGACATTTGAAAACTTCCATGTTTGACATTTTAAGATGTGGCAGATGGAGGCTGCTCCTCGCTCTGGAGATGGCCTGTACTCTCCCTTGAGTATGTCTCTGTTTCCCTGAATAAACTTCTGCCCAGGCCTCTTTTTTCCCCTCTTATTAAACAGTTTATTGCAGTATAATTTACTTGTCACAGTTCGACATTTGATGTGTTAATGTGTGACCAGCTTTAAACAACCAAATGTGGAATGTGTTTGCCCCTTCTCAGTTTCCAGCGATGACCTGAAAGCTCACAGAGTAGCCCAAGCTTCAGTGAGCTGAGCCATCATGACCTCTGGGCAGTTGTGTGCTTCTTTCTAGTAGCATCAAGTTTGGAACATGGTTTGGTGACTCCTGGGCCTTTCCAAAACTTTTCTGTTAGCATCTTTTCAGCGTGCCTCTTTTCCTGGGCAGTGGGCATCGTGCCTTCACTTGGCAGTGCGGATGGTTTCTTGGGGGTGGCTCAGCCAGGCCCACTCCTACGGAGTGTAGGTGCTTGGTAAGCTCAGGTGGAGCTGCTGATGAAGGAGGTGAAGATCCGTTAGCCCAGGGACCCTTCTAGACGGCTGTCGAGGAGCCGAGGCTGGCAGTGTTTTTCTCCAGGTGCCTCGTCTCCTGGGTCAAGGAGACGACAGTGGAGGGCACCTGTGAGGACACTTGATGCTGTCCTGCTCAGGCCCAGGTCTCCCTCGGCAATCCGGGAGCTCTGACTGGTCCAACTTGTGTCGAGGTGGAAGGTTCTTCTCCATGCGCTTGACCTGGGGTCGCACTGAGAGGAGGTTGCCACCCTGTACTGAGCACCTGCCTTTTGGGCCAGAGGAACAGATGCCAGGCCAGGAGGTCGGTCATCTGCACTGAGCCTCCCCGAGCTCTCTGGTCAGCAGTCAGGCCTGAGGAGTTCAGGATCCCATGGCCTTGCGGCCAGACTGGAAAATGAGCAGGCAGAGGGCATGGAAGGAGCTGCTCCCAAATGTGGCCTTTGAGAGCCATGGGCTCTGTGCCTGGCGGGGGCTGATGAGGACTGCTCTCACCCTAAGGGGTGAGTGAGGCAGGGCTGAGGAGGAAGCTGTGCTTCGAGTGTGGCCTCATCTCCTCTGTCCACCTGCTGGCTTTGAGGGTGCACTGCAGGTGGCTGTCTGGTCCCTCTGGGCAGTGGGGAGTCCTTGGCCTAGGTGCAGTGATGTGGCCCTGCGGGGGCTGCTTGGCTACCTACAGTGGTGCTCCTATGTGTCGAGGTGGCTGCAGTCTCCTGTTCCCAGCTCTTTGACTCGGGGAGCTGTGGAGGGCAGCGAGGACCGTGCCGTGCCTTCTGTGGACTTCCACACCAGTCTGCCTCAAGGACAGGCCCGCTGGATGTAGCCACACCCCACCTGTCCTCCCCTGCCACTATGCTGGCACCTCAAAGCCTCCACTGGGCACCGCCAGTTGTGGAATCAGTGCTGCTGTCTCGTGTCACCCATCAACTGGTGGACAGTACCAAAAGGAAAGAGTGGAACGGTGATGTGAGTGCGCTGCATGAAGCCAGAAAGTCCTGGCAACCTTTAGAGTCACAGTGGTCCCGGAACAGTGGCCAAGGCGAGGAAAACTGGGACCAGGGCAGTGAATCAGCAAATCCAGGAAGTTGAGGAGGTGATGCCAGCCTTGGCCTTTAGCCATCTGCATAGACACCAGGCAGTGAGTGGCAGGAGGCATGGCTCCTTAAAAATTGGTCTTAATAGGGGAAAAGAGCAAAAAAGGAAAAAGGGCGAGTCCTTTCAGAGTCTCCTTTTGGGGCGCCATGAGCACAATGTGGGGAAGTGGTCAGCACTCAGTAGGTGTTGGGCTGAGGGGCAGATGAGCTGCCCAGAAACTGAGACTCTCCTGGAACTACTTCCCCTCAGAACAGAAGCTGGTGAGGAAGGAGTTGGTGTGGACAGTTTCCTGGTGCTTCGAAGGGAGGTCATTCCTGACCTCAGGTGAGGCTCCAGGCTTCTTGGTGCCGCTTGATGAGTAGCTCTCATCTCACTTTTACTGACGGGTCTGTCCCAGGCGAGGGCTGGCTGGGAGAAGGGCGTCCAGGCCCCCTCTGTCTTCATCTGTTTTTACTGGCCGTGCATCTTGGGCAAGTCAGTCAGCCTGTGAGGCTCCGCTCCCCACTGCAAATGGGAGCTAATAATAACAAACAAGGTAATGCCTGTGCCAGCACCAGCGCCAGGGCCGTGGCTACATAGCCACATGCCTTTCTTGGTGCTGTTGGTCTGTAGCCTGGAGGTCCTGGCTGGTCCTCCCATCCTGGGTCTCCTGCACTGGTCCTTTTGGCCAGGTTTAGGGTGAATGATGGAGTCATGGGGTCTCTCCTGACAATTAGGATACTGTATATTTGTTCCCGAGACACTCAGCTATTGACTTTTGATTGACATGGCCTCTGGCTAGGGCATGCTCTAGGCAGGATCTTCTCTGTGTGCAGGTTGCACCCCCGCTGCGAGACCCTTCCTCCACTGCAACACCTGCTCTTCCTCACCCACTGGCCCTGCTGGCCTCAGCTATGGGGAGGAGTTTATCCTCTGGCTTCCCCAGGGCCTGGCCTGGGGCCACAGCTCTGAGCAGGCTGCTCCTCCAGCCAGTCCCAGCTCCCGCTGCCCTGCTTCTTGTGTGGCTCTAAGGCTCAGGCTTCCCTGTGTGGTGACGACACCTTGGCAGGCAGTCCTGTGTTTGGTGTCTCCAGGTTTTTCTAGGGTGATTGTGGGTTATTTCCTCCTGTGACCCTGTTCCTTTTTCTAGCAGATGAGGTGCCCAGTGTCCTATTTGGTAGAGGGTACTGAGTGCTAGGTCCTCTGCTGGGACCATGTGGGTAGTCCATAACGGAGATGACCACCTGGCCCCAGTCTGCCTAACTCTGGAGCCCTGCTCAGGGCTTACGTGCCCTGCTGTTGGAGGTAGAGGGCATCCTGCTATGGGAAATGTGGTCTCTGCCTCCCTTCCTTCTGTTGAGGTCCTCAGGGACTGGGAGTGGGGGCTGGTGGGGGCTGTGGATGCACAGCAAAGCAGTGTGAGTCTGGTTTTGGAGGCTGAGTTTCCTGCCTGTCAGGGTGGGCAATGGCCCAGCCCCAAGGTGGCTGTGGGCTTAGAGTGGCATCTGCAGGGCCTGTGAGGATAGTGCCCGGGCTGCCAGTGGTGCAGGGACCCGTCCTATAGTGCTGTCAGTACCAGAAAGCCCATGTCTCCCTTGTGTCATGAATGATTGCAGTTTTTACTTAGAGCATTTAACAAGTTCAAATATGTCCCTGATGGAGTTTGTTGCGCTGGAACTCCATATGTGGGGAGCAGCAAGGGCTGAGGGGTCACTGACGAAGACCCCCAGCCCACTCCTTCTCCTGTGGCGCCGCCCACCTGGAGCATGGGAGCAGCAAGCCTGGGGTGTCCTCCTTCCTGTAGCCATACTCCCGGGGCTCCTGGAGCACAGTGTGGATTCTTGGGTGTTGTGTCACTTGGAGAAAGACTCCCTTCAAGAATTGTGTTCACAGCTGACCCTAACCATCTGCGAGCGATTTGAACTCTTGGACTTGAGGTAGCCTCTTGCTGTCCTCAGAAGGACTTGCTGAGAGCCAGCTAGCTGCGAAGGCCAGCCAGCCCACGTTCAAAGGGAGTGCACATTGGAGCACCACCCTGGTGCTCACCCATGCCGTGGCCAGGGTTCCCCACTGCAGGGTCTGGGCCTCTGAGGCACGGTGAAGGTGGGAGCCTGGAGGTGCCACCTGGGTTCTGGGGAGTCCTTTAAGGCTGACTCTCCCCTGGTGCCTAGACATATTAAAAGTGCCACTCTCCTCTCCTGCCTTTCATTTTCCTCTTTCTAAACTCTGGAGTCTGGAGGTGTGGCCTCTTAACCTCCAGGGACTGGGACCGGTGCTGTGCTCTGAGGAATGCTGGTGACCGCAGGAGTCCAGGGATGCCAGAGGGTCCTCTGTCATTTGAACTCAAAGTCTGAGGAAACTGGGCCTGAGGAGCCGGGAAGGGTCAAGTCTTGTCCACCACATCTTCCTGGAGGGGCAGTGGCCGTGGGGGTGTGAGCCCCTCCTCCGGCTGTGTAGGCTGAGGTCCTGCTGGCTGTCGTCTGCCTCCTTGGCCACCCCCCGGCCTCCTGCACTTCCGGCCGTATCTGTGCCTTGGCTGTCTCCCAGGCCCAGTCCTTTTGCTGTTAGCAGTGCTGGGGCTTCATTTTCTCAAGGAGTCTTCCCACCCCCAGACTGAGAAGGAGTCTCTGTTTACCTGCTGGCGCCTGTTCCAGGAGAGACCGAGGCAGTTCAGGGTGTGATTGCTGGGCACGTAGCTGTCCAGCAACCCGGGCCTCCAGGCAGCACTGGGTGTGTTGGCTTTTGCTGCAGAGTGGAAAGAAGCAGCTACTGCTCAGGGGACAAGGGGCTTGGCAGTGGTGTCCTGCCACCCTGTGGCTCGACATGCTACACAACAGCTCTGCTGTGACATCAGGTGTGCCCTCTGCAAAGTCAAGCTCAGCTTACAGTACATCATCAAGGACTGGCCCTCTGCTGGACTCTGGCCTGCAGGGCCGGCTGGCCATCAGGACATTTCACCACCTAAAGCTCAGCCCTCCCCACCATGCTAAGCACAGGAGCTCTGGGTGGCAGTCGAGGGGGTGTTAGCCAGCAGGCCTCTCTTGGTACCTATGGAGGGGCCACCATATGCCTCCTATAGTTGGGCCTACTGGGCGGCTGAGACCCCAGCAGATGCTCAAAAAGGTGCTTGGGATTGGAGGCCTCTGCCTGTCTATCCTGGAGCCCTGTGAGGTGTTGCTCAAGAGCCATATTTATGACTCACCTTTTGGGGTGACTCAGTCCTGATGGCCGCTGGAGAACCTGGCAGTCCAGCCCCACCCAGGCCTGAAGATGGGAGCTGTCACAGGTGGGGACCTTTGCATGTGCTCCTGTTCATGCCAGCGTTGAGCCAGGAGGCCTCACCGCTGCTGACACCACTGGTTGCTGCCTCTGGTTTGGAGGGGATTTGGGACTGAAAGAATTTTGGCTCTCGATATCCCAGGTGTCTTTCAGACCAGTTGGCACTCTCCCTGTGTCTCTTGCAGCATACCGAATGACCTAGGACATGGCCTCGGCCAAAGAGGAGGTGCCCAGGCAGTGTCACTTGCTTTGGGGCTGGCTGGGGTCCAGTGGCACAGTAAGCGTGTGAGGAAAGGCTGAATGGCTTCGAGGGCAGCCCTGCAGGAGGTCAGAGCAGTCCAGAGGGGTCCATTCTCCCTGTTGAAATAGGAATTTGGCTTTTAAATCCCCATCACTTGTGCCTTCTGAATTGTGGAAGCACTTTTTTGGCAGTCCCTAACAATGGAGGGGGCTTCAGATTCCTACTGACCTCCAGATGTTCTTCTCAGGGACCCAGTTGTGTTGGAGGTCCCTGGCCCAGAGCCCACCTCATCCCACCCTGCTGGGGAGGGTTTGTGGAGAGTGTCAAAAGGAGTGGTTTGGGGAGACTGTTGGATGCTCCTTTGAAGGAGCTCAGAGCTGCCCTGTAGGCTCTCCTGGGAAGCTGTGGGAGAGAGCAGGAGCCGAGATGTTCTCACAAAGTAGAAGACTGGAAGCCAGTGTAGACAAGGGTGTCTACACTGCAGCTGAGCTCTCAAGTGGAGAGACTGTTTCTGTGCTCTGACCCCCAAGACCACTGCTGGGTTTCTGCTGGGAGCCGAACATAAAAGAAATGCACCCTCCCATGATTCTGGGGGCAGAAGAAGAACACTGCCAGTGCAGGCCCCGCTCCCCTGAAGTCTCTGGGTGAGGGTCCTTCCCACCTCCTTGGTATTCCCTGGCTTGTGGCCGCAACAGCCCAGTCTCGGTGGTGCTGTGGGCCTTGTGGTTTCTGTCCATGTTTTCCTCTTCTGGGAAGGACACTTCCTTAGGTTGGGCCCACCCTGCTCCAGCAAGCTGCAGGCACTGGGGTGGGAGTGTGTTAGGCATGGACTGGCACTCCCAGCATGCCCCAGTTCTCGCCAGCTCCAGGACACATGGGAGTTCACAAATTGAGCACGAGAGCTGGGGAGAGGCTGTGACTGCAGCTCCGTGTCTGGTTGTACCCTCAAATAGCAGGCAGGTTGCTGGACTCGGACTCCTGACACAGCCCACCGTGAGTGTGTGTGTGACCGCAGCAGATGGTCACTAGGCCTCTCCTTCCCACTTGGGGTCATTCTTAACATCCATAAGTCTTCCCCAGGCCTCTCCCTACATGGCCTGGTGGTGCAGCAGAGGAGAGCCATCAGTCCTGTGCATGTGGAGGGTGTTGTCCAAAACCAAACAGTGGAGATGCTGAAGGTCGTGACTTCTGGAATCCATTCCCAGTTGAGAACATTTTCCTTTCTTTCATTTACCAGTCACTCTAGTCTGCAAATTTAGAGTCTTGAGTTTTCAGACCTTACAGTTCTTCAGTTTTAACTGGCTGTGTGGACCATGTGGAAGTCACTTTTTGGCCATGTTCATGGGGCTTGTTGTGGGATGTCCTGAGGACCATCTCTGAGTGACTTGGTCAGGACCAGAAACAAACTGCCTGATTCCAGTCATTCATTAAAAGTAGTTACAATTTGATCTCATACATGTTTACTGAAGGCTGTTTTAAAATGTGAAATAATTGCACAATCTTAACTATGCTCTGATACCTAATATTTTAGATTGGAATTTTAAGTTGTATGAACTTTTCTAAGTTTGTGCTGGACTTAACCAAGCCAGGTGGAGTTGGTGGCCGCAAGGTGCTGGCTAGAGCGTCTTGGCACACTCCCTTCCTTCTGCCTCCTCCACCCACCCACCCAAAGGCTCTGTTCGTGTGGTTCTGAAAAGTCACCACCCATTCCTTAGCCTCTGCCTGTTCCATTCTGGTCTTTCTGGTTGTGAGCCATGAGCTTCCCTGGCACAAGCTCTGACCAGAATCCCATCCCTACATCACCCATGACTCAGTGGGCCTAGGTTAATCTTTCCCAGCCTTGGCCACTGGGGATAGGCCACACTTGATACTGCCATTAGAAACAAGGTGACCCAGGTTTGCAAGTTTTTCTTATCTGGCCAGTGTCTTCCAAGGATTTTCCATTTGCCATGCATGAATAAGTGCCGGGTCACAGGGTCCTGGTCCCCAGAGCCTGAGACAAAGTAAATAACAAGCACTCTGCAGACCTCAGCCTCACAGCAGCACATTAGGGGAGTTACCAGAGCGGTCTGGGGGCTGAGCGCAGGCCTGGGGTCAGAGATGCTGGAGGTGGGGTGTGGAAGTGTGGCAGAGCCGCGGGGTGGAGGGTCTGGGTCAGCAGGTGTGCAGAAGCATGTGTGAGGGCATAGTTGACAACTAATTAGTAAGCAGACCTTTCTGAACCCTTTTTGCCCTGGGCCCCCTCCTAATACTAGGTGTGTCTACAGGGCAGCCAGATAGTGAGACCCAGGAGGCCAGATGGCTGGTTGTGCCCACTGACACCCGGCCATTGCATGCAGGCCGAGCACACTGTCCCTGCTGCCCCTGCGGCTGCCTCTGCGGCTGGATGGCCGACTGCCCTGCTCTCAGGGCTGCAGTCCTGAAGGTTGTCGGTTGCTTGGCAGTCGGGAAGCAGGCCTGCAAGGACTGTGCGGGGCAGCGCCTAACTTGCTGATTCTGAACCACGAGGGGGCATTTGCTGGGGACAAGGAGATGGAACAGGACAAGCAGTCGGGCGGGTTGAAGAGTCAGTCATGGGCAGCACGGGGTTACTGACTCCGCGAGATTTCAGCTGTCCTTGCCTTGCCCAGGCCCCATGGCTTCTCTACTGGAGCTCTGGACTCTCTGCAGCCCAGACCCGCTGACCTCTAGCTGTATTTCCAGTACGATCTCTGGCTCCTAGCGCCCTCTGTCAGGCCCTTAAGACTCACTTTCTCTCCCTCTAGTGTCCCCTCCCCTCCCCCTCCCCCCGCCCCACCTGCTGCTGTTCTTGAGAGCACCCCATGCAGGTCCAGATGCTCCAACAGTGATCCTGGGGTCTCAACAGGACACCAAACAATAGTGTCCCTGGTGGAGCCCCCTTGCCCTGCCCTTTGTGTAGCACCCCCTCTTGGGCAGGGCCTGTACATCTGCCTCCCTGATGGACTTGGGTCCCTCCGTCCTGGGCCAACCACTCAGCTTGGAGCACACGGGCTGGGAGGGGATGTGGGCCTGCTGCCCACTGCTGAAGAAGGTCCAGTGTGAGCGGGGACCTGGAGGATGCGGCCAGGAGCACCTGGCAGGGCTTGCCCAGCAGGGCTTCCCCGGCAGCACTGCCATGGCGGCTAAGCCACTGCCGAGAGCCTGGGACAGGGAGAAGAGAACTTAGGAACACTCCTCATGTAAAGGGATCTTAGCCAAAACGGAGAACTTTAAGAATTCAAGACGAAATTGTGAAGCAGAACTGTCCGATCCATCTACTAATGGGAAATGAATATCTAGGGAATGTCCCTAACCTCCGAGGTTGTGGTTACAATGGGCAGCCATTCCGGCACTGTTTCATCCCTCAATCCTCAGCTGTGTGTCTGCAGATGGAGCAGCCTCTGTGGCCCTGGGCCCAGGCACCCTGTAGAGGGGCGCCACCACACCAGCAGGAGCAGGAGAGTCCCAGCAACTAGGGCTAGTCTCCCTGACACCAAAGCCCCGCCCCCAAAATAAGAGCTCTGCTTTTTCCTGAAATCCTGTTTTATTTTAAACTGAGCTGCTTAGGTACAGCAGAACCACATTGCCTGGAAAAGCATAGCTCTGAGGCAGAAATAGTAAAACTCTATCCAGTAATACAAACCGGAAGAAGGGACCTAGATGTTTTTGTTGATGGATTTTGTGAAAACACTGGGTTGCTGTGTTTGCTCTCTTTCCTCCCAGGAGGGGCCGAGCCCTATCTAAGGCGCTTGCCTGTTTGTTACCCACCGAGTGTGCACTGTGGCTCTGCCTACTGCTCCTTTGGGGGACAGATGGCGGGCAGTGCCAGGCTGCTATTGGGCACACTGTGGCAGCAGGTGCATTCTGGGTGGAGGTACCAGGCACATTTTTGTTGAGTGCTTTTGCTTGAGTTCTAGTCATGTAGGTGAGCCATTTTCCTGTGTAGTTAGAGCTGGACACACAGCTCATGGAGAGAGAGGGAGGCAGAGTGTTGCCAGACTGTCCCTCTGGTCCTGCAGCCCTGTGCCACTTGTCCCCAAGCCTTTGCTTTTCAGTAATGGCTGTGGCCAGTGGAATGGCTGGCAGGACATGAGGCTGAGGAGAAGCCCACACCCCCTCATTTGCTGGAGCCTCAGATAGCAGTGAGGGGCTGGGTTTGGAACAGTGGTCATGGGGGCTGGGCATGAGGCTGGTTTGTCTCCTGGGCCTCCCTCTATGAATAGCACTGGGCCAGAAGCAGAATGGTGGGCAACTTCCTGAAAGGGCAGCAGGTTGCAGGGGCGTTTTGGAGGAGACAAGCCACAACAAACTATAGCAGGCATGTCACAGGGCATTCTTCTGATTCTTTTCCCATCACTCCATTTATAAAGGCTTTTCAGAACCACGTGAAGCCAGACCACTATGGTGCAGAATCAAGTGGTGGGCCTGGTGTGTGGCCCTGCTCTGCCAGCCCTGGCCTGGACTGAGGAGCAGGCGTGTGCTGGTGTGGGCCTGCCCTCCAGCAGCATGGTTCAGGAGCACACTGGGGTGTGCCTGAAGGTGCAGCTGCTCCTGGGTTCTTGGGCTGTGTTAGTCTGCTGCCTCCGGGGGACAGGCTCTGTGTGAGGGGTCTCCTGCACAGGTGCGCAAGCTGAGATTGTGTGTAGGAGTTGAGGGTGAATCTTGGCTCTCTCAGGGTGGGACCTGTGTAAAGACTCCATGGCTCCTGGCCACTTGGGCTTGTGCATGTCCAGTGCCATTGGAGACAGAAGCCAATCCTGCCTGCTCTGGGCCATCCTGACTGGGGCTGTCTGCCCAGCTGCCTGAGCACCAGCTGGTCCCCTCAGAAAGTGGACCCCAGTGCGGGGTGCTGGTGGGATGAGATCACCCTGTTGCCTCCTGGGCACATCCCAGGTATGCACTTTGGTTGTGCAGGGTCAGGAGGGCAGAGGGAAGCAACCGATGGGGGCAGAGGGGACTGTGCTGTTGCCGGCTACCCCTGGGCCTCTGGTCTCAACTACCTTCCCCAGAGGTTCCTCTCTGCTTTTGTCCTTTGCAGCCAGAGCTCTTGCTGGCATATGCTTTGCTGCACATGATCTCGAGGATCTGAGTTTTAAGCTCACACTTCTTTCTGCTGTGCTGCCTGCACTTGCCTATCAGGTCCTGCGTGACGTGGGCTCCTGATCAGTGCCGACATTCCCAGGAACACCCTCAGCAGGTCCCTTGGCTGGCTGACTGGAAGCCTTAGCTTACTCTTTACGTGAGACTTTAAAGTCCTGCCTAGGGGGCCGTCTGCGGGAGGCGGGCATGAGCAGGTCAGGTGGGCTTGGCTGCACCTGGGCACGCTCAATGCTGCTCTGCCCACCTGGCCAAATGCTGATCAAACATGGACCATGCGCTAGCATGGGACACTGTGTGGGCCTGGGGCCACCCTTGTCCTGGTCTGGAAGAAGGTGTCGTCTGCAGCTCTGATGGTCGTGCTGTACTGATGAGCCTGGCTCTATCCAACTTGTCCCTCCAGGTGCTTCAGGGTGCTCAGCTGATTGCCGTGGCCTCCTCAGACCCTGCCGCAGCCGGAGTGGACGGGTCACCTCTCCAGGGTAGTGATATCCAGGTGCAGTACGTCCAGCTGGCACCAGTGAGTGACCACACGGCCACAGCACAGGTAAGTCTGGTGTCCCTCTGGAAAGGATGCCCTCCTATGGATGGCCCGGCTGCCGGCTTCCACAGAGCTCACGTGGCTTAGAGGCTTTCTGTCTGACTTTTTCCTGGAGGGAGGTAGATTACGACTGAAAGGCTCACAGCTCAGACGAAGACACCTTAGGGATTCTGTTTTTATAAGTGCTTAGAAACCTGGAGGTGAGAGGTTAGACCTGGCCCAGATCCAGATTTAAAGTGATACTTGAGATGAGGAAAGGCTTATCTGAATTCAGAAGCAAAAATGAAGTTCTGCCCTATTTTCTCCCCCTCAGAGTTCACTTCTGGGGCCCAAGGCCCAGGTCCCCATTCTCCTGAGAGCCCACTGCCCCTCCTGTCAAGGGTCACACCTCTGTGGGGCAGACCACCAGGTCAGTCCTCCTGCGGTCCATGGGCTGTGAGTGCTTATGAGCCCAGCCAGTCCCAGCCTGTTTCTCAGGGGCAGGTGGACAGAGAGCTTGCCTCTGGCTGGTGATAGGAACGCAGAAGGCCTGGGGTGGCCCCATATCTGCACCACGCCTGCCTCAGCACACCTTCATCCAGGGGCTGCAATCCTCTGTGGAGCTCCGGGGGCTCCCCCTTCCCCTGGTGCTGGGGACCTGCTCAGTACAGGCTCTGGTCATCTGCTGTGCAGAATTGGGCTCTGCCCTGGGCTGGCCATGCTCAGGCTTCTCCTGGAAGCTGGAAACTGCAGCACCCAACCCAGTATGGGCACCTTTGGGAATGCTGGTGAAGGCTCACTGCTGTGGACATTGGAGGGGCCACAGTGCTGCCTGGGCAGGCGCTGGGTTGTCCTCCCGCCCGCACCTGTCTCAGGGACCAGTGTGAACCACCAGTGGGAAGCCTGAGCTCCTAGCTTCACTCTCGCCTTCTGCAGCCGGCTGGGTGTGTTGGAACTAGCTCTGAGGTTAGGGTATATACCTGCTGCTATGAGAATGACCACCAGTTAGTTCTAAGAGGGCCAGGAGTCTGCCAGAGCAAACAGGCTACTGTGCTATTGCCTGCATCTGAAACCACGCAGGAGCCCCGATGCTGGGGCTGGAGCTTAGACCACGGGCCTCACTGAGGCTGAGCTGTTCCCATTTGAGGGGCTTTATTTGATTTGACCACAGGTAGTCAGGCAAACCTCTTATCCTTCACTTTGGGAACATGTCTAAGCTCTGCCTCCAGCCTGCCCAGCCCTTCTGCAAATTCTGGTCGCAGTTGGTGGGTCTGTTCCCCTCCTCTCTCTCTGTTCCAGAGCTAATAATGATCCACTTGTGTCTCACTGTGACCAACCTTGGGTGTCTACAGCTAAAGCCCCAGACTTCTTAGGGCCTATGCTGGATGTTTGCCCTGAGCCCTGGGGAGAGCAGATCCTCCTCTGAGGCAGTTGCTGAAGAAGTAGGGCTCAGCAGATCCAAGCACGTGGCCCAAGGTCAGCCTGGTGTTCAGGCTCTGGAGCCTGAGGGTCTTGGCAGTACCCTAGTGACCTCAGCACTCGGTCTCGTGAGTCTCCCAGTTCACAGCAAGACTGCAGTGGGCTGAGTCTGAGAACATGGGTTCCAGTGAAGCGGCTTCTTGCCACTAGGCCTCGTAGCTGTGCCATGGGAGCACAGCCAGACGCTGGGCAGGGTGGTCAGCTTTTACCCCATGGCTGAGCCCACTGGAGATAAACCGAGAAGGAATGTAAGGTGTGACAAAGCACCCCCCTGGGAGGGAGTGTCGGGAGGAGAACCCATAGCAGCTCTCTGTGGCCCACCTGGTGGGGAGGCCCCTCAGTTCCGGTGTGCTGGGTTCCCTTGGTATCCTGCAGCTGCTACAGTCCCTCCACATTCTTTCAGTGCTTCCTTGGGTAGCTCAGCTACCTCTGCCCGCAGTGTCTCTGCCTGTGGGCTTTGGGGCAGGTGGCTTCCCAATGGAAAGATTTTCAGTCCCCTGCCTCATCGGCACCCTAAAGTTCTGCAGAAACTTGTGGGCCATAGCTTGTGATGGCATCGCCTGGCCTCTGATGCAGGCTTGTCCCTTTCATGATTCCTGCCCAGCCACGTAGGGCTTCTGCTGACAGAATGGGTGATAGCTGTGCTGGGTCCTTCCTCCTAAAGTAGAAGTCCCTCTCTCTTTTAAGGGAACAGCATGTTGAGTGTCACAAGTCTTTGGAAAGTGCAGCCTTAGACTGTGGTAGGAGTTCTCGTGCCAGCTCCCCTGGGGACTTTGGCCTTCTGGTGGTGCTTTGGCTTGTCCTGTCTCCTTCAGCTGCACCTTTGGGTGCACACAGAAGCCTGGTGGTTTACTCCACTAGAGTGTGCTCTGGGCACTGATAGGGAAGACTTAAGTCACTGATAGGGTGAATCTTCCTTATCTTCAGACAAAGCTGTGACATGTGCACAGGTCCTTGATGTAGCTTTGTCTGAAGTGCTTTTCTGAAACGTTGGAGAGCAGTTTGTTGTACCCGAGGCTCTAGGTAAATGTGTCCGGCTAAGTATGCACATTAATTAATCCTATTTATTCCCCAGTACACCCAGGACAAGCGGATGGGGAATTGGCTGTAGCCACCGTGTCCCGAGGGCGTGTGCAGGAGAGGTGGGATGGGCCAGGTCTGTCACTGTTGCTGCCAAGTGCTGATGTGTCCTGGGTGTTTCACTCAAGTGGGGATGATGGCGATGCTGGAGCTCTTTGGAGCTCTGCCTGAGTGTGGTCCACGCTGTGCGTGAAGGTCCTCAGCTGCTTTTTGACAAGGGAGCTGCTGGAACCTGTGCTGGTGGACATTTTTCTAGGAAAGTCCTCCTTTGTTCTTCTTGCAGACGGCCGAGACCCTGCAGCCCACCCTGCAGCCTGAAATGCAGCTTGAACATGGAGCAATCCAGATACAGTGAGGCAGGAGGGACCATCACAGCAGGACTGCACTGGCCTGGCTCAGCCGACAGCCTTGGTCTCCACATGCCCTGTTCTCACTCTGACCTGGAAGTGACTGTGCGGATTCTCTGCGGCGCATCCAAAAGCCTCCTCCTGCACAGGGTGCCCTGGCTGTCCCTGCCAAGAGGGCCCTGGTTTGAGTCATGCTGCTGGGTCGGGAAGGGGAGCACAGCACCGAACACGTTGAGCACACTTGGAAAGTCAAGAATGACGATGTTTTGTTTAAACAGCTTTTTTTAATTTGCTATGGTGTTTATAACAAAAAAGAAAATTGGAAAAAAAAAAAAAAGAAAAACAGTGGCGTAACAGAAGGCTTTTGCTGTGTGCTCTTTTCAGCGCCATGGAGACATGTTTGCAAGAGACGGCTAGCGGTTTTGATGGAAAGATTGCTTACCTACTTTTCTAGGGGGATGCTCTCCCACACACTGTAATTATGCATTTTTAATGAAATAAATTGTATTTATGACCAAGGCAGCTTCAATGCTATTTCACCTTAAGAGATGGTTCACCTGAGAGTGCCCATTTCTGGGGTGGGGTCCTCGCCAGATGCTGTCCCCAGGCCTACACTACTCTGGCAGTCACTGCCCAGGCTCCCACAGTGGTGGCAGGCATTTGGGGCATTCCTGGGAACAGTTGGGAGCCTACTTCAGTTATTGGGGGAGCCTCAGAAGCAAACTGAATTCCGCCTCAGCCCAGACATCTTGTTCTTTCTGGAAGGCACCAGCTTGGGAAGTGTGGCCCGGGTGGACTTGGAGAAAGACTTTCCCACAGGGCTTGCCTCAACGTCTGCGGTTTTTGAAAGGCAGAAAAATAGTTTCAAATAGAAATGCAAGGGGTGATTTGAATTATAGGTGACCAGCAGAACCTGGCCTGCTTCTGCCCACACTGTTCAACAGTCGTGTGCGTGGGGTTTATGAAATCCGACTCAGAACATGGTGCCCAGTCCTTCTCTTGCCTTCTAAAACTATTGCAACTCTGCCCACTCCACCCTCTCAGGGCTCCTGGGCAGGGTCCTGCCCACCAGGGCACCTGACCTAGGGGCGAAGGCCAGGGCAACTTAGTACAGTCCGTATCTACCTGTGGGAGCTGGGCCTGGGAGGAGAGAAATTGAGGTTCCCAGCTCTGACCTCAGGGAGGCCATGCTCCAGGATTTGGGATGGAGAAGAATCCAAGGCAGTCTTCAGGGGAGAGAATCCATGCAGTCTAGGTGGATCCCAGGGAGAATGAAGAACAGAAGGAAGATGGTATTGAAATCCAGAAAATATACCAGGTTGTGTGAACCAGAATGAACCCATGCTGAGAGGACACTGAAGACCAGAGAGAGAGCAGACCAGAGAGTAGAGGGCAGCAGTCCAGGAATGAGAGGAAGCCAGGGTCTGAGAAACAGCTCTCAGCACAAAGCTGGGTCTTTAGCAAACTATTGTTCAGAAATGCTACGAGTGACCCAGCAGTTCCTTCAAGATGACCACCTGAGGTGCTGTGGAGACCCCTGAGGTGATATGATTTGGATAAGTAGTCTTCCCCAAAAGCTCATGGGTGAGCTGATGTAAGAAGGTTCACATGCGAAATGATCAGTTTTTGGAGCCGTAAGCTCATCGTCACTGGGTTAATCCACCTGAGTGAATTAACTGGGTGGTAACTGGAGGCAGGTAGGGTGTGATGGGAGGAAGTTGGTCACTGGGGCCATGTCTTTGGGGTTCACCTCTGTCCCTGGTGAGTGAGGCACATGCACCTGCTTGCCTCTGCCCTCTCTCTCCTCCTGGCTGTCATGAACTGATAAATTTCCTCTGCCACGCTCTACCACCAGGAATGTTCTGTCTCGCCTCTGGCCCAGAGTCATGGAGCCAGCCAGTCATGGACTGAATGTCTAAAACCATGAACCAAAATAAACTTCTTCTTTTCTAAGTTGTTCTTGTCACGTCTTTTGGTCACAGCAATGAAAAGCAGACTAAAACAGAAATTGATAACCGAGAAATGGGTTTATTGCCATGACTAACCTGACCATTTTGAACTGGTTTGTGGAAGAAACGTGGAAAAGTCCGGAGGTACAGGCTGGAGAGGCCTTAGAGCTTAGTGGGTGATTCTGGAGGTTGCTCAGGAGACCAGAATGCCCACAAGACTGTGGACAGTGAAGACTGAGCTCATGAAGTTTCAGAGGAGAAAGACGACTCTTGGAAACTGGACTGGATGCCATTCATGTTACATTCTGCCAAAAAGTTGTCTACGTTTTGCTCATGTCCTGAGACTTGATGGGAAACTGAATTCAAAGTTAATGGACTAATTAATTTGGTAGGAGAAATTTCAAGGCAGCACAGCATTCAGAGGGTGGCATGGGTATGGCTGGTGGCTTTTAGCAAGTGTACTGTGATAATTGGGAGCAGAAAGAGTTGAAAAACTTGCAGTTTGGCCATAAATATGTGTGTAAAACGAGGGCCAAAGAAGGTGTTGTTGTTGAAGAGATTACAACCACTAAAGAGATGCTAAGTACTTCACACAGACATCATAGGAAAGGTGACTTGAGGCATCTCACAAACTGGCAGGACCACATCCATCTCGGGCTCAGGTGTCAAAGTTGTTTTGAGAAGAACCCACTGAGGCAGCACACCTGCACAGTGGCCTAGGAAGCTGTCTCACCACACTCAGCTGTCCAGGCACTCATGCTGCTGCGGCTATGTCCCAGGAGGCTTGGCTACGGCTTGAGATGGTGGGAGACCTCGGTGGCAGCCATGTGGTGCTGGTTCTGCAGGATTGCAGAATGCTGGATTTAGGGGGTATGGGACTTCCACTGAGATTTCAACAGGAAGACCAAAGAGGCCAGGGACAAGGTAGCAGTGTTGGAGTCCCTGCAGGCAGCCCCTGAGAGGGCAGTGCATGAAGATGGGAGAAGGAACTTGAAGCTGCTGTGGAGACCCCTGAGACTAAGAGATGCCAGTAATGAGGGACCCCTGCTGTGGAAAGCTGCAGGAATGAGACAGATCAGCCACAGGAGAGGTCACGTGGGCTGCAACCAGCAAGATCACGGGATAGAGCTACGCGAGCCCTGTGGAGAGATCCTCCCGATGCCATGATCTCCAGGTGTTGGACGTGGAGCTACGGGATTTGTTGGCCCAGCTGGATTTCAGTCTTGCTTTGGTCTTACCCCTTTTCTCTGCGTCCCTCCTTCTCCCTTGTGGAGTAGAAATGTTTCCTCTGTGCCATTGTATGGATACATGTAGCTGGTTTTGACTTTAACAGAGGAGAACATCCATGAGTTGGCCTGGAGTCTCATGAGATTTTGGAGATAGATTTTGGCAGTGCTGGAACTGTCAGACTGTGGGGTCTTGGAAGTGGAATAATTGTATTTTGCATTGTGTGATGGGCATGAGCTTTTGAGGACCGTGGTGGAATATTATGGTTTATATAACGGGTGATCCCCCAAATGCTCATGTGTAAGACAAAGAAAGAACATTCGAGGTGAAATGATTGGATTAGCAGATCTGTGCCCCAGTCAGTGAATTAATCCACTTGAATGGATGAACTGGGTGGTAACTGTAGGCAGGCGGGGGCGGGGGTGCCTTTGGGGTTTACCTTTTGCTCCTGGAGGGTGAGAGCTCTGCCTCTTGCTGTTGTGGACTGGGGTTTCCTCTACCACGCTCTTCCACTGTGATGTTCGGCCTCACCTCGGACCCAGAGCAACAGGGCGGCCAACCATGGTTGCCTCCTCTGAAACCATGAGCCCAAACAAGCTTCTCCTCCTCTGAGTCGTTCTTGTCATGTCTTTTGGCCACAGCAGGGAAAGGCCGACTAGAACACAGGGGACTGAAATGCCTGTCCCACACACCTGTATGTGAGTGCACACAGCAGCGTTATGCATGACGGCCAAGAGGTGGGGAGGGCCCAGGTGTCCGGCAGGTGCTGGAGAAACAATGCGGAGTGTTGTCTGACAGTGAAGGAGGCAGCACTGACACGCACGGAGCTGGGGTGAAGTCGCAGAGGGGCCTCTCGGTGCCCAGAAGAGGGTGCAGAAGGCCACCCTGTGTGACTGGACTTGCATGGAACGCCAGGCAGCAGACTAGTGCTGCGGGGCCTAGGTGGGGTGTCGGCTGTCGTCTTTGGGTGGTGAGAACATCCTGGAAGTAGATAGCAGTGATGTTCACACGACCCTGTGAATGACCCTGTTCACTTTTACAGGGTGAATGCTTTTGGTGTATGAAATTATATCTCAAAGTTACAAAAAATGAAGTCGATGACTTTTTTTTTAAATAAAAAATTGAGCCTCATGTGATGACACACATCTATAATCCCAGTGACTCAGGAAGCTGAAGCAGGAGGATCACAAGTTCAAGGCCAACCTCAGCAACTTGGCAAGGTCCTAAACAACTTAGTAAGACCCTGTCCCAAAGTAATAATAACATAAAGGATTTGGGATGTGACTCGGTGGTTAAGTGCTTGAGTTCTAAAAAGAAAGAACAAAAGAAATTGAGGTATGGCTTGCCGAAGATACTGCCTATAAAGGACCTTCTGGGGAATTCTCTTTGAAGCAGGGAATATGTGCCCAGAATGGATTCTTGGAACAAGAAGGAATGGCTGGACGAACAGAAGAGAAGTGTGGATGAATCCAAGGGGTCTTTATAAAATCGACTCATTGAAATGTAAAAAAATAGTGGAAAACCCTTAAAATGTATAAGAAGAGAGGTAAATTGTTTTAAAAGCTTTCACTGCCCTGGAGAGAACAATGTCAGGACTTCAGTTTCAATATTTGACGAATGTCTAGAAACAGCATGTGAAAATCTGCGAAGGTGTCAAATACATGGGCGAGGGAGCGCAGGTGCGAGTGCAGGTGCAAGCTCAGGTGTGCCCACGCGGCCCTCCTCTCCAGTGGGCAGCACTGAAGTCAGCCTTCGCCAGACCATCAGTCAAGACTGCGGATGTCAGGGGAGGAGTCCTGTAGAGTGTTCCCTGAACAAGTGGAATCAAGGTGAAAACTGGGGAAAAAAGCTGTTTGAAAACTAAGTAGCATACTTAAGTAACTCAAAGGTCAGATGGGTAAAATTGGGCTCAGTGTGGGTGCTTCCCCAGCTCCTGCACAAAAGGAAACATGGACAGGAAAGTATCTTTAGTTGAGTGACTAATGCATGACAGGAAGACTTAAAGGTAAGTGGAGATGAGCGAGGAGAGCAAAACATCAAGTGCAGTCTCAGAACTGGAGTTGGCTCAGAGAGCCAGGGAGGGGAATGCAGGCACAGGCCACCCGAGTCACCACGCAGCCTCCCGACAACAAGGCCCAGGCTGTTCTGAAGCGCCACTCCCACCAGTCCACCCACAGGCTGCTGGGAGAACACCTTTTGCAAACCAGCTGCAGGGAGAGGGAGCGGTCTCAGCCGCCCTGTCTTTAGGAAGGCTCACCTGAACTTGAGGTCTTGGCCATGGGAGAGAAGCCCCGGCCCCAGGACTGCCAGTGTGGGGAAGGAATGTTGAGAAGCAACCACCGTCTCAGGCTTCCCTGGGGCCATGGTGGCAAAGTGCACTTCCACCTTGCCTCGTGAGGCAGTGCCTGGCCAGGGTGACTCAGAGAGGAAAGAAGACAATCTCCAGCCTCTTGACGGTCCTAAGCCCTCGGAAACCAAAGGCGAAAATGGTGGCATTTTGTGATGCTGGTGTTGGCAGGTGGTGACTGGGTGGGGCTGGGCTCAGGGCTACAGCAAGGCTGTGTGTGATCTTAAACGTCAGTTGGCACAGTTCGCCATATTAACACCACATGGTCATCTTAGGAAACAGAAAGATAATGGGTAAAGTTCAAAACCCACTCACGACTAAGGGAAGCTTGGGCAAACTTAGAAAGGAACTTCCTTGGGCTGATGCAAGGTAACCTTCAGACCCTCAGACAGACACCCCCTTGGCTGTAGGTGGGAGGCGAGAGATGGATGGACAGGATGCCCAGAGCCTCGGCTCCACGGGACAGCAGAAATGAAGCTCCAGTGTCTGCAGAGGTGGTGGGTGTGTGAGAAGAACCCCAGCCTGCCAGGGCACAGCTGCTGGCCACAGGCCATCACATGCATCAGTCACTCTCCAGCTGCCAGGAACAAACATCAACACAAGTGCCGTTTCTCACACACTCAGGAGTGCCCTGTGTAGAAACAGGTCCGACAGACGGTGTCAGACCAGTGTTGAAGGGAAGTGAAGAAAACCTAAGAAAAGGGAGGCTGTGGTCAGTTTGGGCATCGAGAGCTGGGCTCTGCAGAGGCCCGTCCTCCTGAGGGGTGTGCCCAGCGTGATTTCCATCAGAGCCGCAGGGGCTCTGTGGCAGTGGACATGCTTGTCCAGTAACGTACTCGAGCTTGCAGAGGGCCAAGAATGTAGACTCCGTGCTACCGGGACGCAGGCAGTGTGGGGTAGTGAGAAGGACATGGCCGAGCAGAAGAGGTGGTGGCCGCCACCACAGGTGACCCATGGTCTGCGGGAGGGTCGCAGGCTCACTGGTGCTGGGCCGAAGAGACCCATGGTCTGCGGGAGGGTTGCAGGCTCACTGGTGCTGGGCCGGAGAGACCCATGGTCTGCAGGAGGGTCGCGAGGCCCACCGGTGCTGGGCCGAGCCCCACACTGCAGAAGTCGGCTAGGGGGCCAGTTGTGCTCGGAGTATCAGGAGACGTGCCGGAGGCACCAAGGCCACTCTGCTCTGGCCTAGGGGAGAGCACAGTCCTCCTAACTGGACACAGAGGTGTCCACTCTAAAGGCGAGGATTGGCAAGGTGGGGATGACTATGAATTTCACTTGCTCAGGACTGAGGTCGGAGGGAGACATCCCCTGAACAAGCATAGGACTCCCCCAGGAATCTACCAAGAACCCCAGATGAGGACTCCACGTTCAAAATGGACCAGGCACAGGGTTCTTCTAGGAAGCAGCAGAGGGAATGGGGTGGAGGCCCAGGCAAGGTCACGGCTCTGACCTCCCAATCATTTTGAGAAGTGAGGGTCACAACCACTACTTGTTCACTGCTGGTTTTGTCTCCCACAACAGCAAAATGGCAAAGGACACTTACCAAGAGGATTTCCGAGGGGCCAATAAGCATCTGGGGAAGGGCTCACCCTCTCTGGTTACACGGAAACCACCACGAGGCCGCCAGAGTCGCTAGGGTCTGAGGGACCCAGGCTGCAGAGGGACATGGACAGCTGGGCCCCACCCTGAGGGGGTGAGGGATGTGGACGGCTGGGCCCCACACAGTGACAGGCTGCGAGGAGGCCTGGAGGGTGGTGTGGTGCCTCTGAGGGTGGTGGCTGGCTGCAGAGCTTTGGAGACACAGGGGTGGCCCCCAGAGCTGGTCACTCTCAGATGCTGCTCTTCCCATGGGACATGCCTTGTGGGAAGGGCCCAGCCACCCTCATGGGTCACACAGATGGGTCACGTGTAGTGTAGAGCAGACACCATGACCCATTTGTGCCCATCTCACACAGGCAGCGTCGTGGCTGGACTGGACTGGGCAGCGGACAGTGGGGAGGGATGGCGCTTGGCTTGCCCTGGGCTCTGCCGTGTGGGGAGGCGTGTGGTGTCTGCACACTGCTGTCATTCTACAGGTTTTTAAATGCCCAGAGGTACACAAGATGGCAAAAGCTGCCACCCGCATGGCAGCAGGAAGGTGACCCCAGATGGGAGGTGTGGGAGGAGCAGAGAAGGTGGCGCCTATGTGGGTGCCCTTAGGAATCGGCCATGTTAAAGAAATGACTTCCTGGGGTCCTAAGAGGAGGAAGGTGGAAGCAGGTGAGACCCAGGAGCCCTTGAGGGCACCCTAGGCAGGAAGCTCATAGGCCACCACAGGCCGCAAGCTGCAAGCCTTTCCACAGGGTGCTGGGCACAGGGTATAACCGACCAAGAAGGGGGAAGCCACAGCGAGAAGTCCCTGGCCGTCCAGAAGAGGGCTGGGAGGGAAAGGGGCACAGCATGGGGGTGTCTCTGCTGGTAGTGCTGACGGCACCCTGCAGGGACAGGGACAATGTACCAGCAGTCTGGGGACCCTGGGGATGGCTCCAGAGTGGGCAACTCCTGGGCTGCTACTGACTCAGTGGTGGTGACTGGATGAATGGGCACTGGGCCCCTGTGGACCTCACCACTTGGGTTGGGTCCCTTGGGGCTGCCGCTCAGCTCCTGTCACTGGGCTGCCCGGTGGGTGCAAGCATGGATGCTGGGAAGGCTCTCGGGCTATACCCAGCAGTGCGAAACCCGGCATCCAGCAGATAGCCAGCGTGGACCCCGAGAGGAGGGAACGGGGAGGAACAGAAACCCACAGGCAGCACGTGGCTCGAGCAGGAAAGGCCCAGGACACAGGAGGGGGAGGCACGCCTCACCACGCTCCGCAAGGGGGCACACCCTTCAGCTTCACAGCCCGGGATCGGTGGGGAGAGAGCCACAGTGGTCTTGCCCAGACGTGAGTTTCAGTCCCACGACACGCAGACCAGCCTGCTAATTGGCTGCTGCTGGGGGTCGCTGCCGATCCTGTCGGATTCGGGACTCTCGGGAGCTCCCTCAGCAACAGCAGTAACTGGTCTAATTGTCAAAGCCTTTGACGTCCTCATAGAGACTACGGTCGTTAGTAGTGAGTTTGACCTCAGATGGCATTCTGTGTGACTCCACCTGTCAATGGAGCAGAGCAGGAGGTCACGTGACCATCCTGGCAGAAGCAGGTTCTGACAAAATTCATGGGCTCTGAGTAAAAACGCAAGGCATGGAAGTGGGGGGCAGGGGGTGGCAAGTTCAAGGCCAGCCTGGGCCTTTAAAATAAGGAAATCAAAAGGGCTGGGGTGTGCTCAGTGGTCTGCACTGCAGGCTCAACCCCCAGGACTCAAGGGGACAAAACAAAAGGAGGTTAAGGTCCTAGAAATGAAAGGCCGTCCTCAGCCACCAGCACAGCCCGAAGCTCACCTTGCTCCCACTCAGGGAAAAGCCCCCTCCCCAGGAACCACAGGAAGGGAAGGCAGGGCCCAAGCCCTGGGCACGGAGCGGGGAGACTCATCACTTGCAGATGCAGATTCCAAACATGAAACCCAAAGTGACTCCAGACATAGATGGAAGTGTGGAAAGTACTCAGCAAGGTTTGGGGATCAAAATTACACAGATATCACTGTGCCCCATTTCCTACCAGCAGTGTTCAAAGTGAAGCTGTAAAAAGTCATTCATTAAAATAGCATCAAGAATAATCAAAATGAAGGTGAGTATGATGCTCATGTGAAAACCACAAGACTAAGCCCTGGAGGGCTGCCGAGAGTTCTGGCCACAGAGAACCGCAGTCTCCTTCTTGTTTGGTCCCTGGCCACTCATTCCACCAGGCAGGAGCTGGGACTGGTCACCCCTTGGACAGGCCCCTGCTCCTTGTACCCCCACTGCCTGGTGCTCACCTAGACAAAGCCAAGAGCTTTGCCTTTCCTGTGAGCTGGGAGAGGATGTTGGACTGGCTGCATTTTTGCCACTCGAACTTCCATGCCGGTTCCCCCTCTGCCCGGCCGCCCGTTGGCTTCCCCTCGGTCTCGACCCTGTTACATCACCCCAGCCCCTTCCACTCATGATGATGGCGACCGTTCACCCACTGCATCAGAAGAGAAGGGCTACACGCCCCCACCACGCCCACTTAGCCTCCTGCCTCATCACCATCCTCCGTGCCCCCTCTGCACCTGTGGTGCCAGTTGTCCTCTGCCCCCCCAAGCTGGAAGCAGGCAGGGCATGCCACGGGACAATGGTGAGAGTGGGCCCTTGGGCCACCTGCAGCAGATAGGATGGGAACAGGGAGGAATGTGCATGCCCTGGGCCTGGCAATGTGCAGGGGCAGTGGCCAGCAGAGGTGTGGGGCCACAGTGAAATCAGATTAGATCTTGGCTGCATCTAGTGCCCATCTAGTGAGGATGGATGGTTGGGCACTGTGTCCCCACTGGTTTTATCTGAAGCCAACAGAACCCAGCAGCCATGGGATGGCAGGTGAGCCCTGATAGCAGCCACCAACGCAGGTGAGCATGCAGTTCCTCAGCAAGGGGACTGTGGTGGAGCAGCACTCTTCTGCACAGGGGGAGGGCAGCAGCCTAGGTGAGGAGGGGCTTCTGAGTGGGATGGGGTTCCCGGCCTGGGAGGCAGGCGCAGAGCATCTGCCCCCGGACAAAGCCAGCAGCTTCACTGTCACCCCGTGGCTGTCTGATGTGCTTTGGGTCTAGATTTTCCCCTGAAGGCTCATGAGCTGAAAGCCTGGTCCCCAGTGCAGCAGTGCCCAGAGGTGGGCCTGGGAAGTGACTGGGCCACAGGGCTCTGACCTCATCAGCCGGCTAATCCACTGAAGGCTTCGTGGACCACAGAGGCGAGGAAGTGGTGTGCTGGTGGGTGTTCTCGTCTCTGGCTCTGCTTTTCTGCTTCTCGGCTGCTGTGAGCCGGGCAGTTCTGCTCCACCCTCTGCCCCCCTGCTCTGCCCCCAGGCCCATGACAGTGGAATTGGCCAAACATGAACAGAAAACTCTGGAACCATGAGCCAAGTGAACCTTTCTGCCCAAAGCTGTTCATGTCAGGTGTTCTGGTCACAGTGATGGACAGCTGACACATGTTATGACCTTTCTGTGGCCAGCCCGGCCCCAGGGCTGTCTTTTCAGTGAACCTGGCTGTGGGAGGTGCTGGCAGGTCAGTGTAGGGCTTCCCCTCACCGCAGGACCCTCATCTCTTCCTAGCTCTTAGCCCCCTCAGGCCCTTGTGGTGTGCCTGGAGGACAGAAGCATAGAGTTGCAGCCTGGAGCTGGGTGCTGGACCCATGGGCATTCCCCGTTGTGCCTGGTCACATGGTGGCATACAAGGGGTCACAGCCTGCTCGTGGATGAGTGACTGCTTTGTGTTACCCTGGGAAGAGTCAGGTGATGTCCAAGCAGAGGGAAGAGGCTGGTGTAAACAATACAGTCACTGTGCAGTTCTCCGAGTGTCGCTGAGCGCCTGGAGGTGATTGAGAGGAGCGGCAGGATGGGCATTTCCACCTGGCCACAGGCCTGGGGCAGAGGCTGGAGGCCAGAGACGGCTCAGCCCCGCTGCTTGGAGCAGTGTGACCCCAGCTTTGTACTTACTCTTGGTCACCAGCTGAGGGCATCTCTGGGCAGCACTCCACAGCCCTGAGTCTCATGGCCCTGGCCAAGTCCTTCCATCTGGCCCTCTGCCTGTTGGCCTGGTGACCACAGCTCAGATCCATAGGACCTCAGTCCCCCAAGCCTCAGGTCTGACCCTCCTACTAGATGCCAGCTCTGCCTGTTGTGAGGCAAGCAGCCCTGCAGCCCTGCCCAGGGGACAGAGCTGCAGGGTGCCTCGTGGATCTAGGGCTCCCGTGGTCGGACAGCAGAAAGGAGCGAGAGGAGGGGGGAGACGAGGCAGAGCCAGGCCTGGCAGTGTCCCTGGTGTGGGGCCAGGCCTGGCCTGGCTGGGGAGTCGTGCACTGGAGCTGGCAGGGCTGCCCTCCAGCTGCAGCAGGACTCTGCCCCATGCCCACCCACGCCCCCTGCCCCACAGCAGCTGCAGGACCCGTGTCCCACTGCACCCACCGTCAGGTCTTTACCAGGGTGCCACTGTGGTTGACTTCCTGGGTGAGAGAGAATGGTTCTCAGGGTGGGAAACCTTACACCACCGTTCATTTGAGCTGTAAAAGGAAAAATCAGCCTCACCTTCGGCTGTAGCTTCACTCCGGACTCTCCCTGGGCCAGAAGGTGACACCGGGAGGAGCACCCAGTGATGAGGCAGAGGCGGTCCCTGCGGGCTGTCCTCAGGTCCTCGGCACAGAAGCGCTTTGAGAGTAGGTAGTAGCCATGGGAATCCTCCCATCGCTGCGTCAGAGGGTGGAAGCACTGGGCCCAGCCCGGCCACCTCACCTGGGGGGCCAAGCTCCCCGATGGGTTTTGCAGCTCCCTGGCCTGTGGCCCTCACCCCTGCAGGGTCCTGCCTGGCTGACCTCAGCTGACCCTGGCTATGGCCACTTCTCCCCAAAGGCAGATGGGCACAGCTGGAAACCGGCCTGGTCCTGGAAGGCAAGGGCTTTGGGCGGCAGCTGTCACCAGCTCCTTCTTACACCTCCGGCAGAGCCAGGGACAGTGGGCCGTGCTTTCTGTGAGTCACCTCCGAGAACCCTGGCTGGCCTCGTGAGCAGGTGCTCATCATGACTACCCTGTCTTCTAGCGGGGGAGGGGCAGAGGCACAGTGTTGAGGCCACACATGCAAAATCACACAGCACTGCCACCTTCAAATCCACACTGTCCCACCCCCTACCCACCAGTGTCTCCTGTTGGCACAGTCCCCTGGGGGAGCCATCCAGGTCCCCACAAGGGTTAATCCTGTGGGGACACAGCTGCTGCCAGTCTCCTGAAATACTTTTGCACATGGTCTGGTCTGACTGTGCCCGAGAAGGCTCAGGAGGAAAATCGCTTACATAATCTCTCTTCGTCCCTGACACTCTCTCTCCCCCTGCTTGCAACACCAGTGAGCAGACGCCAGGAAATTCTGAGGCCTCCCCTCCACCCGGCAGTGTGCGCCGTGGGCCCCGCCTCACCTGTGGGCCTGCAGCCCTCTGCTTCCCCTCCAGCAGTGCAGGCCATGCTTCACCTCCATCAGGGGGGCCTGGTGCAGACCCCTCAGCTCATGACAGGAGGCGCCCAGAGAAGCCCAGGGCCTTTCTCACTGTTGGGAGGTGGCGAGGTGACCTGCATTTCAAGTCCCGGTTCCTGCCCAGCATCTGAGGTGGCTCCACTTCTGTGTGTGACCCTCCCACTCCCTGCAATAGTTCCAAGCGGTCCACAGCTCAAGGCCGCTCCAGACTTTTCAAAGGAGCCCAGCACCCTCTGTCCTCCAATGGGGGCTGGGCCACTGGGCCAGCAGCTTCTGTGGAGGAGGGGACTTTTTTCCAGAGCAGCAGGGAGCTGAGTGGGGGCCAGGAAGGCTCCAGCTGCGTGGCCGGGGATGGACCTCGCCTGCTCTCAAAACCCATTTCCCTTTCTGCAGAATTCAGGGATCAGATCTTGACCCAGGCAGCATCAGACGCCTCGTACCACCTCCTGCAGCCCAGAGTCGATGTGCTCCGGCCTGGGGGGCTGCCGGCAGAAGTCACCCAGAGCCCCGAGGTCTCAAGGAGCAGCTGCTCAGGCCTGGCTTCCTCCTCTGCTTCCCCGTCACCTTCCCCTCCTGTCCCTGGCAGCTATCACACACCTGGGACCAGCCAGGACAGCAGAGCTGGGGACACGTGTTGGGTTTGGTGGGGTGTGTCGTGGGGTTCACTGTCTTTCCCAGCAGAGAGGCCATTGCTTGCGTCCTGGGTGTAGAAACAGCTCCCCAAAGATTCCCATCACTCATGGGGCTAAGTGGTGAGCCGAGCACTCTCCGGTGACGCTCACCAGCACACTCCCTGTGCCAGGGCTCCCATGCGTGGTTTTGGGTTCCTTACCTTGGAAGGGGCCCACACAACCTGGAGTTTTCTGGGTCTGGTCACTGACTCCCTGATTTCTCAGACAAAGGGTTCAAGACTTCCAGCCCTCCTGGTTGGAGGACACAGGGGAGGGAGGAGCAGACACTGGGACACAGGCCCTGGTTCTGTTGGGGAGCAAGCACTTCTCTGTTCCATGGGCCTCGGGTCCTTCCAGCTGCTGTGTACTTGGGTAAGTGACACGGTGCCCCTGCCCCAAGAATGAATGGGTCATGGCCTGTCTGAGCCCCAGGAACCTGGAGCTGTGCCCTGACAGTAGGAAATGCCCAGTTCCCTCCTGGCGTGGGTCTGCCACAGGGCGTAGGCCCAGAGCCCTGCCAGCCCCTACCTAGCCCCTAGGTCTCCCCATTTCTGCATGTGTTCTCCCCTGCCTGGGTGGCCAGACTATCAGGATGAGGATCTCCATGGGGCTGGGCCGCATGGCCACCCTGTGAGGACCTCCGGGTGTGGCCACAGAGGCCTGCTGGCTCCTGCCCAGGCTGAGTGGGTGCAGGTTCTCCCTAGTTCCAGGCTCCCTCTGCCTCAGGGCCGGGGAGAGCACTCATGCCCCACCCAACTGGGAGGCCAGGCCACTCCAGGATTCCCCAAAGGGCCCCAGCTTCCTCCCGGCCTTTGCTCTGGGTCTGCAATTGGGGGATTTTAAGAATGATTTCAGCACGATGGGCGTAGAGGACACCAGGCCCAGGCTGCTGAGAGAAAGCTGTGTTCTGCTCTGTTCTGGTGGGCTCATGGGGAGACAAGGACAGGCCTTGCCCTCTGCGTGCAGGAGGACCCAGGGATTCTTGCCCCACCCAGGGGACAGTGGCAATGTCTGAAGATGTTTAAGGCTGTCACAGCTGAGTCAGGTTGCTACTGGCAAGTGGAGGCAGAACCAGGGATCCGAGAGCCATAGTGGGAGGAGGGGGAGGAAAGTCCTGGAGCACCACCGCCCAAGAGAGGCTGGCACCCCAAGCACGGCTGGCTTCCCGCCACGTGGCTGCCCTTCCTTTCCTTTCCGGGACTTGGGCATTGGGGCAGGTGGAAGAGCCAAGGAGCTACCACCAGGTTCATTCTGGACAACCTGACCTGCAGGTTTTTGTGCCATATTGATGGCCCTGCTCTGGGACCCTAGGCAGGTGCCCAGGGGCAATGCTCTCTGCTCCAAGGAGCTGGGAAAGGGCCCAATCCTGAAGGGTCAGTCTAGCCAACGCCCTGCAGCCCGGCTGTCCCTCTGCTGCTATGGTGCATCTTGTTCCCTTCACCTCCATCAGTCGATTGGTCGGTGGGGAGAGAAACCAGCTCACCCGTGGGCTCCACCACCCTCAGCTGCCCTGACTTTGGCTCTGACCGGCGAATCCACCCCTTCCTTTCTCCACTGGCTGCAGCTTCCGGGGCTTTGGGTGGAGGAGATGGCTGCAGGTCAATGGCTGCCTGAAGGCTCAGGCCAGGGGATGGAGAGCCCAGCAGGCGGGTGACAAGTTGCTTGGTGACAGCTGCCTGGATGTTTCAGTTCTGACCTGCACCATGTGTGCACCCCGATGGCCGCGTGAGGCCTCACTCAGCTCTCTGCCACGTGGCTGCTTGACGGGCAGGTCAGCCCTCCTGATGGCCAACTCGCATCCTCCACTTGGGAGCGGAGTCTGGTTCTCAGCTTTTCCCAGAGTTGGGCACGCAGTTGCCTGGGGGCACACTCTGCCCCACAGAGGAAGAGGTGTTGTCCAAAATGTCCTAACACGGTCCTTGTGCTCCAGCCAAACCCCAGCAGGGTCTGGAGACACCAGCAGCTTAGAACGTGCTGGTGTGGCCAGGGGCTGTGGTCCCCACTCCGGACGGGGCTGGGCACCAGGAGGAGCAGAGCTACCCCAGGGCCTCGAGACCTGCAGCGGAGTGCAGAGCCACTGAGTCGGGTCGCCCCGTGGGATCCCCACCAGCCTCTGTCACACAATGGAACCCATGAGCATTGTGGCTGTGAGGTCCTCGGGAGGCTGTCCTCCCGGTGGCCTTGGGAGCTGGCCACCTGACTTCTTTGTGATGACTGCGTTTTGCTGAGGGAGGAGCATCTAACGTCACCGAGGACAGGGCTTCCTGTGAACTTCTGGGATCTGCCTGTGTCTCACTGGGCTTTTGGTCGTGCAGGACTCAGGGACTCTGAGGGGGTCGAGGTCAAGCCGGCTTCAGCTCGACATCCAGGGCTGGCGCGGCCCCCAGTTGAAATGAGGATGGCCTCCGTGGCCAGAGCTCCTGCGAGGCCAGAAGGCGGAAGCCGGTCCCTTCAGAGGTGGGAAGTGTGAAGCCTTGAGTGCCCGCGCACAGTGGCCTGAGGTGGACCTTGAGGACACAGGTCCGCACGGCCTAGGACCTGTCCACCAGAGCAGGCGGATGCACACGGGGCTCACAGGTCCGTGGGGTCAGGGGTGGCTGCTTGGCGGTACAGGCTCCCCTCTGGGGGTGAGGGAAATTCTCCCAACCATGTAGAGGCCATGGCACGACCTGCACTGGACGCCGCCAAACCAGGCTTCCAAGTGTGGATTTGTGTTAGCCGAGCTTCACCTCCATCGAGGCACAGACGGGAGAGCCCCAGAGGGCCACATAGTGGAGGCGTGGGTCCTGGCCGTTGTCCTCCCTGGGCCTGTGGAGGGGTGGCATGTGCCTCTGGACCTCGTGCCTCTGGGCCCGGGCACCAAGAGGAAGCTACAGGTGCACAACAGGAGTGGGTCCCCCTCCACCTCACATGCTCAGCTCTGTCCCCCAGGCTGGGTCGGCTCACTTTGGCTGGCAGGTAGGGGGATGTATGTTCCCGACCCCAGTGTGGGGTCCTTTCTAGAAGTTTCCAGGAAGCCTGAGCCAGTTTTTGCTGAGGCGTGAAGGATGCGGTTTCTTAGCTGTGATGGTGGGCTTGCTCCCCCTAGCTCCCCGTATGGGGCTGGTGTGCCCAGGCAGGGCACAGGGGCTGCGGGAGCCCGCAGGATGTGGGGGAGCTGGACTGTCAGCCTGGATGGGAAGATGAGAGAGGACACAGGGAAGTGGAAAGGAGAGAAATTTCAAAGGAAAATCCGACAAGTGAGGAGAAGTGAGGGAGAGGTCAGGATTATAAAAGTTACGTGCTTATGATAGGAAGGTTATAAAAGTTATGTGCTTATGATAGGAAGCGTCAAAAACAGAAATGTCGGAAGAAGAGGAAGACCATGATTCTGCCAGGGGACGTAGTCAAGAGGAACGTCCGGTGTGTTGTGGCTCCAAGTGCCAGTTGCTGCCACCTTGTCCTCATGTGCCCCAAGTCTCTCCTTGTGGCTCAGGAGCTACTTACAGGACGAATCTTGGCCGCGACTGAGCTCCCGTGACTGTTTCCCTGGGAGTGCCATGGGCAGAGTGGGCTGCCCAGGGGCTTGAGGAAGGCAGGGTGTGGGTCCTGCTGCCCATGCCCCGTGGCAGCCAGCCTGCTGACGAGCTTCTCCCATGTGGGCAGGTGGCTGCAGCTGAGCAGACTCAGGCCTGAAAGGGCCAAGACTGGGGAGGCTCCCCCTGGGGACCCAGGGGTGAGGGAACCCTGCAGCACCCCTGCCTCCCTCTCAAGGGCCCACAGAAGGTGGCCCCAGACAGGAGGGCTCTCGTCTCCCACAAGGGCCTGTGCGTCTCTGCTCTCAGGGGTGCACCCTGCCTGAAGAAAGCCAGCGCCTTGGGGACACCGTCCTGCACCACCGGCCTCCGGTATCTTAGCCACGCATTCCAGTCTGCTAGGGAACCAGCGAGCAGGAGTGCAGGGAGGCGGGGACAGCCTTGCCCTGGGAGAGCAGCGGGCTGTGCGCCCTGACGGGCAAGATGGACCTTTCTGGATCCCTCTGAACCGGGCAGAGCAGGGTTAAGCGTGTGGAGGGGAGAGGGCGCCCAGGCTGCCTGGGACTTGAGACTTCCCCGCAAGAGCCAGCCTGAGCCGACAGCCGGAGACGTGCACCGGACACACAGAAGCGGGGGGCACCTGGGACCTGTGGCTGTCCTGCTGCAGGCGTATGTCACAGAGGAGGGCACGCATGGGACACTGCTGCTCCAGGGTAAGTGCGGTGTCTGTGAGGGCACTGGCCTCTGGGCGGCCAGAAGAAGGGTTTTCATTAGGAGCTTGGGTTGGTGCAAGCAGGGCAGTCCGTGCTTCTGTGATGAATGCTCGCAGACTCGCGGGAAGGTCATGCAACACAATCTGGAAACAGCTTCGAGGCAAAACAAAGTATTTTGTTTTCCTATTGAAAATTCCAGTTGCTGGACCAGAGGCCAGGACTCGACAGGCGAACTCACGCGGTGGGAGCAGAGTCCGCTGAGCTCTGATCTGTCATGCTCAAGGAGGCTCCTGGGTCAATCAGTGCTCTCTGCTGGTGGCTCCTGTTGTTCTACCCTTTCTATGACATGTCCCAGGTGGCAGGCTTATCTCTCAGTGGACGTGGGGGACATGCCACGCACAGACCCGATTAGCTGTACATTCTGTTAAATGTGCGTCTCACGACGGCTCTTTGGACAAAGTAGGGAGGTGGCAGGCAGCAGGGGGCTGGGGTGCCGCGACCGTCTGGGACAGACAGCGGGCAGTTGTCCATGTCTGCCTTAAGCATGCGCTGCTGATAACAGCCGTTTCGTGATATTTAAAAGCCCTGGTCTTCTTGTGACCCTTCTACTTGGACACAGTTCAAAGCAGCCCCTTCCTGGCCTGGTTCCCATTTCAAAGTTTGGCAGTGAACGCCGAGACAATCGTGGTTTCTGTGCATTGACTTCCTAAAACTCCTGGGAAGTCACCAGAGGCAGGAGACATAGCCAGGGAGCCTTCTCAGGTCCACCTGAAGGTGCGCCTTGGCCTGTCACAACAGGAAAGATGGCGGCCAGCCTACTCATGACGGTCTAAGCCGGGGATTGGGATGGACAGAAGGGAGAAATGGACAGGGCCGCTAACTGCCGCTCTCAAAAGTCACACTGCCCCCCCAGTGTTGTCCACTGAGTGGGGAGATCTGGTGATCTGAGGCGCTGGTGAGTGATCCTATGTGTTGTGGCGGCCCCGCCCCCATGTCTGAAGTAGACAGGACGGAGGGTGTAGTGGCTATGGAAACCCATATTCGGCAACGCTGGCAGGAGGTCTCCCCCAACACGAGGGCACAGGAGCACCTTGCAGTCTGGTGGTGGTCACCCTGTCCGGTGCCTACTGTCCCCACAGCCTCCCAGCACCCGTCAATGTGTGACTCTTTCGACTGACTGGGAGTTGGCATCCGTGCCAGGTGCTCAGGTAGGCTGCAGATGCGAGATGCTGCGGGCCCTCTGGTGTCCATAGGCCCCTGAGATGATGTGCGCAGGTTTTCGTGGTCTGCTTTCTCTGGTGTGGTATCCCCAGATGCCCCCACTGGGGGCCCTCCCCTCCACTCAGCCTGTACGAATGGCTCGGTTTCAGGTGGCACCGGCCCCGGATCCTGCAAATCTGCAGCTCTGAGGATGAGATGGCTGTTGGTGGCTGGCGTGGTCCTTGTGCACTGGGGTAGCCCCAGGTGCATGTAGATAGTAGTAGTCCCAAGGGCACAGCTGGGTGTCGTCCATGGTCTGCAGCCCCTTCCTTGGGTCCAGCACGGAACCCCTGATGGGGGCTAGCTGAGCACTCTCACTGCCCCCACTTCCTGCCCCTGGAAGCGATGATACGTGGGTCTCCTGGTTCCTGTGGCCTGTAGTCAACGTGTTCTCACCCACAGGCTGGGGACACCTGCCTCTGTGGGTGAGCAGGTGGGGGTGGAAACGGCTCCCAGCTGACCACACAGGCTGCCTGGGGTGCTCAGTGGCACAGATGCTAATCTCCTAGTCTGTCACTTGGCTTCAGTGTGCCTGACAGTGCCCCGGGCTGCTCTTAGGAACCAGCACCTCGTTGTGTCCAGTGTGCTAGGGGTCTGTGGGGCGGTTTCAGTCCTCGCCAGAGGACAGCCCACCAAAGCCAGTAACCTGAAGCTCTGCTCAGGGTCAAAGGAGTGGGACCTCAGGGAAGAGTAAACAGCCACTGAGGCCACCTGGCCAGGAAGCCACTGGACCCCACCTGCAACCTGGGCGGTCCACTGAGTCCTCTGCTTCCCAGATGAGGCCTTGAAAAGGATCCGTTAGATGGTTCACATCCCAGAAGGCCCTGGGTGAGGGGTGGGCCTGTGGGTCTCAGCCATCATGAGTGGATCGACTGTGGCCGCTTTCAACTGAGGTTCCTGGCATGGCTCAGACGGGACCCCATCCTGCGGGGCCACCCCAGTCCACCTCTGCCCGTGGGCGTCACACTGGATGGTGCCGGGTGTGGCTCTGCATCCATTCTGAGGTTCCTCTGCGCAGCCGGCACCCCCGATGGGGCTCTCTGCCCTTGTGCTGGTGGCCCCGTTCTCTGACGCGTTTCTTGGTTCTGATGAAATGCCCTCTCTGGCCCCTGTCTCCCAGGTAAGAGAGGCCAAGCTCCCCTGGAGGCTCCCGGCAGGCCTTCTTCAGCTCTAACCTTCCCTTCGCTCCAGTGTGCACCCCTGGCCATTTTCCCCTGGAGGGGACCCCACTTGGATATTCAGGGGGATTTTGATCCTGGCTCCTCGCAGTCCTCTGTGACAAAGTCAGATCCAGGGACATTCCAAAATAGTGCTTGAGGTGTGATCTGAAGGCAGCAGTGGTCTTGGGCAAGATGAGCAGAAGGATGTCCGTGGACAGGGTCACATGCTGGAGGTGCTGTGTGCACAGGACTCTGGCCCTGTCTGGTCTCAGCGGCTGATGAGTGGTGTCCACCAAGGGCGGGGGTGTGGTGGCAAGGTTGGTTAGCAGGAGAAGCCACTGGATCCCAGACGGCAGGGCTGGTACTCTTGGGGCCAATGCTCATGGGTGTTGATGGGATGCATCCCAGAGGAAGCTGTCAGTCAGCTACCTCTGCACAATCCAGGACCTGAAAACCAGGGTGCACTGTCCACCACATCTGGCCGTGTTTGCGTGGGCACTGGGCACTTCCCTTTGGGCCAGCCAGCTCCAAGGAGGTAGGCCATGTGGACAGGCGCCAGCCCCCAGCAGGCCAACCCTGCCTGGGCCCCCTCCTGTGGAGTCAGCACTGCCAGGGGTCATTCCCTCCCTCTGCCCTGTACCTCTGCTACCCATGTCCCCACTCTAACCAACGCATGGTGCTTGGCAGAGGGCTCCTGAAGGAATTCCTCCCCCTCCATGGGAGAGGTGGCACAACCCCCGGCCCAGAGGTGATGGGTGGCCGGAGGGAAGGGTCCGTGTGCTCTGGAGGGAGCGGGGCATCTGGGCTCATACCACCCGTGTTCTAGAGCTTTCTCCCAGCACTGTTTATTCATCTCCTTCGTTTGCAACCTCCTAATCTGTTTCTTTTGAAAGCCATGTGATTCCTTTAAAAGCCTTTCAGCGGGGTTTGGTGGCACTCGCCTGTCATCCCAGCAGCTCGGGAGGCTGAGGCAGGAGGATGGTGAGCTCAAAGCCAGCCTCAGCCATGGTGAGGTGCTAAGCAACTCAGTGAGACCCTGTCTCTAAATAAAATACAAAATAGAAAACAGGGCTGGAGATGTGGCTTGGTGGTTCAGGGCCCTGAGTTCAATCCCTGGCACCAAAAAACCAAAAAACAAAAAGCCTTTCAGATGGCACTTGTGGCCACAGCTGGGGTTGGAGGCCAGGGCCAGGCTGACCGTAAGTCTCTCACAGGTGCTGTCCTGGAAGCTCAGCCCCCTGCTCTGGCTTTACCTGCCCTGCCTGGTGCCGGCAAAGATGGACAGCATAGCTGGCCAGGAGTGTGGACACTGGTGGCCCTTCACTGTCCATTGGCAGTGGCTGAGCTGGGCTTGGTCACCACCTTCTGCTGCCCACATCCACTGTGAGGGGAATTCATCGAAGACCCTGAGTTCAGACGGGGGCCACCGACTGCTTCCGGGGAAGGGGGTCTCCCGGTGGGGAGCGGTGATGGCCGCCTGCATTCCTGGGTCTGGTTGGAGCAGCCCAGGAAGCTCACCAGGCTGGGGGTGTGTGTGGCTCTCGGCTGAGCTCCTCCCCTCAGTGTCTTGCTCCTTGGAGAGGAAGTGGGGCGGTTCCCTGTCCAGAGAGCGCGGCCTCCGCTGGGCCCCAGCTCACAGCCACTTCTATGCGGGGAGTGTCAGGCTGGCTGGAGGTGGCAGGCCGACCCTGGCCTTGGTGGCCCCCGTCCACCCGTGCTTATAGCTGGGGACTGTGGGGCGGTCACAGAGGGGCTGCAGAGTGGAGGGCCAGCCTCCAGGCCCACTTTACCCAGGGGCCCGCCCGCTGCACTGCCCAGGAGCAGGACAGTGCGGAGAAACTCTGGGAGGCCCAGGGCCCAAAGTCATCAGGGGTGGCTGCACTTAGCTTCACTGCCAGGACAGAAAGCAGTTCTATTCCTTTCTGGTAGGAGCCACAGGAAGGACACTGTCTCCAGGGTCCAAGACGGTCAGAGTGGCAGGCAGCACAGGGAGGCCGGGGTTTCCAAGCCCAGGCAGAGCAGCGCCTCCCTGCCCGCCGCCCCTGGTGTGTGGCCGTGGCTGGCCGTGTTCACTGGCTCTGGTTGACAGAGGTGACTGCAGGACAGCCGGGGGAGCAGAGGCAGAGGGCCCTAGGGTGTCCTGCCGTCCTTCCTGACTCCCACCTTGCTCTGGCCTTGGCTGCGTGCTGGGCAGGGCAGTGAGAGCAAACAGCTCTGGGGTCGTTGCCCGTGGCTGGGAGGAGCCGGGGCTGGCCGGGCCTGCTCCGCGTTCGCCTTTGTCTTGTGGGCTTCTCTCCTTCTTTCACGCAACATCCCTGGCCCCACACCTCTGCCCCCCACACCCCGAGGCGTCTCTGCAGGGTGTGCACCTTCGGTGTTGGACATTCCCCATGAGCACAACCCTGTGGGCTGACAGGTGCCCTTCTCTGCTCACAGATGTCCCTTCCCGGCCTGGGGCTCAAAGCAGCTGAGTCCTGAGGAGCTCACAGCCCCTCACTCAGTGGTGAATGGTACTGCTCCCGGCCAGCAGCTTGGGTGCGAGTCCCACAGAGAGGGCGATGGAGGCGCAGGCAGTGGCCAGCCCTGCAGGAGTACTACGGCCAGTGCTCAGGGGGTCAGGAGAGTGGGCTGTCCCAGCATGCCTCTCTTCTTGCCCTCTGCTGTCCCTGGGAAGCAAGTAGGTCGACTGGGCATGTGCTCAGTTCACCAGCCCTGGACTTGGAAACTGGGAAGAAGTCCAGGGAGTGGGCAGTGGATGGCATCTGGGTCTTGTTCTGCCCACTGTTGGAAGGGGCGGGTGGTCCCTCCAGCCAGGTTGCAGAGGTGAGGTCTGCTTGCAGAGGCTGGTCCTGGGTGTAGGAGTCACCATTAGAAAGAGGCTTGAGCCCGAGCCCCGGGGGCAGGGAGGTGCCCCTGGAGGGTTCTCCAGTCCCCTCTCCAGGGTGTGCAGTCAGCCCAGTCCTTCCTGAGGAATCTCCAGGGAGCCGGAGGTGGGAGCGCTCTGCCCCCCTCAGTGCCAGGCACAGAACTCCTTCCCCAGCCCCAAGGAGGCCCACTCCTCCCCACCACGCGCACTGCTGAGCGGCCCGCTGCCAGCGGATGGCTGCAGGAGCTGAGGTTCCTTCCCGGGGGAGGGGGCCCTGCAGGAGGCACTGGCCGAGGGACTGGCAAACCAGGCCAGGGGCTCTTGCCGACAGGCAGCTGCAGGAGGAGGTCTCCCTTATTGCAACACCTAGAAACTCATCACTAGTGGGACAGGCTGGCACCCCAGGCTGCCAGTGCTGGGCAGTGGCCTGAGCCAGTGGCAGTCATTGGGAGGCGAGAACCCCACCCAGGCAAAGAGCTGCCCAGTCAGACAGTCTGAGTCACTGAAGTCCCTAAGGAGGGACTTCACAGAGCTGGGGCAAAAGGTCCTCGTGCTTCTGGTCTGCTTTGCCTCCTGGTGGGCAGAAGGTGCCCAGGAAGAGGAACTTGGAGGTCGGGGGCTTATTGGTATTGGAGGCTCATTGGTGGCCAGCATTGATCCTGGAGGAGACCAGATGGACCCAGGTGACTGGATACCAGGGCAGGGTCCCTGGAGCCACGGAGCTTCCCCCAGGGATTCTGTGGTCTTTCCTAGCTCACCTGGGGAGTGTTCCCTGAGGTTCTGGGCATTGTGTCCTCCTCACCTGGTGTTCGCCCAGTGCTGTGTGCCTGACCACACCACCAGCCCCCTTATGCTGACCGCCCCATCTAGCCGTCCATGGGGCCGACCCTGCCTTGGAGCTGAGACAGAACACTGGCTTGCAAAGTTGAAGAGTGTGCTCAGAGGAAACAGGAAACAGTACTGGAGCCGGTGCAGCCCGTTCCACATCGAGGCTGGAAACTCGCATGCTGGTGGCCTTGGGCAGGTGCGTGCTCAGCCTTCAGGATGGCTTTGTCAGCAGAGAGGCGAGATTGACCTTGAGGGGGTGCTGCGTTGGCCGATGGCCCCGAAAGCTTGGCTACGACATTGAGGTCTTGGCTCATGTGTTAATCTGGCCCCAGGCCTTCCTCAGAGCTGAGTAGGTGAAATTCCAAAAATATTTAGGCGTATCTATAATTTATTCCAATGACCTCAGAATCATAAATCATCTGCTTGTGGCTCAGCAACCTCCCGTCCGCCTTCCTGATCCCTCGCCACGCCAGCAGCTGCGCGGTTCTATGTGACTTGCGAACGTTGACACGCTGTCCCAGTGAAGGCAAGCTCTCTCTGGATGGGACTTCTGGTCACAGCTTGCCTCTTCCCTGTCCTGCCACTCAAGGGGACTCACCAAATCCCCTGGCCATGGCGTCCGTACTGTTCCCACGGAAGCTGTTTCCCCCCTCTTTCAGCCTCAGCAGCCAGCAGTTGAGGTGTAGGCTCTGTGCCCAGGACACAGTGCTCCACGTCGTCCACCCTGAGTCACCTCCACCTGGGCACACAGAGCCGGCCCCAGCGCCCGTCTGTAGCCCCGACTGTGAGTCCCTAAGGCCCTAAGCCCCACTCACACGGGCTCGCCTTCCTGCCCCTGCAGGGCCCCCAATTGCCCCAGACAACCCTGGCCAGCCATCCGGACCCAGGGAAGCCCCCTGCCAACTTTGCCAGGAAACGCGGGTCATCGTCGTGTTGAACGTCCCACCTCATGGTGAGGGCACCTCCGAGGTGGCCTCTGGTGTTCCCTGTAGTCTCAAAGCTGCTCCTTAGAGGTAGAGGTTTGATCAGTTCTGGTTCCGGTTTTCTCTTGTCTTTTTGACCAGCAGGCTCCATGGGTGTCTCTGGGCCCCTCGCCTGGGTTGTCTCCCCAGGATGTCCTGAGGTCTGGTTCTCCCACCTGTTGCCCCTGGCCTGACAATCTGCCACAAAGGCCCATTGGCCTCCAGGTGCCAGCAGCCTTGGTGACCCGTCAACCTGGGTTGCAGAATGGAAGATTTCTAAGTCTGCGGTTGCTTCTGTTCATTAGCTGAGATTCTTTACAAAGAACTGCCCCTCCTTCCTGAAATCCGCTTCACACAGAACAACGCTCAGTCCTGACACCCGGTGGGCCAGGCCAGGCCAGGGGGGCGGTGTGTGTGGGGGAGTTGGGGGGGCGCTGAGCCTGAGCCATGGGAGCTGGGTGGACCGTGGGGTCTGGCCGGCTAGGCTGCGTCCTGACACGCACGCTCCTCCCGTGCTGCAGCATTTTTTATTTGTTCCATATTGAACACGCCTGAGGGTTTGAGTCAGACGTACTCTGAGCTGGGATGGTTTTGCACTTGGCGGAGCTGGATCCTCACACTGTGGAAGGCCCCTTGCTCCTCTGGGGGTGCCCCCCACCCGCTGCTTCCCACACAGAGCCGTCCTTTCCTTGGGATGTGCCCGGCCCCTGCGGCGTGACCTCCCGGGCTCCGTCGTGTGCACACAGGTTACGCAGCTCCGGGGGGCACCAGGCGGGGCTGTCTCCCTGTAGCCTGTGCGTCTTTCCAAGCACCTGGTCTGTCACCAGCCAACAATGTGTTCGAGTCCTGGCCAGTGGCCTTGGGGTGGGTGAGGAGGGGTCACCACGGGTGCCACAGGAAGCAGGCTCCACTTGGGTCCCTCTGGGGGTCCTGTGCCCTTGGGCCTCCCATGCTCCCTGCTGGGGCCTCCGGCTGGCTCTGGCTGGGGTTGTGGGTCGCTGGGAAGTGCTGCAGCGCTTCTCGGTGAGCAGAGGAGCCACACGGGCACTTAGTCTTCATGTTCTGGTAGCTGGCGGCCTGCCTGACCAACCCCGGGGAGCTCGTCACCCTGCTCAGGATGGTGGCAGCTCTGGGTTTTACACAGATGCCCATTATCAGCCTGCAGGAGTTCTCCTCTGTCCCTATTTTGTTTGAATTTTTAAAAATCACAATTGGACACTGAGTTTGGTCCAAAGCCTCCACATCGTCTTTCAGGATGATCTCATTGTCTTTCTCCTTCATTCTGACTATCTGGTCAGTGGTGCTGGTTGGCTCTGTCTGCTGTTGTTGCTGCAGAGCTGGGGGTGGAGCCCAGGCCCCGCACACACTAGGCTGGTGCTCTACCACTGAGCTGCACCCCGGTCCTTTTTATTTTGAGACAGGGTCTGCTGAGTGGCCCAGGCTGACCTTGAACTTGCAAGAATCTCCTGCCTCAGCTTCCCAAGAAGCTGGATTAACGAGGTGCACCAGGCACCCGACCATCGTTGGTGTTCAGTGCTGAGCCAAACTTGCCTTCCTGGGACCAGCCCACGGGGTCACAATGTGCTAGTCCTTCCAGGTTTTCCCGAAGGGTTGACTCACGTTTGCTTCGTGTCAGGAGGCTGCCTCTGCTGCTCCCTTTCCTCAGAGTTCTCATAACGGGAATGAGGAGACAGCCCCTCCCACTTTGCTTTCTCAGTGAGTTTGTGTGGGTTTGATTCCCCCCTTGGACAGTAGAATTTGGCAGCACATCATTGACCCCAGGAGCTAGCTGATGTGAATGACATTGGCTGATTTCTGTGGCTGTTTTCTGCTCGGTGAACTAATCTGAGTTTTTCATTCATAGCAGAAGCATCAGGTGGATTTCTAGAGACCTGTGCTCGGCTTACACATCTGTGTGGAGAGACGAGATGTGAGCAGAGTGCTGGCCATTCAGACACCTCAAAAGCCACCCACCAAGAGGGCCTAGTTGGTGTGTACAGCACCGGTTAATCCCAGGGGCAGTGGGGGTGGCTGGTGACTGCCCCCAGGACGCCAGAGGCCACTCAATTTGGCAACAATTGAAACTGTTTAGGAGAACCTTGGTCCTTGAGGTAGAACCCACCCAGGTCCCACCGGCACTTTCCACCTCCTGACCTCAGAGTCAAGGACAGGTCGAGGGCCAGCCCCAGGCTATAGGTCAAAGTGTTCATTCCCAAGTCACCTCCCCCAGGACACGCTGCCGAGCACAGAGGACAGGTGGCTAGGAGGGACATGGGCACTTTCTGCAGACTCCTGTCAGACTGGTTTCCTGTTGGGTGTGTTGGCACTGGGCCCCAGGAGGCCAAGGGTGAGCCTGAAGGCCACATCTATGACAGCTGGCCCTCCTCCAGCGGCCAGCAGGATAAGTAGGGGTAACCCTGGACCCCATTTGGGGGCACAGACTGGTGTAGCCCCTGCAAGCATGGAATCTTTCAAAGGTTTGCATCTCATAAATACAAAAATGAGTTTTAAGATAAGTGAGTGGCTGCCCTGGAATGTGATCTGTGGACCAGGAAATGGTACCACCAGGGCCATTCAGGAAGTTTCTCTAGCTAGAAGAACCTGAGCTCCTGGGCCAAGGCCTGTCCACTCCTGTGAGCCAGGAAGCCCCTGCCCAGAGGAGACCCTCTCCCAGGGCAGAAGTTCTGCTTCCCCTGCCCAGGTGCCCTCTCCCTGCAAACCCTTGCTCTCGGGACCTCCCTGCCATCTAAAGTGGGTTGTTTGGGCCGCTCTCCACTTGCTACCCTGACAGGGGCAGAGACCCTTCAAAGGCCTCTGCTGTCCCTCTCCTGGGGCCCATCGCACTGGTGCTTCATGGTCAGCAGTGTGCCGTGCTCCCCTGAGCTGAGGAAATTCAGAACCGTGGGCAGAACACAGAGCAGAGCATACACCTGTGCCTCTCCCCTCGCAGCCTCCCGCCTGCTCTGAGAAGCTCAGGCTTTGTTCAGGGGGATGACGTGTCCCCGAACACAGAGCAGAGAGGGTGCAGCTCACTGGAAACCTGGACCACAGCGCAAAGAGGTGAAAGACGGACGTTTGCTTTGAAAACAGTGCTGTGATGATCAACACCATATAAATGTTGAAGAGCAGGAAAATGGGTCCACAGAGTGAAGAACCCCCCAGCGGCACCTGATTCTTCATCCCTGCCAGGATGTGGGCTCTGCCAGTCACTCCATGTGACCTCAGGTCAGCCACAGACCTGCAGCGAGCTGCCGTGGCAAGCTCTTGCGATGCGCGCTCTGTCCGTGGCAAGCTCCCGCCGTGGCAAGCTCTGGCTGGTGTACAGGGCCTGGCACATCTCGGGCTCCCGTTGTGCCCGAGCCATGGGCAGAGGACAGCTGGACTTCCAGGCTTTGTACTCTAGCTTCAGCCGCTGGCTGCACAACGTGGCATGTCCGGGTGTGATGGGCCCTGCTCCCTCTGGAGTCTGGTCCTCAGTGGAGCGCTCAGAACCTGGCAGCTGTGAAGGGTATTTTTATTCAGCTCCGAGGGAGTCCTTACCTGCTTGGATCTCTGGCTTGAGAAACTCACCAGCTGTGGACTAAATTCTTCCTGTGATCCAACCTGTTGTGGAGCAGGGAGGAGGGTTGAAGCCTTCTGGGGGGGGGGGGGGCGGAGACGGCATCTCTGTGTGAACAGAGTCCAGAGCTTGCCCTGGAACCTGTGCCCTTTGGCTTTTGACCTGGGGCTGACCTGTGCCAACAGGGCAGACACTCTGGAAAGGGAACGTGCGTCTGCCCAGCCCCCAGGGCCCAATGTGCCAGCTCCACCTGGGCAGGCCAGCTGGGGGCCAGAGGTGTCCCCGTGGACATGCTATGGGAGGGGTGTCCTCTAGAGAACCTGCGTATCACACGTGGCCTGAACAGCCAGCTTGACATGAAGCCTGTGTTACTAAGGGTCACGTGCACGTGCATCTCACATCAGACATCCCAGGACCTGCAGGCAGTGGGCTGGGCGCAGTGCTCGGAAGCAGCAGCCCCATGCTACAAGGTGCAGGCCTCAATGTATCCAGTGACCACGGGGCACAGAAGGACCTGGACACGGCCCTGGGGCTGGACACAATGCAGGGGTCCTGGGGTTGCTGTGGGAAAGGCAGCAGGAGCAGGGAGCCCGAGTGTGTGGGGTGTACATTTTATGTACTCCTGGGCTGCGGGGCAGCGGCTGCGTTTGCCCAGCCTTCCTGGAGGTGAAATAGCAAACAAATTTGTATTTCAGGTCACTCACTGCTAAGTCACTCGCTCGGGAGCTGATGGCAGTTGCAGAGTGAGCTTCAGAAGACCGCCGGCCGGGCTCCCCCCGTTAAGTGGGAAGTTAGCGTGCGTGCGCGCGCGCACACACACACACACACACACGTTCACTCCCCGCTGAGAGAAGTTTAAAAAAGAACTGCTTTTCTCAGAGGCTGTTGTAAAAGAAGAAACCAAACAGAAGGAGGGAAAACAAAAGAGCTTGGGAACCTGAGCCCTCCAGCCCTGGATGGTGGCAACCCGTCCCCTGGGTGCCTCTCGGCCAGCCTCTGTGGGCACGGGCCTCCGCCAACTGCCCCTTCCTGGGTCTGCTGCCAGCCCCGGAGCAGATCTGGCTTCACATCTCTGCAATTCTGAAAAGCACCAAACGGCCCCAGGAGTGCCAGGTGGGCGGGCCGTGAGGGCTTGGGGAAACCAGGCCCGCAGCCGGCCTGCCCAGATGGAGCCTGCTCTGGCTTAGTCACCAGAGGTGGGTGCCAATGCAGCAGCACCATGTCCACTGGGAACCTCTGTGGTGATGGGCACAGGGATCGGAACTTGGTCAAGCCCCACCCTGCCAACAGGCATTGGCACACTCGGGACACCCCATAGTGTGGATTTGCCTCTGTGACCTTCTGGTGAGTGGCTTGGGGCCCTGTTGCCCATGCCTGCTATGCCAGTTCCAGGCAGGGTGCCCTGTTGCCAGCCCCAAGCAGTGTGCACCCAGGGCACCCAGGGGAGCTGAGGACAGGGTGGGAGCCTCTGCTCCTGGGAGTCCCATCGCTGTGGGGACACTCCCAGCCTCTCCATCTGCTTCGAATCATGGCCTGGAGCTGATGCTCTGTGAGCGCTCCATCCACATGCTTTAAAAATCACCCTCCACAGTCCTGGCCTCGCGGATGACCTCAGCTGGCTCTCGCTCACGCTCGGGGTGAGACTGGGGCTCCACATTCCTCCCGCTCCTTCCCAGGGCTGGGAGGCGCCTCTTGGGTTCAGGCCTCTGCACCCAGGTGCTGGGGGGCCTGGTGGACGCCTGTCCTCTCTTGCCCTCCACCGCCCTCCCTGGACTCTCAGTGGTCCTGGTGCCCTCAAGTCCAGGCCTGGAACCGCTGCCTGGCCCATCATTCCATCCCAACAACAGGTGGCCAGCAGCCTGCCCTGGCCTGCTCGGGGGATGTCACTCCGGCTCCGTGGCCATTGTCGAAGCACTCTGGCATCCTCTGAACAATCCAAACCTCATTCCTGGCAGAACTGTTGCCTCACAAAGTGATTTGGGTGTTAGGACAAGGTGGAAACTTCCCAAGTGGGAGTGAAGGGGCGGGGCGGGAGGACCCCTGAGGCCCCTCACTGGTAGCCACCCACCTTGAGCCACACTTCAGCTCTGGCCAACGTCATGCACCCATAGGGCCTCATCTCCTCACTGTATCCCCTGCACCCAGAGGCGCTCGGCCATGGTGCACACTCATGGAGGAGGGACCAGACACAGCACAAAGCACACTTGTGCCAAAGAGGCGTAAAGCACATCCAGGCCACCCCCGTGGGTCGGGACATGTGCCACACCCGCTGAGCACAGAGTGCGTGGCTCCAAAGGAAGAGCAGGAAGATGCCCCACGAGGTCCAGGTCCCAAGCAACACATATCAGGCAGTCGGGTAAAGTCCCTGATATTTAAGATGCGTCAAGTCCTGACTTCCAGGCCCATAAGCTGCAAGAGAGTTCGCTTCCGATGTGGACCAAGGCTGTGCCGTCTCACCCACCCACTCTCGGCCCTGGGCCATGATTTGCTTAACCCTCGCCTGACAGGGCTCCGGAGAGGGCTGGTAGGGCAGGAAAACACAAAAACACATCTTTACTTATCTGTCTTTGCAAAAGTGTCCTATTCATTTTTTAGGATGTTTCTGGAAGTGGAATTACAGAGTCGGGAGTAAGCACATTTATAACTGGGACAGATGCTCAAGTAACTCCTGAAGAGCCTGCTCTTGTTGCACTTGCAATCCCACCTGAGAGCGCAGCTCCCTCTCACCCTTGCCGGTGGCCCCATGTGCGGCACATCTCCTGGCTGCTGGTGAGGATGGTAGCTGTTTGCATTTCCCTTTGGTGGATTGCCTGGGTTTATCCTTTGGGTACTTGTCTTTTGCTACATGCTCATTGCCATTTTTTTTTTTTTTTTTTTGCCCATTAGCTGGTGACCTCTTTCTTGGGTTTCACCTATTTCAAGTTTAAGTTCCCAGCTGGTCCTGGGTAGCACCTGCTGCAGTCATGCCCTGCCTTGCTGAGGTAGCCAGCCCCAGGCCCAGGTGGCCAAGTGCCAATGACCTGGAGAAAAGGGTGCTCTGTGCTGCTGGTCCAAGGACCAGAGAGACCTTGGGGCAGGGCTGCAAAAGGATCTTCCCAGTGACTCTGGGGTCCCCGTCCCCTCCTCCTTTATCTCACAAAGGCTTCTCATCCTGTGTCCAGTATTTGCTGAGGAATTTTCTCTGGTACAAGTCCCTCGTCTTCTGCTTTGTTCTCTTGCTCAATGTTTGGAGTCCCAGGCTCACTCCGGAGGCATCTTGTGGAGCAGTTTGGGCTGGTCTGACTGGCTGTCGGCAATCGGCTGCCCAGAGCCCCTCCAGAGGTCAGCTGGGGCAGCCGTGCCCCCTGCTGCACAGGGTGATCCTGGGTGCGTGAGGGGACAGGGGCTAGAGATGCTCTCCTGGCTTCAGACTGGGGCTCAGGGAGTTCGGCCTCGATCTGCCAGCGTGGACCCCTGGCCACATCACGATCCAGCCGGGCAGCTGGGGCGAGCATGCCCTTGCCAGGCTCTTCATCCCCAGCCAACACTGGCTGGGCACTGGGACTCTGCTCCTGATGGGACGAAGGTCTGGCTCCAGCCGTCTCACCGTGGCAGCCACAGTGATGTTTGATGAGCTGTGGTCAGCTGAACTATGGCCCCCAAGTGCTCACTTCATAATCCCTGGACCAGAGAGAGTGCCACTGGATGGCAGGCTGGGGGTGTGCCTGCTGTGGCTTCAATCTTCCTTGCACAGACTCTGATGGCTGGGGTGAGGCCAGCCCTCGTGGGTCTGCTGTCCCAGAGCCTGGGGAAGGCCTGTGGCAGGACCATCTCAGGTCCAGATGGCCGCAGCAGGGAAGTTCCTGGCTTCCTGTGACCCCTTCCCTGGGCATGCAGGGCACAGGCTTGGGATGGGAGGAGGCTGGTCTCTGTGTGTCCCTATCCTCCCCCGTCCATCCCTCTGGTTCCAGGAAGGCTGAGCTCATCATGCACTTGGAAGAGGCTGCAAGGCTCGGGGTTGTGTGCAGCTCGACTTCTGGAAGGCCCATCAGCCCCCGGCCCAGCCGGCAGAGGCCTTCTCTGCAGAAGGGCGGCTACCCAGAGGCCCCTGAGGGCGGGATGTGAAGGGGTCCACAGCTCGGGCCTGGCCTGCGCCCAGGGGGCCCCCACAGCCTGTGGGCTCCTCAGGCAGCCTGGGGGGCCAGGGCCCCTGGGCGGTGCTGGGCACCGGTGGGGCTTCTCTTTCTTATCTGCAAGGGAACGAGGCCCCGGGACCAGGGCCGGGGCCTGGGGAGGGCGCCGCCTCCCCAAGGGGCTTCGCAGGGTCTGTCCTGCATCCTGTGGGGAGCGCCAGAGGAGCCGTTCCCTGCCCGTGTCAGTGTGCGTCCTTGTCCTGGTTTCTTTTCCTCCAACAGAAGCAGAATCAACGTTCAGGATTGAGATCAGGGATGTTCTCCTCACTTTCTTGTTGTTTTACTTTGTGGTTTTCTCAGCCACACAGTGATTTGGGCTGGTGCCCGAGGGTTGAGATGGAGCACAACTGTGGGCTGCAGGGTCACCGTGCCTGCTGCATGTTCCTCTCAGCTGGACCTGGCAGTGTGGGCACTGCCCACTGAGGTGGCCTTACGTTTTACTTATGGCTTGGAGAGGAGGGTGTGGGGACCTGGCCTCCAGCACCTGCCTGCTTGTCTGAGCCAGACGCCATGTGGTCCCCTCCAGCCTGCCTGGGCCTGCTCTGCTTCCCCGTTGAGAGGACTAAGTGATATCAGTGCGTCAACATGCCCAGCACAGAATGGGACACCGGGTGCCCAGACCTTTGCTGCTGGCTTGACATAAATGTGCCTGAGCTCATCCTGAGAGGTATGTGAAGACCAGGTCTGTCACATGTGCCCTGTGGCCCTGTGTGAGCACGGCTAAGCGATACTGTGGGTGTACACAGCCATGTGTGCCAGTCACTCTGCACAGGGGGAGGGACACCCGATGGGCTCTGGTGGTCTGTAGAGGAGGGGCTTGGTGAGTAGTGAGACCCAGAGGCCTGGGAACAGAGGCAGGATGACCAGAGCTCTGGTCCACAGGGTTCGTGGAGATGCATGGCTGGTCCAGGGAGATGGGGGTGGGATGGGAACACGGGACTGGCAGCTCCAGAGTGAGGTCTTGCTCAAGGACAAGGAGCCACCTGGCTTAAGGCAGGGCAGAGCCCAGAGAGGGGCCTTCACAGGGAGGTCTTCAGTCTCACCACACAGCTCCTGCTCACGCAGGGCCTCCGTTTGGCATCCTGGCACGGCACGACCTCAGAGTGGGGAGAGTACCAAGCCTCGAAGTACAGCTGCCGGCCTGGACGTCCCTGGACTCTGGGACTCGGATACTCCAGGTCCAGCTGCAGTCTGCTCCCTGCAGAGGTCACGTGGATATCCTGTCAACTGCGAACCTGTCTGAACCTGCCCCAGAGCTGGCCTCCGGCCCTGCCCTGCCACCCTTTCCAAACAGCCCACCATGGAGATGCCCGTGAGCACCCAGTGGTCATAACAGAACGCGGCCTCCCTGCTTCTCACTGACTGGTGTGCACAGGCTCACTGTCACTCTCTCTCTAGGAGAAGCACAAGAGCATCTTCAGAATGGATCTGCCCTGGAAGCCGTACCCCACATGACAGGCGCAGTGTCTGGAGAGGTTTCTGAGTGTGAGATTGGTTCTGCACTAGGATGCGTGCCAGCCCCTCATCAGCTTGATCCCTGTGGGTCAAACCACCATTGCTGAGATCCATCACCTGGTCCAGGGGTCAGTAAACCAGCAATAAGAAGCAACTTTATGAATTTAAAAATATGGTATCAGGCATTTTTCTACTGGAAATAAGTACAATGCATTCCCACAGAAGTCTGGCACAAAACCAGCATCTGAAACTGCAGGTGCTACTCCACGCAGGGACAGAGGACCAAGCCAAGGAAGGAAGGCAAGAAAAAGAAATGAACAGTACAGAACCAGAGAGGGAGCACCAGAGGGGAAACACCAGGGAGGGAGCACCAGAGTGGGGGGAATCAGAGAGGGAGCACCAGAGAGGAAGGACATCAGAGAGAGAGCACCAGAGAGGGAACACCAGAGAGGGAGCACCAGAGAGGGAGGACATCAGAGAGGGAGCACCAGAGAGGGAGGATACCAGATAGGGAGCACCAGAGAGGGGGGACATCAGAGAGGGAGGACATCAGAGAGGAAGCACCAGAGAGGGAGCACCAGAGAGGGAGGACGCCAGAGAGGGAGCACCAGAGAGGGAGGACATCAGAGAGGGAGGACACCAGAGAGGGAGCACCAGAGAAGGAGGACATCAGAGAGGGAGGACATCAGAGAGGGAGCACCAGAGAGGGAGCACCAGAGAGGGAGGACACCAGAGAGGGAGCACCAGAGAGGGAGGACATCAGAGAGGGAGCACCGGAGAGGGGGGACATCAGAGAGGGAGGACATCAGAGAGGAAGGACATAAGAGAGAGAGCACCAGAGAAGGAACACCAGAGAGGGAGCACCAGAGAGGGAACACCAGAGAGGGAGGACATCAGAGAGGGAGGACATCAGAGAGGAAGGACATCAGAGAGGTAGCACCAGAGAGAGAGGACATCAGAGAGGGAGCACCAGAGAGGGGGGGACATCAGAGAGGGAACACCAGAGAGGGAGGACATCAGAGAGGGAGCACCAGAGAGGGAGGACATCAGAGAGGGAGGACATCAGAGAGGGAGCACCAGAGAGGGAGGACACCAGAGAGGGAGCACCAGAGAGGGAGGACATCAGAGAGGGAGGACATCAGAGAGGGAGGACATCAGAGAGGGAGCACCAGAGAGGGAGGACATCAGAGAGGGAGGACATCAGAGAGGGAGCACCAGAGAGGGAGCACCAGAGAGGGAGGACACCAGAGAGGGAGCACCAGAGAGGGAGGACATCAGAGAGGGAGCACCGGAGAGGGGGGACATCAGAGAGGGAGGACATCAGAGAGGGAACACCAGAGAAGGAGCACCAGAGAGGGAGGACATCAGAGGGCGGAGCATCAGAGAGGGAGCACCAGACAGGGAGCACTAGAGTGCGGGTACATCAGATGGGGAGCACCAGAGAGGAAGCCCCGCAGAGCCCTCCTCCTGACGGGGGTGCTGTGCTGGCTTGGGGACGTGTTCGGTCCCCACCTACTGTAAGCACATGAAAATTCAAACACAGCAAAACCTGAGCTCATAGGCCAGCTCAAAAGAACGGTGGGCAACCACTCAGGGTCAGGGTGAGGCCCAGGGGAGTCGCTGCGTGTCCCCCAGTGTGGGGAGCACTCATGGATCCCCACATGAGGTTCAGGGCTCAGTGGCCCATGAATGTGGGCTGAAAGTCCCATCTTCTGTCCTGCAGGGTGACAGCCCGGTGCCTGTCAGGGCTTTGTGAGTGGACAGAAGCACAGGGGGCTTTGTTATGCGCAGGTCTGCAGTCACATGGAAGTCTCCACGTGGTTGGAATCTGTAAGACAGGACAGCCACAGGGGCCCAGGCCAGAACCAGACCTGCCAACCACGGGCACAGTTTCCTAATGCAGGCTCCAGGGAGCACCCACAGCTCCTGTGGGACTGAGCCCACAGTGAGAACCGTGCTAGGGAGGGGACTGTACCTGGGACATTACCAAGTGCAGCGAGCACGGAAGTGGCACTCGGTGAACAGTGTGAGCCCAGTGTAGTTCCTGGGGATCATCAGTAGTGGGAGAGGGAGTCGTGACAGCTCAGAGCAGCTTGAGTGGACCTGGAGTCGAGGGTAGGACCCACAGATGCTGGCCCTGGAACGGGTTAGGCCACACTCCAGCAGCCCCTGGGACAGCAGCGCCTGCGGTCCAGAGCTGAGGACCTTCCTGCACTGCAGAAGAGCAACACAGCAGTGAGAGCGAGCGAGAACCCCGGGAAGCAGGGTGGGAGAGTCCCACAGATGGTCACGTCCGACAGAGGAGGCTGCGTTCAAGATGCTGGACAGAAGAGCCGCCTCAGCCTGGCCCCAGTGCCAGCCGAGAGCCGCGCAGGAGTGAGCCGAGCGCGACGGGCGCCTTTCACTGGAACTCAGTGCAGGTCACGAGGGTCGCTTCAGAGGAGAAGGTCACTCAGAGGTGCTGTTGGGACCCTGGCAACCCCCGCGGAAGCCGAGGCAGGAAGTAAATTCTATGCAGATCCGAGAGACCGTTTTAAGACAAAGTGAAAAATATTAGAAGGGAATCCGTGTTGATGATTCAGGTGTAGGAAGAAACTTTCTTCTCAAATTCAAACCCACGAAGGACAGGACCACACATCCACGTCTGTCGTGTGACAGAAAACACCAGAAGCCAAGTTAGGAGGGGAGTGTCCCCTGGGAGAAACTGTGGCCCCAGAGTCCCCAGGCCCAAGGACGTCCCTTTTTGTAGTGTGAGGGTCTTTGTCCAGGGGAGTAGACCTAGGACCTGGGACCAGAAGATCATCCTGGGTTTTCTGGGGCAGGAATTACAGGGTCCTCCCAAGAAGGAGGTGGGAGGTTGGAGTCAGGGAGAGGAGGAGAGGCCTCAGGGCTGGGCCAGGCACGGAGCCCTGACATGCACCCAGGGAGCCCGGGCAGAACTCCCGACCCGGACCACGGGGCAGTGACCCTGAGGTATTAGGCCGGAATGTGGACAATCCCCGCAGCACGGCGGGAGGTTCTGCGGACCACTCTCGGGAAGACTGACCTGTCCGTGGCAGTGCCCAGGTCCAGACCGGAGCTTCCCTGGGAGACGTGGAGACAGATGACCTCTGGGACGGCAGTGGCTTCTGAGGGGCTTGGAGTGAAAGCTGCCATATTGACCAGAGGTCCCACCTGGGGGCATGTGGAGGGGCCGCCTGCTGGGCAGACTGCTTCCCTCAGACTGTGGGACAGTGGTGCACAGCCTGACCAGGTTGTGCCATGGCTCAGGGGCCACCTCATCCCAGACCTCCCTGTCGGCAGATGATCCTCCCTGAGCTGCCCCCAGGCTCAGAGGTGAACCGATGGGCAGTGCTGCCCAAGGCCTCAACAGCCTGCCAGGGGCATGGAGCTGGAGCTCGCCTGCCGAGGGTCGTGCTGGCCTCTGGCTCCTCTGCCTGTCCACCAAGCAGGCATCGCCACGTCCCCATTTTATAGAAGAGGAGACTGACCAGCTCGCATGCGAGCCGAGCTCAGCTGGGCTGGCGGCCTCCACTGCGCCCCACGCACTCTGAGCCCCTGAGGATGCCCCAATCACAGTCTGTTCCCAGTGGTCCTGGAAGGCCTGCACAGGCTGCCTTGGCGCACGGCAGGCTGCAGGGCAGAGTCTGCTTCCTTGCAAGCCCGGCTTCTGAGGCTCCTGGGTTGTGCCCAGGGAGTGCTGGAGATGGCAGAATTTCACCACTAAGAGGCTTGGGGAGTGCCACCCAGCAGCATGGAAAGCAGCGCCCATCTGTAGCATGTGGAGTTCCAACCCCCCCCCCCCCCCCGTGTGTCCCCTGTCTCATGCCATCCATGCTTCCCAGGCGTTTGCACTGAGCTGGGCTCTGGGCTTCCTGGTGCCAGCCAGCGTCACCCAGTCAGCGGGTAGCAGACAGCGTCCTGCCCTCCTTAGCAGTGTCTCTCCCTCTCCTTCCTTCAGGCCTCCTGCCCTCAGGGCCCTGGTTCTCCACGAGGGAGTCACCAGTGAGGTGTGAATGCGTACTCCTTTGGGAACGTGGGATCTGCCAGCTGACCGGGGCTCTGCACAGCCCAGGCCCCGGCCCCCAAATGCTCCTCGTGTCTTGGCTGGGAAGACAGTCCTGGCCATCGTCTCCAGGCCGCGCAGGCTTTGATGGGGAAAATCTGTTTGTTCTGCAGTGTAAACATGGACAGAACCACTTATTCCAAAGAGGATGCAAGCGAGTCCCAGCAGACGAGCCTGCTGAGCAGCGGCTGGGAGGGAGGCTGAGCCTGCTGGACGTCTTTCCTGCAGCGTCTGGCTGGGTGACTCCTATGTGGCCCTCCTCAGTGTGCAGTCCTGGAGAACCCTGGGTCCCGCACACTCTGGCCTGGGAGATGGGCCAGCTAGCCCTGGGGAGAGCCCAGGGGTGGGGGGCAGGAGCAGCCTCAGTTTCCCCACCTCCCAAGCAGGTGGTATGAGCCCCGCCCTCCTCCAGGCCACGGTCAGGATGCTGGGGTGGCTGGTTTGGTCACCTGTTGTCTGTTGACACTTGGTGGGTGTTGGTGGATCTCTGTACAGGGGCTGGCCACATGGGAGGCACTATGGCTCAGACCCAAGCTCAGAGACACATCCCACTCACGAGGCATCAGCCAGGGCCCTCACTAGTTGCAGGACTGCAGGGCAGACTCTCAGTCTTGCCCACGTGCCGCTGGAAAGGACTTGGCAGCTCCTGCCTTGGGACATACTGTGGGGAGGAGAGGGGCTTGCAGGTTCGGGGGCTCAGGTGGTCCCAGGTCCAGCGGCTGCTGAGGGCTGGGTGGAAGTCTGAGGTCTGCGGTGGGTGCCGATGCCCCTCTTCTTTCTCATTCCAAGACCACCCAGAGCCTCTGGCCCTGGGCCTCCATACTCCAGCTCCACCTTCCACCACAGACCTTCACAGGCCAACAGCTGGGGAAGGGCCAAGGGCAGGTGTGAGAGAAGCGCTCACACTGGGAGGGCGCGCTGCAGATCTGCCCCAGGGGTGCCTGGTCTAGCCTGTGGGTAGGAGCCAGAGACAAGAGGGCCAGTGGCCAGCATCAGCAGAGGCCTGGTGGGGACGCGGGAGAAGTGGGGGGGGGCACAGCTGAAGCCAGCAGGCCCTGGAGGCTTGGATAAGAAGCAGCTCAGCCTGTACTGGGTTCTCCAGAATCTGCTCGCAGTCACTTACGCTTTAGTTTTACACTTAAGCACAGAAGTGCAGGTGTGTGTTGTTTTCTACAGGTTTTCATTTTAAATATGACATCTGATGTGGAATGGAAGCTCTGGGGCCCCTGTAAAGATTCTAGACTGCTGAGTCATGAGGGGAGGTACTTACAGGTAGAGCAGGTGACCAGGCAAGGTCCCAATGGGGCTCTGGCTGTGTGGGTAGGCTTAGGCACCTTTCGGGCGGTGGGTGGGGGGATGCACACCTGAGCGTCTCTCCTGAGGCTGGCTTGGGCCTTGAGTCTGGGTTTGACGTCCCGTCTCCGGGGTGCAGCCAGGACTGCACACCACCTGCAGGTCTCTGGGCAGCCAGGGCAGGGTTGGGCCCTGGGAGCTGTGCCTGCTGCAGCCACCTCTGTGACCATCCGCACAGTGCTGGCCCTGAGGTGCAGTGAGCCAACGCAGCCCTCTGCTGTCCTGCTGGGGCCGCAAGAAGACAGGTGGATGACAGACCAGCTGCTGGGTTGGGCCCTGGGCTGGCACCACACCCTGACCCCAAGGTCTACCTCGGTTTTCTGGGTCCTCCGCTCACCTGTGTGGCCTAAACCCTAAACCCTGCTGAGAGGCGGAGCTCCTGGTGTTCAGAGCCACAGTCTGACGGTGTGCTCACAGGCGCTTGCTCCGAGCCCGCCCGGCCTGGAGCCGTGCAGACCCAGGAGACACCAGCACTGCCTTTTGAAGGACTGGAAAGGAGCTAGGAAACCTCACGCGACCCTGAGTCCCGGGCGTGAAGCGTGCTGCAGGGGAGACTGGCTTTGCCAACAGGTTGACGTTTCACACTCGCACACTCAAAGGCTTGGTGGCTCGGGTGCCTTGAGTGGCCTGCTCCCCACAGCACCTGAGCCCCACCAGCACAGCCCTGGGACCACCGGCAGGCTCCCTGTGGCTTCCAAAGGCCATGTGTGGTGGCCCACGTGGACAAGCTGGAGAGTGTTCTGCACAGAGAATGTGAGTGTGGGGACAGCCTGAGGGGGTCCAGGTCTGCAGCGACCGGGCCGAGGCCTTGTCACAGCTTCCTGGGACTCTGCCCCTCCCCCCACGGGATGGGCCACGTCCACTCACCAGGTTGCCCCTGACAGGCAGGAGGCAGGGACGGGCCACTGACTGCTCTCAGCCCTTGGGGTTTCCTAGAGGCTCCCTGGGATCCCCGTCCACCCAGCATAGGCTTCCCTGAGGGCCACCACTGCCCAGCGTAGGCGCTTCCGCGACGAGCTTGTCCTTCTAGAACCACATCAGCTGACCAGGGTTTGGAAGGGTTGCTCCCTGGAGCTTGGCTGGGGGCAGGTGCCACTGGCTGTGGGGGTCCACATGTGTTGCATGGACTCCTCATCCAGGAAGGGTCTGTGTGCAGGACACGCCAGATGTCTGTCCAGTTCTGTGACCCCAGGGCCAGGATAGTGCCTGGCACATGGCAGGTGCTCCAGCAGGTCCTGGCCCTGGTGGGCAGGACCCTCACTGCCAGGCCAAGTGGCGCGTCCCCCACGGTGAGGTCAAGCCCTTCCTGAATTCCTTCTCGCTTGCTCAGCTGCTCAGTCCATCCCTGGTGGTTCTCCAGCGAGGTCGGGAGGGGCTGGACACGTCTCTGGTCATTCTTCAGAGAGGGAAACAGCTTGTCAGACAGTCATCTCTCCAGGGTCACATGAGGCCTCTGACACCCACATCTGGCCCTTGTTGCTCCTCGCCAGAGGCGCAGCCTTCTGGAACGTTCCTCCTGAAGCAGTGGCCAGGACCGTCTCCGCCATTCCTGGAAAGAGCCGGGCCCAGGCCACAGCAGACCCTCTCCAGGGACCCTCGGCCTCCGCCCAGCCCACAGAACCCCTGGCACCTGCTGCCAGGCGGGGGACTTCCACGGGTATGTTTCCAGGGAAAGACCAGCGCTGTCTAGCCGTCGTCCCCTTGACTGCTAGCCATGTCTTTCTCTATGCAGAAGCCATTTGTCAGCACCTCCTCCCGGCCCCGCCTGCCTCCCCGTACTGCCCTCTGAGCACAGAGAGGGCAGGTCCCAGCAGGGTGTCTGCTGGGCCAGGTCTCACCACCCTGCGGGGGTGCAGCTCGGTGCAGGTGTCCCCGGGGAGAAGCGGGTGAGCCTGTGCTCAGTCCAGAAGCAGAGGAGGGTCAGCGTGTTAGGCGCCTCCCTCCAAGGAGCTCCCCTCACGTTCACTGACCCCCCAAGGCCCCAGTAAGACTGGGGCTCTGGGCCTCGGCCACCAGGTCCCACCTTCACCCCACAGGGTTGAGTGGCCCCTTCCCTCTTTTGGTTCCAAACAGGATGCAGAACTGGTCTGTAGACTCCTTACCACCTAGAAAGCTCCTATGTGGCCTTCCAGGCCCTGCTCACAGGCCCCTCTCAAAGTGGAGAGGGGTTGGCACCCTCTGGCTTTGCTGTGCCCCACCACAGCACCTGCCGCCTGCCACAAGCTGTCTGCCCAGTCAGACTCGGCCCCATATGCCTGGGATCAGAGCCACTTCTCAGAAGAATGGAGGAGGGCTTTATTCCTGCTCCCCGCGCGAAGTGTGGCGGGGAAGGGTGCTTTCTGGTGGGTGTGGGGGTGAGCGCAGACAGTGCTCCCCAGGGTGCGCTGCCTCGCTTCCCAGGTGCTCTTGGTCTGGGGGCTCTGGTCTCGTCGCCTGCCAGGCTGCTAACTGGAATGTGGGTGGGTGCAGTGAGGGCCAGGGTGTGTCCTGCGTGGTGAAGTGCTGAGGAGCTGTGGCCCTGGGTGGCCGTGGAGGGTGAGGCTGAGGCTTGGTGTGGCTGTCTGCATCTTAGCTTCCTCTGCAGTGGGAGCCAACACGTGGCAGCAGCCTCCTGGGGGACCTGTGCTCCGTGGTGGGTTGGGGCCACTGGCGTGTGGCTGGAAGTGACCGCTGGCTCCCTGGGCCCTCTGCACCGGCCGGCTGCTTCTGCGATTCCAGGCTGACGCTCAGGTTGTTCGGGTGAGGCTGGCTTTGTGGGTGTCTCCTGGGCACCCCGCTTCTTCTGAAATTGAAACTCTCAGGATCAGCATCAGTTTGGGGTCGCTACCAGACAGATGTCCTTTACAGTGTAGGCCAGGAGCTCAATGCAGTACAGGAGGTGGCCACATCCTCTCCAGGCTTCCTCGAGGGCTGGTTTTGGTTTGCGGTTCATGACTGCAAGGGCTGTCCACAGCGTCTACTGAGGTGGACAGGCCCTGAGCTGCCCCACATTCAGTGCACCTGAGAGCTGCCTTCGGGGGAGCTTGCCAGCGTGCAGACCACGGGGCCCCTCCCGAGACAGGGTCTCACAGCCCGAGTGCCGCAGGTGGTCACACAGTGACAGTCCCAGCCTACAACGGAGTGGGCTGCGCTCACCCCAGGGCCCGACTGCAGCTCCGTTCTCTGGTTTGGCTCTCAGGCGCAGAGGCGTCTGGGAGGGACTGGATGAGCCCTGGGCCACCCTGACTGCTGCTGGATGTGCAGCAGGTGCCTTGAGCATGGTCAGTGGGGTGCAGCCACCGCCTCCAGAACCTTCATCTTTCCAAACTGAAAATCTCCTCATTCAACTGTTGCCCTGTCCTCCCTGGTCCCTGGCCCCCGCGGGTTTCCCGCCCCAGCTGGTCACCTTCCATCTCTGTGGACCTGACCACTCTGGGCACACAAAACTGGACTCCTGCGGTGTCCATCCTTTGGTGACTGGCTTATGTGGCTTGGCACACCGTCCTGAGGTCCCTCTGTGTCATAGCAGGTGCAGGCTGCCCCTCCTCCCTCTGGTGAGCAGATTGGCCACGCTCTGCATCCACTTATGTGTCTGTCCGTGGGCACATGGTCGTCGCTCCTCTGTGAAGACACGGAGAGCCCTGCTTTCACCCCTGCTCCGTGCCCAGCTGCAGGCTGCTGGTCCTAGGGTAGCTGTGCACCTTCCTGAGGGACTTGGGGTCTTGCTTGTTTGACTTCTTGTAGACTCCGTGACCCTGGGGAAGCACCCTCCCTTCTCTGTCCCCTGCTGGAGGAAGACTCCTGGAATTCACCTGCAGTGGGCCACGGCCTCCACCCCCACCCCAGGAGCCAGCTGTGGCTGAGTTGCTGGGAGCCATGGTCCCCCTGCAGACCCAAACCCCGAGGTGCTGCGGCTTCAGTGGGCGTGCTGGACGTGGGTCATCCATCCATCTCCCTAGTTCTGGTGGGGCGGGGTGAAACACACTCAGCCCCAGAGGGGACGGGAGCCTCCGGGAGGTCAAGGAGAGCTGGGCAGCACGTAGGACACTTGGATTAAAATAGCATTGAGGGGCCCTGGAGGCCTCGGGCCTGTGCCCGGGGCAGCAGCTGGGCAGGGTGTAGCTTCCACCAGGCCTAAGAGCTGCCAGCCCTCTGAGTCCCAGCACAGCCCCCCCCCCAAAGAAGCAGCAGGCTGGACCCCACACTGTGGGCACACCTACCCAGTGGTCAGCCTGGGGACACTGAGTGGCCACACACAGAAAGCCATGGTCAGCACAGAAGGTGCATGTGGCCACCCAGCCCAGCTGGCTTGGTTACTTAGCAACAACGTCAGGCCTGGAGATGTTCACCAGGAGGTGGGTCAGGAAAGCTGTCCCCAGGGGAAGGAAGATGGAACGGCCGCTCACACCTGGCTTTGGACCAGTTTCACTCCATGGTGCCCAGAGTCAGGAGCCCAACTCTGCCACGGTTTTCAAAGGCCAAGGACATGAAGGCCTGTTGCATCACGTGCGCCCCCAGGCCCCCAGCGTCTTCTGTGCAGCACGCGGCTCTGACTCCTGCTGTGACTGCCCCGTTCCCTTGGTACTTGCAGACGGCAGCACCTTTCTTACGTGCTGCTGAGGATCCCACCGTCCTCATGCGTGCGAGGCGAGCACTCTGCCACGAGCCCCAGCCCCAGCCCTGTGATTCCTCTTTGATGGACAGAGAGACTGGCCTCTGTGCCTTCCCTCGACTGGAGTGGACGTCCGCAGACGTGGTCACAGCTCAAGGGACGCTCCTCCAGCCTGCTGGGCCGCAAAGCTCACAGGACATTGAGCTGGAGTCAGAAGCTCTCGTGCACCTCTCTGACACCTTAGTGTGAGTCCCGTGGGGCCATGACCGGAGGCACAGAAGGCTCAAGGGACGGTGCCCTGGAGCCTGGAGACACAGCAAGCACTGTGTCTGGCTAGGGCTCTGGGAAGGTGCGTTGCTGCCCCAATGCCTGGCCCGTCTCCTCCTGCCCACTCCCGTGGGCGTGGGGAACCCAGAGCTGACCTGGAAGGACGGCTGGGCTGAGGTAGGCCGGGGCGTCGGCTTCGACCTTCAGTGGCAAAGGCTCAAGAGCGACAGCAAAACATCTCATTTTAAATGTGTTGAAAACAGCCCTGGAGCCCAACTCTACAGCAGTTGGTGCCTTGCTCGAGGGTAGGCCACAGCCTCTGCCTGGGCTTTGGCTGGACACTGACACACTGCCCCAAACAGACCACAGGTGTGCTGCCCCTGCCACAGGGCTCCAGACGTGCCTGGCCCTGTGTGCTCTGTGGGGCTCCGTGGCAGAGCTGCTCTCCCTCACGCTGGGGCTGGGGCCAGGCTGGGGCCGGGGCCTTGGCAGCTAGCAACTTTGGCTGCCCTGGTGGTCCGGGATCCATGCCACTGGTGTCTGCCTGGCCTGCTAAATGGCTCTCTGTGGAACCTGCCCCCAATCAGATCCTCTCTTGGCCTGTCCACTGCCAGCCCCACTGAGCATGAGGGACATGGATGAGCTCTGGGAATGCTTTACCTTGGCACTTGTGCCAATTGGAAAAAGCCACTAATCTCTGCCTCAGTCTTGGGATTCGAACATTTTTTTAAATGAAGAATTACTTAGCCTTGGCAAATCCTTCCCCTCCCCTAAAACGATTTGATTCCCCGAGAGATTTCACCTCCTGGGACTCTGGAGTCCTTGGGGCCTGCTGTGCAGCTGACAGCAGGACCACCACTGTGCTGGTCTGCAGCATCTTGCCCGCTGCTGTTGGATGGCTCCCAGATGCAGGCCGTGCTCCCCCAGTGGTTTGGAGCAGAGCACTTCTGCCCAGCAAAACTTCCCAAGTGCGTTGCTGCATCTCCCTCCCTGTGCAGGTGCCGGGCCTGTGGGTGTGCCTGGAGCCCTCGCTTGGCTGGCATCTGGTGCTGGGGCCGCACCCTGGGCAGATGGCACGGGCTGGACAGAGTGTCCTTGCTCAGCCCGTCAGTTCTTCTGCATCCTCGGGCACCCTCGGGCACACAGGGCAAAGGGGCCGAGCAGGTGAGCTGGGGTGGGGGGTGGGCTCCACGTGGGCCAGCTGCTCAGGCGGGCCTCTCTCTGCCTGGAGCGATGGAGGTGCCAGGGCTCCAGGGCACCTCACCCCACATTCTCCCTGAGCCCTCACCTGTGCAGCAGGAGGCTGGTCCAGGTGGGTCCTCGTTCACTTCTTCCCCCATTAACTTCTGGGAGCCTGCAAGGTGACCTGGCGTTTTAAAGAAAGACAAAAAAAGAAGGACGGGAAAGCTCAGCAGAATGTGCCGGTTCCCTGAGAGTCCAAGGGTCAGAGAGACTCTGCCCTCGGGCTAAGCTGCCCTTTGTGTTTGCGGCGCAGCTTGGGTGTGGTGAGAAGGCCACTGGTTCCTCCACAGGCCCAGCATTCAAAGCCTGCGTCCACGGGCCCTGCATGGGCCAGCTCAGGCCACCGTGGCAGAGCACCCCAGCTGGGCCACACGGCAGAACCCAATTCTCCATTTCTGGAGGCCAAGTCCAAGATCAAGGGGCCGACAGTGCTGACTTAGCCAGAGGCCTCTTCCATGGCGGGTAGAGGCCTCCTTCCCCTGCCTCAGAGGGCCTCCGCTCTCCGCTCTGCACACCTGGAGCCAGGGAGGGACAGGATGAGGCTACGTCCCTGTGGATGGACCCCCCACCATGGCCTCCTTTACCTGAGCTACCTCACCTCAAGTCTACAGCAGGCCTGAGTTTCCATTCCTGGTTTCTCTGGTCCTCCTCACCTCCACCGGGCACCGTGTGGCTTCCAACCTTCCTAAGTGTGTACAAACCCGTGATCTCACCTCCAGGTCTCCAGACTCGCTTGGGCAGCCGAGATCAGGTTGTGGTTCCCCGTGGCTGACGGAGGTGCCCACACTTCCCATCCTTGGGGCCTTCATAGGACAGGCATGAAGTGCCAGTCACTGTTGGGAGTGGGTCCGACGGGCCAGAGGAGAGCCACATGGCTCAGGTGCTGGGGAGGCCGCTCTTCCCCTCCAGCTCTGCCACTCTGCCCAGGGTGTGCCTCAACACCCCCTAGACACACGTTCTAGACCCAAGTCCCTCCTTGGGTAATGGTCAGGCTCCTGTTTCCACAGTGGGCTGACCCTTGCCCACCCTTCCTGCTGGTGCTCTTGGGCAGGCTGAGTTTTTCTGTTTTAATCAGGGTGGCCCTGCTCTCTGAAGCAGCTGCCTGGCCTCCAGGTGGAGAAGACCACAGGGTCCCCCAGGACACCGAGCTGCTCTGAGTCTTGCGTCACAACAACTCTGAGCCTCTGTGGCCACCGCACCCACAACCTGAGGCTGCTGCCGCCTGCCGTGCACCCCGTGCTGCTGAATGAGTCAGAGTGCCCGGGCTGCCCCTCCACCAGATCGCACACAGGTGCACGAGAGAAGACAACCCACTGTTGACATGGCCACCCCGCCAAGGTTCCCAGGGGCAGGCCGCTGGGTGCTGCCCGGCTGCCAAGGTGACCCCTGACCTTCTCAGGGTGGGCACCTCTGGGCCTTTGCCTGAGCTGTGGCACGGAGTTGCCATCAGGGGCACCGTGTGGGGAACAGCAATGCTGGCCTGGAGCTGGGGAGGCAGAGAGAAAGTCCACTGTGTGTGTCCACTGTCACTCAGGGACACTGTGCCCGCCTGGTGCAGTGTGGCTCTGTGTGGCAGGGCATGGAGCTGTGGCTGAGCCTTCAACCATGAAGGCAGCAAGGGTGGCCGGGGAGATGCTACGTGTGGCTCTGTGGATGCCCAGCAGCCTGTGACAGCCACACCTGCCTGGGGACGGGAGAGGCCACTGGGAGTTTATGTGTCTGGGCTCCTGTTCCCCGAGTGGAGGTGGGACATGTGGACGCAGGAGGTGGCTACTCAGGTTCCCAGGAGCCTTCCTGAGAGGCCGTGAACATGTGCGCCTGGTGCTCCCCATGGCTCACTCTCTGGGACGGCACTTCCCACTGAGCATGTCCAGGAGTCGCCTGTAACAGAGGAATCTGCCCCCAGGACCTCCTCGTGCATGGCCATCTGTCAGTGAGGGCCCAGCAGGACTTGCAGTTGGCCCCCAGAGGCACTTCCATGGGGTCCTGGGGCCCCGCACACCTTGGCTCCCAGGGAGTGCTTGTCCTGCACAGAGCACAGGATTGGCATCCAGCGTCCTGCGCCCGTCCCCCTTTCCTTCTGGGGGCGGCTGGTGCTCTCCAGAGGAGAGGCCTTGGCAGGGACTATCCCGTGTGCTCACCCAGTTTCTCAGCCCCTCAGCTGGTGCTGCGGGACCTGGCAGCGGGATCTGTCCACCCTCCATGGAGGCCTTACAGGGAGGGATCCGGTCAGTCTCTCCTCGTGTGACCTCAGCGCTGTGCTTCACGGCCTGGTGACTCCCCTTCAGACCCTCCCTGCTTGTCTCCTGCCCACATTTGAATCCGCTCTGTGTCTTACTGGGTTGTAGGAGTTTCCCTCCTCGGGTCGACGGTCAACAAGTGCTTTCTCTCCTGGGTCCTCTCCTTCTTGCGATGGTGCCCTCTGCACGGCTTGATGCAACCCAAATGCTTTTTTCTCTCCTTGCTGGGTTTTGGTGTCTCACCTAAGATGCCACCACCTGACCCGGCCCCGAAGTCTGGCTCCTCTGCCCTTCTCAGGCCTCTGAAGCTGAAGCCCCTGCTCAGGCCTCCATTCGCGCTGGTTCACCTTCGGCGTGAGGCAGGGGCCACCTTGCTTCTTTTGCAGGTGGAGACCCAGCTGTTCCAGCACCAGTTTTTGGAAAGACTGCCCTTTCCCCTCTGGATGGCCTGTGCGTGTGTTGAAAGTCAGCCGACCACCTGTGCAAGGGCTCAAAGCGATGGAGAGGGACAGCTGCTGGTGTTCAAAGGCATAGCTCACGGGAGGCACCTCCTGCATGTGGCCTGGCCCCAGGACGGACAATGAGGCCCAGACGGAGAGAGCTTGAGTGCCGTAGGCAGGTGTGGGCGGCTACGGCTCAGGCTCTCTTCTCCCTGCAGTGTCTCATGGCTCTAGTGGTCAGCGCTTGAGCGTCCAGTCTGGCCAGTGGGGGTGGAAACAACTGCTCTCTTTTCATCCCGATGAATGATGATCACAGGTGAGGGGTGGGGACTTGGAACAAAATGCTCTTAGCAACAAGGACTCAGAGAAAACAGCCCAAACAGTGGTTTCCAGAGAGGGTTCCCCACAGCCCACGGAGCAGCCAGGTGACATTTCTCCCCTCCACAGGACCCCTGAGCCTCAGGGCTGCGTCCCTGTCACCCATGAAACACTAGGGTGTCCAGGCACCTGGGAGCATCGCCCTGCAGCCCCTGGCCCAAGCCCCTACCGTGGCTCTGCCGAGGCCTCCCCCCAAGCTCTATTCTCCTCCTGCCCCGTGCTTGGAGCCTGCCAGCTGCACTGGAGTGCCCTGACCCAGGCCCTGAGACCCTCCTGTGGCACGAGTGCCCCCAGTATCCCACGTGGGCACGGTGTCCCTGGTCTCAGGGAAGGCCAGGGGCCGAGTGCCCAGGGCCCCTCCCACAGCAGCGTCCTGGCCAGAGCCCAGGGGTGTGGTGACGGTGCTCCGTCTCCCAGTGGGGTCCTGCTGCCCTCTGTGGAGAGGACGGCACGGCCTCCCCCTGTTCGGTCCTCACCCAAGCAGGAGCCTTGGTTCCTGGATGAGAGTGGGCTCCAGGAGGCCAGCCCCCTGCTCAGGGCCACCAGCACAGGCAGTGGCCAGGGACGCTGTGGTCCTCCAGGAGCTGCTGTCAGGGTGTCCCCAGCCCTGAGGGGACTTTTCCCTGGAGTCTGAGGACCGCTGCCTCAGGATCCGGGGGGCCCAGATGTGCCTTTCCTGTAAGTCCCCAGGGGCCTGGCTTGAGAAGTATTCCCAGAGGCAGCCCCAGGGGTGCGGGGAGCAGGGCAGTGACAGGGAAGCCCCCCTCCCACACACCTGGGGGCTCTGGAGCCTGGAAAGGGGCTCAGGGTGGAGAAGTCCTGGGAGACTCTGGTCCTGCTGTGCCAGCCCCACCCACCCAGAGCCACGGCGTCAGGCTGAGGCCACACTTTAGGGTCTGGGTACTCTGGGCCCCTCAGGGAAGCTGGGAGAGCCCAGGCTGAGGGTCACAGGGTCAGTCACACCCTGGATGCACCTGTGCTCTGGGGCTTGGTCTTGTCCCTGCCCCTCTCAGGGGCCTCCTGGTCTAGGACTAGGGATGGGCAGCCCCACTGAGGGCCACTCTTCCCAAGAGTCCCCGGGCCTGCAGAGGAAGGGGAAGAGCCACCTGAGGATGAGGTGGCCACTGTACCCTTGGTGGGGCTCTTCTGTTCTTTCTCATGGGGACCCCAAGTGCCCACCAACTGCAGCCTGCAGATGGCAGCTCCTGGGCCAGAGGGCAGGGGGGCAGGGCCCAGCGTTCAGGGACCAAGCTCTGCAGGGTGCCTGTGGGGCCCAGTGTGAGGTGGCTTAGAATCTGTGGGGGTCCCTGGCTTCGGGGTACCTCGTCCCACTCCCAAGACCCAGCCAGGCACCTCTTCTCAGCCTGTGATGTGCTCCATCACAGGGCACTGACTGCGGGTCAGAGTCCAGGCTCTGCCGATGGCTCTGACCTGCCTGTGGGTCTGTGGTACGCACAGGGACCTGTGGGCCAGGTCTTAGTGTTCCCCCTCTCCAGGGAGGTGGCCATTCAAGGGACAGCCAGGGTTTAGCTCAGGCTCAGCCGCACACTATACTCCTGGCTCCCTCTGTCTCTGGGGTCCGCTCCCCGAGGGGCTTTTGAGCCTCTGTGGCCTGCCCCACATCCCCACCTAGGTGGGCAAGTTGGGCCAGCCTTATCAGGCCCTAACCCTGCTGAGGGATGGGGAGCTCCAGCTGGGACCCTCCACCAGGAAGGGGGCCCCCAAGACCTGGCTCATTGCTAAGCTGCCCCCAGGCTTAGGGTGGACGTCCCTGGCTGTCCACAGAGGACCTGGGCCCCCTTGTAAATATCAGCCCCAGCCTAGGGCGACCGTGAATGTGGCATGGTGTGGTGGGGGCACAGCCCTCCAGAGCCCCTTCCTGCCCTGAGCGACGTGTGTGGCAGGCGAGCCCTTCACTCCTGGGCGAGGCAGCCCCTGGGCAGCGTGTGCAAGCCCTGCTGCTCTGTCCCCGACCCTTGCTCCTCCAGCAAGCTGGTGCTGTCGCTAGCACTGTCACCCCTCCTGCCCTACAGACTGCAGTCAGCAGCTCCATCCACTGTCCTGGGGCGGCCCGGCCGGCTTGGCCTGCAGCTGAGGCAGAGGACACCATCCAGGAGGCAGTGAGGCGGGGGGTGGATGCCTGCCTGCTGCTGCAGTGCTGGGCTGCACGCCTCAGCTGCTCTGGCTCAGTGTCCTCAAGAGCGTGGGCATAGCATGGGCATGGCGTGGGCATGGTGTGGGGCATGGCGTGGGCAAGGTGTGGGCATAGCATGGGCATGGCTGCAGGCATGGCGTGGGCATGGTGTGGGTATGGTGTGGGCATGGCGTGGGCATGGTATGGGCATGGCATGGGCATGGTTGCAGGCATGGTGTGGGGCATGGAGTGGCATGTGGCAGGGTTGTGGATTGGGAGGGAGGATCCCTGGTGAGTGGCAAGATGTCTGGGCCTGGGTAGTGCCCAGCGTGGCTCCGGAGCCCACCTGCCCCCCTTTGTGGAGGCCTGGAGTCAGGCCAGGCTTTGCCAGCTGGCCTACAGCCTGTCCTGGGATGCCAGGCCCAGGAGGGTGAGCTGGGGGGGGACGGCCGGGGTGGGGCGGGGGCGGGGGGGCCAGCACGGCTCGCCCTCCGCTCCTGCAGCACTTGCTCTTGAGGCGGAAGCCATGGCGGGGCTCTCCTGGCTTTCCTTTCCTCCCAGAGCCGTGTTCCATCCAACCTCTCGCTGTTGATCTCTCCTTTTAATGTGTTTTTAGTTGCGATGGACACGATACCTGTATTTGTGTACTTACTTTTAGGTGGTGCCGAGACCCGCCCAGGGCCTGGCACGTGCTGGGCGAGCGCTCACCCCGAGCCCCAGGCACCCTCACTGTGGACCTTGGCGCGCTGCTGGGACTGCATTCACCTGCTGTTCCTAGGGGTGCCCGTTGCTTGGACCCAGTGGCATTTTTGTCTCCGCAGACATGTGGGTCAGCTAGCTCTGCACCTTGTCACTGTGGCAGGGACAAGCTGAGGTCCCCAAGGCAGGTTGTCTCCTGCACAGGGACTTCTGAGGGTCCAGAGAGTGGTGCGGCCCGGCTCAGCAGAGACCCCATGGAGAGGATGCCTGATGCCTCCTGTCCTAGCCGGCAGCCCGTCTGGTGGCAGAGGGGACCTGACGTTTAGGGTTCCAGCCTTTGGCCTCCTGGGTGGCCTTGGGCAGTGTGGTTCTCCTTGTTCGGACTCAGGCTCCTCAAGTGTGAATTGTGTCACTGTCCCCAGGCCTGGCAGGTGGTTCTGCCCATGTGGCCTGTATACAAAGCCCCTCGTTCTGGCTCCTCAGCCCGCCACGTGCCAAGTAGGGCGGCTGGGCCTGGGACCGGCCATGCTCGCCTGCCGCAGCGGAGACCCCTGACTCCAGGCAGAGACGCTGCTGGGCGGGAAAGTCTGCTTGGAAGCCATTGGCTTTGTAAGTGGACTTGCTCTCTTCTTTTAATATTTGCTTTTTACTTTAGGGGACGCAGTATCTTTATTTCTATGTGGTGCTGAGGACGGACCCCAGTGTCTCAGGTATGCTAGGCGAGTGCTCCATCCTGAGCCCCAGCCCAGCCCATGAACTTACCCCAAGGTCACCTTCCACGGAACAGTGCTGGCCTCCTCTTTGAGTCTGGTACTTGTCCTTGGGCTAGAACCTGCGGGGAGGGTCTGCTGGCCATGGACTCCAGGCAAGAGGCCCCTGCAGGTGGAGCAGTGCCCGGGGCTCAGGTCACTGCCGGCTGCTTTCTCTACTCGCCTCTTTCCAGGCCAGCGAACCCTGGACGCTGTGCATCTAGGGTGTCAGGTGCAGGTGTGCCCAGAACCCGGGTGGGGGCTGCTGTGCCCCTGGCCACAGGTGGCAGGAGGGTGGGAGCCTGTACCACCAGCCTGGGCTGACATTGCACCCTTTCCCACCTGGTGGCCGCTGAGACCCGGGGAGACACGGGCCGACAGCAGGCAGGGCCAGGAGGAAGCAGGGAAGCCCAGGGCTTGCCAATCCAGCCTAAAATCTCCACAGCCACGAGAAGCCATCTGTTTTCCCAGTGATGTTGCCAGACGTCACTCGGCACGAGCGGGGCGGCCCTTGGGGTGAAACGCTGCTTTCACCAACTGGAGGCCCCTTCGGGGCAGGACCGTCTCAGGATGCTGAGCTTCAGAACTGCCCAACCAAGGAGAGGCAGAGGTGGGGGTGAGCCCAGGTGGGAGCAGCCCACTCCCTGTGTGGGAGCCCATGTGGCCTCCGACCAGCACTCCCACTGCCCCCGAGGGTTCAGATGGCCGGCCTTTGAATCAAAGTGGCCGATGGGCACGGAAGCCCTCCCAACTCTAACCCTAACCCTACTCACACGTGCCAGGTGCCCCGAGTCGCCCAGGGCAGGTGTGCAGAGTCTGCAGCGCGAGGTCCTGAAGGGCAGTGCTGCAGGGACGTTCGCTCAGGAAGGTGCTCAGGGCCAGCCAAGGCCGGGCCGAGTCCAGGGAGCCCAGTGCTGACGGGCCTGGGCCTCGGTCCTGACGCACGTGTGACAACTCTGCTTTGGAATGTTCTGGACTGATGGAAGGATCTGATGAAGTCCATATTTTTTAATTGGATGTATTTATATTCTGTAACCAGATGGAACATTGTTGAGGCAGCCTGACATTTTGAAGCATTTACATTTGGTGACACATGAAAAACAGTGATAAATGGGGACACTTGGATGTGTTCTGGCTGGGAAGCTTCGGGGGGTGAAGTCCTCTGAATGGAGACCAGAAGGCGACACCTGTGGTCCCAATGGCTCAGAGGCTGGGCAGGCGAGAGCCACCTGGAAAACCAGGAGCTCTGCTCAGACCACCCTGCAGGAAGAGCCCCCCATGAAACTCACCCCAGAGGACCAGCCAAGAGGGCAGCAGCTCAGATGTCCATTATAAAGCCCAATACCACAGGTGGCCAGAGACTTTACAAGAAAAATAATACATGATGAGGAAAGGCATTCTTCAGAGCTGCCCGTGACAGAGCGTCAGCGCAGACGACAGGACACCAAGTGCGACGGCGCAGCAGGGGGCCTTCAACACCCACATGCTTGGGACGGTGGCTTTTAAAAACTTTTGCTTTAACATACAGGTATTCTTTAATTTCTCAAATTATTTTTGACAGTGGATTTTTTTTATGGGGGAGGGGTACCAGGAATTGAACTCAGGGCACTCGACCACTGAGCCACATCCCCAGCCCTATCTTGTACTTTATTTAGAGACAGGGTCTCAGTTGTTTAGCACCTCGCTTTGATGAGGCTGGCCTCCTGCCTCAGCCTCCTGAGCCACTGGGATGATAGGTGTGGCTGCTGCCCTGGCTTGACAATGGGTTTTGAGTAGACGGACATCATAGGCCACCAACGGAGAAGATGAGAAGGACGATGAGGAGCCGACATTTCAAGGGCATACACCTCAGCAGTTGCTTGGGGCTCCTCCTGCCCATGTGAGTCCCTGGGCTTGCCTGAGGAGCTGTCCTGCCACCTGTGGGGCCCACCGCACAACCGTGGCTTGGTTATCTTGTTTACCTTTGCTTCTTAAAAGAACAAATGACACCTTACTCATTTGTACTAATTGCTTACTCCTTCCAGCTATCAAACAATATTCAGTGCCTACTCTATGACAGGTATTCAACCATGTAAACCTAGCGCACAACAAGAGTATAGCTGATGGGTAGTGGATGGAGGGAGGGCTGGAGGGAGGGATGGATGATGATGGGTGGGCGATGAATGATGGATGGACAATAGTGGATAATCATGGATGGATGGATGATGGTGTGGGGATGATGGATGGATGATGGTGTGGGGATGATGGTGTGGGGATGATGGTGTGGGGATGATGGATGGATGGATGATGGATGGATGATGGTGTGGGATGATGGTGTGGGGATGATGGTGTGGGGATGATGGATGGATGGATGATAAGTGGATGGGTGGATGATGTGGATGACAGAATGGCTGGTGATGAGTGGATGATGAATGTTGGATGGATGATGGTGGATAATGGTGGATACTGTAGATGTGCCATATGGGTGGATGATGGTGGGTAATGGGTAAATGGTCAATAAGGGTGGATGATGTGGATGAACGGATGGTGCGGGATGATGGTGGATGATGGATGGCAGGTGGATCACAGTGGATGATGGTGGGTGACAGTGGATACTGGTGGATGGATAATGATTGATGGGTGGTAGATGATGGGTGGGTGGGTGGACAATGGGTGATGTGTGGGTGACGGTGAGTGAGTGCCTGGTGCGACACGTGGGTGGGAGGTGGATGGAGAGATGTGTGCACTGAACTTAGTTGTTAATGATGGCATCACCGATAGCTTCAGAGCTGAGTTTTTTCCTTTCTGTGTTTGAGCTGGTTCTGGTTCCTGAGAGCACGGTCGGTCGTCTAACTGGCGGATGATTCCATGGTGTTCTTTGGCTTGGTGAGAGGGTCACAGGGCCTTTTCATCTGGAAAGTGGGTCAGAGGCAGGGCTGGGTCAGAACCAACCTCACAAGTTCTTGAAGGGAAACAGCTGCTCTTGGGTTCCACATGGTGGATCGGCAGTGTCCTATTTGGTGGCACAGTGAGTCTCCCTGGGGGAGGCCAGGACCAGCCAGGGACACTTTCAGTGAGGTGGCACCACATCTGGGTCCAGGTGGTCTCCAGGCTGGAGTTCCTTTTTCTCTGGGACCCTCAGTTTTGTTCTTAAGGCCTGCAACTGATTGGGTGCTTCCCACCCATCTCAAGCAGAGGCTTCCTTCCTGCGGCCAGTGACTGCTGGTGCTTCCAGAACTTCACCGCAGCGTGAGCCTGGTGTCCCACCTCAGGCTCACAGAGCCGGCCAAGCCAGGCACCCAGTCACCCTCCCGCGTCAGCTCCGTCTGAGCTCAGCTCCCGCCAGGGCTGGGAGCATGACAGAGGCCTCCCATGAGGGAGGCGGAGCACAGGCCTGACCCTCGGGCAGTGGCTGCGGAGCCCTGGCAGCTGGGGGAGGTGTGTGGAGGCCTCCCTCCTGCACTGAGCGCTGGGAAGGGCTGCGCGCAGCAGCAGGTCCTGCGTGGCTCCTCCATGGTGAGCCCAGTGTGTCTCGGCAGGGTTCGCTGAGGAGGAGGGCCGGTGCTCGGTCAGCCAGACGTCTTAGATTACCCTTCCTCCACTAGCGCTCTGGCGAATCCCGTGACGCAGTGTGCCCGCGCCCCACCCCCGCCTCCCCCTGTAATGTTAAGCCCATGTGTTTTCAGGGAAATTTAAGCCACGTGTTGCTGATTCGTTTACACTTTGCTGATCAGAATGCAGTGTTGTAAGAGCTTATGGGCACCCGGGCAGCCTTTCCAACCCTTTTCAGAAGCCTCTTCCCGACCCTCCTGTTTGAGCCAAGCGTTAACAGGAACGCCCCCTTCCAGACCGAGGTCTGCCTGATGCCTGGCGTGACTGGCTCTCCGCCTGGCTGGCCAACTCACTGGCTTGCGAGGCGGTTGGGTCTCAGCCACGCTGCTCGCCGTCCGCCCTGCATCTCCATGCTGACACGGGGTTCAGGCTGGGGATCTGGGGACCCATGGCTAGGGTTGGCAGAGCTCGGTCGCTCGCTCTCTGCGGGCCTGGGCAGCTCCGTGGGCAACGATGTGGCCTGGCGTGGGCCTCCTGGGGTCTCAGTAACCGCTCTTTCCTAATAGCCTATTTTGGTTTGCCAAAGAGTGCAGCTCAGAGACAGTTTTGTGCCCTCCCCTCCCGAGCTGTTTGCTGGCCACCTCGCCTGCTTCCTTCCTGACGATCGCCATCCGACACGCAGCTCTGAGGGCTGGTTCCATGAGAGGGAGGGTGGTGTGCCCTCCAGAGAGGCAGACGGACCCGTTGGGGGCGAAGAGCTGACAGGTGGACAGACACAGAGATCTGACCCCAGCTTGTGGGGGAAGGAAGGAAGGGAAGGCCAGGGCTCCTCTGGGAGGCAGCCGGGAGCAGGGAGTGGGGGGACTCTTGGTCCTTAAGTTTGTGCGAGGGTGAAGGGAAGGTCATTCGGGGTAGGGAACAGAGTGTGTGGGTCCCTGAGCTGCCAGAGGACTGGGGAGAAGTGTGTGTGGCTCTCATGTGGAGGCCACGCTGGGAAGGGGTGAGGGGCAGTGGGAGGCAGGTGCCACGTGATGCAGAGGGACTGGTCTCTAACCCAGAGAGTGGCGAGAGGGCGGCATGCGTGGGCTGGGAAGGGACCAGGCCCAGTGGCTGCTCAGGTCAGGGTTACAGGCTTAAGTCCACGTCAGTGATTTTCACCCTTTGATCGCCCCGTCCGTGAGTTTCTGAAGACGCAAGCAGTTGTGTAACTAGCATGGAAACCAAGACACAGGCAACCGCATCACTCCCAAATTCCCTGTACCACGGAAGCCACCCTTCCAGCTGTGCCAGTCTCATACTCTGCCTCTGGAGATCAGCTTTGCCTTTTGGGAACGCGATGGAAATGGCGCCATCCCATCCGTGACCCTTCACCCGTCTATCACCATGCGTTTGGTGCTCTAGGCTGTGTGTATCCACAGACTGTTCCTTATTCCTGCCCAGTAGCATTCTGTGGTCAGGCATGTCCAGTTGCCCGGGGTGCTTGGGGTGATTCCTGTCCCTGGCAGTGGTCCAGGGAGTCACCATGCACCTTTGAGTTCAGGCTGGTTCTGTGCCCAGCTGTGCGTCATGGATGTGTGCAGGGTGGCAGCAAGAGCTCAGGTTCCTGTGTCAGAAACAATCCCGCTCCGAACACATACCTAAACATGGCGAGGACACGCTTCACTCCTAGCGCCAGGCACCATGACTCCAGGACCTCTAATCAGTGCTTGTTCCCAAGCCTCAGCCTGTGAAAAATGCCCACACTCTGCGGTTTAAGTGAGGAAATTGCAGAGTTGATGAAATGGTGCAAGATCCCCAGCTGTTTCAGGAGAAATGCCCTTTATCTTCTTTATATTTTTTTCTTTCTTTTGCTTCTAATTTTTTTTAAATTAATTCATTTATTTTTCTATATGAGGGATTGAACTCAGAGGCGCTTAATTACTGAGTCACATCCCTAGCCCTTTCTATTTTTCATTTTGAGACCATGTCTTTCCTTCTAACTGGTGAAATGATAGTGACAATAGAGGGTAATCTATTTTATGGCTTTTATTTTGAATATGAACATAAAAAATTATCAACCCTAGATCAGTCCCAAAACTCTTCTGAAAATTCACTGATCTTGGACAACTAGTTCTGACCAGTGTGGAGGAGTGGGAATGGGATTTACCCTCCTACTGTAAACAACTAGAAAATTGGATGAAGGGTGCCTAGCACAGTTCTCAAACATTGGACGACAGACAGTATGAGACTGATTGCTGACAGCAGGAAACAAACGGTGGTCTCATGACGGCACCGCTCCTGCGGGGAGGGGTCTGACATGGAAGAGCACTCGCTCTGCAAAGAGGAAACAGAAACTGGAGTTCAGGGACACCAAATTAGCAAAATTGAAGGTCAGAGTGCTGGAGAGGAAGGAACTGCCAAGAAAGAGCTTCAGCGATCTGCAGAGAGGCCTCCCAAGGTTTGGCTGAGAATTGATCTGTGCATGTGCACAATAAAACTGCTGAAGGCTGGGGAAGACTAACCCCAAAGAGCAAGCAGCAAATCCTTGGAGTTCACACAGGGTTGGTGACAGCTTGTGTTCCCACCAGCCAGAGTGGAAAGATCTAATCATGTGCAGGACGTTAATAGACTCTCAGAAGAAACTGTCTGGTATTGGTGGTCAATCTGTCTTAGCCTAAGACTGTTCTGGACCTACCCTAATTACACTTAAAAACAACCTTCAGAAGGAACTGATTCCAAGCATTTCACAGTCAAGGACATTAAAATAGCTCATGCTCCATGCACTCAAATAGGAAGAGGAAAACACAATTATACATAGAGAAGTGGAACATACAAAAAAAGTCATCAATGAACTTTTGGAGATGAAAACTTAATATCTGAAATGAAATAATATCTGGGATTCACAAAAGAATAAGCAGTATACAAGAAAAGATCACCAAGTTTGAACCTAGAGAAACTATTCAAATCACAGAAGGAAAACAAAACAAAACCAAACCAAAAAAGCAAAACAAAGTAACAAAGCAGGATATTGGTACTCTGTGGATAATACAGATCACCTGGCCTGTGTTTAATAGGAATTCTAAAAAGAGAAGAGAGAGAGAGGAGGGAGAGAAAAATGTTTTGAAGAAATAACAGTCAAAAAGTTTTCTGAATTTAATTGAAACCATAAACTCACAACTCCAAGTTCAATAAACCTCATGCAGGATAAATATTAAGAAAACAACATTAAGGTGCATTAGAAACACATTGCTGAAAAACAGTAATAAAGAGAAATACCAGAAGCAGCCATATTAAAACAACAAAACAAAAAACCAAAAACATTGTATACTCAGGACCAAAAACATGAGAGACAGCAGACATCTCTCCAGAATCCATGGAGCCAGAAGACAATGGAGAGTTGTCTGTAAAGTGCTCACAGCAGGGCAAAATCTGCTGAGAATGGTCTGTATTTACTTATTTCTACCCAGTAAACATATCACTGCAAAATTGGAGATAAAATAAAGACTGTTGCAGACAGATAAAAACGGATAGAATTTGTTGTCAACAAATCTGCTGTACAAAAAATGTTAGAGTATATTCTTCCATCAGAAGAAAAATGATTCCAGATGGAAGTTTAGACCTACACAATGAAGCACAGGGCACAGAAAGAGCAATTGTAGACGTAGAAGCAGACCATAGTTCCATTTATAACAACCTTTTCTCATTTCTATATTACACTGAATGATAATTCACTGTTTAAAGCAAAAACCAGAAATGTAGGGCATGTGCCATAGCTCAGCAGTAGAGTACTTGCCTATGATATATAAGACCCTGAGTTTAGTCATCAGTACTGCCAGGGGGGGGGGTATTTTATTTTGGGGTTTACACTATATGTGAAAACAGAATCTATGACATCAGCACAAAAAATGAAAGAGAAATGGAATCATACTGCCGACTGATTCTTATGTAACATGAAATGGAATAATATCATTCAGAGGTAGATTATGACAAACACATATGTTTAGAACAATTAAGTAGAGTAAGAAATTAAAGTATAGCTAATGACCTATAGTGGGAATAAAAAAGAATTTTTAAGATGCTTTATTAATCTAAAAGAAGAAATAAAGAAGGAAAAGGTGAATAAAGATGGGGCAGATAGAAAACAAATATCAAGATGATAGATTTAAACCCAAATTTATCAACATCTACATGAAAACTATATAACACCCAAAATTAAGGCAGAGAATGTAAGATTGGATAAAGAAGCAAGATCCAAGTATGTGTTGCCTATAGAAAATATGATTTACATATAAAGGTTCCAAATAGGTTGCATGTAAGAGGACAGAAGAAAGATACACCATTAATAGAACGTTAGAGTGGTAGTGCTAAGAGCAGATGAAGTCAATTTCATAGCAAAGAATATTACCAGGGAAAAAAGAAGTCCATTTCAAAATAATGAGGGGTCGATTCATCCAGCAGGCACAGAATCTCAAATACGTACATCCCTAATAACAGTCTCAAAATACATGAAGCAAAAACTGATAGAGAAATCCAAGATTATATGTGGAGGCATCAGTCTCTCTGTACCAGGGTTCAGCCAGAGGAAGAGAGCTGGTACAAGTTAGGCAGATGGAGGTACATGTGAAATGGGCTTATGCAGTGGGGGTTCTGGTTAATTTAAGCCTGAAGCAAGCTGACATGGCCAGACAGGCCAACCCTGGGGTTTATATGAAGAATTCTTTCTCTCTCTTGGGAAGGCTTTGGCTTGCTTTTCAAGTCTTCCTACTAAGTCTGGCTCTGCCAGGATAATCTTTCTTTAAAATCCACTGATCAGAGACTGTAATTACATCTTCAAAATTCTTTCCCAGTAGACTTAGACTGATGACTGACCGGGCAAGTGGGGTGCTAGCCTCCCCACGCAGACACATCAGAGAGCCATCACAACCCTCTCTCCACAAATGATAAGCCAAGTAGCCAGAGAGTCAGAAATGATACTGAAGACCAGAAAAAGCCATCAGTCCACTTTGCCTAATGGATGTTTACAGAATATTCCACCTAACCACCAAATGCCACAGAACATGCCTCCAGATGGACTCCATATGGATCATGAAAAGAATTCTAATAAATTTAAGAAAATTAAACACAAAGTATGTTTTCTGACCACAAAGATATTGATTTAACTTTAAAAACTCTCTAAATATTTGAAATTAAATGACACATTAACCCATATGTCAAAAAAAATCTCATTATAGACATGTACCATCATGCCTGGCCAGGTCCAAATATTTTCTAATTTTCCTATTTTAATGTACCCTGAAGAGGATGAGGCAGGATGATCACATGTTTGAGACCAGATTGGACAACTTGGTAAAATCCTGTCTCAAAAAAAATGTTAAAAATGTTGGGGTGTAGCTCAATTGTAGGACATTTACCGAGCAAATGTGAGTCCCTGAATTTTGTACTGGATCTCCAATATTAAGAAAGAAAGGAAGGATGAAAATGGGCAGAAGGTAAGAAGGGAGGGAAAGAGAGAAAGGAAATACTCAGAACTACATGAACAAGGAAACACACATCAAAATGTGTACGATGCAGTTAAAGTCGCACTTCAGAGGCAAATTCATAATATTAAGTGCTAACATTAGAAAAGAACAGTCCTGAAAAGTCATTACCTGAAGAAACCAGAGATAGAAGAGCAAATGTAACCTGATAAGCAGAAGGAGGATGCAAGCAGGAGAAACCAGCAAAACAGGAAACAGGAAAACTGTGGTTCTTCCTCTTTCAGAGTGTGGGGATGCAGCTGTCCTCTCTGCAGCACTGGATGAGGGGACCTGTCCTTCCTGAGTCACAGGTGAGGAAAGTCCTGAAGAGGTCTGGGTCATTCCCAAGCCAGGCGGCTGGGGAGCCAGAGCTGGGGTTTGAACACGAGCCTTTCTTCTGATCAAAGTCCCTCCACTTCCAGCCACCTGCTGGGAGCTGAAGCAGGGTGTTCAGCTCATTGCACCAGCTGGTCCTTGTGGAACGCTCTAAGTCACCAGTGACCCTGCACCAGTTGTACCAGCCGCACAAATGCTTAGGAATCAGCCTGGGTCTGCACACATAATGCTGGTGTATCTGAGCATCGTGTCCTAAAGTCACTCTGCCAGGGGAGGTATGGATTCTGCAAAATGGCGCTTCCCATCCCAGACGCAGCTCAGGGGAGTGCCATTGGGCTGCTCCCGCCCAGGTCAGGCCCAGCCAAGATTCACCTGGGCTTTCTGCTGCAGCAAACAGCTCACCAGGCTCCGGCACCCAGACCTGGCATGGCCCATGGGCAACGCTGTCTGTCTCGGCGAGAGGTGGTGGGAGTTTTTTCCACTCTCCAGGAGATTTGTGGCTTTTCCTTCCTCACTCCTTTGACCAGACACAGGGACCTCTCCTGGCCACCCTCCTCTTGCCTGCGATGCAGACTTGAAGCCTGGAGGGGAACCTGGCTGGCTGGCAGGGCCAGAGGACCCCTGCAGACCTCTGGAGCTGGGAGGGAGGAAGGGAAGGGAGGGAGCCACAGTGCTGGGGGCTGGGGCCAGAGGGCCAGGAGGAGTGGGCTCTGCGGCTGCAGTGGCCGGTGGTCCAAGGGCACTGGTGTGTGAGGGGGCGTTGTCTTACATTTCTTGTCCGCTGTGGACACTTGTATTTTGTGTGCACTGTTCTTCCCGCATGTTGGACTGTCTGAAGGAGGAGACACAGCAGGCCAGAGAACGAGGAGAATGAAAGGTCATTCACTCCCTCGGTCCTTCAGGAATAATCATTGACCAGAGCTGCATCTTGCCTGGCCAGATGAAGAGGGGCTGGTCCCCTCAGCCGTGGAAGGCCCCTTCCCTTACAGAAGCAGGTCCCTTGAGCTCCCTTTGGATCAGGCCACCAGGACTTTTGCTCCAGACCCCAGCCCACCTGCCCATCTGTTTAGTCAGGTTTTCACAGCTGTGACTAAAAGACTGACCAGACCGATTTCAGGGGAGAAAAAGTCTATTTAGGAGCTCCCGGTTTCTGAGGTCTCCGTCCCTCAGGGCTCGAGGTGAGGCACAGCATCAAGGCTGCAGAGTGTGGCAGAGGGAGCCGCTCAGGGCTGACGAGCAAGCGGAGAGACTCACTCACCTGACACCACATATCTGCCCCCAAGGCCACCCCAGGGGCCCACCTTCCCCAGCTGTCCCACCTACCCCCAGGCACTGGTAATCCATCCTGGGCCAAGACTCATAGCCCCATCATTTCTCCTCCACACCTTTCTGCCTTGTCTCCAGATGAGGTTTGGGGGACACCTCTCATCTAGACCTTAATCCCCCTTCTCACGTGATGCTCTGGGTCCGGGTAGTTGCCTGTTCGTCATTTTTATTCCTGGCATGGCCACGAATCAGGGGCAGCCTTGTTAGACCTAGAACCTCAGACCCCACCCGGCCTCCTGCAGACCCTGGGGTGGGCCACTAGTCCGCCCTTCAAGAAGTCCTTGTGTGATTCTGAGAGAGTTTGAGAACCTCTGTTCTATAGAATTCACACTTTACATGTGTGAAACTGAGGAACGTTCTCAAAAACCTACAAAAAGCTCATTACTATCTAAAGCAAAAATGGCAACGATGTTGCTGAATACATTTCTTTTTCTGACCATATTTCAGGCCACAAAGCAAACCTCAGTAAACTTTGGAAAAGTACAATTATGTGAAATATGTTATCTAGCTTCAGAAGAACTCAGCCAAAAATCAATAATAAATTCTCTTTAAATATTTGTTTTCATACTTTTAAGATATTCATAGATTAAAAAAATCAAATATAAGAAAAAGATTAATTGAACAAAAAAAAAAAACCACAACATATGACAATTTGTAAGATGGTGGCAAAGCTGCACTTAGAGGGAGATTCATAGTATGACACTGAACATGTCTGAAAAGAGGGGAGTTTTCAAGATTATCCTTCATAACTGAGAAAAGGAGGAGCAGCGACTCATCCGAAGGGAGGGGAAGGAGAAAACAGTAAATATCGGGGCAGAAATGACGAACTTGAGAACAAAAAGACAAGGAACTGAAAGCTGGTTTTCTGAAAGCAACGAAAAATTGATGAGCTATAGCCAAGTTATTCAAAAAGGAAAGAGAGAAGATGGAAATTACCCATGTCCAGAACAAGGAAGGCTCAATGCTGTGGACTCTGCAGACACTGGTGGGGCAGCAAGGACCTTTGGGACAGCTCATTTAGTGATGCAGGTGCCGCGCTCACACCTCCTGAAGGACACGTATTACTAGAGCTCACCAAAAAGGAGTTGGGTCCGTGAACAGCTCTGTGTCTAAAATAAAATTTGAGTTTTTATTTGAAAATTTCCTACAAAGAAAACTAGACCCCAATGGCAAAATGTCCCTTCAATGCAAAGAAGATGAGGAGACATTTCCCAACTCTTTTTATGAGGCCAGGATTACCGACACAGAACTATATGAGGGTATTTCAAGAAAAGACTGTGGACCAACATCCTTTGTGAAGATGGACTCAACGATCTCAGCAGGTGGAATCCAGCAATTTGCACAGAGGACGCTGCGTCACGACTGTGTTCTGTTTCTACTAGGAATACAAGAGTTGATTCAACTTTTGAAAATAAGTGAATTTAACTCACTACATAAATAGACTGAAAGAGAAAGAACATGTGGTCATCACTATGCATGGCGGCCCCCGGCAGCCCCCTTACCCATGGATGTGTGTCCCCAGCCCCCGGTGGGGGCCTGAACCATCAGATGCACCAAGCCTGACGTGCCACGTGGTCCCCTTGCACTCTGCAGCCTTGCGCACAGCTCCAGGGCTAGTCTGTCCTTTCACGCTCTGGGCCCTGCGCCTCCATTGCATGTGACCTGTGCTTTGGGGCCGTTGTAGGTACAGTAAGGGTTACTGGGCACAAGCCCTGTGACACCCAGGAAGTCCATCAGACAGCCAAGACAGCCAAGACAGCCAGCAGGTGATGAAGGGGTGGTTGGTGTATGCAGCCCGGATGTGCTAGACCAAAGGGTGATTCGCACCCAAGGAGGACAGACGAGGGTGGCTCAGGATTCCATTACACCACTCAGGATGGGGCTCAATTTAAAACATGTGAATCATTGACTTCTAAATTTTTCCATTTAATATTTTCAGACTGTGGTTGACTGTGAGTAACTGAAACCATGGAAAGCAAAAATGTGGGTAAGGGGGGCCACTGTACACAGAAAACACATTTAGCCCAGTCCAGCATCCACTAGTGACACAAAGGAAGAACTGGCCATCGGTGTCGACAGAAGAGAACCTCAACCTGTGACATTCTTCATGGGCACAGGCTGACAGCTCCTCCCTGAGCTGCAAACGAGGTCAGGACATCTGCTCTTGTCTCTTCTGTCCAGCAGTTTCCAGCAATGTTTCCCACAGTGAAATATGGTCAGGAAAAGAAAGGCATGCAGATTGGAAGTGAGGAATACAGTCGCCTTTATGTTCACACAACATGACGGGGTCACTGTGCAGAACACCCAAATCTACAAAAAGGAAAGAAGAGAAGAGAAAGAAGAGGGAAAGGAAGAAGGACAGGGTAATAAGTTCAACAAGACGCTGAACCCAGGTCAATGTGCAAAAACCGGTTTGTGTCTATATGCACCAATTTAATAGAATTTAAAAGGTGATACAATTTACAAGGTCATCACAATGTAAACTGCACAGAGATGAATCTTGCAGGTTATGTACAAGATTTGTATCACTTAAAACTAAAAAGCATTGATGAGAAAATTATAAGAAGAGACCTAAATTCATGAATAGATGTACAATGTTCATGGATTTGAAGACACAGTCTTGCTAAGATGTCAGTTCCTCCCAAACAGATCTGTACATTCAGTGCAAGCCCAGTCAAAATCCCATCAGGCTTATTTGTAAAAACTGAAGTTTAAATCCAAAATGTATATGGAATTTAAAAAATTAAATAACCCAAACAATTTTGAAAGGAAAACACAGTTAAAAGATCTATGCTGCATGATTGCAAGAGGTGCTATAATGCCTTAGTGATCAAGATAGTAGGATATAGACAGAGATCAATAAAACAAAGCAAAGTTGAGAAACAGTGTATACAGTTGACAAGACTTTTTTTTTTTTTGACTGGAGACTGAACCCAGAGGTTCTTCACTACTAAGCTACGTCCCCAGCCCTTTTATATTTTGTTTTGAGCAGGGTCTTATTAAATTGCTGAGACTGGCCTCACAACTTGTAATCCTGCCTTGGCCTACCAAGTAGCTGGGATTTAAAGGAATGCACCACTGTACCCAGCAATAGATTTAAAAACAAACAAACAAACCAAAATCCAAAAACAGAAGTGCCCACATAGCTCAAAGGAATAAAGATAATCTCAACAAATGGTACAGGAACTGGAACAGCTTAGCTGAACATTAGTATAGAGAGAGAGGGAGAGAGGGGAGAACTTTCACCTTCACTTCTATCTCACAGTGGCCCTAGACCTAAAATTTAAGACCAGGAAATATCTAGAAGGAAACAGCAAAAATATTCTTGATAATTTATTAGGCAAGACTCTTAGCTAGAGTACAAAATGACTACAGAAGAAAGCAAACATCATCAAAATTGAAAGCTTCTGCTTTTTAAACACACACTTAAGATGAAGAGCCGACCTGCCAGCTGGGAGAGTGTTCTCGCGGCCTGATGAAGCACTGCGTCCACAATGCTGACGTGAGCTGACTGCTGGGAGGACAACGGCGAGAAGAGAGGAGGCAGACTGGAAGTCCCATGAGCTAACGTGGAAGCATGACCTCTCCTAGTCGCTGGGAAGTCAAACTCGGCATGCTGATGACCACCGCTGGCTTCCTAGAGAGGCTAAAAGAGCAGACACAGGAGAGCGGTCATGGCCGCCCGCTGCCAGCGTGGAACCCCACCGGGAGGAGGAGCCCCACCTTGCCTGTCCCACACGGGATCCCGCAGGCCCACTCCCAGGGTCCGGCCCAGGAGAAGGCCTGTGTGTCCCCGAAGCCACATGGGAATGTTTCCTTAACAGCCAGGCTGGGGTGACCCCGGTACTCTCCCCCGCCCACTGAGAGGCGTCCACTGCTGGAGGGTTGCACGTGGGCGCTCACAGGACACCCTGGGGGAAATGGTATGCAGAGGAGCTCCTGGCAGGTGGGAGGAGGTGGCAGGAGGGACCGGCTGCAGGGGACGAAGCCTGGCGTCCTGGTCTCTGGTGGGGCTGGACGGCCTCCTGTGAGGACGCCTGGGGTCATCACACTGTGCATCTGAAGGGCGCTGTGTGGACCATAGGGCCTGCCCTGGGCTGTGAGCCTCTCCCAAAGTGTCCTCAGCGTCTGCTTCGCTGGTGTCCCTGGACACAGATGGCAGCCCTGTACCAGGGCTCCCTTGCACCCTGTCTGCCAGGGACTCTCCTCCTTCCTGCCCTGTCTGCCCTGCCCTGGCCCCGCCTTCTGCTCCTGCCTGGAGGCTAGGTGAGGAAGGAGGTCTGAGGGCCACTGGTGTCCAGCCTTCACATAGGCCTGTCCGGCGGGGAGTTCTGGCCACACTTGGGAAGGGCCAGTTTGCCCTCTCTGTCTGGTCCTCCCCGCAGCTCACCCATTAGGAAGGAAAGCCCCAGAGACACCTGCGTCCTCACGCTCTGCCGCTGGCTCTTGGCCCCGGGATGTGACGGAAGTGGGATTGTGGCTGGTGTGTGATAGTGCCAAGTGGAGCAGTGAGGCCCAGGCAGGGTCAGGGCCGAGGGGTGTGGTGATGAGCTGACAGTGCGGTGCACCCACCAGGAGGGTCGACGAGGTGCTATGCTCAGCTGCGAGGGGCCCCCCCAAAGCTCCCATTAGGCCATGAGTGGGTTGTGGGAGCTGCACCCTGTCAGTGGATTAATCCACTTGATGGATTAGTAATTCAGATTCTAGTGAAAACTTCAACAGGTGCTAACTGCAGACAGGTGCGTGTGGCTGGAGGAAGTAGGTCACTGGGGCCGTGGCCTGGACTCTGTGCCTGGCCCCTTCCCCTCCCTGCTTTCCTCCTCCACCTCTTTCCACCAAGGCCTTCTTCCTCACCTCTGGCCCGGAACCATGGATGGGCCCCCATGGACAGAGCCCAGTAAACTTTCCGTCCTCCCAGTTCTTGTCAGGGGTCTTGGTCACAGTGATGAGAACCAGGGTTCCAATGACCCTCCGCTTTTAGGAGAAATGGAAAGCCCAAGTTGGCACAGTCTGTCCCTGGGGTCCTTGACCCCAGGTTAGGCAGGCAGAAGACCCTGGTGTTGGGTGCTGACCTCTGCTCCCCCGGGCAGAGAGAGCCACACTGGCTGGGAGCTGTCCCACCACCCCTGCTGTGGCTCAGTTTTAAGAAGGACCACTCGTGTCCCAGATACCCCAGACATTTAGAGTGACCTGCTGCCTGGCCTGGGCCTCACACGGCTGTGTTGGGAGAGGGGCCCCCAGGCTCCCAGGCCCCCGGTGGTCCGGGCCTGGAGTGCATGCACCTAGGGAAGCACTGCAAGGGCAGGAACAGTCTTGGCTGCTGTCCCCCCCACTCCCCCAGCTGCGCCCGTTAGGGAGGGGAGCCTGGTCTCTGGGCCCCGCTTCCCGGCTTCCTCTGCTCTTGGCCCGAGGCCTTGCCCCTCTCATGGCCGGCAGGGCAAGAGCCTGCCTGAGTGCGTGGCCCACCCAGGCCACGTCATCGCCCCTTTGGGGCCGGGCTCCCAGCCGTGTCTTGAGGGTGCCTCTGCTGCTGACACCATGCAAAGCCACCAGGGAAGGCGAGATCCCCCAATGTCATAGCCACCCTGCTAGGGTCAGGACCCTGGAGACAAAAGGCAGGGGTGCCCCGCCTGGAATGGAGCATGAGCCATGGGGCTCTCCTGGGGGCCGCAGCCTCCCACTGGTTCCCGCCTGCCACGGACTGGGCTTGTGCTAAGACACACGTGGGTGTACACACTCCTACACACAAAACTCACTCTCACACTCACACACTCATACAGACACAGACATTCTCACATGCTGCACAACCCTCCCACACTGACACACTTGTGAACTCCCACACCACATACCGACACACACACTCACACACTAAACACCCAGCACACATTGCGCACCTCACACTCACAACCCTGACACACTCATGCACACTCTCACATGGTGCACATACCCACACCTGTGCACACTCCTGCATACACACGCACGTGCTCACACACACAGCCTTTCCTGGGGATGAGACAACAGAGTAGCCACGTCAGTCACCTCTCTGTGCAGCAGGTGGTGGTTCTCATTGTCACGATTTGACAGTCGGCTTCCCAGGTGCCCAGGGGCTGGACGCTGGCTGGAGAGGGGTGGTGCAGCTCTCCCTCAGGGACACTGTGTCCTCTCCACACTGAATCCTTTATCTGTGGGGTCCTGGCTGCTCATGGCTTCCCACTGGGCTTTGCTAATGTGTCCACCTTGTCCTGCCTTTCAGGTGGCCAATCAGAAGGCCAGGCGCCTCACCAGTAGCCTCTGGAGACAGGCCACTCTCCCCCAGACGAGGGCCAGAAGGCTAGGGGGCCTGTGGGGCTGCATCTGCCCGTTCTGTGCACAGGGTGCCGCTCGGTCCTGCCCCTGGGAGGTGCGCCAGACTCCAGCTGACCCCAGAGCTGATCTTGGCGTGCCACCTCCTCACAGGGCTCACAGCCTTCAGGCCACCTGCTTGCCCAAAGAGGACCTGCCGAGATGGAGCCAGAGTCCACAAATCAGAGCCAGCCTGGGTGCCCCCGACAGGAGGAGGCGCAGTGGGTAGCGCAGGGGCCTGAGCTCCTTTGTGCTGGGCGGGTAAACGCTGCTTCCCGGGGCAGGGCCTGCTCCCCACTTGGGCTGGGCTGGGGTGTGGCCAGCCCAGCTTCCAGAAGCCTGGTGACTCTCGGGGGGCTGGGCTGCAGAGGACCTGCTCCTAGGATGCAGGGACACACTGGGACCCTGGACTCTGGTCCTCCCTGTGGGGCCTCCTGCAGGGTGTCCTGCAGCTGGGGCGGGCGGAAGGTCCTGGGGATGGAGGAGTGCGAGAGGAGCTTCCTTCCTGAGCAGGAGCTAGCCTGGGGCCTGTGGGTTGGGTCCCGCGGAGGTCCCCCTGAGAACCCTGAGGTCCAGCTCACCTGGACCTCAGCAGGTGGACTAGGGTGTGGTCCCCGGGCAGCGCTTTCCTGTTGTGACCCAGGAGAGCCACCTCACAGCTCAGGGTCCTTGGGATCCTTGCAGCCTAGGTCAGCCCTGCGTGGTGCCCTGAGCGAGCCAGGGGCCCTGCCCAGGGGTGTCACTGGGGTTCATTCTCTGTCCATGGTGACACTCGCTGGTAAGAATGCAGGCCCTGTGGGACACGGGAAGGGGGCTCTGATGGCAGCACCACCAGAGCCCCAGCTGTGACAGCAGAGGGGCGTCTCCAGCCACGGAGGGCAGTCAGCTGGCGCTGGGGCACGGTCTGCAGCAGCAGGGCCAGCCATGGCCAAAGCAGCCCGGGTGCCAGGGCTCTCTTCCTTTTCCTCTTCGTCGTCCTCTTCTTCTTCTTCCTCTTCTTCTTTTTTTTGACTTGAAGAAATCTCTGTAAATTGAATCTCAGAAATGCTGAGAGAATCCAAAATGTGGTTTATGAAAACAGTCTGAGCAGTCCAGCCTAATTCCACATTGCCTGCGCTTTTTTTTCATCTGTGAAATCAAAACCAGACAGAAGGCTTCATTAAGATGCAACGCGGATGCCGGTCCCTTTCCCATGGCTAATGTGACAGGTCTCGACTCCTTCAGCTCCTTGTGTGTTTGTTTTGGAGCCAGTCCTCCTCCTCCTCCTCCCCTGTGACCCCTTTCCCCCCAGCAGGGTCTCAGGGAAGGGGCCTGGGGAGAAGGCGGGGCTGGCGCGGCAGGCTTCTCGTCCGCCTCCCAGAGCCGCCTGCAGGGGCTGCGTGTCCTCTGCCTCTCACGAGGCTGCTGGCCGCTGTGTTCACCAGCGCTCCTCCCGTGACCCCGTTTCCACTCAGGAACTCAGGTCTTGGCCTGAGCTGATTCACACGCTTTCCAAGCAAACCCGAGCCTCCCACCTCCTTCACCCTCGCCGTGACCCTCGCCTGGAGCACCTTCCCCGAGCCTGGACAGCTCCCGTCCTTCCAGGGCCCAGTTCACATTTCACCTCGGTGACACCCCAACCTTCTTCCAGCCCCAGACACCACCCGTTGCTCCCCCCCCCCAGGCTCCAGAGCCTCGCACAGCGGCACCGTTGGGCTTATCACACTTGGGGTGAGCATCCCCTCTGCTTCGTGTCCTCCGTGGGACGTCCTGGCTGTCCCCCTGCATGCCCAGTCACTGTGCTGGGAAGGACTTGCAGCCTTGTCTGGCTCAGTGGATGGCCGCTGCTGGCCAGTGGTGTCCTGGGCTATGCAGGGGAGGAGGAAGTGGTGTCCCTGCACAGACGTGGCCTCCACCTGCGGCAATGAGTCTTGAAGGCCCACAGCTGGCTGGATCTCCGCCCCCCCAGGGTTTTGATTCAAGCCTGGAGGGGCCTGCAGTTTGCATTTCTGATAAGCTCCCGGATTGTCAAAGCTGCTGTCCCCATGTGAGGACACCAAAGCTGGTTGCAGACCGGCAACCTCGAATCGTGCTGGAATACCCACTGTCACCCTGGCCAGACCCTCACACAAGAACCTTCACCCTAGCAAGAGTCCTGTGGCTCCCGTGGCTCCCGCGTGCACCAGACCCCAGGGCATGGAGAGACCAGAGGTGCAGGGCCGCAGGTCACTCACCCTGTCCCCCTGTCTCCCACAGGCAGAACAGTGCTCAGGAGGCCCAGTGCGGCTCCTTCTCTCCCTGGAAAGGATGCCCCTCCTTTCCAGCCAGATGCAGAGATGGTGCCTGGTGGTGGGAGGGCTCTGCCCGCAGGGAGCCCCGAGCAGCCCTGGCAGGGCTGGAGGGAGCAGCCCTGCAGGAAGCGCCCCTCTTTAGCCACAGTAGAGCCTTCACAGGCAGGGACAGGGCCCAGGGGAGGGAGGCTGTGTGTGGTGACAGGTGGGGGGCATCTAGCTCCTTCGGATTACTGCACTGTGTGGTTCGTCCTGAGGGGTGGGCACTGGGCAGGGTGTTGGGATGTGTACACACCCAGGACCCTTAGGAAGGGGGTGTGGCCACCACCTGCCCAGCCTGCACCCAAGGGACAGTGCAGCCTGTGCTAGGTTGTCCCTTCACTGAGTCCCAGGAACAGTGTCCCATTACTACGGTGACTAATCGTGGCGCACGGCACTTTAGAAGGCAGATAGCTGTCCACAGGGGGCTCTGGAGGCAGGAGTCCGAGATCCAGGTGAGGCGGCTCCTCCCCCCCTCACAGGGCCTGCAGGCACCCTGGTGTTCCTGGCCACTGCCCTACCCCTGTCCCCATGTGGCCCTCCCCCGGTGCCTCAGCCCCCCTCCTGAGGGCACATCTCCCACTGCGCCGAGGACCACTCTGACATCCAGGACCACACCCTGCTCCGTCACATGGAGGAGCGTTTCAGGACCCAGGGACTGCTTCATGACGCAGCAGGGTGTCGGCCTGTGGCACAGGCTGAGGCTCTCCTGATTGGTGGTCACTGTGAGCTGGACGTGGCTCCATGGTCTGTGGCCTTCCGTGCCTGTCCTAATGCTAACAGTGGGAAGCAGGGCAGTGTTGTGACCTCTGACCCTCCAGCAACCTAGCAGGGGCAGCTACTCATTCCCCAGGACAGAGGAGGGTCAGGCCCCGCCTGAGTGGGCACGGGCACCAGGTCACCAGATGGAGAGGCCGTGAGGGACACAGGCCATTTGCCCTGATGAGTGGCCAGATGGAGAATGAGGACAAGGTGTGGAGACGAGTGCATGGGTGGCTGCCCCCAGGGGGAAGTGTGCAGAGAACCAGGCAGCCCTGTGGGGGACTCCTGCCCACGGAGGACCCTGCGGCACCAAGCCAGGGCCATCGGCCTGGGCTGCCTCTAGGGTGAACACCAGCCAGGCGGCCGCTCCAAGCTCTGCAGATGGTCTGAGGGGCAGCTGGGCCTCTCCCTGCTGCCTCTTAGGGCCTTCTCTCGAGGCCTGACTCGGGTCACGGCCTGGACACGGGGGAGCTGGCCAGCCCCACCCAGAGCACATGCCCCAGGAGGATGGGGGTGCTGTCAGCAGGTCTGAGGTGGGTGCCAGGTAGACTGCTGCCCGGCTGGCAGAGGTACGCTGAAGGTCGGGCTCCATGTCCCTGCAGTGTCCAGCCAAACCTGGGACAGTTTGGCTCTGAGACTCTGTAGGCAGAGCCTCTTCAGAGCCACCATTTCTGCCCACACTGGGGCAACTCTCCGCTGCCCGGGGCAGGGATGGTCCTGGGGAGTGCCCCAGACTCAGGCTGCGGTGGGCGGGAAGCCGTGGGGCAGAGGCTGTGCCGGCCTCCCCTCCAGAGCCGGGCAGAGGCTGTGCTGGCCTCCCCTCCAGAGCTGGGCAGAGGCTGATTCCCAACAGCTGCAGCACGTAAGGCTCCGGTGCCACCTGAGTGTGCCCTGGAGGAGGGAGAGCGCTGCATATGAACCCGCTTATGTGCCTACAGGGGGCCTGGCTCCTCTTTGGTGCCAGTGCCGTCCTGGACCCCACAGGAGGCAGACCCAGTGCTCAGTGCAGGGACAGCCCCCTCCAGGCCGTCTGTGGGCCCCCAAATACGCAGACGGAGGAGGGGAGGGTGAGGCTGGCGCTCTGCTGCGCGTGAGGGATGATCCTCAGCGACCTAGAGAAGGCATAGGGCTGTCCCCACAGACCAGCCAGGACGCTGGCTCTGCGAGGCTGAGCAGGTGGCCCGGGGTGCCCAGCAGTGAGCGGGCTGGGCGTCGCCAGGGACCTGTGCTCCGCGTGGGGGCTGTTCTTCCTCATTGACATGTTTCATTTTCTGTGTCCTCGTGTCATCGCTCTCAAATGCCGTGCCGCTCCAGAAAGGGACTGAGGGTGGGATTGAGCCCCAGCTCCCAGCAGCGGAGACGGGGCGCTGGAGAAGGGCTGTGCAGAAGCTGAGGGGCTCCAAGGCCTGCCTGGTCCCTGGGGCGGAGACAGGTGTCTGGCCAGACATGGTCACTGTCACCCTCTGGCCACTGTGCGCAGGTCCTCCTACTGTCACCTGTTTCACAGCAGGGTGGGGGCCAGATGGGGCCCCGCGGCCTACCGGGTGGTGCTGCGTCTCCACACGGCCTGTTCTGAGCAGGGCGTTCTGGGAACTGCCTCTGGTGGGGGCCCTGGGCGGCTGGGGCAGGTGTGCAGCTGCGGGGACTGGCTGGCCACGTGCACCACCCCTACACCCTGGCCCTGCGGGCAGGCTGTCCATCCTGCTGAGCCACGTGGGTCCCACGGGTGCTGGCAGGGTGTTGATTTTTCTTCAAACCAAAGACCTCTATGCAGGAGGAGCCTGGTGTGGCCTCCTGGTGTGGCCTCCTGGGTCTGTTTTGCTTCCCTTCAGCCAGTACACGTCTGTCCTCTAAGGCAGGTGGACACTGCTACGTGGGGATGGTGTGTTTTTGCTCCCAGCTGCCACTCGGGACGCGCAGTGGCCTCCCGCCCCCCCCCACCCCCACAGGCTGGGTCAGGCGGCTCTGGCAGACCACAGTGACCAGGGCCCATCCAAGAGCTGGGCCAGGTCAGGACCCTGGATCTCCCAGGGTTGGATCGGCTCTAGCTGCAGGTCATGCAGATCCGCCTGAGTGAGCGTCCCACCCAGGCCACACTCGGTGGGCCCCTGCTTCGCAGGACTCAGCCTGGTGGCTGGCGAGAGGCAGGCCTTCCACGCCGAGATGGGGCTGCCGAGCTGCTCTGGGTGGTAGAAGAGCCCACAGGAAGTCCCATTTTAGGGATGTGAGCCGATGGCAGGGCCGTCAGGAAGGTGGCATCACAGAGGCACGCCCTGCAGTTTCTGCCCTCTGGAGCCAGGGCCTGCCCGCCCAGCAGGTCCAAGGTACCACTGGTCTTGCCCTGTCCTGGGAGACGTCCTCCGCCTCCCAGCAGGGCGTCGGCCTGGGGTCGCTGCTTCCCACCGAGCTCGGTGCCTAGGCTTTACAGATGGGGGTGACTACAGATGTGGCAGAGCTGGGATGTGACCCCCGTGGTGCCCTGGACTCCGCAGGGGTCCACCTGGGCGAATCCCTAGACGGCAGAGTACAGCAGGGGTGGAGCGGGGCCAGCGGGGGCGCCAGGCCTAGCAGGAGGTGGGGAGCTCGGGGTGGCGAGTCTCCAGGAGGATGGGCCCTGCAGGGTGGGCGCCAGGCCTCCGCGCTGGGCAGGGGCTCTGGCTGGCCGCCCTCTCACTGGTCAGATCCATCAGTCTGGCTCCTGCGCCTCTCTGCTGTCCCACTCGTCCCTCATCACGACAGGCTCGCTCTCCAAGCAAAACAGCCCAAGCTGTCACGGCCTCACCAGGCTTGAGAGCCACCTGGATGGCCTAGGGCATGGTGGCTGTCTGTGCGTAGTTGGAGAAGCACCTCACCGTGCAGAGGAACAGAGCATTCCTAGCCTCGTTTGCCTGAAGGGCCATTCATTTCAGTCTGGGCCCCTCTTGTCCCCTCACGATTTACCCTGAGGGATCCTGGGGCTCCAACTTCATCCTTCCTGTGGATCCTGCCTTCATTCTCCTGAGGGCTCCTGCCTTCATTCTCCTGAGGGCTCCTGCCTTGACCTCCTGAGGGTGTCGAGGCGTGCTGGCTTCTTCCGCCCTGATTATTCCTGGAGCATCACTTTGCACAGCTGAGGGGTGCATCCTCCTTGGAGCATTTCAGAGTGAGGGGCCTTTCCCAGCTGGGCTTCTGCTCTGCTGCAGGGAGATTGGGGAAACTCATGTGGACAGTGGACATGGACATGGGGCAGCAAAACTGGAGAGAGGTGGCCTACAGTCACCAGATGGTGGGCCTGGCTGAGGCAGGAGCCCAGGAGCGGGAGGGGTGTACAGGAGGTGCAGAATTTGAGGAGGGGTGCACCCAGCATTGGAGGTGGAAGGGAGGGAGGAAGGGGTGAGGCTTCTGAGTTTCCCCCTTGGGGCAACTAGGGGTGGGGGACTTCTGGCCGAGGTTGAGTGCAGCCACACGGCAGTGGGATCTAAGCAGGTGAAGCTCGCCGGGGCCGCGAGGGGCTGGTCGCAGCCTCGCCTCTCTCACTAGAGTCGAAGGCGGGACGGTTGCCACACATTCGCCATCCCATGGGTCTCAGGAGGCCCGAGACACACAGCCATCTTTGTCTCCGTCCTCGCAGCAGCCAGGTGGCCACCCCGGTCACCCTGGGCACCCCGTTCAGGGGCCTTGGAGCCCAGCCCAGGGATGGCGCAGGTGGCATGATGCCTGCGGGCTCCCTGGGGGGGAGGCCCAGCGGGTGACTGGAGCTAGGGCCGCAGGCGGGCAGCTACCGGAGGCTGGGCTTAGGGTCACCTGCTGGGCCTCATCTGCAAGGGTGAGGGAGGAAGCCGTGGCGCAGCACCCTGGCCGGGGCCGAGCCATGCTGGTAAGAGCTTCTGTGGCAGAGGAGGGGCTGGGGTGCAGGGCAGCAGGGTGACTGGGTGGCCCTCGGGGTGGGCCAGGTCAGAGCTGCTCTCCAGCTCGATGGCGCTGCAGGAATCACAGCATGTGCTGTCCTCATGGGGTCCTGGCCCTGCACTTCCTCCCTCTGCCAGCCGAGGACCCCGTTATCAGAAGGAGGCTCAGGAGACGAGGACCAAGGGGACCAAGGCCAGCTCCTGCGAGGCAGACATGGACTTCACAGAGACCACTCTTCCCAAGGGAACCGAGGACGTGAGGACAGAGAGATGGTCCCCCAACCCTGGCCTTGAGACCCAGGCAAGCTCTGCTGCCGCGCCAAGTCCCTGCAGCTGTCTCTGGGCAGGGCAGTGCGCTGGCCTCACTGTCCAGGTAGAGCCCAGGCTCTGCCTACAGCTGCTCTTCCAGAGCTTGGTCAGCCCCTGCTCTTGGGTGCAGGAGGCACTGAGGCCCCTCCCGCTTTGCAGCCAGCTTTGGCTCGGGCTTGACCAGGCAGCCCCCTCCTGTGGAGCAGGCCCCCCCAGCACACGAATCCCCCACACCAACCCACAAAGCTGGTGGCCCATGAGGGCAGGTGCCACCCTGACAAAACAAGGCTGGGACCTGGGGCTCTTGGCTGTCAGCCTGACCTGGGAGTGTCAGTGTCATTGTGGTCCAGCCATACCCTCTCTGGCCTGTGTCCCCACCTGCAGGTGGAAGGGTGAGGCTGGTCCGACTTCTGCCCCCACCCAGGGCACCTTCCTTCCCAGGCAATTTGCCTCCTGAAGTTGCTGCCACTCAACAGCGATGGCAGGTGATAGAAAAAGAAGGTAGAACATCGGTTCCCTGCAAAGTCCACGTCCCCATCCCTGGAACCTGTGGGCCACACTGCCCTGCCCTGTAGCCGGGACTTTCGGACGTGATTTGCTGAAGGACCCTGAGGTGGGGGTCCCTTGGATTATCTGGGTTGGGCGAGTCACCCAGGAACTTTGCAAAAGAAGGTGGAAGTCTGAGGAGGCCAGCAGAGGCAGCAGAGGTCCAGAGGCCCAGGCCCTCTGAAACAGAAGAAGGAAATTGGGGGCCAAGGAGCGAGGGCCGCCTGTCCCAGCCAGAAAGGACGAGGAAATGGCTCTCCCCAGGAGCCTCTGGGAGCAGCAAGCGCTTCCCATGCCCTGGCCTTAGGACTTCTGACCGCCAGACGGGGAGAGATGAGTCTGTGTGGCTTGAGGGCCCTAAGCTCCTGGTCATTTGCTACAGCAGTGACAAGAAACTCACAATGGGTAAGGGACAAGATCCCATCAGTCACTGTCTCTTGAAGGAACACCGAAGGGGAGCACAGAGGGTGGGAGGCTGCAGGCTGCAATCGTGGAGTGAAGACCTGGGGCCCGTGGGCTCTGACCGCCCAGGCATCGGTCTCCAGGAGTCTCAGGTGACATGGCCCAAACACAGTTTGTGTTCCCCCTTCCCTTTCCTTCAATCCCCCAGCTTCCTGTAGAGGATGAGGGTCTCTAACCCTCCACCGAGCGCCAGGGCAGGCCAGGATGCCTGCAGCTGGGCAGACGCTGCATTTGGAGTTAGAACATCTGCATGAAGCCCACGACATGCCCCTCACCAGAGTGGACCTCACTGACCCTGGCAACAGCAGGGCAACCTCCGCCACGGGACCACCGGCAGACCAACTGGCAGGGTCTGTCTGAGACTCTGGAAACACTCCTCATCACGGATTTTTCTTTACTGGGCTACAGAGAGAGAGAAAGGGCTGAGGAGCTAAGTGCTCCAGGGGGAAGGAGGCCAGAGAACAGAAAGAGGCCGCGTGGGGGAGAAGGCAGGACCCCGCCAGCTTCCCCTGGGAGCCAGCTGGTCGAGGGCACTTGCTCGTGTTGTTCACTCACAGATGGTCCCCGAACATCAGGATGTGTTCACAGGCTTCAGACAGAATGAGAAATGGGCCTGCTCCCAAGAGTGCCACGAGGGTGAACGTGGACAGCTGCGTTCTTGGACTGCGGCCCTAGCTCTGCAGAGGTACTGCTCACTTCAGGTTACCTGGGGATGGGGAGCTCCTGACGAGGACTGGATGGTGTCCCCTCGAGTTCTTATGTCAAAGCCCGACCCCCGTAAGGTGGTGTTTGGAGACGGGCCTTTGGGAGGTGCTCAGGGTTTGGGAGGCCATGAGGATGAGGCTGGGCTTCGCGGTCTCTCATGAGAGGACATGTGAGAAGGTGCCGTCAGCAGGTCGGATGAGCACCTCACCCGAGTGGAATCTGCAGCCTCGGGGCTGTGAGAAGCTCCTGGGTGAGGCACTGTCCTGTGAATTGGTCTCAGAGCCTGGGCCAGCAGAGGTAGAGGCTTGAATGGCCCCGAGGGAGATGGAGTGGGGAGTGGCAGAAGGCCACAGGGGGGCTCCTATTCCTGTCCTTGGCACTCAAGGTCCTGGTGAAGTCGGGACCAGCAGTCATGAACGTGCCTCCTCAGTAACTCCTAGGGAGTGGGACAGTTCCAAGGGCTCATCTGCTCTCCGGAGAAATGTGGAACACAGCAAGAAATGAAAGGTGAGGGGAGACACATTGGCTTGATCCCATCTCAGGAGATTTGGAGTCATAATGTCTCTAGGCCATTCTACTGGGTCTCAACTCCAGGTTCCCAGGAGTTTAGGTCAGCTGAGAGAGCCTGAAGGATTGTCCAAGATCCAGGTCATATAGCATGGGGATGAGGAGGAGAATCATCACATTATTATGGTGATGGTGATGGTGATGGTGGTGGAGATGGTGATGATGGTGATGGTGATGATGGTGGTGATAGTGATGATGGTGGTGATGGTGATGGTGATGATGGTGATGGAGGTTATGATGGTGGTGATGATGATGGTGATGATGGTGATGGAGGTGATGATGGTGGTGATGGTGGTGATGGTGATGGTGATGGTGGTGGAGATGGTGGTAGTGGTGGTGATGGTGGTGTTGATGATGGTGGTTGATGGTGATGATAGTGGTGGTAGTGATGATGGTGGTGGTGATGATGGTGGTTGATGGTGATGATAGTGGTGGTAGTGATGATGGTGATGGTGATGATGGTGGTGATGGTGGTGATAGTGATGATGGTGATGGTGATGGTGATGGTGGTGGAGATGGTGGTAGTGGTGGTGGTGGTGATGTTGGTGGTGATGATAGTGGTTGATGGTGATGATAGTGGTGGTAGTGATGATGGTGGTGGTGATGATGGTGGTAATGATGATAGTGGTTGATGGTGATGATGGTGGTGGTGGTGATGATGGTGGTGATAATGATAGTGGTGATAGTGATAATAATAGTGGTGATGATGATGATAGTGATGTGGTGATGATGGTGGTGATGATGATGGTGGTGATGGTGGTGATGGTGATAATGGTGGTGATGGTGATGGTGATGGTGATGGTGGTAGTGATGGTGATGGTGGTGATGGTGATGGTGATGGTGGTGGTGGTGGTGATGGTGGTGGTGGTGATGATGGGGTAATGATGATAGTGGTTGATGATGATGATGGTGGTGGTGATGATGATGATAGTGATAATAATAGTGGTGATGATGATGATAGTGATGTGGTGATGGTGGTGATGATGATGGTGGTGATGGTGGTGATGGTGATAATGGTGGTGATGGTGATGATGATGGTGATGATGGTGATGGTGATGGTGATGGTGGTGATGGTGATGATGGTGGTGGTGGAGATGGTGGTAGTGGTGGTGATGGTGGTGGAGATGATGGTGGTAATGATGATAGTGGTTGATGATGATGGTGGTGATGGTGGTGATGGTGATAATGGTGGTGATGGTGATGGTGGTGGTGGTGGTGGTGGTGATGGTGGTAGTGGTGGTGATGGTGGTGGTGATGATGGTGGTAATGATGATAGTGGTTGATGATGATGATGATGATAGTGATAATAATAGTGGTGATGATGATGATAGTGATGTGGTGATGATGGTGATGGTGATGATGGTGGTGATGGTGATGATGGTGGTGATGGTGATGATGGTGATGATGATGGTGATGGTGATGATGGTGATGGTGATGGTGATGGTGGTGATGGTGATGATGGTGATGGTGATGGTGGTGGTAGTGGTGGTGATGGTGATGGTGATGATAGTGGTTGATGATGATGGTGGTGGTGGTGATGATGATGATAGTGATGTGGTGATGATGGTGATGACCAAGGGAATGGAGGTCATGATAATGGTGATGATGATGATGGAGGTGATGATGGAGATGATGAAGGTTGTTTTAGTCCATTTGAGTTGTTATTATGAAATACCACAAGTTGAGTGGCTTATAGACAACACGGATTGGTCTCTCAGTGTTCTGGAGGTTGGGAAGTCTAGGATCCAGGCCCCAGCAGGTTTGGAGTGGTGGGGGGCTCACTCCTCGTAGATGTCTGTCTTCTCGCTGTCCTCATGTGGTGGAAGGAGTTTTCTGAGCCTTGTCTTAAGGACACTCACCCCATTCATGAAAGCACCACCCTAAGACCCAACCTCCGCCCACCATCATGGCCTTGAGGGCAGTTTCCAGGGTTGGAGTTCTGAGGGGGACACACACACGTTCAGACCTAGCAAAGGCCACTATCAGGGGAGCATGGACCTGGGCCCAGCTGTTCTTCTAGTCTCTCGACCTTGATCTCTTGGTGTATTTTTCATCACAAATCTCTGAGTTTGGGTTATGGATTATCCTCCTCTTTCACATGAGAAACTAGGGACCTGGAGATGAAGTGGCGGACCCAGGGCACACAGCATGTGTCACTGTACCACCAGGACCAGTGAGTGGCCTGATCACAGCACCCTGTGAGGTCACCAGCTTGTGCAGAGGCAGGGAGTGGCTTATTTAGAGAAGGGAGTTCACATCGAGGTTTGTCCCATGACTTGGCAGAGCTACTTGCCCCTCTGGGGAGTAGTTTCTCTGTACTCATTGGGCACTGAGTCATGGAGAAGTAGCCTCTGTGAGCTGGTGCCCAGTGGGATCCCTGTGGCCCCTACACTGTGGCTCTGGGTGCCAGGTGCTGGACCAGCATCTGGAAGTGATTCACCCCCCACCCTGTGGAGCGTGTCGTCATGGCTGGGTGGCTCCTCCACCTCCTGCATGGGGCAGTGGCCCGTGCCAGGGTCCAGGCCCTTGGCCCTCCTCCTCTCTGACTCTGACTTGCTCCAGGTGGAGGGGTGCCATTCTTTATTTTCCAACCCAGTGGTTTGTCAACATGTCAGTGGACTTGCATGAATCGCCCTCTCCCCGTGCCAGGACGGTGCTGGCTGCAGGGGAACTCAGCTGTTCTCTCTTCAAGAGGCAGTAAAGGAAAGGGCAGGGCGGGCTCCCAGCTCTGGGAAGCCAAGTGCACGGCACGAGACGAGCTGTTGGAGGACGGGGGTCATGGACATGGCAGAACTGCTGTCAGGGCAGATCCACGCCGCCCTCCCAGGGAGTAGGCTTTGCCTGACTTCAGCCCTGACTTCAGTCCTGACAGGCATGGCCGGGTCCTGGCCTCTGGACGGGTGCTGGGAACACCAGGCCTTGGACGCCCAGAGGTGTGGGATGATGGACAGACTGGCCTTTCTTCCCTTGCCATCTGCCGGGTCTTGGGGGAATGTTCTTGGGTGTGGAGACATGGGCGCGGCTATCTCCTTGCAATCAGCCTGTTCCCAGAGCACAGCTGTGCTGCCCTGCGCTCACACGCAGACCCTGGCAGTGACCGGCCTCTGCACAGACGTGCCGCCAGGGGAGGTGAGCCCTTGCAGTGTGTGCAGACAAAATCCCCAAGCCTGGGAAGCGCGAGGCCGGGAGGCCCAGAGAGGGTGGCTGGGCCCGCCTCTGGTCTTATAGGCTTTGGACCAGGGCCTCCATTTTCTTAGGCTACAGAGAGGGTTTTGTGCCCGGGAGTGGTGTGCCCTGGCGGTCAGTTCTGCAGCTCTGGGTGGATGAGGGTTTTCTGGGGAAATGGAGAGCACCCGAGAGGCAGGAGAGTCTGGGTCAGGAGGCTGTGCCCTCAGCCTCTCGTGTCCAGGACGAAGGTTGGAGTTGATTCTGACAGACATGGTGCGGCTGAGCCTCTGCTATGCTGTCAGGCTGGTGGGACGGTGGTGACAGCCCTCACTGTGCAGATGAATGGCATTGACACTGGCATGTGACATCTGTTTAAAAAAAAAGGTGGAAGTCAGCCGCTGCCCTGAGGCCTCGGTGCCCCTGGAGGCTGCGAGGCAGCGATGCTGGGAGGAAGGCCACCGTCGTTCCCGACGCTCCCTGCTGGCTCCCTTACCCCGAGCTATCTATCGGAGAAGAAATCTCCTCCAAAGTAAATTATAGTCTGTGTGACAAGCCAAGGGTGTCCTCTGGGGTTTGGGAAGATGGGCTGAGCCCCGGAGAGCCCCGAGGACAATGGAGGGAGATAAGCACTCCCCTGGTGCCCAGCTCAGGAAGTGGACTCGCCGGCCTGCAGCGGCTGCACTGTGATGGGACGTTGTGTCTGGGCCAAATCTGCGCTGAGTGCTGCCTGTGGAAAGCCTCAGCGTGGTGGCCCCCACCCTCCCTGCAGTCAGGGAGCCCGGGGCCACACAGCCTGGAAGGCAGGAGCTGGACGGAGCGCGGCTCTGCTGAGCCCCTCCAAGGGCTTGTGCAGCCCCACCACTTTGTGGGGGAAAGGACAGCTCACCTCGAGACACCAGCCCCTCTCGTCTGGGCCATGTTCCACCTGGGCTCCCCAAGGCCGAAGCATCTCATCCAGCTGGCTGTCATGGCCATTGGTTGTTCTTAGGGCCGGTGCCCCTCCCCTGTAGGTTGGCCGGTCTCGGACATGATTGCTGAGGTCCTGGGGCGCTGGCTGCCCCTGCTCAGGAGGGCCGAAGATGAGCTGGGCTTGGGGGTGGGCTCCAGGGGCTCCACAGTGCAGCAGAGCATCAGGAAGCCCCAACTGCCACTTTGGTCCTGCCTCCTCCTACAGGAGACGGGCAGCCCTCCTGGCCACTGACCAACAGATGCTTCTTCTGAGCCATTCGCCTGGGACAGTTCTCAAGCCAGGCACCTGCTGGCTGGTGGTGGTGTTGCTTTTGTCCTGCGGATTGAACCCAGGAGGACTCTACCACTGAGCCAACCCGCAGTCCTTTTTAGGTTTTAGGCAGGACCTTGCTGAGTTGTCAGGCTGGCCTTGAACTTGTGGTCCTCCTGCCTCCGCCTCCTAGATCCTCTTTCTGTTCTCAGGCACCATTGTCACCCCATGGGATTCAACGCACAAAGGAAAGCAGGCATCTTTGCCACGGGTGACGGGGTCAGGTTGTGCTGTGGAGAAGCCCTTGCCCGCTGTGGCCATTGGTGGTGCGGTGCCCATCACCCAGACCCCAGGCCCAGGGCTGGAAGGCCATGTCCATGTTCATGCCTGGAAGGCCTGTGCTGGCTGTTGGCGGGAGGACTCGGTCGCTTGCCTGTGGACACCTCTGCAGGCCACTTGGGTGGCCTTGCAGCACGGTGGCTGCCTGCCCAGGAGCCTGTGTGGCCTCGTACCCCATGGAACAAGTGCACTCTCGGGAGCACTGAGACCCTAGGTCCAGCTGACACTCAGAGGCAGGGGAGCTGCTCTCCATTCTTCCAATTCAAAGAATTCGGGGCCCGTGTTGAAACCACACAGACAGCAGAGCGGGCCGGGTGCCCTCCATGGTTCAAGACATATCTCACTGACATCATAAAGGCCCCGGGTCGAGAGCCAGGGAGCCCCTGGCCCTCTCAGAACGTCCCCCCAGTGGTGAGGGGGCAGAGGGTGAGCCTTCGGGGCTTCCTCATAGACGGAGGTCAGGGGCCTCTCTGGCGGCCTGATCAGAGGCCTGGGGTTTGCTTTGAGGGTTCCTCATGGGGCCGGTCAGCAACTGCTGCGGTAGTCAGGCCAGCACTGCCCAAGGGTGCCCCTGCAAGGTGGAACGTCCTGTCCTCTGCCCCGTCCAGCATGACAGCCACAAGTGACACATGGCATGGTGCAGTGGCAGTGGCCGGAGGTGGCCTGGCCTGTCCACTGATGGTGAGGCTGGGGGTGTCCATGGTAGGCAGTGGGCAGAGCAGGTTTAAATGCCCAGGCCCCGAGTCCTGAAACCTGAGTTTGAGTCTGACTGTTGTGGGGGGTTCTGTGGGGTGGGCAGGTCTCGGTTTATTAAAAATTGGGGTGACGGTCGCGCCGGCCTCTCAGGACTGTGAGGACACAGGTAGGACCGTGAGCTCGGGCGGCCCCCGCGATGGCCAGAGGTGAGCGCCCAGGTGGTCTGTGGTGGGTGCTGGTGCAGGAACAGCGGCTGCATGCTGTGCTGCCCGCGGCCTGGAGCCCGACCACCTGCCTGGGCTCCCGCTGGTGCGCTGGGCCACGACAGGATCTGCCACCCTCGACGGGTGGGCCACAGCCTGATGCCTCGGCAACGACCCTCGTCCCCTCCCAGTGCCCCGGGTCCCCATCGCCCACTGACCAGCACCAAGTCTTCTCTGGGGCCTCCCTGGCGCGGAGTGGGCATTCTCCCCGCACAGCCTGTCCACACTCCCAAGGGCAGACGACTGCTGGTCACGTAAGTACCTGGTGGGACAGTCCCTTCTTGGGTGCTGGTGGCTTCAGGAAGCCCGTGGCCCCTGCTGGGGGAGTGTGGCGCCTGCGTGGTGGGAGCCCGCGTCCAGAGGCCAGCGTCCAGAGGCCCGCGTCCAGAGGCCCGCGTCCAGAGGCCTTCCTGCACGCGGGCTCGCTGGAGAAAAGGGAGCTTCAGAGGAGACGTCCGGGGCGCCGGAAGAGCGCCTTCGAGCGGTCAGGTCACGCCAGCATCTGCCAGTGCCACGCTCCTGTTCTCTTTGTGGTCGGGCGCGGGTCCCTGAGGATGCTGGAAGGGGAGGGTGGGTCTCGCGCCAGCCTGCGCCCTGGCCCCACTCGCCTCCCTTCCCGCTTTCCTCCAGGGACCCCCCTCTCCAGAAGCAGACAGTGGGACCACCCACGCCTTCCCTCGGCGCGGCCAGCACCCAGCAGTGGACAGGGAGGTCCTCTCAGGACAGAGGCCTGCTTGGCCCAGGGCTCTGCTTCCACACGAGCACAGAGCTGGGGTCGGGGAAGGGGCAGGGACCTCTGTGAGGTGCAGAGCAGGGCGGCCCGGCCCTGGAAGCCTTCTGGCTGCGGTGGGTCTCCACACTGCCCGGTGAGGAGCCGGGTCCCAGCAGGGAGCCGGGATCAGGGTCAGGGCTTGTGGTGGCAGAGCTGCCTGAGTCTTCGTCTCCAGGGGGGCAAGGTCGTGAGCAGCCAGGCCTGAGCTCAGGACCTCCTCCAGGGCAGCAGGCACGCCAGCCTTCACCACCCGCCTCCCACTCGGGGCTGTTCATGCAGCACCTCCAGCCACATCCCTAGGCTCTGGGCAGTCAGCCAGCGGAGATGGGAGGACGGCGGATGGGTGGAAGGAGGCGTGTGTCGGTGGACAAGAGGGCCGTGTGAGGGCAGGCAGGCTGCAGGGTCCCGCTCTGGCAGTGGTGGGGATGGGCAGGCAGCAGGTGCCCCCACTCTGGGGCCTCATGCCGACGATGGCCTCGGGGAGAGGGTGAAACTGGGCAGGAGCCAGCCGAGCACTGCCGGGGTCTCCAAGCCAGCAGAGGACCCCTCTGGAGTCAGGAGCTGCCTGGTGCCTTGCCCAGAGCCCTCCGCAGCAGCCCAGGGGCTGAGAAGTCATTCGCTCTGACCCATGTTCCAGAGAGGGGATGAGGGAGTGGGCAGAGGGGACCGCCTGTCCACGCTGTCTGTCACCTGCAGCCCCGCTCCCGGCTGAGCTGGCTCGGAGGCCGACGATGCTGCTCCCGGATGCTGGTCCTGTGGGAGGCAAGGGCAGCCTGGGAGGGGTGGCTGTGTCTTCCCGGGCCTGGTCTTGCAGTCGACATGAAAAGCGAAAACACAAAATGTGACTTCGGGGGAATTTTACTGGACAGGGGACATTTCTAAGTCCTCTGAGCGCCATCTGAGACTCTGAGTCACTTCCCAAAGCCATCCTGTGCCCTCACACCCGGGCAGCCATGGACAGGTGACTCTGGCCTTGGGTCCTGGTCTCTGCCTGTCATGGCTGCATGTGACAGTGCCTTTGGGCTGCACCGGGGCGGGTCTGTGCTGGAGGAGAGGCTCACAGAGTGCCGTGTCCCACACAGTCCCAGGCCCAGGCCCCAGAGTCTCCCGCTTCTCCCCAGCCCTGGGGTCTGCAGGAAGCCCCGAGGTCCACCCTACACCCCGGTTTATCCCTGGACCAGGAACAACAAACTTTTTTCTGTAAAGAGCCAGACGATGACTGTTATGGTGGCTTGTTCCTTGTTCTGTACCTCGTCCCCTTTCTTTTCAAATGAACATTTAAAAGTTAGGGTCAGGGGCTGAGGCTCAGTGGTGGAGCGCTTGCCTCGCAGACATGGGGCACTGGGTTCGATCCTCGGCACCACATAATAATAAATAAATAGGATATTGTGTCCATCTACAACTAAAAAAATATTTTTTAAAAAGTTAAAGCTTAAAAAAAAAAAAACCTGCTCTTAGCTTCCAGGCCTCAGCCAGACTTAGCTGCTTCCCACAGGGGACAGGGGACCCCTCTGCTTCATCCTTATCCCCCACAGGCTGGTTGCGGGCTGGTTCCATGTGGCCCAGCCGGGAACCCCAGGCCTGGGGTTCTGCAGGAGGAGTCTGGGGGCTTGGATCATGGCTGACGGGTGTGAAGACCCCCATTCCTCACCTCCTGCCCACCAGGGACATCGCCTGCATCTGCTCTGGTCTGCGCTTGAGTGGGGGGGGCACAGGGCAGTAGTGGGGGGCTTCAGAGGACTCTGGTAGACGGTCCAGGCCGAGTCCAGTCCCTGTAGCCAGGGGAGCTGACAGCCTCCTAGGGTGGGCTTGGATGCTGTGGGGTGGTACCCGTGAGGTCAGGAGCAGCGTCCCCTGCAGGAGTCTGGGTAAGCGCAGCGGACAGCAGAGAGCAGGCTTCAGGCCGGGCGATGAGCAGGAGCAGGAGTCACAGGCTGGGGGAGAAGTCAGGGCAGGGCCGGGAGGGGCACTCGCTGGGGTGAGTGGCCAGTGTGGGGAAGGCCTTGGACACTGCCGAGACCCTGGTCTGGGAGGGATGAGGGTCCCTCAGAACTCGGGCTGCCCATCCTCTATCTTGTACCTGCAGGACATGCTGGGTGGACAGGGCAGGGGCCTGGACAGGGAAGGTTTCCATGAGAACCACGGCCCCTTGTTAGAGGTCGTGTCTTTTGATACTGTCTTCCTCGCTCAGCACTTATTTCCTGCTGGGTGCCTCAGCTCGTCTGCCTCACGGCTCAGCCTCCCGCAGCCCTCGGGATGTGCCCTGGCCCGAGCGTCCAGGGGCTGCTGTGACAGACCCCATGAACAGGTGGCTTAGTAAATACAACAGAAACGTCTTCTCCCAGTCTGGGGGCGGGAAGTCAGGTCAAGGTGGATCAAAGGGTAGGGTCATGCTCCCCCCAGAGGACTCCCAAGGGCCCAGTGCCCCCCGGGTCCTCTGACTTGTGAGCCCACCGCTCTAGGCTCCGCCTCCATCTTCAGGTGGCCCTTGCCTTGTGTGGCTCTAGACGTTTCTCCCCCTCTTATGAGGACAGGGACCATAGACTCGGGCCACCTTGCTCCAGTGTGGCCCCATCTTAAATGACATCAGCAAAGACTATTTCCAAATAAAGCCACACAGGGATCTGGGTCAGAGGTCACCTGTCTTTGGAGGACACAGCTTCACTGGCCACAAGCATGGCTTTGAGGTAAGGAAACGTCTTCAGAAGTGTACTGCAGGCCGCAGAGAGGCCAGACTGACCAGGCCTTGCTCTGCCTTTCTGAGTCTTGGGACTGGATCAAGGTGGAGCTGAGCAGGTGCCAGGTGGGACTTGGCAAAGCCCCAGCGCAGCCTGCTCTGCTGGTGTCCCCTGCTGGCCTCAGGCCACCTGGTCAGCCCCCTCTCCCTCTTGGCCTTGGCAGCAACCTCCAGGGGTGGGGGAGCAGCGAGAGGGGAGGGGCTGTGCTCACCCCCACAGTGGGGGGACACCTTGGCTGGACCCAGGCTCCCCTGCCAGGTGCCCGGTGCAGAGTGGGTCTTCCTGGGGAGGTTGTGGCCGTCCTGCGGCTGCCCCAGATGGTTTTTCCGTCCTGGAGGCTAAGGCCTGGAGAGGCCGTTGGCTGGGCTTCCCAAAGAGAAGCTGCAGCGTGGCACTGCCCCTCGAGACCTGGGTCCTTCCCGACGTGGAGACGGAGCGGTCTGCTCTGGAGCCCAGCTGGGTGCTGGCAGCCAGGCCCCGGGCATCCAGGAAGCTGGGGGTGAAGCGCTGGCGGCACCAGCAGCCACCTGAGGGGGAGCCAGCTCTTGTATTTATAACATAAAAATGAGTCGAGGATACTGAGGACGTTGTCCAGGGAGCAGAGGCCTCCGGGCGCTGCCTGGACGTGCCAGCCCCTCCTTCCTGGGGCAGAGTCTGGCCTCCCAGCACCCGACTTCATCCCAGACATGACTGGAAGCTCTTTGCCACAAGAATCCATGACCGAATCATATCCGAATACATGACCTCAAACCGCAGCGGCCAAGGTGCCTGTGGAAGTTGGCATCTTATGACCCTCTGGTCTTCCTGCCCACAGGGGTACGGGCAGCCCGAGGAGGTTAGCGAGAGTGGAGGACACTGTGCAGGGCCAGGCCAGAGGCTGGACCCAGGCAGAGTCCCTGTTTGGACTGTGTTTCCGCAGGACCCAGGTTTTTAGGATTCCCATCTCGTCCATCATTAAAGCCGACCATCGACCTCATGATTTTTTAAACATTCAACTGAGCGGGCCGAGAGCCAACGTGGAAACCCTGAAGGTGACTAAGAGACCTCGGAGACGTGCTGGAATCTCTGTAAAACAAGCCTGACCGAGGACGCGCCCAGCGCCGGCCCCACAGAGAACACCGCGGGCGGGGCCCAGGCCTCCCCGGCCTCAGAGCAACGAGGTGCCGAGCGCCGTCTCCTCGGCCGTTTCCAGGCAGGAACTGGGGGTTCTGGGCTCTGGGGGTGCTGGGGCGGGGAGGGCCGTGTGTGCAGGGTGGGCTCAGCCTGAGCAAGTGAAGGGTTTAGCCGGATCCGGACAGAGTCCTGGAGACCAAGGAGGTCAGCTGGGAGGGCCGGGACCCAGGGGTTCCCCAGGGAGGGCAGGCCCAAGCCGCCCCAGGGACAGGGGTGCGGTGCCGGCTCTGGTCCTCCGTGATCTCCAGCATGCAGCGGCGGGAGAAGCTGAGGCAGGGTGACAGACCCAGGGGTCTAGCCCAGGCTGGGGTCATCTGGGGCAGTGACCAGTGGTTCCTGCCACTGCTGTCTCCCTCAACTGCTGGCGGAGCTGGCCGGCCCCTGGTGGTGACCTCTGCTGGCTGCTGAGCGACACCCTTCACACTGCCTGGGCAGGGAAGCAGGGGCTGCACCTGAGCTCACTCCACAGAGGGCCACAGTGGCCAGCCAGGGACAGACTTTCCCTCCAGGGACTGTGTCGGGGCACCAGTTCGGCACCTTTGTTTGGGGGGTGCGAAGGAGCAGGTCTGGGTATGTCCCCTGGAACGTTGGTTCCTTCTGTTTCTCCTCCAAACACTCTGGTGGCCCTGGACAAGGACAGCCTCTCCACCCCACAGCTTGGGCTTTGGACAGTGACACATCAGCTCCGCCCTGCACACGAGAGCGGGGGCTTCTGGTCTTATTTCGCCCCTGGAGGGCTCTGGGTGTCGGGGTCTGTTCCGGAGCAGGCTCTCGTCCCCCGTTGCACTCCCGCGTCTCCCGGGAGTGCGGGGGAGTTTTCTTCGAATGCCTGTGCGCCCGCGTAGCTTCCGGCGTTTCTTCTTGTCTCTGCCTTTGTTTGTGGAGGCTTCGCCCTGGACGCCCCTCCGGCCAGCTGTTGGTGGCACAGAGCTCCAAGTCCGTCGTGTCTTCTGCCCTTCAGTCAGGGGCCGAGCAGATAAGCAGTCACAGTGACAAACCTGAGGGGAGTGTTTGGGGTGTGGCTGCGTCTGGTTTAGAGGTGGGAACTTGTCCCTGCAGGGCCAGGGCCTTCAGGGCTCCAGCTGACCAGGTAGCCTTCAGGTGGACAGGCAGGACAGGGAGTGGACTCCGAGAGGGGACATGGGGAAGTCCCACTGTGCCTGGCGGTGTTTGACGGTCCCTGGACGTTGACACTGCTGCGCTGTGCAGAGGCTGGGCTCGGGACGCTCCTGACCGGTGTGGAGTTCTGGTCTGTCCTACCAGGACGTTCTCTTAGCTGGACAGGTTCACCCAGGGCTCCCGGGGTGTGCCGAGAATTCGGCAGTGTCTCCGAGGGGATGGGGGGCTTCCTCTGGATCTCCCTTTGACTTCCCAGTGTCCTGTGCTGTGGCTGTTATCTTTGAGACCTCCATGACGAGCTGGCTCGGTGGCCAGCTGGAGCATGGCTGGGGGCCACGTGAAGTCCACTCATCCGGCCAGGGTCCTGCTGTGCAGGGTCTCCCAGCTCTGGAAGTCTGCGTCCTGTCTCCCGGGCAGAGGCTGCAGCTGTGGGGCAGCCCTCCCCAGGAGCGTCCTGAGGCGCCTGCGGCCCTGTCCTCGTCCCTGCCCCTCCCGCTGCTCCCCGGGGTCCCACATCTCCCAGACCTGGGCTTTGGGGTCCTTCCTTAGTGTTCCTCGCCCGTGTGATTTTCATCTCTTTCTTCCATTTCTTCCTCGAGTTTAAAGACCTGGACTTTACTTTTAATCTCTGTCTGTTTGTGTCCTTAGTTCTGAGTTTGTACCCCAAGGTGACTTTCAGAATGTGGTCTAGCTAAGGGTGGTGTTGCTGCCTCTGCTGGTCGTGGGGTGGTTGTTGGTGTTGGTTGGGTTTTGGTTTCGTGTTTTCAGTGCTGGGACTGAACCCAGGGTCTCACACATGCTAGGCAAGTGCTCACCCCTGAGCTGTGTCCCAGACTTCTTAAAAGTTTATTTTGAGGGCTGGGGATGTGGCTCAAGCGGTAGCGCGCTCGCCTGGCATGCGTGCGGCCCGGGTTCGATCCTCAGCACCACATACAGACAAAGATGTTGTGTCCGCCAAATACTAAAAAATAAATATTAAAATTCTCTCTCTCTCTCCCTCTTTAAAAAAAAAAGTTTATTTTGAGATAGGGGCTCCATAAGTTGTTGAGACCAGCCTCTAATTTGCAATCCTCCTGCCTCAGCCTCCTGAGCCACCAGGCCCAGCTATCTTTGGGAATCTTTCTTGCTTAAAACTTTCATTTATTTAATGTTAGTATCCTTCAAATATTCTGCCTTGTAACTCAGGTGTGCCTCTTAAGTTGGCATGTAGAAGGACTTTATTATTTTTTAATAATAGTCTTGGTCATCAGACTATCTATTTGCATCCGGATCACCATTGAAACGTCTGTATTCATATCTACCATGTTTTTTCCTAACGATCTCTTAGAGTCCTTTACCTCACTTCTTGCCTGTTTTCGGGCCAACGGTTGCTTTTACTCTGTCGTTTCCCTGTGCCAGCTCTCACCAGTCTCTGACCTGAGAGAGTGGCCGGGTGTTGCCCCCCACGGTCTCCCAGGCTCCGCCATCCTGGCTGCTGCCCGTGCTGGGCTCTTGGGCGAGCTGCGCTGTCTGAGCCCCGTGGCCTGTCGTGCCTTGAGGCAACGTCTTCATCCTGATCCTTTTCAAACTGCGGCTGTGTTCCCGCAGTGCCCAGCAGCCAGCTCCGGACGTGCACCCCGTCCACCTCCTGCTGGCCCTTACCTCCTGCAGCCTCAAGATTTCCTCGGTCCTTTTCCTCTTGCCCACGAAGTCCATTTCCGTCTCTCTTGGACCAGGTTTTCTGGCCTCGGCCCTCGTTCCCTCCTCTGGACCTCCTGTCCCTGGCTCCGGTAGGTGCTGCCTGCTGCTGAGGTCCCCGCAGCGGCGAGCCATCAGGTTGCTGCTCCTCTGAAGGCACCTGGCCTGGGCCTCGGGATTCAGGGAGGTTCCCCGGTGACTGGGTGGCGTTCCTCGTGGCCACACTCTGACCTTAGGGGCTCAGGAGGCTGTTCCTGTCAATCTCACTGTCCTCCTCCTGGGTGCCAGTGACTGCTGCCACCTTTCACCCAGGCCACCTGGCCGGGCGTCCCAGGTCCCCCTGCTGCTCCTCTGGTGCCACTACCCACGCTCTGGCCCCTCGGGAGTGGGCCTGGCTGCTGCTCTCCAGCCATGCTCACCCTCACCTGTCCCCTCCCATGCCCGGGCAGCCCCTCTCCTGGTCTTGAGCCTACTCTTCAGGCTGTTTTCAAGTCCTTGCCTGCTCTTCCTGGTGCCTGGCCGCCTTCTCCTGGTCGGGGGTCACCCTCCTGGTCGGGGGTCACTCTCTTTCATCACGACACCTGAGAGGGACAGGCTGACCCTGTCTTCCTGCACATGCCCACCCTCCTCTGCTAGGGTGGCGGAGCGGTAGCACCTCTCCTTGATCCATCCTGTACCCTGAGGGAGGCTGGGGACGCCAGGACGCAGCCAGCCCCGCTGCCCGCCTTAATGAAGACCCTGGAGGTGCCTGTGGGGACGGTCAGCAGCTCTTGGCCCTGCGGCTCTGTAGGGAGACAGGTGTGAATCCCAGCCTCCCCCTGGAGGAGAACACGCCTCAGCCGTCTGCCCGCTGCCCTGCTGGACACAGATGGCAGCCAGGCAAGAGGGGGTGCCCTGTGGGAGTCCCACCCCGTGGGGGTCCAGGCCCTGACTCCCACCCAGCTCCTACCGACCCTACAGTCGCCCCATGATCCTCTCATTTCGTCCTCGTGGCAGCTGGGGTGGTCACGGTCACAGCCCCCCCACCTTGTGGGGGACAGGCGCAGGCGGGGAAGCCACATCGCTGGCCCAGGTCCCATTACAGGACGAGAACCGGAACCCAGCTCTGCTGGCTCTAAGGCCCGAGCCCGGACACGCACAGCTCAGCATGGGTTCACCCTGGACAGCCCGGGCCTCCTTCCCGGCCACCTCCCTGTCAGCCGCCTCTTCTCCACCTCGGGTACTTGCTGGGAGATCGTCTACGCTTGACCCCCGAACCCAAGACCGGCCTCCTCGTGCTCTGCCAGGGCCCCACGTGTCCACCCACAGCCACCCCAGTCCTGGCAGGCACCAACTCTGGATGGCCAGTGGGAGATCAGCCGACTGGGTGAAGCTCCAACTGTCTCTGTCTCAGTCGAGCCCGGTCAGGCCGCTGTGCGGGCCCCAGGGATGCGCAGATGTGACGTGGGCACAAGCCAGTCTCACGCTGGCAAAGTGGGAGCTGGAAGGAGCAGCGCGGGCGGACTCCCCTGCACAGCCCTGGCCCTCCCGCCTTGGGCTCCTCCCCTCCAGACCCACAGAGGCACTTCCCACGGCTGGCCAGGGCCCGAGTGAGATAGGGACAGGAAATGCTCTGCCCCTTGTAGAACACTCTCGGGGCTGTTCTCGCACTCTGGCCGCCGCGGCTCTCCTCCCTCGTGCAGCCGAGGCCCGGCCGCTCGCACAGACGCGTTCCCCGGAGGCCGTGGGGCAGAGGCAGGGCCTTGCCAAGCAGGAACGCAGTGATCTCCGAGGGAGAGGGTCCCTGGAGCCCTCCCTCTGGACGTGCCAGCAGGGGCCTTGCTGGCTTCTGTCCAGGTGGGGCCATGATCCAGTCTGTCGCCGTCTAGCGCGTCCATCTGAGATCCATCAGGGACTCCGCCACCAAGCACTGCACCGTGGGCCTCACCTAGTGAGCTCTGCTCTCCTACAGCTGGATCTGCCCCCACGTCAGCAGGCGGCGCCCCGCAGGCCCTGGGAGGGTCCGCCCGCCTCTCCTGGCTCCTGGTGGCCAGGTGGCCTTGACCTGGGCTGCCTTGCTCCGGGGTTGCCTCCGGGGCCATGGGCCTTGCCCTGTGCGTCCTTCCCCTTCTCTCCCAGGATGCCCTCAGCTACCCTCCAGGGTCCCACAGACTCAGGTACCGCGTGCCTCCGGGCCACCCCCCAGCCTGGGGGTCAGTGGCATCTGGGCTGAGGTCCTGGGGGGTGGCCTCTGCAGGGTGCTGGCACCGTCTCCCTCCCCTTCAACTCCCGACTCGCCTTCCATCTTGACGGCAGCTCTGAGCCAGAGGCTTCAGGGGCCAGGGTGCTGGGTTCTCCTAGAGCCTGTCACTGGGGGGCTGGACCCACCACTGGCACCGTGGCCAGGAAGGGAGATGGTCACAGGAAGGAACCGGAAACAACCTGCATGTCCACCAGCAGGGAGGCTGAGTGCCCGCTCGACTGCCCGGGCGTGGGCCACGAAGCTTTAAGTTAATTAGCGGTGGGAAGAGAAACGGGGAGGGCTGCTCCCGGGACAGTGGGGGAGGTGTGACGGACATGGGACGAGGCCTTGGACAGGCCTGGAGTGCCCGGCACCAGAGGACTCGTGGTGGGCCGGGTGAGTAAGTGAAGGAGGCAGAGGCTGCGCCGGGGAAGGGGGTCACACTCTGGGCTCCCAGCACCGTGTGTCCCCTGCAGGCCCCTCCCCAGCCTCCGCAGCTCCCAGGCTTGTGGCCCCGGGGCCTGGCGGCTGCCCCACACTCAGCATGCACAGCCAGGAACAGTGGCAGTGGGGGACGTCCTGGCCAGGGGACAAAGATCACTTCCTTTGGATGGGAAGAGAGATTACTTTCCATCGTTTGAAACCATCAAATAAAACAAAGGTGCCTGTGGCTTCCCATGTCCACGGAGCTGAGTGTCCCCCAAGACAGACGCCAAGGAGGGACCAGGAGGCAGGGGAGAGCCCCCCGTGAGGCGGGGACCAGATCGCCACCCGCCTGTTGGGCTGGAGTCCAGGCACAGCCCCTGGAGCCCCTGCCGGTGAGTCGCTGTTGGTGAGGTCCTGTGAATGGGGGGTGCGTGTACGCAGGGGCCCAGAGGAAGGGTCTCCTTCCCATGATGGCCCCAGCAAACCCCCAGCACCTACACCTGAGTGGCGCCTCTCACTGGGCGTGGCCTGGAGTGACTGATTCTCCCTGAGGAGGAGCCGAGGCTCAGGGAGGCGGGGGCAGAGTGAGGCCCCTTGGGGGGAGTGGGTGGGGGTGTGTGAGCCAGGGACCCAGCTCCTGGGTTGATGCCACTCTGTCCACGGGCCTTCACCGGCCTGCAGCGAGGTGCTCTGATGTGAGGGCAGCTGTGGCCACCAGCCCCACACGGGTCCTCACACACTCCCCACCCTGACCAGGCCCTGAAAGGACCCTGGGCTCCCAGCACCGTGTGTCCCCAGGCAGGGCTGCAGCGGGGACGGTGGGCTCCGGGCACCGCAGGCAGGGTGTGTGGGCCTTGCCGACCCTGGTTCTCACAAGTGCAGTGGGCATCACCCTGCCCACCCAGGCCCGGGTGAGGGGCCTGTGCCCGGGCATCTGCACTGGAGGACTCCTTCACCCTTCACCCATGCGCTCTGCTGCAGTCTCCAGGCTGACCCCTCAGTCCAGGCAGGGCACGGTGTGGGGCTGCCACCACCTCCTGGGTCTCCTAGACACAGGGCGGTCATCAGGGAGCCTCAGGAAGACAGGTTCCTTCATGCTGCTGCGTGCAGACAGGAGAGCATGAGACAGAGGCAGGGAGGCAGGGAGGCCCACAGCCTCCAGCAGGACGCCTGTGGGTGACAGAGGAGGACGGTCTCAGTGTGTCCCGCAGGGGAGAGGGCGTCCCAGGAAAGCTGGCGCTCTATGGAGGAGCCCCGAGGCCGGCACGTGGGGCGCGGGGTGGAGGAAAGTGCCTGGTGTGCGCGGCCCAGTGCTCCCGCGGGCCTCCTGCGCTCCCAGGGTGGGCAGCGAGCAGCGCCTGCGTGTCTGGGAGCGAAAGCCTGGCCTCCCTCAGCTGCACCTGGTGGCCACGGAGGCTCAGGCCCTCCACCCCACCAAGCCAGGCGTGAGCCTCGGCTGCCTCCTTGGTGCCAGGGTCCAGTGCAGGAGTTGGGCTTGGCCAGCTATCCACTCTCAGTCCCACCCTGGCCTCCATCCTCCGTGGGCCTCCTCAGCCCACTTGCCCAGGGCCAGCTATAAACAAGTGGCCTTCATCAAATTTCCTTAAATGTTTTTAAAGTCACGGCTGTGGCACCCGGAGCTCTGTGACAGTCCCCTTGGCTGCTTCTGGCTGGACACCTGCATTTACTCAGTTCAGATTTCCCCAGAGTCCAAACTTGATCACATTCTTCTCAGCTTATCCGAAAATCTCTAGGCGTGCACTTTGGGGGTGGATAAAGGCCCCTTTCTAAGGGAAGGAGCCACAGCGGGTGAGCCTCTGCGGAGCCGGCCTCTGCTTGGAGTGGAGGGGAAGGCGGCTTTTGTCGTGGGGGAGGAGCTGAATGTTGAGGGTGCGAGAAGGAGCTGTTTCTGGGCTGTGTGTTCCTGCCCCTCACAGGATGGTGTTGGGAGCAGGAAGCTCGTGAGTGGGGTCAGTGCTCTTGTGCACAGATTACTGCCTGGAGCTCCCCGCCCCTCCTCTCCCGGGAGGCCCGGGAGGGCAGGAGCCAGAAAGTGTGGGAGCATCCGAGGAGGGTCCCGGGAGTTCCTGGAGAGAAGGGACTGGACCCGGGACCGGGGTCTTGGCATATGTGTTGGAGAAGAATTTCGGCATGTGCCCGCAGAGGTCTAGACAGAGTTTTATTTGGGGAAGTACCTACATATTCAAGGGAGAAGGTGGGATCTCCAGAGAGACACCCTGAGGTTTTCTTTGTGGAAGGCCTTTTGTCACCACTTCAGTCTCGCTGCCTGGCGTCCATCTGTCCAGCTTTCTGTGTCCTCTTGGTTCAATCTGGATAGGTCATATTGTCTAGAAATGGATCAAGTCCACTTTATTGGAATATAAATTTTCAAAATAGTCCCTTATGATCTCCTGGATCTCAGCAGTACCTCTGGTGGTGTCTCCTCTTTCACCTCTAATTTTGTTGATTTGGGTCTTTTCTTTTGGTCATCTTGGCTGCGAGTTTATCAGTCTCTTCCAAAAACCAAACCTTTGTCGCAATGTTCCTTTGTACTGTTTTTTAGTCTCAGTTTAACTTTCTCACCTGAGGTCTACCAGATCATTAAAGAAGAACTAACTCTGACCCTCCTCAAATGAATCCATGAAATAGAAAAGGAGGGAACACTCCCAAATTCATTCTATTAAGCCAGTATCACTGCGAAAACCAGAAAAAGAGACATCAAAGATGGGCTGGGGCTGGGGCTCAGTGGTAGAGCTCTTGCCTAGCATGTGTGAGGCACTGGGTTCAATTCTGAGCACCACATATAAATAAATAAATGAAATAAAGTCCATCAACAATTAAAAAAAAGATACATGAAAGAAAAGAAAGTATAGACCAACATCCCTGATGAACATTAATGCAGCAATTCTTAGTGAAATATTAACAAACCTCATGCAGAAACACAGTAAGAAGATAATACACATGATCGAGTTGGTCTTATCCCAGTGGTTCAAGATTGGCTCAATATACACAAATCAATTAATGCACTTCATCACATAAATAGAATCAAGGACAAAAATCACAGGATCACCTCAAGAGATGCAGAAGTCTTTGACAAAACCCAGCCCCCATTCATGTTAAAAACTAGGTACAGAAGGAACATACCTGAATACCGTAAAGGCGATCTTTATAAACATGTAGCCTGTGTCATGCTGAGTGGGGAAAACTGACAGCGTTTCCTCTAAAATCAGGAGTGGACGAGGGTGTCCACTCTCACCACTCCTGTTCAGTATAATTCTTGAAACTTTGGCCAGAGCAATCAGGCCAGAGAAGGAAATAGAAGAGATAACAGGAAAAGAAGAATCTCTGTTTACACACAACAGAGTTCTGTACTAGAAGATGCAAAACTCTCCCCCAGGAAACTTTCAGAGCTGGTAAACAAACTCATCAAATTTGCCGGCAAGTACAGGTGTGGGATAAGCTGACCCAGCATGGCTCCATGGCTCACCTGAACTCACGTGACCTTGAAAAGCTGTCACAGGGGAAGCTCCTGGCTCAGGGCCACCCATGAGGGTCACATGAGGCAGAGCTCACAACCCAGGGGAGCCTGGCTGAGAGGGAGCTGCCCGGGGCTCAGGGTGCGTGCCCCTGGGTCTGGCCTTCCCTCCCTCAGAGTGGGCTGGCAGCCCGCCTCCTGGGAGCATGCAAGAGCCCAGGACAAGCTCGAGAGCCCGTCAGAGTGTGGGCCGTGACGAGTCGGATTGCCTGCAGGGTGCTCCCCGGGAGATGTTTTTGTAGCTTGTTTTGGAGGCTTATCCTGAGCTTTTAAAAATGGCAACTCCTGTTGTTTCATTCCATATTCTCATTATGAAGATTTGGAAAACACTGAAAAGTAGATAAAATAGCAAAGAGACACCCAAAGAAAGCTATTATTCATATTTTGGTGTTTTTACTTTTGGTCTTTTTTTTTCCCGTGAATTATTTTAATAGTTGAGATTGACCTGGAAAGCCCGACTTTATATCAGCTCTGGCTGGGTTGATGATAGAAATGGACTTTATTTTTACTGTGAGACACAGAAGTTTGGTGGGTCCTGGTGTCCTGGGTACTTGGGGTTTGGACATGCAGTGTGAGGACCCATCCCCAGGGTCTGTGATCAGAGGGGCCAGCAGAAACTGGGCACTGCCTTGCTGGCTGTGTCCAGGCGAAAGCTGAACTGTGTCCACAGTCAGCGAACATCCGGGACCGTCCTCCCTGAGAATCTCAGGCTTTTTGGAAACATCAAACATAAACAAATTTATTTCGTGTCTCCCTGAAACGGATCAACTAAAAGGAAATCAAGCCTCCAACAGGATAAAGCAGTAAGGCCGATGCGCATGCGTCCACCCGTTCCCCACCAGGCTCCTCTAGGGGCAAACCCAGGAGCCTCCAGCAGAGCCCCATGGACACCTGTGCATGCAGGGCCAGCCCTCCCTGACCCAGACCCGCCAGGTGTGGAGCAGGTCCTCTCTGAGCACCTCGTGGAGCTTCCCAGACGCCACAGTGATTTGGAGGGAAGTGGAGCCGGAGCAGCTGCAGGCAGCGTGTTGCTGTCCCTGCCTCCAACCACAAGTCCCAAGAGCAGACCGACATCCAGGGCAGCGGACGGTCCAGCCTGTGCACTGTGGCTCCTTCCTGCGCCCGCCGGGAGTCCTGGGCTCTGCCATTTGCAGTTTCAGCTGTCTTTGAGCTGGGCTCCTGCAGGACTGGCCCTTCGGACGGTCCAGCCTGTGCACTGTGGCTCCTTCCTGCGTCCCCCGGGAGTCCTGGGCTCTGCCATTTGCAGTTTCTTTGAGCTGGGCTCCTGCAGGACTGGCCCTTCGGACGGTCAAGCCTGTGCACTGTGGCTCCTTCCTGCGTCCGCCGGGAGTCCTGGGCTCTGCCATTTGCAGTTTCAGCTGTCTTTGAGCTGGGCTCCTGCAGGACTGGCCCTTCGGACGGTCCAGCCTGTGCACTGTGGCTCCTTCCTGCGCCCGCCGGGAGTCCTGGGCTCTGCCATTTGCAGTTTCTTTGAGCTGGGCTCCTGCAGGACTGGCCCTTCGGACGGTCCAGCCTGTGCACTGTGGCTCCTTCCTGCGTCCGCCGGGAGTCCTGGGCTCTGCCATTTGCAGTTTCTTTGAGCTGGGCTCCTGCAGGACTGGCCCTTCACTGACCCCTGAGAATGCCCAGATTGTGGCTGTGTCCTTGAGCGAGGTCAGGGTGTCCTTCCTCCCCAAGAGCCTGTCTCAGCCTGGGCCCAGCCCTCCCTAGGTCGGCGGCAGCCAGGAGTGCTGAGGAGGGTGAAGCTCCTAGTCTGGTAGCCAACAGCCCTGGGTGGCCACCTCCTGCCAAGTGAGGCCGGCTGGGTGGTGACCGCCCTTGACCTGGTCCCTCCAGCTTTGCCAGGGCTACAGAGCTCGCTTAGCCTCCCCGAGCCCTGCTGGGCTGTCTGTCCCTCCACCGTTCAAGGTCGTGGCTTCTGAGAGACCGCTGCTCCCTCTTGGGGAGCTGAGGCTGTGCGGCTTGGAGACAGCCGGCAGCCGCCCCGCGCCTGGGGGAGCTGCGTGCACCCCGCTGCCGCTGAGGAGGACCTCCCGGCCGGGGTCTGCGGAGCCATTCTTGCCGATTCTTCCTTCTCACAGCCAGCCTGCACCCAATTTCCCTGACTTTGAGCTGGGCTCCTCCAGGACTGTCACCCCATTTCCCTCTGTGGCCTTCACCAGTCAGTGACCTGAGCAGGGCTGTTGGTGGTCAGGACAGCGTGAGGGGCCCTGCCTGTGGAGAGGACGTGTGACCTGTTCCCAGGGAGTGGAGGGGAGCCCAGGCCCTGCAGAGGAGGCGGGGGTGAGTTCTCGGGCTTCCATGCCACGGCGTGGGCATGAGCTCCAGTGGCCGGTGCCGGTGTTCTGGGCCCTAGAGGCTGCACGGCTGGGACCCAGCTGGGCTGGGCTGGCCCCGCTGGGCCTCTTCCTTGACCTGCAGAAGCTGCTTCTTCCCCAGCCTCACGTGGCCGTCCTCTGTGTCTGTGTCCTGATCTCTCGGGACGGCGCCAGGCACACTGGATGAGGCTCACCCGCACAACCTCACTTGGCCTCTTGAAGACCCGTCTCCACACACGAGCATGTTCTGAGGAATGCGTGGATTTCAGGAGGATCGGCCAGCCATCGCAGGTGAGCAGGAGGCTCCACCACAGCCAGTGGCCCCTTTCCTAGCCGGGGTCCTCCTCAGCAGCGCAGAGAAGGTCAGCCGGGTTCCCTCGCGGGAGGCTGCGGCCATCACCCGGAGGCTCCAGCACCGGCCGGCATGGCGTCTGGCCCCAGGGTGTCCACACACTCCTGCCGTGGAGGGGAAGCCCAGCTGGATGTCCGCTCGTGCCTTCTTGAGCTGCAGGCGGGACTGGGTGAGAAGCCTCTGTTCTACCACGCGGCCTGCGCAGTGGTTTCATTAATGAGGTTCTAGGCATTAAGTTAGTTAGAAGAGATCAAAATAAAACACACAGACCAGTTACCTTATTTTACATTGCTAGGTCCGAGACGGCTCGCCTCCCTGGTTCCCGCCTCCAGCCGCCCAGCAGGGCAGCGAGGATTACTCTGGGCTAGCAGGAGAGAGAGAGCGCGAACACGCCTGGGAGCAGCCTTTTATTTGGGGGACAAGAGATTCAGGGGAGAATTCCATCCAATGAAGGTTGAGGGGGGGCTGCACTCAAAGGTCAGGGTCAGTGATTGGGTCTCCGGGGTCAGTGGTCAGGCACACCCCCACACGGATGGGCTCTCTCATCAGGAAAGGGTCGGGAAAGCTCCGACACAGCCAGAGCGCCTCAGACCCTTAACGGGAGTCACCCAATCACGTGTCAGAATGGCTCCCCACACTCTGTGGAACCAGCAGAGCAGAGGAGCAGCGCCCAGCATCTCGGGCAGCGGCCAGCCAGCCGTCGTGTGGGAGCCTGGTGCCCCCACGTGCTCACTCCTGCCACAGGGGCTTCAGCCCTGCCTGTCCTGGCACCAGGGGTCAGGAGGTGGCTCACAGGGGCTGGAAAGCAGCGAAGCAAACTCTGTGGGCAGCTGGCCCGGGGGGTGTCTGGCAGCATCACCCAAGGCGGCCAGTGCTGGCTACAGCAGGGCCGGGCTGGACACCCCTGAGCCTGCCTTCAGTTACGCACCACCTGCTGAGTGCTCTGTGTCCAACCAACAGGAACCAGTCCCTGTTGCAAGTGGCTTCGGACCTCAGTTGGGAGGCCAAACATCCTCTTGCCCTTCTGGAATTTTCTTCAGATGTCCAGGCAGAGTGGGTGTCCCTGAGCTGTGTTCACATTGAGCTCTGTCCCGTCCGCTACTGGGTCCCAGCCTTGCATCTCTCTGCTGATGCCCCCCTCAAGATCTCACTTCCCAGGGCAGAGGCGCACTCAATGGCCTGTGTCCCCAAGGCCATGAAGGACATGGGACACTCACTCAAGCCTAAGTTCTCAGTGCAGTGTAGGAAGAGGCCTCAAATGGATGCTGTGTATGTGTTGTTTGGATGGACAGGTGGGCGGGTGGATGGGTGGAGAGGTGAATGAATGATGGATGGATGGATGGATAGATGAATGGATGATGGATGGATGGATGGATGATGGATGGATAGATGAATGGATGATGGATGGATGGATGGATGGGTAGGTGGGTGGAGGGAGGATGGTTGGGTGGGTGGATGGGTGGATGAATGGGTGGATGGGTAGATGGGATAGGTGGATGGATGGGTGGATAGGTGGATAGATAGTGGATGGATGGATAGCTGAATAGATGATGGATGGGTGAATGGGTGATGGATGGATAGATGAATGGATGATGGATGGATGGATGGATGGATGGGTGGGTGGAGGGAGGATGGATGGGTGGGTGGATAGGTGGATGAATGGGTGGATGGGTAGATGGGATAGGTGGATGGATGGGTGGATAGGTGGATAGTGGATGGATGGATAGCTGAATGGATGATGGATGGGTGAATGGGTGATGGATGGATAGATGAATGGATGATGGATGGATGGATGGATGGATGGGTAGATGGGTGGAGGGAGGATGGATGGGTGGGTGGGTGGAGGGAGGATGGATGGGTGGATGAATGGATAGGTGGATGGGTGGATAGGTGGATGGATGGGTGGATAGGTGGATAGATAAATGGATGGATGGATAGCTGAATGGATGATGGATGGGTAGATGGAAAGGTGAATGGATAGTGGATGGATAGCTGAATGGATGATGGATGGGTGAATGGATGATGAATGGATGATGGATGGGTGGATGGAAAGGTAAATGGATAGTGGATGGGTGGATGGAAAGGTGAATGGATAGTGGATGGGTGGGTGGATGGATAGGCAGACAGATGATGAACATAAAGCAGTGACATAACTATAACAACTAGGGCATGTTCTGTGCCCAGTGGCACAGCTCAGAAAGACTGATGGCTCCCGGGGGACAGGAAACTCACTGCTAATGACAAGAAGAATTCTACTAACATATGACTGCTCAAGGAAAGGCCAGGAATGAATGAAAGGACTTCCCAGCCCTGGTGTGGTGGCTCACGCCTGTAATCCAGCTGCTAGGCGGCTGAGGCAGGAGGATCACAGGCACAAAGCCAGCCTCAGCTACTTAGTGAGGCCCTAAGCCGCTTGGTGAGACCCTGTAAAATAAGTCCTGGGGATGTGGCTAGTGGTAAAGCACCTCTGGGTTCAGTTTCCAGGACCAAAATAAAAGAGGACTCCCCAAAAAACCCAGTCTGCTCTTCAGTCATGGTGCCCCAGAGTATGGTGCCCACGGGGGGCGGGGACACCGGGTCTCTGTGTGACAGTGATGGGCCGAAGGCCCGTTGCTCTGGAGGGGAAGGAGGTGTGTTCCAAGGAACCGCGCTTCCTGATAAGGTGGCCTCTCTTGGGCCAGCATGGATCAGGCTCATGCAGCATGAGGAACTTGGGGCTGCCACTGTAAGAACTGTGAGGGTGGTGAAGGGTCCGTGACTCAGCCTCTGCAGGCTGGGGAAGCAGGCGGCTTCTCGTGGTCTGCCTCTCGCTGGAGTCGGACTCCAGAACAGTGGGTGAGGATGTGTCAGCTCCTGGCTTAGCCTCCCTGGATCGTGGCCTCCACAGCCCCGCAAGCTCACGCTGTCATCTCCCTGGGGGGTCCTGGAGATGAGTCCCAGGCTGGGGGTCAGCTGGAGGAATCAGGCTGGAAGCCACCCTGCCTCCGTGTTCCCAGATGAGTCACAGCGTGACGGCCACCTTCCTCATGCTCCCCCGGCTCAAACCAGTCATCCCCAGGCGTCCCTCTCCCCGTCCCTAAGAGTCCGTGACTCAAGCTGCCCTGGCCTATTTTTAGGCCCCTTCTCTGATCAGCAGCAGCAGGCGAGGTTGTTTACCCGGATCCGAGCTGCCCTGGGAACCGTCCTCCCTCCCCAACTCCAAAGCAGGGCACAGGAAGGACGGGGAGTCCCAGCCCGGGGTTGGGGCAGGGGCCGCACACGTCCCTAGGCCTGCTCAGGGGCTCATCCAGAGAAGGAAGTTGGGAAGTGCCTGGGGGGCACCGGCAGAGGTCACTGGACACAAAGGGCCAGTCTCAAAGGGCACCCACGCGCAGCCAGCGGCCCCCAGAGACGCCATTGGCTTCTCTACCTCCGTGACGGACAGAGAGCTCCACCTGCTCCTGCTCCTGACCCCAGACCCACCCCAGAAAAGGTGCGAGGAGCTCTGCAACACGGGTGACCTCCGCCTCGCGGGTCACCTCTCACTGCACCATGCAGGCCCTGCTGAAGTGCCACCCCATCCCGCAGGGGACTCGCCCTGGGAGACAAGCAGAAACAGCCGCCGAGACCCTCCGAGACCCCCGTGTGGGAGCAGGTCAAAGAGGCTCCCGGAGGAGGGGCGTGGGACAGGTCCGGAGGTGTGGACAGGCCGCGTGGCTCAGCCGCGTGGCTCAGCCGCGCCCATGTGGAGCTGTCGGCCTGGGCACAGGCACGTTAAAAGGCAGACCACTGGCCCCACCGGCCCTCCTAATGGAGGTCGGTGGAACCCAGAACCCCTTCTACAGGCTTCCCGTGGTGCTCATGCCGTGGCAGGCACACGTGGGGGGACCTCTGGGCCAGTCGGCCTCTCGGCACTGTGACAGGCGCTGAGGCAGTGGGTCAGCCCCAAAGGAGGTAGGCTGCCCTCGGCTCCGCCCAGAGCCCAGCCAGGGCTACCGTGCCTTGCTGCTCTGGCCTGTGGGGAGGCAGCGTGGCCTGGTGGGGTGCCAGGCCTCACGGGGACCCGAAGCAAAGGGACAGGAAGGGCATGCCCCCCAGACCTAGCGTCCTCCGCTAGGCCCCGCGGCCTAAAGGCTCTGTCACCTCCAGTGCACCCCGGGACCAAGCCTCCAACACATGGGCCATCCCCTCTTGCTGGAGTAGGTCCAGACCAAGTGGAGTCTGGGTTCGCTGGAGGCTGGAGGCTGGAGGCTGCAGCAGTGATGTCGAGGCCAGACCTCCGCGGGGGTCCAGTTTGGGGAGGCTGGACATTGCAGGGATGGCTTGAACTCACCGTCCCTCTTAGATCTGTGTCAGGTGGTGCAGATGAGGCTGTGGTCTGCGGCTGTGACAAAAGCCAGTGGGTCTCAGGGTTTGCAGCAGACACAGGGGGCCGTCCAGCCCAGAGCCTGCACAGCGCAGAGGCGGGAAGGGCCTCAGCACGGTGACATCCTCACACCTGCTGCACTCCAGGAGTGGAGGCTGGGAGGTGTCCGTCACGTGCCCCGTCACACAGCAGGTCACCGCAGGCCCTGGTCTCTACCTGTCTTCCTGTGGGGCGAGCCAAGACCCCAACTCAGCAGATACCCAGGCACGTGGCTCGGCTTAGTCTGGAGGGGGCTGAGAGGCCAGGGCGAGCTTTGTCCCCAGGCACACGTGCCCTGGGCAGAGAGCAGCCCTCTCCCAGACAGGCCGACTGCTGGCCCAGCTGGACAGGCTCCCTCAGTGCCCTGCCCCGCAGGAAGCTGGCAGGAGCCAGGATGCAGCCGGATGCCCACAGGAGCGGCTAACAGACTGCCTCTGTTTCCACTCCAGCCACGCTCAGGACACAATGGGCTCCTCCACTTGGGGCCTTAGGACCCGGCTGTTCTGCTGCGTCCTCCACTGCAAAGCTGTGTCTTGTTCCTTCCGTGAGGAATCATCCCTGAGCCCACACCCTCCAGGGCCACAGCTGTGGCCCTTCCTGCCACCAAACAGCTCCCAGGGCTCTGGGAGCCCCACCACCCCCAGAATCTTTGTACCCTCGGAGCCCCCTGGACCTCAGGGTCCTTATGACCCTAGGATTCCCCTGGCCCCAAAGTCCTTGTGACCCCCCAGGATTTCCTGGCCCCAAGGGTCCTGTGACCCCAGCATCCCCTGGCCCCAGCATGTCACTGGGCGGTGCTCCTCCCCGTCTCAGGAACCCCTCATCTGTCTCCGTCCCTGTTTCCCTGTGCGCTCCCTCTGCTCCACACAATCCCAAGGTCCCCTGAGGATCTCTCCACACTTCTCTACTTGCCAACGTGTCCCTCTCCTAAGCCTTGAGGGTCACAGGGCTCACTTTTGCCCTCCTGGTCACCCCGAGGCCCCAAGCTGAGGTTTGTCCCTGAAGGAGGCCCACAGGGCACCTCTCATGCCTCTGGCCTGGTTCTGGCTGCCGCTCACAGGCACCCTGGTGGACATAGTACAGATGGGTAAGAGAAGGGACGAAGATGTCCAGAGGCGTCCAGTGGCCCCACAGAGGCTCCTGATGTGGTGGGCAGGAGGGCACCTGCCTGGAGTCCTCTCCCAGTCCCCTCACCGTCCAGCCAGGATCATGGGCATCGAGGGTGTTCCCAGTCAGGCCTGCGCTCAGCATCTCCAGTGCTTGGTGGGGGAGCCGTCACCCCTGGGCCAGGTCTGGACTTCCCACAGGCTCTGCAGGCCACCTGCCCGCCTCTTGCAGCCAGAGGGCCCCCACACAGCAGGTGCTGCTGGATACCCGCACAAGGGACCACACTCCTCTAGCTTCTGATCCTGGTCCCAGGAGCTCTGGGACCTAAGCTCTGGCCCTTGGGCTTATTTGGGGTGATGTTCTCCTGGAGACCTCTCCCCAGAGTGCCCCAGCCCCTCTCCATCCCACCACCCTTCCTGGAGAGCTGCTCAGGGGGCTCACCTGGTTCTCAGGGGAGGGCTGGAGGGGGACAAGTAAGGCCCTTGCCTCCTCCTCCGGCCTCCTCGCCAGCTCCTGTGGCTCCGTCCTCCGTGACACAGAGCTAAATGCCATCTGTCTTCTGTCTGACGAGGAACCCCAAACTCACTGTGTGGCTCCAAGGCTGACCCTAGAAACCGTGGGTGCTGCCTCTGAACACAAAGGGCCTCTGTGGAGGGGACGGAAGCTTCTGGATTGGGGTGCTGTGGTCAGAGGGTCCTTAGGTGAGGAAGATGGATTGAGACCCTCAGAAGAGGAAGGAGTCTTAGGAGGACAAAGGCTGGGAGGGGTCTGTGGTCATGGATGCAGCTTCCTGCTCTGCCAGCCTGGGGGGGGCCTGGAGGGGCTCCTGTGGTGGCCATGGGGACGCTCACGTCCTCAGGCTCACGTCCCCCGGCCCCTGTCCTCGGGCAGGGAGGGGCACAGGCCGCCAGGACAGTTGGTGGGGGAGTGGAGAGAGGCCCCACTCCTGCTCTGGGACCCCAGGGCTCTGGAAGGCAGCGCCCTCCTCTGCTCGCCCTGCAGGTCGGACCTGCAGCCCCTGGCCCAGCAGAAGGCCTTGCCCCCAGAGCTCTCAGAACCCAGACCCTGGGCTGCCCAGCCTGAGTGTGTGGCCCGGCCACTCCCACAGAACTGGGGTGCCTTCTGCAGGCCCCCGAGGCTGCAGCGCTAGACCACATCGCGCCTCAGCCAGGCGGGTGGCCTTGGGCTCTGCTGCTGCTTCCAGCCGCACCGGCTGCCGCCGCCTTTTTTGGATCTTGGAAGCTATTTCTGCCTCAAACTGCACCCGGCTTTGCTTAGGAGTCAGTGGGGTTTGCTGGAGTTGGGGCAGACACCCTTTCCATCCGTGGTACGGAAATGGAAATCTGCTGGAAATAAAACAACCTGAAATAACAGAAGAACTGGGCGTGCTCCAGGTTTGAGGGAACTTCATGGGGTGAGAGGAGGCGCTGCTCGGGGGGGCTCGGGTGCTGGAGAGCCGGCCGCGCACCCGGGCAGAGGGGGCCCTGCAGGGTGGGGGAACCACGTGGCTGGGTGGTGGCCGGCTCTTGGGGCGGTGGGGACAAGCTCCCCTCCTGATGGCATTTCAAAGGCAGGAGGATTCTCTGGGGATGGAGGAAGCTGTCCAGTCGCTGTCCAGGCCCTGAGGAGGGATGGAAAGTAGCCATGCAGGCTGGCCAAGGAAGCAGTGGTGGGGCCCACCAGTGCCCTTCTCCACCTGGGAGTCCTCTGCGGGGCTCCCAAGGCCCTGGGTGCTCAGGGACCAAGGACAGGTCTCGGTCTGACCGCCTTGGCACTCCATGGCGATGCTGGTGGAGCTGGGGCTTCAGAGAACCCTAAACACCCTCACGGACCAGTCTCTGTGAGACGGGAGGCGCCCGTGGTTCATCCTCAGAAACTGTCACCACACAATGAGACGGAGGCTCTGGCAGACAAGACCTGTCCCGTGACGTGGCACCCAGGAGTGGCACGCCCAGCAGCTCTGCCCTACGCGGAGAGGCCCTCCTTCCTCCTCAAGGGCTAGCTTTGGAGGGGACGTTGGGCCTTGTTCTGCAGGCAGCCCAGGTAGGGCCACCAAGAGAAGCCACTGAGGAAACCTGGGCTTCAGGACGGGGTCGGAGCCTGTGAGGCCAAGGATTCCTGAAGGACACCTGCAAGACCCTCCAAGTGAGCAGGCTGGCCACCGCTGACCTGACCCCTCTGCAGGGACCCTGCCGCGGTAGGGTGGCCTCCGCTGGCCCTACTGGTCCTCAGTGCAAACTGCTTGGGCTCCGTGCCTCTGGGGATGCGTCCTGCACTGACCCCTTGGTGGCCATGGTCCTGCCAACAGGTGCCTTGGCCAAGATGCAGCCAGGATCAGCTGACCGGGAGGCGCTGCCTGCTGACCCACACACATTCCACGTGTGCGTCAAGGCGAGTCCCACCCGGGCTCCCCCGTCGCTATGGCGATTCGCCCAGCTCCCTGAAGCCCAGTGCCCTCCCGCGAAAGAGGGACGTGACCTAAGACACACTAGGAAAACGGGGACCAGTGGGCAGGGCCCTCCCTGGTCTCTCAGGAGGCCTGGACACCATCCCTCAGGCCATGGTGGAGGGCCAGGGACTCCGTTAGTCTTCCTGAGGGACTGGGCAGGTAGCCCAGAAGGGGAAGTGGTTTCCCAAGGAGCAAGATCCTGGGAGGATGAACATGGAGCCTGGGACGCCCCGACACGGCCAGAGCCAGCAGGCCGTCCTCCGCAGGGACAGGGACGCCCCGACACGGCCAGAGCCAGCAGGCCGTCCTCTGCAGGGAAATGGTGTGCACAGCGGGGCACAGGCTGGGGTGCCCTGAAACACCCCCCCAGGCAGCTCAGAGCCCCTTTCCATTTCCAGGGGTGGCCAGGGTCCTTCCCTGGTGGGCAGCAAGGGCTCCTGGGGGCTGCCCTGAGCTGTGGGACGGAGTGGAGGGTGGGCACCCTGGAAGAGGAGCAGGCCCTGGGAGGGTGTGCCCGAGCCCTCGCAGGCACTGGTGCTAGGAGCGCCCTGGGGAGCAGGACCTGGGGGGCTGGGCTGGGCGTGGTGGGCTGTGCCCCTCCTGCAGCCTGAGTCTGGGTGGCGCCTTTCCTGTGCTCCCTTCCCTGGAAGGCAGGCTCAGGGTCGAGGGTGCGGCTCGCCAGGAGACCCTTCTGAGACTGCGGAAGACAAGGGCTCCCCTGGAGCTGCCGGCCCTTGCCTTTCCTTTAAAAGCCCCAAGGCACCCACAGCTTCGTGGAGCACAATTCCTAGGCAGTTGCTGGTGGCTGGAGCCCAGCACGTTGGCAGGGTTGCCAACGCAGCTCGGATTCCCGCTGCGGAAGCCCCCTCCTGCCCGCGGCTCCGGCCCAGCCCCTCTCCTGCACCCTGCCCCAGCCCAGCCCCTCTCCTGCACCCTGCCCCAGCCCAGCCCCTCTCCTGCACCCCTGCCCCAGCCCAGCCCCTCTCCTGCACCCCTGCCCCAGCCCAGCCCCTGTCCTGCACCCCTGCCCCAGCCCAGCCCCTCTCCTGCACCCTGCCCCAGCCCAGCCCCTCTCCTGCACCCCTGCCAGAGCCTGCCTTCTTTCCTTTCTGAAAACGCCACACACCTGAGTCCCGCGACCACAAGGGGCGAGATGGGCTCCTCACTCCATTTCCGTGCCGCGTGGCAGGGCCTCACGCCTGCCCCTGTGTGTGCCTGGGGGATGGGTACACGGCTGTTTACTGCTCACCCGCTGGTGGCCACTGCTGCCTCCAGCTGGGGCTGCCCCAGGTGTCACTGGACACTCAGCTGCATGCTTCTACGCAGACTTGTCCAGCTGCCCCAGGCGGGTCCTCAGGAGTGGACTTGCTGGTGGGCTTTGCCTCTGCCTCCGTCTGACTCTGTAGCAATGCCAGGCCATTTCCTGAGTGGCCTGCTGATCTGTGGAGGGACAGCCCGGGGCTTCTTGTTTGGTGCCTGTGCCAAGGCCGCTGTGCCCACTCACATGCCGGGTTTTGTGCGGCCGTGGATCTGGTTGCCTCGAGCTGGTGCCTGAATGGCACCGCTGGCCCTCGCGGTGAGAGCGCCCAGCACGCAGGGAGCCACCGAGCCTCTGCCAAGGTGACAGCACCATCCGCACCCCAGCAGTCATCGGAGCCACAGAGAAAGAAAGCCGGGAGTGGGGGTGGAGTTTGGGGAGACGGTGGGGAGTCGATGGGTAGGAAGACAGAGGGTTCCGGGTGGATGAGGGTGGTGGCTGTACAGGACACCCATGGCCTCATGCTGCAGACTGCACACCTCGGAGTCAGGCGGTGACCCACCTCAGTGCGTCGTCCACAGTCAACAAAGGAAGTTGGGGCTGGGCCGCACCGATCCCAGCCACTTGGGAGGCTGAGGCAGGAGGGTCACAAGTTAAAGACCAGCCTGGTCAACTTAGGAAAATTCTATCTCAAAAAAAGGCTGGGGTCGAGCACCTGCCTCATGTGTGGGAGGCCCTGGGGACGTCCCCAGTGCTGCCGACGAACACATCGGTAAGCGATGAGTCTACAAGCTCAGCGCCAAATGAAAGAAGCCACCCTGTGTTTCTAGCGGTAAAGCTACGCGCCTGGCCAACCCAGCCTGCAGTCGGAGCCGGGTGGGGCCAGGGCCGAGGTCCAGGCAGTGTCTGGGGCTCTGCGTGGGAGGGTGCTGTGTGGGTTTCACTCTCCAGTGTGCTGCTGTGAGAAAAGGTCTTAAAACCCAAATCGGTCTGTGGTCAGGTCTGCCTTTGGCTTCTTAGCATGACGCGCACTTCAGCTGTGCTCTGTGGGGGACTCAGGACCCGCCTTTAGCCCTTGCTCACCTCCCCCAGATTAGGAGAACACCCTGTGGACCCTGAGGGGGCTGCAGACCGGGGCTGGAAGGTGCCGTGGGCGGCACCAGCTGATTTGCACGTGTGAGCCGGTGGGCGCCCCGCGCTCCTGACTGCAAGGGGAAGCAGGAGGTGTGCCCTAGGTACGGTGGGGGTGAGGGGGGAGTCTCCAGAAGCGGCGTCCCCTTCCACATCTGCGGCCCAGCCCGAGAGAAGGCGCACAGATGTTCCTGGGCCACGGTGACCTGGAAACTGCTAATGACACGTGCAGATGGGAGGGACCTGGGGCAGCGCCGTCTGCAGGCAGCTGACTTTATGTCTGTTGACAGTCCCAACCAACGACTGGAGATGACACAGGGCGCGGCTGCAAGCAGCACCTGGAGAGGCGCTCTGGGCCTCGCCTGCACAGCGTGGCCCAGTGCCCGGCCAGCACACGGCTCGCCTGACACACACAGCACCGGGGCGGAGAGGGAGGACGCCTGCCCTGGGACCCTTCAGGGTCGGAAGCCCTCAGGGTGGAGGGTGCTGGTGAGGCCACAGGTTCCCGTCACCCTGGGCACAGAGTGCCTACTGCTAAGGAAGCCGAGAGGAGGCCCTCGTCTTAGGGTCCTACCAGGTGCTACGGGGCAAGGGGCTGGCCGGAGCCGGGGCTCTGACTCGGAATCAGGGCCGACTCCGAGGCTCGTTCTTCACTTCCCCAAAGCCCCAGGACCCAGGAGGAAGGGCCTGGCCTGGACAGGGGCCACTCTCAGAGTTCACTGTCTTGGAGAAGGGGCTGTTGCTACATGTCCTGCCCAGGGGTAGAAGGCCCACCTGTGGCCAGCACAGGAAGAGGGGGAAGGCCAGGCCCACGCTGGCTGGCTCAGAGGTCCACAGCAAGACACAGAGGCCAGCAGGTGCAGCTTGACCCTGAGCCCCAGCGTCCATCCGGCACCCTCGGAAAAAAGCCCACCCCAACCACAGCACCCAGCCTCTCCCCCGGCGGGGGCCTCCCCCCAGGGCCCCACCTGGGATGGCAGATAGACACCCCCTCTGGGGTTCTCAGTGGAGTCCATGGGGTGAGAAAATAGGGACAGTGAGAAGGGTCAATGCCACAGGACAGATGAGCTTGTCCCCGAGACCGAGGCCACAGAGGTCCCACGGTGGCTAGGCAGGTCACAGAAAAGCTCCCACACACGGACTTGGGTGGCGTGGTTGGGAAGAGAGCCACGGGGCTTCAGAGGTGCCATCCACCTGTGGCCTCCCCGCGGCCGTGCGGGGCCTGTGGCCTGTTGGTTTCCTGGGGACTTGGCCCCGGGCCTCGGGTAAATCCTCACATGTGATTTGCAGAGTCGCTGGAGGCCAAGAAGGAGGCCGTGTGGGGGTGTCCAGACCTTCCCAGCGTGGACGTGCCAGCTGTCCAGGGATTGCAGAGGTAAGAGCAGCTTCCCCTCCTCCTGGGAGAGCAGTTGGCGCCGGCACTTCCTGCCTTTTGACGGTCACAGGCGTGGGCTCCGTGGCACCAGGCCAGAGTGTATGGGTTAGTGAGCACCGTGCTGGGTGGTGCTGGTGACTAGTTAGCACAGTACTGAGGTCAGTGTGGGCCAGTTAGAGTCACACCCCTCATTTCTTGGGGATTACTGCCCTTTGGCCGGGGCTGGTGTTAGAGCATGGGAGAGGAAGTCAGATGTGAAATGTGACCGGGGTAGGTGGCTCTCAGAACAGTCCTCAGCAGGGTGCATGCTGTTGGCCGGAACAGCTCAGGTTCTGGCCACGGGAAAGAGAAGGCAGCTCGGGGTGGAGCTCACTTACAGACATGGTCAGAGGCACCCCCTTGTCCGCACCTCACTGTGCTCCAGGGGAAAGGCGGGTTCTGCCCGAGACAGCTGTGTCTGGGCAGCACCTGGAGCTGTGCTGAGGGCCCCTGGCCGTGTCCAGACCTGGAGCCTGCTGAGAGGCTGGCTGTGTCCAGGCTGGCAGGGACACCGTGGGGCCGCGGAGGGACATGTGCTCACAGTGCGTGGGAAGTGAGCACTCTTCAGAGGTCCGCCCTGCTGAAGGTGCTGGGCAGTGTCTGGAGCCAGGGGTGGCCGGAGCCTGCAGGGGCCACGGCTCCTGCCCTCAGCCAAGCTCTGCTGCTGTGTCGGCCCCTGTGTGGCTGAGAGATGCCTTTGCCTGCAGCATGTGGAGGGTGTCTCAGGGAAGAAACTCAGGGGTACACCTCGCTCGGCGCCCAGGGCGGTGCCTCCTGTCAGCAGAGGAGCTGCCCTGAACTCAGCAGCGCATCTGTAAGACTCGCCTTGGAAAGTGTCTTCCTGGAGCACACTCCTGGTGGCACGTGAGCCAGTGCCTTGTCCTTGAGCCCTGGGGAGCAGGGCCCTGCGCCCCAGGAACGAGCCTCAGGTGAGGCCCGAGGCTGCCGGGCAGACGCCCCCTCCTGACTGCTCCTGACATGGCTGACCCCTCCTGGTGTGGGTGCCGGTGCTCCCTGGGCAGCACTGTGTGGGGCAGCCTTGGCCGTGGGTGGGAGCCAGCCTGGCCAGCTGCAGTCTACAGCTTCTGGGTTTTGGGAGCGTGCGTCTTGGCAGGGTGTGGACCCCGTCAAGCCCACTGACTTGGGACACCCGCCATGTGTGCCTTCCCCTCCGTGTGTGCGAGCAAACGCTGAACCCCGTGGGCACAGCAAGTGACATGGGGGGCCGTCTTGAAATGCTCCAGAAATAAATGGCTAGGTGCAGGTGGAGGGAGGCGGAGGTGATACGCCAGTGACCCTGAGCCTGGGAAGCCCACAGCTTTTGCCGTGTGGGACATTTTCCAACACGGTGCTGCGAGCAGCCGGGTCATGGGCCGTGGGGACCATCGGGCCGTGTCCTACCCCCGCCTGCGTTCTGGAGATACCTTGGGACTTATCAGTGTGCAGGGGGTCGGCTGCTCCAGCAAGCACCGGCTCTGGAGGCTGTGGGTCAGCCACGAGTGTGGACCCTGGTAGGACCGAGCCTGAGTCATGCCCAGTCCTTTGTCCACCATGGCCAGCAGCGTGGTGAGGCTGTGAGCTGACGGCCCCGGCTGAACAACAAACATGGGCTTCACCATGAGGTCCACCCCAAAGTTCCCAGGGTGGGTCTCCAGGGGAGCTGAGGCACTGCAGGCAGGTACACAGGGTGACCCTGTCACCGTGACCCTCTGGTGGCCCCGATGGGGAGAGGGTCAGGAATAGTCCTTGGTGGTAACCTTGACCATGGTCCACACACGTGGACTCGCGGCTTGGAGAGGCCCTGGCTCCTTTGCCCGTGAGCTGGCGCTCCAGGAAGCCCGCCTGTCCCCCTCTTCCACAAAGGCTTTCACGTTGTGCTGATGGGGCTGAGCCTCATTCTCCCACCAATGGCCTCTGCAGCCCAGGGCCTGGCACTGGGGCAGGGCAGACTTGGGAATAGAGGCTCTGGCCACAGGTGCCAGGAATGTGGAGAACTGGATCTGGTCCGGGCATGGGGCTCATAGCTACAGGCAAGGGGGTACCATGGGTGTGCAGAGAGGCCTCCCAGAGCAGAGTGGACCCAGCAGAGGTGTCCTGGGGGGGGGGGGCGCTGGCTGCCTGGACACCAAGCAGAGAGTTAGAATGTAGCAGTGTTGACCCTGATTTACCAACTGTGACCCAGGCTGAGACCAGGGCATGATCCGCAGGACATTGTGGGTAGGCTGAGTGAGACCCCAGAAGTGGCTTAGAAGCTGCAGGCCTCGGCTGTGTCCTGGGCTGACCAGGCTACAGTGGACACCAGTAGCTAACAGAATGCTTTGCTCGAGAGCCCTGTGACAGATAGGCAGATACGCAGGAAAGCGCCGGACCGGTCACAGTGAGGACCCAGAGCAGGGAGGGTGCAAGGGACGCCGCTGGAGTGAGGGACAGGCAGGCCCCAGCCGGGCTGCGTGCACTTGGCTGGAAGGGCCATACAGACGCATAGGCCTTGTTCCCCACTTGCCAAGGGCCGTTCCAATCCATGCTCAAGTCACTTTTTCCATATATTAGTTTCTTCCAGTCTGTGTTATAAAATTCTTTTCAAGCTAAATTTAATTTGCATCCAATTCACTCTGAACTTCAAATCCTGTGTCCTGGATCTTTACCCAATGCTGGTCCACCAGACCTTCTCCTTGAGGGACGCAGTCCCAACAGTTTCAGTCTTCAATGTGCCTGGGGAAGGCCCCAGGATCTTCCTCATCACAGGGAAGATGGAGACCAGGGTAAAGCCCCACCAGCAGCCAGATCGTAAGCCGCCTCCCTCTGTCCCCTGCACTGATGAGCCTGTGGTAGTGTCAGTGGACAGATGGACAGTTGGACGGATGATGGGCAGCTGGACCAATAGGTAGTAGATGGGTGTGTGGAAAAATGGGTTAATAGTGGATGGAGAAACTCATCAATTTATTGATAAATTGATGGATGAATGGGTGGATTAGTGGATAGGTAATAGGATGGGTGGGTATGGGATTAATTAATGGATGAATAAATGGATATACTAAGGTTTTGATATAAATTAGTAGGTGAGTAGATGGATGGGTGGTTAGATGGATGGGTGGGTGAATGTGTAGATAAATGTATGTATGGAGGGATGGGTGGGTGGAGGATGGATGTGTGGATGGGTGGATGGATGGATGGTGGGTGGATGGATGGTGAATGGTGGATGAATGGGTGAATGATGGGTGGGTGGATGAGTGGGTGGACGGATGGATGGTGGAGAGTGGGTGAATGGGTAGATGAATGGGTGGATGGTGGATGAATGAGTGGATGGTTATTGGATGGGTGGATGGTGGATGGATGGGTAGATGGTGGATGGATGGATGGGTGGATGGATGGGTGGATGGTGGATGGATGGGTGGATGGATGGGTGGATGGTGGATGGATGGATGGTGGATGAATGGGTGGATGGTGGATGGATGGGTGGATAGTGGATGGATGGATGGTGGATGAATGGGTGGATGGTGGATGGATGGGTGGATAGTGGATGGATGGGTGGACAGTAGATAGATAAGCAAATGTGTAGATGGATGGGTGGATGAGTACATTAATGGATGGGTGATCAGATGTGTATAGATGGATGAGCTGGTGGGTGGTGGGTGGGTGGACCTAGTCATCCATCATCCAAGCTTCAGCCTTGGTCTAGTCTTGTGTCCTCTCAGAGGTTCTGTATGGCTATTTCTTCTTCCAGGAATAGTCTCTGCAAAGCTTCAAAAGGGTGTGTCACTTCCCTCTCACCCAAATGTCAGTTCTTCTGAGAGTCCTTCTTTGATCCCCCAGTAGACCAGCATTAAATAAATAATTTTAAAACAAGTCTACTGTGTGACATCAGGATGGGTACCTGGAGAGCAGGTGAGAATCAGGCGTGGTGGCTGGGTGGCCGGGGACCAGCCTCTGTCAGACCGAGAGCACAGTGAGCAGGCAGTCCACAAGGCCCCACGGAGCCAAGAAGACACGCGCACACCGTCTCCCGCGTCAGAGTGCAGGGACCGCACAGAGGTCTACCAGAGGGCCACCTCAGGTGTGTGAGAGGAGCCACAGTCAAGGGGGCTCTGCCACTTCCCATGGGGACCGCAGAATCTCCCCACATCCCTCGGGAAAGTTCTGGCCCCTGTGGACAAAGCTGCTCGTGGCTGACAACACTGGACCAGCAACAAAGATCCATTGAAACTTTCCCTCGATGAAAGGCCAGTCGCAACTGCCCATGCCACAGGCCCGGGGTGGCCCCAGCAGCCCTCTGGGCCCTCAAGACAAGGTCTGAGCTCCCCACTTCTCCTCCCTCCCTCCCTTTACTCCATAAATTTTGCCTCGTGCTTTACTGAGTCCTCTGTGGCTCAGGACTGCAAACGTGGCCTTCCACGAGCCTCTGGTTCAACAGCCACAGGCCTGCTCTGCCCTCCGAGCCCCTAGTCCGCTGCAGGACACAGGTGAGGAGTTCCAAACTGGTATGACAGGAGGGAGGCGTGTTCTTTGGAGAAGCCCCCATCCAGGCCTCTTCTGAAGGGAACTGACCACTTTCCCCTGAGCACCCTTGAATGAAGCCACCAAAGCAAGCCTTTCTCCTCTGGATGGCCTGTCACCCGGAACCTGGCCTCCGCTGCCTCTGGGGACCAGTGCCAGACAGGCAGCTGCTCTGTGAAGGTCTCTGCGGTAGCTGAACGGCGATTTGCCACCAGGCTGGCCTGGGCCCTGGGGCCACCGCAGCACAGTGAGCAGCAAGAACCACGGGCCCCAGGACCTGGCGGGGCTCAGGTCTGGGGATGCCCCTGCCCTGCCGTGGTGGTGTGGTGGTGGTCTCGTTGCGCCGTGGGGGAGCGGCCCGGCAGCACCCATCTGCCATCTGTTCGCCTGATGGATGCGTCTCCCAGTGCACACGGAGGCGCCCCACAGACCGGGCTGGTGACGCTGCTGGCTGTCACTGTGCTGCGCTGGGCCCCACGAGAGGCCCCCCTCCAGGAGACAGCGGCAAGGCATCCAGGAAGGCACCGCCTGAGCCCCCGCAAGCTTGGAGGACAGTGCGGCCTCATGTGCACGGTCACGTTTGGCTCAGGCTGCTGACCTGGTCGGTCAACACACGCAGTGTGGCTGCGGAGCCTCTGTGCTCAGGAAGCTCTGGCTGTGGGTGGAAGACGTGGCCGTGTCCTGCCGTCCCTGGCAGGGCCTGGTTTTGATAAGCCTCAGCCCCAGGCTCCGCGGAGGATATTGCTGCTGAATGACAGGAAGCCAGCCCGCCTGCCAGGCCTTTGGACGGCCCGTCCTCCCCAGATCCCTTCCTGTGACAGCAATTTCCCCTGAACATATCCCTCAAAAGCTGTGCTGCTCTCAGTCCGAGGCCACAGAGTGGAGCACCAGAGGCTGGTTGGGGAGGCTGGCTTGGCCAGGATGTCCTCTAGGGCCTTTCCCTGACCGAGGGTGGTGGCAGACGCACACACAGCAGAGGGGAAGCGCAGAGAAGGTGGCTGTTCACCTGGGACAATGACAGCCCCCGGGGGGCTTGTGGCTGTCTGTGCTGAGGAGAGCCTGTAGGTGTGGTGGACAGAGGGACGTCCAGCCACGTCTCCAGCCCCTCCTCTTCCCCAGATGCTGAAAGTGTGGTAAGAATCTGCAGTGACCCTGTGAACAGCCCTGTCCTAGTGCCAGGCTCCAGACCAAGTCCCCTCAGCAGAAGGCAGTGGTGGCCAGGGCCAGGCGACCCTGCATGGGGGGCCCTGGTCACGTCACTCACTGAAGGCTGCTGGGTGCTTTCCGGGCTCCGGCCAGACCCCTTCCTGTGGGCCACCCAGACGTCGGGGCTCGGCCTGCCGCAGGTCTCCCCACAGCTTCTCCCGGGCGCGGCTCCTTGCTTTCTCTTTGCGCTCTGCCAGGTGCCAGCCGGCAGCCCGGGGTCCAGGCCTGCCTCGTCTCCTGCATCCCCCGCCTGCAGCACACAGCTTTGAGACTGGACATGCGCCATCTCTGGCCAGCACACCACAGACTCGTGGGCCCTCAGGACACTTGTGGATGGGCCAGTGAGGTGCAGCGGAAGGGGCTGTGTCCACAGGGACAGGGAGGTCCCAAGAGGCCTTTCAGGGAGTGAGGTTCAAGACAGCCCCCAGGGTGCAGCTGTGCACTAGTCAATGGGGGCTGGACCCCCAGGGCTGCACTCATGCCAAGAGGAGGCCAGGTGCAGTGTCCACGCTTGTAACCCCAGGTGCTCAGAAGACTGAGGCAGGAGGATGGCAAGTCTGAGGCCAGTCTGAACATCTTAGTGAGACCCTGCCTCAAAATAAGAACTAAAAGAACCAGGGTGCAGCTCAGTGGTGGAGTGTCCCTGCTGCATCCCCAGTACCAAAAATTAAATTAAAAAGGGGGAGAGAAGGTGGGGAGCGGGACCAGCAGCTGCGGGAGAGTGGCCGCAGTGAGGGGGCGTGTTGGAGGGTCGTGGTCAGGGGAGCACCCCCTGGGTCCACCGGGGCTGCTGCTCTGCAAGGGGCCTGCTGGGGTGGAGCCTCCTGGGATCCGTCTTCTGGTCATCAGCAGCTTTGAAGGAGGGGCCTCTGAGCCTGCACGTCTACTCCCGAGGCAGCAGCTGCCCTCTGAGGGCCAATCTCCCCCTGCACCGTGGCAGCTCCTCGTGGATGCCTTGGACAGTGGCTCCCTGAGGGCAGGTCTGGGAGAGCCCAGGCCTATCTCCAGTGCTTCCAGGACATGGGGACCCCAGGGGGAAAGAGAAGCAGGTCAGGAGCACTGGGAGGCCTGGAGGCTTCCTGGGGAGGTGGCCTGGGGGCCCCAGAGCTGGGGGTGGCTTAGATGCTCTGCCAAAGATCCTCCTTGGAAAGAGGGGGCCGAGCAACAGGGAGCCACTCAGGGAGTGGAGGGACCTTGTGATACAGAGGGCTTGTCCTGAGGGCTGGACAGTGAGTCCCTCTGTCCTCTGCAGCTGGTATGGGGGAGACAGGCATGAGCCCAGCCCCATGGGCACCAACACCACCTGCCCAACCGGGGGCAGCCTTCAGGGTGCAGGGGGCTCTGCCCTGGTCCCGCCTGCTAGAGCTTCCGGACGACAGATGGAGGGACAGGCCGGAGGCCACAGGCCTGCCCTCTGCCCCCGGGGAGCAGCAGTCAGTGGCCCACCCCAAGCTGCCGTCTCCCTGCCTGGCTGTGTAAGGCCAGCGCTGGCCCAGGAAGGACCTGCAGTCTGAGGCGCCACATGTCCACGTGGCAGCTTTGACAACAGCTGCTCAGCCAGATGTCTTCCAGGAGCCGGCACTGGTCAGGGCAGCACATGGCATGGCCACATGTCCCCTCAGTGACAGTCACAGGCAGGGGAGGACCTTGGTGGGCCTGCAGGCTCAGGAGGAAGCCAGCTTCTGGCCCTCCGCTTCTGCCATTTGACTTTGGTGACTCGACCTGGGGAAGAGACTGGACTCTCGTCACCTGTGCATTTGGGCGTCTCTGGGGTTTCATGGAAGCTGAGTCTCCTCCGGGAGCCTCAGGGCTGCTGGGGCACCGCCCTTCAGGAGCTGCTCGGGGATAGACACTGGGCTTGTAGTTGTAAGACCAGCTACTCCAGCCTCCCTTGAGGAAGGAGCTTGGCCCCACGGGGGCTGCCAGCCCTGGGTCCAGGCACAGGCAGGCTGCGCCCCACGAGCCAGTCACCCTGGCCAGCTGTTTCATGATCTCGCAGGCCCGGGGAGGTACCTCTTCCCCCCACGTCCAGTCAGCCCTGTTGGCACAGGTGCAGGCCCCTGAAGTGAGTCCTCACTCTGCCGTTCCCGTGCGTCTGACGTGCTACGCCTCGGTGCCCTGGCATGCGGGTAAGCCTGCGGGAGGGCCTGCCTGTGCCTGGACCCAGGGCTGGCAGCCCCCAGTGTGGCCCGAGCTCCTTCCCCCAGGGAGGTGGGGGTACTCGGGGCTTGGCCTGCCAGGCCTGGTGGGAGGGTGATGGTGAGGATGTGACCTCTGCCCCCATTGCCAGCCCCTCAGGCCCCACATGCCCCCACCCTCACAGTAGCCCTGTGACAAGGACAGTGTCATCCCGCCTTAGGGACGGGGAAGAAGAGACTTGGAGAAGTCCCAGTTCCACACAGCAAGGCTGAGCCTGGCAGCCCCCATGGACAGGAAAGGCCCCAGGTGCATGGAGACGTGGTCTCCTGGGCGGCAGAGGCACAGGAAGCACTGGAACCAGCGGGGGGTCAGAGGACGTGGCCACCTGCAGTCTGCCCTGCTGTCCTTGCACTGTCCTGGCCTCGATCACACACGAGCCCCCAACAAACACATGAAAAGTCCAGAAGTCTCCCAAGATGAGATTCATGCCTTGTTTTTGAGCAAGCATGCTTAAAGTGGGTGCTCCATGCTTGGAAACTATCTCGGGGGCCACTTCTCGTGGCCCACGCTGCGTGTAGCCATGGTGGGGGTGACGCTGGGCTCCAGGCTCCCCAGCAGGGCCTGTGCTCACGGCCACTGGTTGTGGGCCCTGTGGCAGGGGTGGCTTTCTGAGGTCTCTGAGGAGCCCCAGGCCCGGGCTGTGCACACGGAAGGTGCTTGTTGGGTGAGAGTGGACCACCAACAGGGACAGCATCTTCCTCCCCGTGTCCCACGACCCTGTTTGGTCCCCGACTCTGCTGCTGCTTCCTGAACTCTGCCTGTCCGCTTTCCCAGACCCCGGGTCACTGCACTGCCGCCCGACTCTCTCTCAGCTGCACTCCGTGCTGGGGCAGAGGGTAGGGTCTCCATCAGGGCACCCCCAGTCTCCACCTGCCATGGGACCGTCATCAAGGGGCTCAGTCCTGCAGGAACAGCCAGGCGGCGCAGGAAGGCGACCCCAGCGCTGCGTCCTCAGTGTCCAGGGTTTGTGCTCCCTTCAGGGTCCCCTGGGTGCACTCCCTGCCCCAGGGTCTGTGCCCTAAACTGAAACACCAGCCCCTGATGTGAGCCGTGGGCATGAGGATCACGTCAGGACTGCTGTGCCCAGTCGGCCGCCGGAGGACAGCTACACTCCGCTGCTTACGCTTAAATGAACTAAATTTTGAAGGTCAACATCCACTTCCTCAGCCCCTCCAGCCCCCTCCAGGCAAGTCAGCTCATCAGTGCCACTAGCAGGGCCAGCTGGGGGCTTAGGGACAAGCTTCCCCCCCAAGGAGCCTCCCCACCCTGAAGCCACAGGCCGCTGCCCCGTGCCAGCTCTCCAGGGCCCTCTCCCCACCACTTGGAGCCCGCCCACCTGCAGCGGCTTCATGCCCCACTGTCCAGAGAGCTCCAAGAGGACTGCCCAGGGGCCAACAGCTCTCCCAAGGGTCCGGCCAGGTCCCCCTCAGCTGGGTTCTTCTGGACTCGTCCTCCCAGCACGGCCGCCAGCCTGATGGACAGATGCAGGACCATCCACCAAGTCTCCCCAGACCCAGGCCTCGCTGGAGGACTCAAAGGGATAGGGCCAAGTGCACGCCACTGGCCACATGGCCACCCCCACTAGTGTCTCCACCTGGGAGAAGCCGTTGGGGACATGGGTGCACCCTGCCTGCTCCTGAGCACTCAGTGCTGAGCTGCCGCACAGCCAGAGCCTGCCCAGAGACTGGTCCTGCTGGCCTCTGACAGAGGACAGGGTCCTCTCGTGGGACCATTTCAGGAAGTCCAGCCTGGGAGCGTGAGGAGAGAGACAGCAGTGGACGCCACTTATCTTATCTGGGGGCACCTCCCACCACGGTGACACAGGGCCCTGGAATCTGCCTACCCCCCACGCCCTGGCTCCTCCCACCCGCTGGGTGATCCCCAGGGCCAGCACAACTGCCCAGAAGGGCCTGGAAACAGGAAGCTGGGAAGAGGCCAGGGCAGAGCAAGGGCAGCCTCAGGCCTCGGTCCAGCTGAGGGCTGCGGTGGGAGGGGGTCGTTTGGACCGAGGGCGACTGAATCGCTCGTCACCCTGGGGAGCAGAATGGGACCAGCACATTCCCACCTCACGCACACCCCAGCTGTGGGGACCAGAGGCTCTGCCCGCCTGTCCCCATGGCCGCCGCAGCCTTGAAGTTTGGGAGCCCAGCAGCAGCATGAGCAAGCGCCCTCCGGCAGGGCACCTCTTCCCTCCCCAAGAGCATTTGCAACTGGAGCTCCCGGTGCTTCTCAGGGGAACTCCGTCACCCCATCTGCACAGGGGCGTCGCAATGGCAGGACATTGGGCAGGGAAGGGAGGCCCGTGCTCCTGGCCCAAGCCAGCCCAGCGGCTTCTGCAAGAGTCTGGGCGTCAGCTTGGGTTCCTCCGCCTCGAGTTCTGGGCTCTCACACCTGTGCTCCATCAGGAACCCCCACCCGGCTGCAGGGTTCAGGGCCCCGGACCACAGGGCAGTCAGAGGTGGCCACGCTGCAGATATAGAGCCAGCCGCCGCCAGGCTTCCTGAAGCCAAGGCCCACACGCTCACACACCTCGTACACGTGCGTCCATACACACGTGCTCGTCCCCACACACAGGCCCACACTCACACACGCTCGTACACGTGCATCCATGCACACAGACAAGCCCACCCGGGTGAGTGTGGGCGTGGGACCTGGTGCCAGCTTCCTTGCAGGAGGACCCAGAGGTGCCAGGGCCGCAGGCTCCTGCTGGTTCTGTGGGGGCCTAAGGAAGGAAGGAAACGTGGGTCCAGGGCAAAGCAGAGCGGCCTCCGCCCAGAGCCGCCCACACTCCGAGTCGTCCACAGTGTGCCGGCGCCGTGCCCTGCATGGTCTTCCCTCAGGCCTGTGAGCCCTGCCGGCAGGTGCCGTGACTCCCCTCAGCTTAGGGAGGTGACACCCCGTGTGGCTCAGCTGGCAGCAGGCTGGCAGGCATCGGGTCTCTGCTGGAGGGCAGGCCGGCAGGCTGGGACGGCTCGGTGACACCTCTGTCTAGCCCTACCTTGTGCCACAGAACCCCTGTCACCTCCAGAGCTGGGCACCTCCCCCACTGCCCAGCTCCAGGGCTGGCGTCCCCCAACAGAAACCCCTGCCAGCCCCCTGTCCCCGCACCCTCCACTCACCACAGGAGCCCTTGTCCACTCCCTGATGCCGCCAAGCGTCTCTTCTGGACACCGCGAGAGGCTCCGCCCCTGGCCCTTGGTGACCTGCGTCTGTTGCTGCGTGTGCAGCGCTGCCTCTGTTCTCACGGCTGGTGGTCCTCCACTCGGTGGGCCAACTGTGGTCCCCTCTCCCGCTGCAGGAGTCTGGACTTGTCACTTGGGGCCTTGTGAATGACAAACTTCTGTGCCGACGTTCTCTTTCTTTTCTTTTTTAATATTCATTTTTAGTGGTAGGTGGACACCACACCTTTATCTATGTCTAGGGGGTGCTGAGGGTCGAACCCAGGGCCTTTCACGCGCCAGGCGGCCCTCCATCCCGAGCCCCTCCCCGCCCTGGGCACACGTTCTCCCGTGGACAGAAGTGTGGCTTTTTCTCGGGCACCACCGGGTCTCAGGTGACCCCACGTTCAACCTTGGGAGGAATGACCGAGGCGGGTGCACAGTGGCCGGATCACCCCTCCTGCTGGTCCTACGTCCTCACATTGTGTCCCCTGTCGAGTGTGTGTGGAGGTGTCTCCTGTCCCTGGCCTGTGCTCCTCGGAGGGTGAGGAGCAGCTCCGTGTCCTGTGCCTTTAGGCCACTTGCTTATCTTCTTTGCAGAAATGTCCATTCAGGTCCTTCAAGCAGGTCTGGTTGGACTTCTGCCCTCTTCTTGCTGCAAGAACCCTCCGTGTGTTCCAGGCGCAGTCCCCGGGTCAGACAGCGGCTCGCGAGCGCCTTTCCCATGCTCAGCTGCTGGTCCCAAGAGGCCCATTTATCTACTTTCTCTTTTGTCACTGTGCTTTGGTGCCACCTAAGAACCCATCGCTTACTCCAAGACCACAGAAATTAATTAATTAATTAATTAAGCTGAGGAGCGGGAGAGGACCCCACACTGTGCTGCAGCAAGCCCAGGACCTGCGACAACCAACAATGAGGGCTGCCCCCGGTGCCTGCCTTCCAGCCTCCCCAGCCTCATCTCAACCTCAACTCCCAAGTCTCTGTGGGAAGCGACCTCTGGATCGGCATCTCCACGGCCCACCCTAGGGTCGGGGAGGTGATGCCCCAGTGCCCGGCACCGTCTGCTCAGCCCTCTCCTCCGCCCGCCCAGGGCAGATGCACACCCCATCTCCATGCAGCAGAAATGAATCTGTGAACCTCCAAATAGAGGGTTCCTGCCCTCTGCCTCTGCAGACATCGTCCTGCAAGTGCTCATATGTAGCCTTCCAGAAGTTTCTGGGCCTCAATGGATAGGTGGACAGAGTGTCACTCCCATCAATATTAAGGCGTGGACACCTCCCCTGGGCAGTGCGGGGGTACTGAGTCTCAGCCTGTTGGCATCAACATAGGACAGCTTCTCGCTGTGGGGACCCGGCCCTGTGTGCATGACCCCAGTGCAATCGACTGCCATCCAAGATCTGTTCCTGAGGCCTGGGGTACACACAGAGGTCGTGCCGTGTCTGCCACAGACGGCTGTGCTGCGCTGAGCACCCCTCCGTGTCCCTGTGGTGTGGGCTGCAGACTGGGCTCCTCCAGGGGCCCACTGGGTCGCAGCAACAGAAGAAGGGCTGTGCCCAGCCATGCCTTCTGCGAAGCTGGTGGGTCCTGCTCCGCCCCACGAGTGGAGAGCCGTGCTCCTCCATGCCTTCATTAGCACTGGTAGTACAGGTTCCTGTTTGAACCAAAAAGACCCCCAAAGATGCCTTCCTTTGGCTTCTACTGGCCTAGACTATGACCTCCACTTGGTGGGCTTTGGGACCAAAAAAGGATCTCCCACCCAGCCTGCCGTTTCCAGAGGCAGAGGAGTAACCCACAGCCCTGTCGCCCAGGATAGGGGGTGCAGACTTGTGCCTCTAAGAGAAGGTTTCCTCCCCTGATCCCCTCTGCTGCTGTGACCCCCTGGGCTGAGGCTGCACAGTGAGTGAAAAGACTGGACACACCACCCATTTGCCACTCTGTGACCTTGGAGCTTCATCCACAAAGGGAGCAGTAGTCCCCACATGGCAAATGGATTGTGTGGACTCAGAGCATTTCTGCAAAAGTACTTGGCATGTGATAGTGCTCACTAAATGCTGGGAAACTGCAACACCACCACCATCACCATCACCACCATCAATATCATCACCTCCACCACCATCACTACCACCATCACCATCACCACCATCACCACCACCATCACTACCACCACCATCATCACCATCATCACCACCATCACTACCACCATCATCATCACCACAACCACCACCACCATCACCATCACCACTATCATTATCATCACCACCATCACCATCACTACCACCATCACCATCACCACCATCACCACCACCATCACTACCACCACCATCATCACCATCATCACCTCCACCACCATCACTACCACCATCATCATCACCACCATCATCACCATCACCACCATCACTATCATCACCTCCACCACCATCACCACCATCACCACCATCACCACCACCATCACCACCACCACCATCATCACCATCACCACCATCACTATCATCACCTCCACCACCATCACCACCATCACCACCATCACCACCACCATCACCACCACCACCATCATCACCATCACCACCATCACTATCATCACCTCCACCACCATCACCACCATCACTATCATCACCTCCACCACCACCACCACCATCATCACCATCACCACCATCGCTATCATCACCACCATCACCACCATCATCACTACCACCATCATCATCACCACTACCACCACCACCATCACCATCACCACTATCATTATCATCACCACCATCACCATCACCACCACCATTACCATCACCACCATCACCACCATCGCTATCATCACCACCATCACCACCATCACCATCACTACCATCGCCATGGTCACCATCGCTGTCATCCTCTTCATTATCACCATTACTCATTTTCCTTCTGTGAAGACACCATGAGTCCTGGACACTGGGGACACAGGCCTTGAGGCCAGCATCCTCTCTATTCACAGGAAGACTGAGGCCCAGCACTTCAGCAACCTCCCCGGGCCATTAAGCTTGAGTGGATCTGGGTCTGGTCCTGGCCCCTCGGTGTGTCTCTAGAGCTCCGAGCCTCGGCTCCCCTGGGTCTGGGGACGGGATCTGGCTGTCTCCTAACACCCCCCTTCATGCCTCAGTCACCATCAGCAAAGCCACTGAGGGAATCTTTCAGGAACAAACAAAGCTTCCTTTTGGACAGAGCATGGAAAATGACTCATAGGAATGGGCATTCCGAGTGGCTGTCCCTTTAGGTATTCAGGGTTGGGTTGCAGACTGGTGTCCAAGAATGCTGTGGTCTACGGCAGGGGATGACACCATGGGGGAGCTGGCAGGGGGCCTGCGGCCTGGAGATACCGGGAGCCCCAGACGTGGCCGTGGGCCTGACCTGTGCCCGGCCCCAGGCTTGCAGCTGCACTGGGCGCCCTGTGTGGGCGCAGCCTGGCCTGGCACTGGCTGTAAGCAGGGTCCTTGCAGCCTTGCTGAGGTCGGGTTCTGATTCAGTGCTGAATCTGGGTTGCAGGTTCGGCCATCTGAGCAGGAAGACCCTTCCGTGCCCTGTGACAGGCAGACCCGTGGTGGGCAGACAGGGGTCAACACCACTGAATGAACCAAGCAGGGCCTCCCCCGGGGCCCTGGGCCACGAGGTGTGGGCTGGAGGAGGGGTCTGGAACAGGCAGAGTCCCTCAGGCTCCAGCTCAGGACCTGGCAGCACCCCACAGCCTGCAGTGCCTGCCCACCAGGGCTGCGCACACAGCCTCAGGGGGTCCCGTTACCCGGGCCATCCTGGAGTCTGGGCACCCGAGAATCAGGATCCTGTCCCTGCCCACCATTCTTCCCACCCTACTCAGAGCCACCAAGCTGCACCTCCAGAGAGCAGTGACTTGGTGCAGGCCCCTATGGTGCCCAGAGCTGGTATCCCTGGCGCTGGACCACCCCAGGCAGCTGAGTGGCGGCTGCTCACTGGGGACCTGATGGTAACCTTGCTGGAAGGAGCCAGCCTGGCTCAGACCCCACTGCTGGTGGCACAGCCGTGGTGGTAAAACAGGTCCTCACACCCAGGCTGCCACAGCCTGCCACCTGCCCAGAGGGAGAGCAGGTCCTGAGGGCAGGAGGACCTCTGGGCCCTGAGGGCCAAGAAGCTGAGAGAAGGCCCCAGATTTGCTGGGTCTGGGAAGCAGGGTCTAGGTGAGTCCCACCCCTCCGTTTGACGGAGGCAGAGCTGGAGCAAGGCCCGAGGAGAGCCCTGGTGCGTTCACCCAGGCCACGTCCTGCCTCGTGGGGGGAGTTCCTACTCTGTCCACGGAGGTCGGGCTGTAAGGTCTGGCCTGTCCCTGAAGATCCCACGGGGGATAAACGTCACCGAGCACCGAGTGCGACGTCAGAGGCCAGGTGACAGGAGGTGCGGGCATGCCTGCGTCAAGCTTAAGTGGATCTCCTGTGAGCAAACGCCACCCTTTCCCTGAGGCACTGAAGAGCTCAGCCAATGACCCCTGCTCGCTGGTGAGGGGCCCAGGTGGCATCTCCGTAGGCGCGCAGCACCACGCGCATCTTCACACTCTCCCGAGTGCTCTCCTGGGCTGCCCGGGGGGTTTCTGTGGCGGCCGGGGCTGCAGGAGGCGGTGGCCAGTGCGGGGCCTGCTCCTAGCTGTCTGCCCTCGCAGCGGCACTGCAGCTGGACCGTGTGCACTCTTCCCCCTGCTCTCAGGCTCTTCCCAGGACACCCCTCTCTACGCTGGGACTCCTGTGTCGGAGAGTTGGGGTGGTCTGTGGCAGCTGCCTGGGGACTGAGCCGGGGAGAGGGCCTGACACCTGACCCCAGCTTTGGGGACACTCTGGAAGAAGGAGCTGTCAAGTCCAGCATCACACAGGACACAGGTCTTTGGCTCCATTGAGCAGGTGAAATCCAGAAAAGTCCCTCAAACAAAGCCTGGTTCCCAGGAGGAGGGTGCAGAAGGGGAAGGCCCAGTTAGTTCTTTACACCATGGACCCTCAGAAAGAAATCCTGGGGATGTGATGTACTGAGGCGGCCAAGGAGGGCGATGGCTCTCAGGAAGTGGCCGGCGACACCGTGTGACGAGAACCCTAGTCCAGAGTGTGCACAGGCACAGGGCCAGGCTACTGGGGATGAGCTCTCCAGAGGTCCTGGACACAACTCACCACCAAGTCCCTTCTGCCGTGTGAAGTCACAGCCGCAGCACCTGGGGGTCAGGAGGTGGACATCTCGGGGCCTTAATCTGCCAGCCACAGCAGTCAAGGGGCCCCCTTCGCAGGTGGGTTGCCTCCTTGGGCCGGTGCTGAGCTCCGCTGCTGATCTGGAGAATGGCCTCTGCCCTCCGCCAGGCCTGTGTCCAGGACAGCTCTGTGTCCTCTCCGGCCTGAGCTGGGGCCAGGCGGCTAGGCGATTTCCCAGAGGAAAACTGGAGGGGGGACAGCTGCCCGGTGGTTGGCACCTCCCCGGCCTCCTTCCCAGTGGCCTCAGATGAGCAGGTCCCCTCCACTAGGGACAGCCTGCCCATCTCCTTGGCAGTGTGCCTCTGGCTCTCCAGAGCAGCCCGTCTATCTGGGTGTCTGTCTCCTCCGAGGCCTGAAGAGGTCCCAGTGTGCTGCACGTGCCCCAGTATTGGCACTGCCAGGCCACGGCCATGGCCCCCGCGCCTGGTTACACCAGCTCCTGCCCGCCGTGTCCAGGGGGACTGGGACTGGCCACACCCAGGAGAGCAGCCAGGAGCCACAGACACTGGGCCTGGAGACAGGTCAAAGCCGGTGGAACCACCAAACTGGGGCTGCATTGGGCGTTTTATTTCTCCATGAACAGAAAGGGCACCCACAGCCAGGGTGGCCTGCTGGACAGCACAGCCCTAGAAGCAGGACCCAGCAGCCTGTTGACCTAGCGGCCTCTGTCCAGACTCTCCTGGGGGTCTCCACGTGGCCAGAGCCAGCCAGCGCTGCCCTGGACCTCTGGGTGGCTGCCTCCTCTCTGGATGGTGGTGCTCCGTGCCCTGGGGCTGAGTGTGGAGTGAGGATGGCTCTGCAGGGAGGTGTGCTGAGGCCAGGTGAGGTCGCCCAGGGAGCACTGCGGCTGCGTGCTGCCACTCAGCGGGTTCACCTTGCAGGTGTGTCCGTCCAGGTGCGTACTCCGCCTCAGGGGCACCCACTCTCTCACCCTCGGGGTGCTCAGGAGCTCCTAGGCACGTTGTCTGTCTCGGGTGTGTCATTCTGCACTGGAGGCCCCTGGAGAATCACACCTGCAAGACCTTACTCACAGGTTCCATGGGGGCATGAATCTGGGGACATGATCAGAGAATGGGCCCTTGGGGCAAATTGCAGGGTGCTCCACCTGCGGCCAGGTCACTCCACAGGTCTGCAGGGAGACTCCAGGCCAGGGCTCGGGCCCGGGCCAGCAACCCAGCCTCCAGCCTCCTCCCTGGCAGGTCAGGACTGGGCACTGGGGCACAGAGGGCTCACTGCCAGTGCGTGGAGGGGTGGAGCTGCTGCTACGGTCAGCCTCCCGCCCTGCCCAGGCTCTCTGAGCCCATCTGGCCACGATTCCTGCTCATCTGGGGCTGCAATCAGCGCTGTCCTGGAAAGCCAGCCACGGGGCCTGGTCACCTCTGCTAACGATGATGCCTGACGCACCAGAGTCACTTTACAAAGTGCTTTCCCAGCCCGCCTGCGCCTTCCCGGGGCTGCTGGGACGAGGCTCTTCCCAGAACTCCTGGACTAGAGAGGCTGGGAAGCCCCCTCCAGGGAGGGCTGCCCCGGGCTTCGGCAGCCCACTCAGCCTGGCCTGGGGAGCCCGTGGGCCCAGCAAGCTAGGGGCACTGGGGCCCGGGACACCAGCCCCTCCTCTGCCCCCCAAAGCTGGGAGCCTGGGTCCCTGGAGCCTGGGGAGGAGCTGGCCCACCACCCCGGACCCAGGCTCCTGGCCTCCAGAGGGGCACAGACACCTGTGACCTGAGGCCCCGACCATGGCACTTTGTGATGGCGGCTGAGACCCCAGGTCTCCTCCGGAGTCGCGTGTTCCCACCCAAGCCCAGCTGCCCTGGGTTCACACATGAGCGACCCCAACAGGGTCACTCGGGTCCAGTCCTCGGTGTGTACCATGCCCCTGGCCCCCCAAGATGGAAGGCTGGTCCCCACTCTCTTGAGTGGGGTATGTCAGCTTCTGGGCACCTCCAGGGTCTGAACGGTCCCCTGGGAAGGGCACACGCTGCTTGGACCCACCTCGCTGGCAGGACAGCTGCTGCCCAAGGCTGTGCCGACGCCCGGTGTGCACTGTCATCGGCCACGGTGCCTGCCAGCCTGGGCCCTGGCCCTGCAGAGCCTCCCGCGGCCTCTGCTCCCTTCCCACGGCTCTGGGGGACCTCGGTGAGAGGAGTGACCCCGGCTCAGGCAAAGCCGGAAGGTGGCCCTGCCGCCTGTCCCTGGGCCCCGCCACCGAGGTCAGCACCCGTGACTGCAACCCATCCCCCTGCAGGTCCTGGTGGCACCACAGGTTGGTCCCCGGCAGCCCTGGGCAGCTCCGTGTGCACCGAGACGCCTGTGGCTGACCCTCCACTGGGTGGGCCTGCCTCTCCTGCGGCCTCCTGCTTTGCCCCCGGGCTGTGCCCGGGTTCTCAGGCTCAGGCTCAGCCCACTGCGAGGCTCCTCCACGGGCACCCGAGCCCAGTGGGTCCCGCTGCATCACCTCCAGGAGAGGACCTGGCAGCCACAGGTCTCAGCCTTGTCTTCTGCAAGTATCGCCAGCTGCTCTTCCAGAACCGGGGCTCCTCTTGTGCCCTCAGAGGACAGGATCCTTCCCCCAAGCCTCACAGAGGAGGTAACTGAGGCACAGAGAGGCCAAGTGATCTCTCCAAGGTCACCCAGGACAGGCCATAATGCAGACATGTGTCCAGAGGATTTTCCCTGGGGGTCTGGCAAGAGGGGCAAGAGGGTGACCTCAGGCCCTGGCCACCACCTAAGCAGAGTGCCCTAGAGGCAAGGCCCTGGGAGGCCCAGGGAGCCTCAGAGAGTGGGTGAGGGTGCCCCTATCAGGAGATGGAGGGGGCTGGGGGCTGCGGCATGTGCCTGCAGAGGGGAGTGGGTGGGCCCAGCCCTAAGACAAGAGTGTGAATTCCCCGGGCACATGCGATGGACCAGGAAGAAAGTGCAGACGCACCTGAGCTAGGTGGGCCAGTGTCCAGCACTCCCTCACCACCCAGCTGACCACTGAGAGGCCCCTTCCCAGCACATAGGCCAGGCCCTCAGGCGGAGCGCAAGGGGCTTCAGGTGGGCACCATCCTCGCAGAGCAGGGCATGGGGGAGGGGCCAGGGCCAGGCGGGCCCCCACAGTCCCTGCGATGCCACCTCCCTTCACCCGTTCTGGTGGTCCAAGGAACTTAGTGAGGACCGAGGATCGCTGGGACTTGAAGATGGAAGGGCCCCTGGGAGGGCCGATTCTGATCCACTCCCCACAGACATAGAAACTGGGCCCAGGTGGGAGGCCCAGGTGGGAGGCCCAGGTGGGAGGCCCAGGTGGGAGGCCCAGGTGGGATGCCCAGGTGGGAGGGCCCAGGGGCTCCGGGGCAGGAGCCAGAGGAGGAGGGTATGTAGGCAATGCCCCCCAGGAACAGAACCTCTTGGGGTGGGAGCAGAGGGCCTCAGGGCGTGAGGGGCCTCAGGGTGCCTGGTCCTTCCCCGTGCGGAGGCTAGACTGTGTGAAGGGCCGAATGGTCTTCGCCAGCCACATGTGGCCTCTGCCACGCAATCTTCATAGATGTCCTATGACCCTTGAAAACAGAACAGCCGTCCCCAGCTCACAGAGCCACAGGGAGTGGACCCATCCCGTGCCCATGGACGCGGGTGACGTGGGGCAGCCTCCTGGGGAGAGGCCCCCTTGCTGGGGACCCTGCTCCCTGCTGGATGTGTGGGACACTTTTAGGAGACAGAACTGCTCCCCACACGCCCCCAGGGGGTCTGCCAGGACCCCACCTAGTGTCACCCTGACCCTGCACACAGGGTCAGCCCGACCAAGCCTGGTGGCTGGAAGCTAAGTCACCAGTGGCTGAATGCGTGCTTCCTGCCCAGAGCCACCACGGGGCAGTGACCTTTCAACCCTGAGAGCGTGACAGAGCCCGGGGAGGGCGCCCCAGCCCTAGCCCCAGCTAACGGACAGGGCTGGGGAGGGGAGGTGGTCGGCTGGGAGCTGTGGGTGGGACTTCCTCAGCACCGTGGCCATCTGCGCCCACTCCGCTGACCCTGTGCTAGCCAAGCCTTCCTGGAAGGCAGAGGACCCATGGGCCCTCGGCCACCTTGGCGTACAGACTGGGGAGATCTGTCAGCTAGAGGCATCTTGGGACATTGTGGGGCGTCTCGGGCCAGCACACGGGGACCTTGGAAGCTTAAGGAGGACCCCGGGGGCTGGCCCGTAGGTGCCACCCTGGCCCTGGGCAGGGCAAGAGCTGGGGCCGAAGCCGCTGGTCAGTGCAGCTGAGGAGGGAAAGGCATTTCCTCCTGCAGACTGCGGAGGAGTCCTGGGGCGTGGCGGGCGGCCTCCGTCTGCTGTCGGGGGATCTGTTCTGGGCCCTGCTCCAGGCTTCGCAGCCCGGCCACCCTCTGGTCCTCTGATGTAACCCATCCCACTCCCTTCCATGGCCCCTTGCGTGTTGGCCCCAGAGAACCCGTGTCCCAAAGCACCCTGACTGCCTCTGTGACCCAGGGGACCGCATGGTCAGGGAGGGGCCAGGTGGCGCAGGGACCAGCGTGGCTGTCTGGGATGGACCCGGTGTCCCAGCTCCACCTCTGCACACCAGGGTATCACTCAGCCCACATGAGGGAGGGAGTGACCCACCTGGGCAGTGTGGGGCCAGAGGACAAGCTGGGAGGGCTGCCAGGGGCTGCGGCCATTGGCCAGAGTGGGTGAAAACTGGCCAGGGGCGTGGGCTTGGTGGGACACAGAACGAGGTCACCATGGAACAGGGCTTGGGGTGCCGGCCACACAGGAGGATGGGGAGGGGGTTCTGGGTGTTGAGAGGGCAGGTCAGCATGGACTTGTAGACTTTGAGGCCCTGGAGAAGTGGGCTGCTGGCGGGCCAGCGGGTGAAGTGCAGACTGAGGCCCAGGTTTCTGGAGAGGATGGAGCCTCAGCCACCTCAGCTGTCCAGGGCCCAGGGTGAGCACTGAAAGGCAGCAGGAGGAGACGAGAAGGAACGTGGGAGAGGCCAGGCAGACTGCCTGAGGGGCTGCAGAACAAGGGGCCTCGCGCTGCACCCCACATAGCAGGTCCTCTCGGCCCAGCCTCAGCCGCACCTTCTGGCTGGCATGACTGACTCAGGAGCTGGCCCGGAATCCCCAAGAAGACGTGAGCTTCCTGGACTTGAAACGCCGTCCGAGTGTTTCACAGATTCCTGGCCCTGAACTGGAGGGCCTCGGGAAACCTGGTGGGGTCCACGGCCTTCTGCCCGCCCTCTCTGGCCAGCACAGCAGACTGATGGGTCCTGAGAAGGCTCCCTGCACTGGACAGAGCCGTGGAGTCCCTCCGTGCCCCCCAGGCCCGCCGTCCTCCTCAGAGTGGCCGACCCTGACCGGGCAGCGTGCCCTCTCCCAGCCAGTCAGGGCTTAGCTCTTCCCACGGGTGGGAGGAGAGCAGTCCCTCAGCCGCCCCACACCTCCCCGCAGCGAGGGCACGAGGTCTGCACCACCCAACGCAGGCGCCACCACTAAGAGTGCCTGCCGTGGCTCAGGAACTGAATCCGACTTTATCTCATTTTGTAAATTTGGTGTAAGTAGCTTCGCGTGCCCTGTGGCTACCACGCTGGATGTGCAGACTCGGTGCCAAACACTCGGACACCAAGACCGCATCCTGCTGCGCCCTGGCCCACCATGTCCTGCTGTGTGGACTGGGCACATTACTTCCAGGTCTGAGCCCCTGTCCTCACCTCGGAGTAGAAGTGAGGGTTCCGACCACAGCAGAGACGGGACGAGGGGCCGCCCCTGTCGGCCGGCTCCCAGGCCCCCCTCTGCAACCTTCTTACCCAGACTTCCGCTAACTGCAGTCAGCAGCACTCCAAAAAAATTAAATGGAAAATTCTGGAAGTAAATAACTTGTCAGCTCTAAGTCATGCTCTGTTCCACGCAGCGTGATGAATCTCTCACTGTCCAGCTCTGTCCTGCTGGGGACACCAGCCATGCTCTTGTCTGGGTGTCCACATGGCAGCTGCTGCGCCTGCCAGTCACCTGGAGCGTCTTGGTCCCTGAGTCGGCTGCGGGCAGCGTGGTGCCAAGGTGCAGGTGCCCTCGGGTCACTCAGCCACGGCATCAGGGCGCAGGGCAGTGATGCTGGCCATCCAGACGTGCCGAGGCCCACGAGCTTCCTCGGGGGACAGACGGGCGCCTGACAGCCGGGAAGATCACAGCAGACAGTGCCACACGGCCAGCTGCATGGCGGAGGATCCCTGGTGGGACAGTGAGGAGGGAGGAGGAATTGTGCTTGGTCTCCTGTTGTCTCAAACTGCAGAGGGCACGGCCACAGTGCACCAGTGCCCACTAAGACGGACCTGGCGCTGCGTCGGCCCCCGTGTAGAGGAAGACAGACACACTTGGGCTTGGTCTTGTACAGGTTCAGGCACCCGCGGGGCCTCGCGGTGTATCCCCAGGGTCCGACTCACTCAGAAGCCCTCTGTGGGCTCCAGCCGCCCTCCCCTCACATAGTGCCTTCTTTCCAGCATCACCAGGCCCAAGCTGTATCCGTCAGCGCTGCTGCGTAACGAGAGCCACAGAACCACAGTGGGGAACTGCAGGCCCGGCTCCCTCAGCTCCACCCCTGGTCCCAGGCTGCTCCTCTCCAGTGGCCAGGTGCTCCCAGGGCACATGGAAGCGCAGGGCTGTGCGAGTCCTGGCTCAGACTGCATCGCATCCACTGCACCGTCCTCCCCCACTGACCTCCGCCAGCAGGGAGGGCTACCCTCGTGCAGAGCCAGAGGAGGACAGAGTGGAGCCCTGCTGGAAAGCCAGGTCTTCCCACGGGCTGTGCTGGTGGAGGGCACAGGGCATCCCCACAGGGAGCGGTCCCGGCTGGAGGGAGGGGCAGAACTAAGCACTGTCACTCACCGATGATGGACACGTCACCCCCTCAGGGCTCAGCCCATGGGAAAGCGACTGAGCTCTCAGAGCCCAAGTTCTGGGCAGGCTGTTCCCGCCCTCCCGTGGGGCCAGCACAATGGGGACTGTCATGGGGACAGCACAGCCTGACACACCCTCCCTGGGAGCCTCACCCACCTCAAACCAGAGCCTCTGCTAAAACGCTGGCCCAGCTTCCTGTGCTGACCAATCTCCAGTCCTGGAAGGAGGGCAGCCTGCAGCACTGCCAGCCAGTGGGGAGGGTCAGTCTTACAGGTCCCCACCCCTGCAGGCCACCAGAGGGGACTGGGGACGCTCCCTTCCCTCTGGCCTTGCCCCGCTTCATGGCCATCTCCATCGGATCTGGTGTCACCAAGACTCCAAGGCAGCACAGCGCCAGGAAGGAGCAGAGGAGAATGCGGCCACCTGCCCAGGCGGCTCCTGGCGGAGGCAGCGTGGAGGTGAAGCCCGATGGCAGCCCTGTACGCTCTGCTCAGATTCTGGCTGGTCTTAGCAGCCGAGGGCGTTGAAAGAGTTTCTATTCCTTTTCTCTCTTGCTTTGTCGGTGCCCAGCTGACCTCCCTGGGGATGGGGTCTCGGCCCCTCCAGGCCCATTCCTCCAGCTGGCCTCGAGGCAGCCACGGGGAGGCCAAGGAGCTGGCGGGGTGGAGGCGGCCTCAGGTGAGGCGGAAGGCATGTGTGGGGAGGGACCCCGCGTGCTTGCCCGCTGGTCTCCATCAGAGAGGCAGGAGGCCCCCCATGGCTCGCTCAGGGCCCTCCCTGTGCCCCTGGCCTGGCCCTCACACAGGGTCACCTCAGCACCATGATCCAGACCCTCCAAGCAGGGCACCTCCCAGCGCAGAGCCGGCCCTGAGCCAGGCCTGGCTGGGATCTCCTGGCCCCTGTGGTGCCCGAGAATCCCGGCTGCGGCCAGACTGCCCACTGGGGCAGGGTGAGGCCAGTGGCCTGAGGGCGTCTGAGCTGCTCTGAGGACATCCTGGGTGCCTCAGGAAATGTGCTGATTCCTGCCGCTTCTGGAAAAAAGTGAAGCATGTCCACAGGGAAAGGCGAAAACACGTCCCTCCCGGGCAGGCGGCCGAGCAGCGGGCACACAGGCCCCTCGTCTGGTGGGCTTGTCTTCACGGAGCGGAGCCTGCCCTGTGCCCTGCCCACAGCAGGCCTGTGCCCACTCACAAAGCCTGCTCCCAAGGCAGCACCCAGGCCTGCTGCCCCTTTGGATGAGCCCCGGGTCACGGGTGGCGTCCCAGCCCGTCCTGTGAGCAAGACCTGCTGTGCCAACAGGACCTTACAGATGATCCAGGTGACATGGTCGTGACTCTAATCCAGGGACTGGTGTCCTCTTAAAGGGCAGAAGTCGGGCTGAGACATAAGCCCTTGTGGCGGGAAGCTCATGGAGACGCACACAACACCAAGATGGCTGTCCACAGCGCTGGCCGGCCGCCTCCAGACCCCAGCTGGGTCTGACCTTCTTCCTCCAAAATGGGCGACTCAGTTCCTGTCTGCACCACCCAGTTGGTGATGCGTTGTTACCACAGCCCCAGGAAGTCCATCCACCCAATATGCAGAACCCAAAAGACCTGCCCAGCATCTTCAGGTCACAGAGGAAGGACCAGGGCTACCTGAGGTCACCTCCTCACTCCACAGCCCACTCGGGGCCTCCAGGTCTTGACTTAAGGGTCTCTCCACAAGGAGGGCCCTGAGCCCTGGGCCATGCCAACCACCTGCACTGGCTTCTCAGGGTCCCCTGGTCCTCTAGGAAGAGGCGAGGCTCGCCCTGCGAGAGGGTCATGGGGACAGTGAGCAGCAGGAGGCTCCATCCAGCCCGGTCCTGGGACAGAGGAGGGGACAGTGGCGTCTGAGATGGGCAGGGAGCCGTCTTCCCAGAGGGCTCCAGTGACACAGGTCCTGCTCTGCCCCAGACGCACCTGTACCTCTACCCTACCTGCCATCATGCAGGCCGCAGTGTCCCCAGAGGGGCTCTTCTCCTCAGAGAGCACCAGCATGTGCCTCCCCATCTCCGTGGCTAGGAGTTCCTGTGGCCACCCTGGCAGGACCCCCAACTGCGGTTCTCAAAGCCATAGAAATATGCTCTCTCCCCATGGGGACAGCGGCTCCTGGGGACCTGAGGGGTCTGCACCAGGCTCTCTGCTGCTCCAGTGGTCTCCGCAGTCCTCAGGAACCATGGTGGGGCCACGGCGAGGCCTCTAACTCCGTCTTCACCCAGCATTCTGTCCGCCTGGCTCCATTCGTTCCTCCTCTTCTTAGAGGGACCCTGTCACACAGGACTGGGGACACCGAGCTCCAGCACCACCTTTCTTGCCTGGACCTGTTTCCAGACGAAGCCACACAACTCGCCCTGGGGACAGGACTTGGGCACATCCTTGGGCCACCAGTCCACCCGCACATGGCCGGCTCCTTCTCCCAGCCGCTGGGATAGCTGGATGACCTCACCCACAGTGTGGGCCCAGCAGCCTCCCCCTGGGTCAGCAAGCTGGGGACAAGTTCAGACAGGTGAGGGACAGTGCCGACCAGGCCCAGGGGGGCTGGCCCATCCTGGCCCTCCCCACACCCACTCTCTCTCACGTCCCCCAGTGCGGGACATCAGCAGGCTGCCTGGGTCCGGGCCCTGGGGTGCGTCCAGGGAGACTTCTCCAGGCCCTGGACGGCCACGGCAAGGTCACTCAGGACCACAGGCCGGGACCACATGGCACATTTGCAGACAATCATCTCTGAGCCTTGGACAGAGCTCGTCCCCAGCCCCCAGGGACAGCCCTGAGCCAGAGACCTTGCCTCCAGTCACGGGCCGCGGCAAACTGTGGCCTCTCTGACCCAAGTTTCCATCGCTTCACTGGAAAGATCTGCCGGCCAGCGCAGCTCCAGCCAGGAGGCGGAGGACCCAGCAATGTGGAAAGAGAAGAGCCTCCTCCGGCGCTGCCCTGCCAACGGCTCCAGCCCAGGTACCCAGGCCAGCGGGCAGCACCCACCACACAGGGAAGGAGTGCAGGAGGCCCAGCACCCACAGGGAGCAGGGGGTGCACCACACGCGCGTGATTACACACACACCATGCACCACTCCTGGTGCACACACGGCACAGCCCAGGGTGCACACCGCACGCGGCACATGCAGAGCACACAGCACACACACATGCCACATCACACCGGGCACAGGACGCACACCCACACCACAGTACGTACACAGTGCTCCCTGTGTGCACACGCTGTACACACGGGCACCACACACAAGCTGCACACACACCATGAGCACACACACCCACGCTCGGTGCCCTCAGCCGTGCCCGCCCCCAGGCACAGGCAGCAGCACTCACAACCTCACCTGGGTGTGGCCCACCTACAAGGCCCCTTTGCCATGGGCGTCTGTCCCGGAGCCCAGAAGGAGTGGCCTGCCCCACACAGTGCCCGACGGTGGGAGTGCCCGGGACGTTGACTTCCAGAACTGAGGTCACACTGTGTGACACTGGTGTGTGGCTGCTGCTCAGAGAGCACGCCGTGGGGCCTGGCTGGTGCCGGGTCCTCATTGGCCGGCACTTGCTCTGGGACCTGGGGGCAGGGACAAGCCCCATGGAGCACAGCCTGCTGCTGACGGTGGCACACACTGGGGCTATGGGGCAGGGCCACCAAGGCCCAGGTGGCAGCCCACCAGCGGCTGCCTGGCAACCTTAGCAGGTCCCCAGGGGCCTGGTGCTCCATCCACGCATGAAGGGGGCCTGCCTTGTGGGCTTCTCTTGGCTCCTCAGGGCCTTGGGGACCATCGGAAGCAGCTGGCAGGCCCTCCACGCCCAGGCATCCACTGAGGAAAGTCAGAGGTGAGAGCGGACCCTGCTCCTGCCTGCAGAGGCCAGTCCAGCTGTGGACCCCAGGCCCAGGCAACCCACACAGCAGCCTGGCCAGCAGACCTCCGGCTCAGCACTGCGGACCCGGGTCCAGCCTGCTCTGCCCCTCCCAGCCACCCCACCGCCGCCTGAGCCGCTCAGCGACTCTGGCATGGTCACCCCAGCTGTATGCCCACAGCGGCTTTCAGAAGGAGGCCGCCCGCAGAGACAGGTGCGAATACCTCGCACCCTGGGTAGCGGTGAAGGAGGCTGGACGAAGCCCACCTCAACAGGGCCAGCCTGGGAACAGCGAGGTAGACGGGGGTGCCGGCCAGGGCGGAGCCCAAGGTCCCGTTGCTGATGTGAGAGCCCCCGGGAGGAGGGGGCAACTCATCTGAGAAAACGTCATGAGAAAACCACTGTCCCCTCCCCCCGGGCCACCGCCTCTGGAGGCTGCAGCAGGGCAGGGTGCCCGGCACGCAGCCCAGCTGTGGTCACACTGGGAGGCCAGGCTACTGGGTGAGCCCCTCAGCCATCCGGCCTCCAGGTCCGTGAGCATCAGTAGTGATGAGCACTGGACCGACCTCCCGGAGCTGTCAGGAGGGACAGCAGCGGGCAGGTCACCGAGGAGGCTGCCACCCCGCAGATGCCCAAGCACAGCCACTCCGTGGAACAGGGCAGCCACCTCCTGGCCACGGCGGCCCTGGGGACCAGGGCGAGCAAGGGCCCTCTGGCCCCTTCTCCCCCTCTGGCAGCTCTAGACCAGGAAGAGGTCAGGCCTGACAGCTGTCCCTCCCCACTGCCTGGCACTGGCCCTGGGCACTTCCTGGAGGCTGTCAAGCGAGATGGCTCCCCTCGGCGCTCTCCTCGGCAATAGAGACCTGGGCACTGGGGCTGAGAGCCAGGCCCAGCTGGGGCGAGACTCCAGCAGATGCCCACCCTGGGCATCAGACTCCTGCGGCTGCAGAGCCTCCCCGGGCTCCCGGAGCCCAGGCAGCCCCACGACAGGCTGAGGCCACGCCACCTGGGACGGGGAGAGGGGGTTCTCCTGCCCAGGGACTCTGGGAAAGGGCTGGGAAATACAGAGGACCCCGCACAGCAGACAGCAGGTGTCCTGCAGGCCAGACCTCGCCACAGAGGGCCTCCCCACCCTGCTCCCGCGGGGACAGCCCATCCCAGTAACACCAGCAGGCTCCTGACTCTAGAGCATGGGGCAGAGAGGCCACCAACACTCTCCCCCACACAGGGTGCAGCAGTGTCCTTTCTCCTGTGACATGGGCAAGCAGGCCTGGAGCCCAACTCCCCAGAGCTGAGCACCCTGCCCGCCTCCTTCGAGGCCCTCACAGCCTTCGGAGGCTCCTGCCTCGGCCTGTGCGTGGAACGCCCTCCTCCTGGCTCACCTTCGATTGCTCAGGCCTGGCTCACTGCTCCTTCTTGGAGAGGCTGGGCCTCCCTGCCTCATCTTTTTTCTGGAGCACCTCCCCAAGGGGTAGACAATAGCATCCTCCAGAGTCTCGTGTCCACCCAGAGCTCAGAATGTGACCTTATTTGGGAAGTCTTTCCAGATCAAAATGCGATCACATCGGATCAGGGTGGGGCCCAAATAAAATGACTGGCATCCTTCTAGGAAAAGGGGAAGATGCCCAGGAGGTGCCCCCGGAGCTGGGAGGGCAGGAAGGACCCCCTGGCGCCTCAGGAGGGCATGGCCGGCCACACTGGGTCTCAGACCCGACTCCAGGACAAATCCTGAAGCTAAGCCCCAGGTTTGTGCTGCTCTGTGGCAGCAGCTGCAGGACCCTGGAGCTTGGCCGGGGAGACATGCTGCTTATACCTCCCAGATGGGACAGTGACAGCAGGCCAGGCCACGGTCAGCGTGTGGGGCTCCACCCAGCACCCAGGGGCCTCCGGCCAATGCCCGTGGCTCAGTTGTTGAGTGAATAACTGGATGAGTCAGGCCCCCCTTGTGGAGGGCAGGAAGGTCTCTCTGGAAGGGCAGCAGGGAGCTGCCCCCTCAGATCCCCCACGGGGCCCACAGGCCGCCCCGTGTCCTGCATAGGTGACCCCATGAGAAGCCAGTCTGCCGTGGGTACTGGTCCCTGGCTTCCTGGCAGCCGGGGGTCCTGGATGTCCCTGGACCCCAGCTGTGGAATAGAGGGTCAGGCTCAGGTCAGGTCAGAGCTGGCCGACTCTGTGTTGCCTCAGGCACATCTCGCAGGCTGGCCCCTCGCTCTCCCCGCCTGTCCAGGAGGCTCGGGAACTGACCTCACAGCAAGGTTTTGCAGATGGGAGGGTGGAAGCCTCGCACCTGCCTGGCTCATGCATACAGGAGTGAAACAGGACCCTCCCCTCCAGGGCAGCTGTTGACCCGCAGCTGAAGTCCACCAACACCTCCTGAGCCCAGTCGCCCCAAGGGACCATGGGAGATGTCTCCTGGCCCTCCCTAGAATGACTGGTCAGCTTCAAAGATGCTGGGACTTCCACAGCCCCTGCCTCTGCTGGGCAGCCGAGATCAAAGGATAGCATCTGGGAAGCGAGGTGGCCAAGTCTGGGGCTCCCCGTGAGAGCACCAGAGAGGTGCCCAGCTGGGCTTAGGGAATGTGGACCCGGCTTTCAGGCCTGCGAGGCAGGTGGGCGGTTTGGGGCAGGGCAGAGACCTCTGAGCTGAGCCACTAGCTGCCGTCTGTCCCTCCTTACCGCCTCCACTCCAAAGCCAGACGTGGCACCTCCCTAAGGTCCCTGGGCACACTCCAGGACTGGGCCCTTTCAGGGAGCCGGCAGAATGTTCCCTCCCTCCAGCAGTGTGGACTTGTGCACCCCGACCCACTGGGGCCCAGATTCCTAGGCTGCAAGACAGATAGTGGGACAAGGGCCCTCCGCACCCGGCCTAGGTCCTGCTGTCCAGCCTCCCTCAAGGACAAATCTGTCTCGGATCCTTGCCTGGCCCAGAACCGTACACCCAGGCCTAGTGACTCCACTGACCCACAAGTAAGGCCCCAGCCTGGGCGGGTCTACCACAGAACCCACCTGGCCAGTGGGGGTTCAGGATGGGGCCCAGATGCAGCCAGGCCTAGGGGGACAGTGTCTCCAGAGCCCCTGGGAATCTGGCAACCCAGACAGGCCTGCTCAGGGCCCAAGCAGCTCACAGGGAGAGCCCTCGGGTCACCCTGACCCCACTCAGTGATGACTCAAACTGCACACAACCAGGATGCCTGGGAGCCGGGAGCTGGGCTGACCGAGGACGTGTGGACAGCCCTGGTGCAGCCGCGTTCTGGCCACATGGGCCCTCCCTCTACTCTCAGAGGTCCACCTCAGGGACGGACACGGCCACCCAGGCCGTGTGTCCCACCATGCTTTCCCATTAGCTGGGAACAACCTTGACCGTAGGGTCTTCCAGGCACGGCCATGTCACCAGAGCCCCTCTAGGAGAGGCCCAAAGCTGGGGCTATGAGTCCTTACAGTCTCCAACACCAGCCCCAGGCCGGTGCCCTCAGCACCCCTCCTGCGTCTATGTGCCTGACCCCTGCAGGCCCGTCTCTGTGGTGCTGAGGGCCTCTGCCCACCCACAGCCACACAGAGCCAACCTGGGAGCTAGAGTACAGGGGTCCAGCCCTGGTGTCCATTCCAGTCCCTGCTGCTCCCCACCCCGACCGCCGACCCCCGCTGCGGTTCCTGCTCTCAGAGCCCCTGGCCTTCTCGGGTGGTGAGGGCAGCCCCGCACCCCTTCCACAGCTGCCGCAGGACTGGGCTGGGCCGCTTCCCCAGGAGGGCTGGTCCCATCATGACCGAAGGTACGTTCAACATGCGCGAGCCCGTGCCGAGGGGGTGCGCGAGCCTGTGCTGTGGGGGTGTGCCCTGGGAGGTGCGTAAGCCCGTACCCTGGGGGTGCGCCGGCCTGCCCCCGTGCCCGTGGGGCCGTGAGGGCCTGTACCATGGAGGCACACGAGCCCCTGCCGTGGAGGTGCATGGGCCCATGCCGTGTGGTTGCACCGGCCCATGCTGTGAGGGTGCGTGAGCCCGAGCCATGGGTGGGGTGCGCCGGCCCACCCCTGCGCCTATAGGGGTAAAATGGCCTGTGCCCGTGGGGGTACACCCATCTGCCCCCGTGCCATAGGGGTGCGCAGACCAGTGCCTGGGGGTGTGCGAGCCCCTGCCGTGGGGGTGAGTGAGCCCGTGCCGTGGGGGTGTGCTGGTCTGTGCTGTGGGGGTGCGCAAGCCTGTGTCCCCCCGTGAGGGTGCATGAGCCTGACCTGTGGGTGCGCCGGCCCACCCCTGCACCTGTAAGGGTGCAATGGCCCATGCCTGTCAGGGTGCGCCGGCCTGCCCTTGTGTGTATATTGGCCCGCCCCTGTGCCCATGGGGGTGCGTTGGCCTGCACTTGTGCCTGTGTGGGTGTGCCAGCCCGCCCCTGCGCCCCTGGAGGTGTGCCAGCCGTCATCTGTGTCTGTGGGGGTGTGCCACCTGTGCCCATGGGGGTGCACCGACCTGCACCTGTGTCTGTGGGGGTGTGCCAGCCTGTGCCTATTCCTGTGGGGGGAGTGCCAACCTGTACCTGTGCCCGTGGGGGTGTACCGACCTACACCTGTGCCTGTGGGGTGTGCTAGCCTGTGCCTGTTCCTGTGGGGGGAGTGCCAGCCTGTACCTGTGCCTGTGGAGGTATGCCAGTCTGTACCTGTGCCCATGGGGGTGTGCCAGCCTGCCCCTGTGCCCGAGGGCATGTGCTAACCCATTTCTGTGCCCGTGGGGGCATTGCCAGTCCATGCCTGTCCCTGTGGGGGGTGCCAGGTCTACCTGTGCCTGTGGTGTGTGAGCACATACAGTCTTGTTCTGCCCAACAGTGAGACCTCCTGAGCAGCACTTCCTTAGGTGCCTGTCACAGTGTGCCTACGTGGCCCCAGGTGGCTGCAGCATTTCTGGGTGCTATCTCACAGGACACATTGTGCATGTGTCCCTCACCAACCCCCGGGTCCCTCACACGGTGCACAGAGCCGCCTACCCCCCCGCTGCCAGCTGCCAGAGGTTGGGATGAGAGCGTGGGCCAGTCTGGAGGGAGGTGAAGGCAGGAGCGTTCAGGAACACCCCACAGTCCCGTGCAGAGGGCCGACCTGCCCCTGCCATGGCCCGGGAGCCCCCCAGGCAGGAGCTGCGCCAGCTCAGGAAGATGGTGCCCGAGGTGCAGCAGGTCCAGAGGGTTGTGCTGAAGCAGCTCTTGCCAATGCTGTCAACCTTAGGGAAGTTCTGGAAGTGGATCTGCTCTGTGAGGTGGAGGTAGACGTGCTGCCCTGGGCAGGGCCCTGTGCTGACCGATGCCCTTGCAGCCCCTGGTCTGGGGGAGCGGGAGGACCCAAAGACCGCGGGCAGCCTGCCTGGCCTGAGGCTTCTTGCTGTGTGTCGGGAATGAAGGCCCCGCAGGCAGGTTACGAGGACAGACATCATAAGGGCTTCGGGAGTTCCTGGGACAGGACCAGCTGTCCCCAGCACCAGCACCACCTCCCCCCGCGGGCCAGACTCTCCAGGGGCCTCCTCTGCAGATGGACATCCAGTCATTGGCCCCCAACCCTGGGGAGGCTCCTAACAGCCATGGGAAGCCTGGGTCCCAGGCCTGGGGAGCAGCTCCACCCTGAGGTGGCGACCCCCTGAGGCCCTTGGCAGCCCCTGGCAGGGCAGGGAGGGCAGGGCAGGGGTGCTAGCTGAGGTGGTGCAGGGACACGGGGGCTTTGGATTGAGCGAGAGACAGTTTGGCTTCCAGGCCACCCGGACCACTTGAGGGAGTTACTTCTCCTCCATCCGAGCTGAGTGCTGAGCCTGCTCAGGTCACTCTTGGGTCGCCTTGCAGTGAGGCAAACGTGCGGCATGTTCCCAATGTTCCCAAACTGTGTTCGTTATTAAGAGAGTGACTCGGGTTAAGAGAGTGACTCAGGCCGGAGGTGTGGACAGGGTGGCAGAGGACAGGGGTGCCGACGTGGAGTCTGTGGGAACAGATGGGGCCGAAGCAGGAGGCTGCCCCCCCAGGTCCCCGTGCCACCCCTTGGGCCTGTGGCCCTTGGCCAGTCACTCTCACTGGGCCCAGGAGGAGACTGAGGCCCAGGGAGGCAGGCAGTCTGGGTCCTGGTCATGAGCTGACCAGGGTACGTGCCACTCGCCTGGGCTTCCCGGCAGGCCACCCGCTCTGTGCCCATAGCCCTATCCTGTACTTCCCGGCTCGTGACCTCAGGCCCAGGAAGGACAGAGGCAGCATTGTGAGGGCCAGCTCAGCAAACAGATGGCCGGAGACTTGGACTCCCCCGCGCCCAGGGGCTCTGGCCTCTGGCCCGCGAGACCCTCAGCAGGAAGGTACAGGCCTGGCTGGACTGGTCTCCCGCCCAGCCTCCAGGGACGACCCAGCCAGGGCCAGGAGTGAGAACTCTGTGGGCTGCGGTTCCCTGCGCTGTGGGGCCTTAATGTGGGGAAACCCCAGCACAAGCCTCTGCAGAGCAAGCCCACCCACCCACGCGGTGCCCCGAGGCCCGGCACTCAACGCCAGCACCCTCCACAGGCCCCAGGCACCCGTCAGTCTGCCCGCCCACTCGGCCCAGGTCACTCATGATTTTGGATTTTATATCCATGAAGTAGCATCGAATGGCCCCCCATGTCGGGTGGGGGGGTCTCTAGCTGACGTAAGCTCCTGAGCTCCGCTCCAGGCCTGGAATATCCAGAGTCCCCCGTGTGAATGGCCATGGTCACTGATTCACTCCAGGGCCAGGGCCAGTCGCACCCCACAGGGGCCACAGGGGCCGCCTGGTCCACCCTCACTCTGACCTCTCAGCGGGCACCTGTCTGGCAGCAGCGTGGTCATGTCTTCTCCGCATGCCCATTTCCTCGCTGGCCGTCGGTGCCCTCTTGGCTTTGCCCTTAGCGTGTGGATTGTAGAGGTGCTTAATCTCTGGACACTCTGCTTTGGAGAAAAAGCCTTGAAATGCACTCTCTAACCTGAGGCTGGGATCATCATCCCCCACCCTGGTGACGAAAAGGGCCAAACGTAGACAGCATGAAGCATCCCAGGCCAGCACCCGTGAAGACACTGGAGCCAACAGCCGCCCCAGTGCTGGCTTGCCCCTGGCTCCCCTTGCTGTCCCCAGTCCCCTGCTGGACGCCACCAAGGAGCTCTGGCAAATGTACACTGAGGTTTGTCAGGGCACAGGGTGCCACCTCCCAGACCCAAGCTTTGGCCCCTCTCACCCTCTGCTGAGATCGACCCTCCATGTGGCCCACTGCACCTGGGGTCCGCTCAGAGGACTGGTTTTGGGTTTTCTGTTGTGGTTTTCAGCTGTTGATGGACCTTTACCATTTGTTTGTTTGTGGTGCCAAGAACTGAACCCGGTGCCTCACACGTGCCACACCCCTGAGCCCCAGTCCAGCCCCGAGACAGGTTCCGTTTTTATTTTGGGTTTGGTTTTTGTACTGAGGATCCAACCCGGGGCTCTGCCACTGAACTGCCCAGCCCCGTCCTTTCACTTTGAGATCAGGCCTCTCTGAGTCACCCAGGCCGGCCTGGTGCTTGCCCTCCTCCTGCCCCAGCCTCCCAGGGAGCCAGGGTGACAGGGTGGCCCCCTTCCCAGAAGGTTCTTGCTCTTGTGTAGTGGACACCCACCCCGTAGACCTCCATGGGTCAGCCTGAGGCTCACCCTTCTCTCTCTCCTTGAGGACTCCGCCAGCACTAGCTTCATTTCACTGAAACCTGATGTACAAGTATTTGTTATATGTTTTGCTTTTGCATCCTAAGGAGCGTCTGCCAATGCCCCAGCTGAGGATATTGTGAAGGATTATGGGTTTGGCCCAAGGGCTGTAGTCCATCCTGCGTAAATCCCATGTGGGGGCCCCAGGGTGGCGCACCGTCTGCTGAGAAGCTGGCCGAGGGTTGTTTGAGCTCTTCTGGAGAGCGTGCAGCCTGCTTACGCAGCGTCCTGCCCCGCATCAGTACCCTGCTGTGACCACTCGGGTCTGGCATGGCCCCAGAGGGGACAAACGCTTGTCCCCAGCGTGGCACTGTGAAAGGCGGGGCCTAGTGGAGGGCCTCAGGTCACTGTGGGCATCACTTGGCCGGGACGGTGGCATGCTGCCCTCTTCTTCTCTTTTGCTTCTTGACCAAGTGGTCGGCTTTGTGTCACCACACACCAGGACGTCACTTGGCAGGGACAGTGGCAAGCTGCTCCTTCCCTCCTCTTTTGTTTCCGGCCAGGTAAGCAACTTTCCCCACACGATGACCACCAACAGCCTAACACAGCAGCCTTCTCACTCCTGCTTCAGGGAAGGTGGGGCGCATCCAAGACCCACACTGGGACCCCCACAGACCTCTCCATGGGCTGACCCTCTCGGGTACCCACTACACCCTCAGGAAGCTCACACACATGCCGCTGGCCTTGGTGGCCTCAGACTGAGACCCAGCCTTGACTTCAACTGGTGAAAAGTCTCCAACTTCCTTCTCATTTCCTGTTTTTGTTTGTTTGGTTTTTTTGAGGCACTGGAAGTTGAGCCCAGAGTCTCCTGTGTGCTATGTAGGCACTCCCCCATTGAGCTACACCCAGCCCTGCTCTTAGGTTTGGATATATTGGTGTTTCACGTTCCCTGTCAATTTTAGAATTAGTTTGTTACTCTCTACCCAAAATCCTATAAGATTATCATTGGAATTGAATTGTCATCACCATCACTACCACCACCAGCATCTCCATCATCACCACCACCATCATTTCCATCATCACCACCACCACCATCACCATCACCACCACCACCATCATCTCCATCATCACCACCACCACCATCATCTCCATCATCACCACCACCACCATCATCTCCATCATCACCACCACCACCATCACCATCACCACCACCACCATTATCACTGTCACCATCATCTCCATCACCACCACCATCACCATCACCACCACCACCATCACCATCACCACCACCACCATCATCTCCATCATCACCACCACCACCATCACCATCACCACCACCACCATCACCATCACCACCACCACCATCACCATCACCACCACCACCATCATCACTGTCACCATCATCTCCATCATCACCATCACCACCATCTCCATCACCACCACCACCATCATCTCCATCATCACCACCACCACCATCACCATCACCACCACCACCATCATCACTGTCACCATCATCTACATCATCACCACCACCACCATCTCCATCATCACCACAACCACCATCTCCATCACCACCACCACCATCATCTCCATCATCACCACCACCACCATCACCATCACCACCACCACCATCATCACTGTCACCATCATCTCCATCATCACCATCACCACCATCTCCATCACCACCACCACCATCACCATCATCATCACCACCATCATCTCCATCATCACCACCACCACCATCACCATCACCACCACCACCATTATCACTGTCACCATCATCTCCATCACCACCACCACCACCATCACCATCACCACCACCACCATTATCACTGTCACCATCATCTCCATCACCACCACCACCACCATCACCATCACTACCACCACCATCATCACTGTCACTATCATCTCCATCATCACCACCACCACCATCACCATCATCATCACCACCATCATCTCCATCATCACCACCACCACCATCACCATCACCATCACCACCATCACCATCACCACCACCACCATCATCACTGTCACTCTCATCTCCATTATCACCACCACCACCATCACCATCATCACCATCATCACTGTCACCATCATCTCCATCATCACCACCACCATCACCATCATCACCATCACTACCATCACCACCATCACCATCACCATCATCACCATCACCACCGTCACCATCATCACCATCACCACCATCACCACCACCACCATCACTGTCACCATCACCATCATCACCATCATCACTATCACCACCACCATCTCCACCACCACCACCACCACCATCTCCACCACCACCACCACCATCATCTCCATCACCACCACCACCACCATCTCCATCACCACCACCACCACCATCTCCATCACCACCACCACCACCATCTCCACCACCACCACCACCACCACCATCATCTCCATCATCACCACCACCATCTCCATCACCACCATCACCATCATCACCATCACCACCATCACCATCTCCATCACCACCATCACCATCATCACCATCACCACCATCACCATCATCACCACCATTACCACCATCTCCATCACCACCACCACCATCTCCACCACCACCACCATCATCATCTCCATCATCACCACCACCATCATCTCCATCACCACCACCACCACCATCTCCATCACCACCACCACCATCATCACCACCACCATCTCCATCACCACCATCACCACCATCACCATCATCACCATCACCATCATCACCATCATCACTGTCACCATCATCTCCATCATCACCACCACCATCTCCATCACCACCATCACCATCATCACCATCATCACCATCACCACCATCACCACTACCATCATCACCATCACCACCATCACTATCAACATTATCATCTTGTTTTGCTTGAAAACAAGATCCATGTCATCTCCCTTTTTGTCTCCTCTTGGTGCCTGTCACAGAGCTGACTTGTGTGGGTACTCAGCAAATGTTTGTAAGTGAAATAAATCAGCATAATAAGCCCCAGCTGTACACAGGTTCTTTGTTTCAATGGTGGTGGTATTAATAGCGCAGGGTTAGACGTTGGGTTCTGTGCTGCCTCATCTCCGTCCTCTGATCAGTCTTCCAGGTGATTATTCTGAGCACATTTTAGGAATAAGGAAAGTGAGGCCCAAGACCTGGACACTAAGTGACGGGTCTAGGATCTGCGGGTGGGCTTCCTCTGCACCAGAATGCCCTAGGAAGAGAGGCCTCTGCTCCCTCCTCTGATGTACAAACCTGGGACACTCGCTCAGTGATGCGCACAGAGAGGGCTTTGGGGCAATCAGCAGGAAGCAGGCTGGTGAACTAGGGCAGGCGTTTCAAAGTCAGCCCAGCGGCCCAGAAAGCAAGCTGCCGTAAGCACGTTCCTTGGGCCTGAGTGACCACCCACTATGCGCCAGTCATTGCAAGTCCCAGGGGTGCCCTCATGGCCTGACACACAGCTGGTCACCAGCCATCACTGTCTCTGGTCTCTTGGGGTCCAGGGCTCGAGGCCCCACTTGGAATTCTGAAGAGTGAAAGCTGGAGACCAGCCTCCCAGGGGCCTGGCCTAGGAACACTGAGAAGCAGCTCTCGCAGGCAGCCCGCACCGTGAGCCGGGGCCTGGCCAGCTCCCACTCCAGGCAGACTCGGCTGCATTCTCACTGCCACCCAGAGTCGGCTCAGAGGTCCCAGGTGCCTGCAGATGGAAGCATCCCCCATCCCAGCGTCATTCCGGATGAGCATCCCCCTCCAAACTCTGAGAGGAAATTCAATATTATTTTAGGACTTGATTCTGCACAATAACCAGGGAGGGCGGAGGACAATCGGCACTTGTCTCCGTCGCAGAGGAGCGTCTCCCCTCATCTGACCCACATCCCCTGCTGGGCAGGGGACCAGGCAGTGTGGGCTGTGCCCTTCTGGTCAGCCACAGCCTCAGGACCATGGCCGAGTGCAGGGGACTGAGGCCCAGCAAGAGTCCCGTGGCCTGGACGTGGCCCCAGACACAGAGGACCCCAGAGCCCGTCTGCAGGCTCTCAGAGGCCCTGGGCCCTGCTCTGGGGACAGCACTTGCAGTTTGTCCTACAGGACCCAGGAAGGTGAGGCCCTCCAGTGGCCATCTCCTGGGGTGTCCTCGTGTTCCCCAGCCACCTCATCCTCCTGCTTCAGAGAAGGTGGGCAGCACCCAGTTTCAGGGAAGGGGGCAACAAGGACCCTCCAGACCGGGAAATCCCTGTCTCCACCTGCAGATCAACCCCTCTTTCCAGTAGGCAGGACACACAGCACAGGCCTCCCCGCCCCCAGGTGGCCGCCGTGTCCCAGCCTGGCAGCAATGAGTGTGAATAACTCGTCAACCCCCGTGGAGAGGCCTCTCGTTTCTTCCCAGGGCTCCTGGATGGGACAGGCAGCAGGGCAGAGAGCGTGTGGCCCCCTGTTGCCACTTCTTGGTGGAAGGCAGCTGGGCTGTGTGGGGAGAATGTGGCACTGAGCCCATGTGGCACTGAGCTCAGACACCAGGCTTACTGCCATCCCGGAGCCTGTTGCTGTGTGGCCTGGATCAAGTCACTGCCTCTCTGAGCCCGGCACTGTCTTTCTTCATGAGACAGTACTAACATGGTGTCACTAGGCAAGTTTATACAGCAGTCCCTGAGCCTGGGGAAGTTCGCACGGCCATTCCAAGGGTGCCACTCTGCATGCCACCTTGTCCTCAGACATCAGCGCAGGCTCCCCCTCACCACGCGGGGTGGGAATAAGTCAGGCTGGAGCTCCTGATGGCAGCTGCCGCCTGACCTTGGCTCGGCTCCCGAGGACCACAGCAGGACCACAGGCGGTCATGACAACCGGCTCCAGCAGAGCCCCTCAGAACCACAGCTGCCTGCCCAGCTGCGCAGGGCCACATCCTCAGGCCATGCTGGCCCCAGCAGCCTGACCACCTGGCAGAGCCCAGGCTTTCACTCGCACGCACGCTGTTTCACACGAAGCAGCTCTGGTTCACAAAGGCCAGGAAAACCCTAACAGGGACGTTGCACAATCGCCCTCAATTCTGGCCCCAAAGGTGCCCGTGGCTGACATCCAGGCTGCTTCCCCCACTGATTTTCTTTTCATTGTCTTTCAATAAAACTAGCGCAGGGCTGGGGGGCAGCTGGGCAGCAGAGCCCTTGCCTGGCATGTGCAGGGCCTGGGTTCCATCCCAGGAGGACCTCACAGGGATGATTCCATCCCCAGGAGGACCTCACAGGGTTCAGGAGGACCTCACAGGGTTCCATCCCCAGGAGGACCTCACAGGGTTCCATCCCCGGGAGAACCTCACACCACCAGCCTTCAGGCTATGATGTCATCCACCATCTTCTGCATCAGTAGCGCCTGGCCACCGGGCCTTCTGGTGTGAGTGTCTCCGAGCCCTCTCCATGGGCACCACAGCACAGCCACCAGGCCCACAGGTGCCACCACGGCGAGGCTGCACCATGCTCAGGATGGGTTCAGGAAACAGCTGCTCTCAGCGAGTTCCAAATGCACAGCATGAGTTCTCGCTGTCCCTCGCGCTGACCAGCCTCAGGGACCTGCTTGCTCTCTGGCTTCCAGTTTGCTAAAGGGAATGTTAAGCCGCTCTTGCGTCTCAATTCCTCGAAGACGTGGGCAGCCCATGTCTAGCTATCTGCCTGTGCCACAGGCCACCTCCCAGTGCCAGAGACCACCTCCCAGTCCTAGGCATGCGAGCTCCTGCCACTGCTGTGACAGATGGCAGGCTGGAGAGGCAGTGATGACAGGTTGATGCTCTCTGTCTGGAAACAGGGTGTGGGACCCGGTGTCCAGGGCCATGCTCCTCGAGGCTCCAGGGTGCGCTTCCCTGCCTCCTCCAGCCCCTGGTGACTCCAGCAGTGGCACCGTGTCTGTGCCTCCGCCCCACGTGGCTTCTTCCAAGTGTCCAGGGGACTCTCTCCCCCATTCACTGGGCCAGGTGCTCACCATCGTCCAGCAGGACCCTCCTCTCATACCTGCAAAGGCCTTTCCACAAGGCCCCACTCACAGACCAGGAGCTGCCTGTGGACAGAGCTTTCAGGGGACACCGTTCCACCCACCACATGCTTCTTGGTGCGTGGGAAGGGAGGTCCCACGCTGAGAGGCCAGGCACCCTTGGCCTGCTCTGGACCAGCTGCCAGGTCTAAGAACCACCCAGGGCCCAGCTCTGAGGTGGCACCAGGCCCAGGTCCTTGGGGACCTAGCCTTCCCCACCTCCACCTTCCTCCAGGAGAGAAGAAAGTCCATCCCAGGACAGGTGACACTGGCCCTTCCTCTGCTGATCCCAGCAGCTGTGCCCAGCGAAGCACATGTCCCCAAATGCCTGCAGAGCAGGCGGGGCACTCAGCACCCCACTCTGTCCCCCGGCCCCCAGACCACCTTGTGCAGTAGGACGCCACCCTGTGGAGGATCTAAGGACCTTGCTGAGGCTACTGGCCGGCCTCATGGGGCTCGCTGCAGGTGCTGCACCCACACCCTGATGTTCTTCTTCATCCCTGGGGTCCAGCAGCTCCCCGGCTGCAGGCCCAGGAGGCCCAGCACCGGGACTTGAGGCTCGTCAGCTCTGCCTCCCTGCCCTCGGGCCTCCCGATCCCTCGGGCCTCCCGATCCCTCGTCCCTCTGGACCAGTGACCTACACCTGGCAGCAGCAAGCCGATCCCGCTGAAAGCCCATCCTCCTGATGCCCCAGCCCCGGCAGGACCCAAGGCCGTGTTCCATAGCCAGGAAGCCAAGGGCCACAGCACCGTCCCAGCTCCCTCTCTTCCTGTGCGCAGCCCGTGGCAGCTCCTGCAGCGTGAATCTGCACACAGAAAGGCATTCAGTCCCGGCTTGGAAAAGCTTTCGCCTGGGGCCGGAGCCAGCGCAGCACAATGCCCCTGTGTCCAGCCCCAGGAGGCCCTGGGACACAGCAGCCCTCTGTGCATCATGGGCTCTCGATGCTCTGCACAGTCGCAGCCGACATGCCCCTCGGTGGGGCCAGCTCATTCGGGCCCCAGCCGCAGGCTGCTCTGTCCACCCCAGGGAGACAGGCAGGACCAGAGAGAGCTGCCAGTGATGGCCGCAGCGTGCTCAGCCCACCCCCGCACAGAGCCCAGCCCAGCCCCAGCACCGGCCCTGGAGAGGAGAGAGGTGTCGTGTCTGCGGACGTCGCTGATGAGCCCTTTACCTGCTACCGCAGCAGTGGGTGACCACAAGCATGGACACAGCTCTGGGCGTCTGCAGCCCATCCACCCAACACGGCTCCAGGCGGAAGGACTCTGTCCTGCTATCACAGATCGGCAGCTGAGGTTCCGAGGAGGCCCCGTGTCTTGGCAGTGCTGGCTCCATCCAGACCTGGCTCCAGGGCTGCCACCCCTAGGCCCCATGGCTCTGGGTCCTGCTGACCTCAGGCCCAGGACCCCTGGAAGATGGCTTGTGGCCTTCTCTGCACCCCTCACAGGGGGCTCTGGCTGTGGGGCAACAGGATGATGAGTGGAACAGGTTCTGCTGGCAGGGGCTCACCCTGAGCGGGGACCTGAGAGCCCCTAGCTGAGCAAGTCCAGCTGGCTCTAGGAGGACCAGAGGCACACGCCAGCCCCCTCCCCCTGGCACCAACAGAAGCCAAGCACCAGACCTTCAGGCCCTCCGGAGCGGAATGCCGGGCTCGCCAGGCCAGCCCAAGACCCGTACCCTCCCCATCGTCTGTGTGGCTGTCTCAGCCTCTGATTTTGTGGTTGGTTGGTATGAGGCAAAGGCTGACGAATACAGCATCCCATGGACATGGAGCCTAGACTGAGCAACAGCCGGTCTCTCCTGAGGCAGGAGGAGGCGTCCATCCACACTGAGCAGAGGCAGTGCCCTGAGGAGGACGTCAGCCTAGGAGACGGAGGCTGTCGGTGGACAGAGGTCGGCACTGAGCTGCACATCCATCCTCCTGCAACCCAGGACAGAGGCCCGGCAAGTCCCGTCCTCTCCGTATAGCAGACCAGGAAGCTACGTCCCCACGAGGCGAGGAGATTTGCACAGTACTCAAAACCAGTCTCCTACCTAAGTCTCCTGACCTAAGTCAGAAAGCTGTGCTGGTCAAACATGGCGACACCTGTGCAGACATGGCTGGGGGCTGGCGTTCTTGTCCCAGCTCTTCTCCCACTATGTGACTACTGAGTGGAACCTGCTTGTTTGTTCTCTGAGCTGCTAACACACCTGCTATGCATAACTTGGGGTCCTGGAGATTGTGGCACATTTCTTTGTGACATACCACCATTACCACCATCAATCTCATCACCACCATCATCTTCATCACCACCACCTCACCACCATCACCATCACCATCTCCATCACCATCACCATCACCATCTCCATCACCACCATCACCATCACCATCTCCATCACCATCACCATCACCATCTCCATCACCACCATCACCATCACCATCTCCATCACCATCACCATCTCCATCACCACCACCACCATCATCACCATCACCATCTTCATCACCACCATCACCATCATCACCATCACCATCATCACATCACCATCTCCATCATCATCATCACCATCATCACCATCACCATCTTCATCACCACCATCACCATCACCATCACCATCTCCATCACCATCACCACCATCACCATCACCATCTCCATCACCATCACCATCACCATCTTCATCACCACCATCACCATCACCATCTCCATCACCATCACCATCACCATCTCCATCACCACCATCACCATCACCATCTCCATCACCATCACCATCACCATCTCCATCACCATCACCACCATCACCATCACCATCTCCATCACCATCACCATCACCATCTCCATCACCATCTCCATCACCATCACCATCTCCATCACCACCACCACCATCATCACCATCACCATCTTCATCACCACCATCACCATCATCACCATCACCATCATCACATCACCATCTCCATCATCATCATCACAATCATCACCATCACCATCTTCATCACCACCATCACCATCATCACCATCACCATCATCACATCACCATCTCCATCATCATCATCACCATCATCACCATCACCATCTTCATCATCACCATCTCCATCACCACCATCACCACCATCACCATCACCATCTCCATCACCATCACCATCACCATCTCCATCACCACCATCACCATCACCATCTCCATCACCATCACCATCACCATCTCCATCACCACCATCACCATCACCATCTCCATCACCATCATCATCTCCATCACCACCACCACCATCATCACCATCACCATCTTCATCACCACCATCACCATCATCACCATCACCATCATCACATCACCATCTCCATCATCATCATCACCATCATCACCATCACCATCTTCATCACCACCATCACCATCACCATCACCATCTCCATCACCATCACCACCATCACCATCACCATCTCCATCACCATCACCATCACCATCTTCATCACCACCATCACCATCACCATCTCCATCACCATCACCATCACCATCTCCATCACCACCATCACCATCACCATCTCCATCACCATCACCATCACCATCTCCATCACCATCACCACCATCACCATCACCATCTCCATCTCCATCACCATCACCATCTCCATCACCATCTCCATCACCATCACCATCTCCATCACCACCACCACCATCATCACCATCACCATCTTCATCACCACCATCACCATCATCACCATCACCATCATCACATCACCATCTCCATCATCATCATCACCATCATCACCATCACCATCTTCATCACCACCATCACCATCATCACCATCACCATCATCACATCACCATCTCCATCATCATCATCACCATCATCACCATCACCATCTTCATCACCACCATCACCATCATCACCATCACCATCATCACATCACCATCTCCATCATCATCATCACCATCATCACCATCACCATCTTCATCATCACCATCTCCATCATCACCATCACCATCTCCATCATCACCATCTCCATCATCACCATCACCATCTCCATCATCATCATCACCATCATCACCATCACCATCATCATCATCACCATCTCCATCATCATCATCACCATCATCACCATCACCATCATCATCATCACCATCTCCATCATCATCATCACCATCTCCATCATCACCATCACCATCTCCATCATCATCATCTCCATCATCATCATCACCATCATCACCATCACCATCATCATCATCACCATCTCCATCATCATCATCACCATCTCCATCATCACCATCACCATCTCCATCATCATCATCACCATCATCACCATCACCATCTTCATCATCACCATCTCCATCATCACCATCACCATCTCCATCATCACCATCTCCATCATCACCATCACCATCATCATCATCACCATCTCCATCATCATCATCACCATCATCACCATCACCATCTCCATCATCACCATCTCCATCATCACCATCACCATCTCCATCATCACCATCTCCATCATCACCATCACCATCTCCATCATCACCATCACCATCATTATCATATCACCATCTCCATCACCATCATGGCCATCAGCACTTCTGTCAGATTGTGGTGACAATGGCAGTGCACTGACTCTACACCAGACACTTTTTTTTAGTACTGGGGATTGAACCTAGGGGTGCTTAATCATTGAGGCACACCCAGCTCACTTTTTATTTTTTCTTGCTAAGTTGCTTGGGACTCAGTAAGTTGCTGAGGCTGGTCTTGAACTTGTGATCCTCCTGCTTCAGCCTCTGAGCCACTGGGATCATAGGCGTGCCCCACTGCACCTGAACCACATCCTCTTTTCAGCTCTCTGCTACTTCACTGTGACAACCACGTGAGGTGGTTTGTGTGTGTTAACTCTGTTTATCAAAAGAGAAAGCCAGGGTCCGAGAGAAAGTACAACTTGTCCAAAGTCAGCAGGGCCCCCTGCCCCCATGACCACCATCATGAGGGTGCAGATGGTGTGCCGTGCGTGGCCAGGGGAAGACTAGGGGTGTACAATAAAGTCAGCGGAGTCAGAGGTCAGGGTGGGTGTCTGTCCTGTAGACAGGCTGAGGTGGCTGAGCTGCCTGTAGGGGAGGCGGGGAGGCTGTGCGGGCCTCACTGCAGAACATGGACCCTCCTTGGGAGAGCTGTCCCACCCTGTTGGGCCACACGTGGCTTCTCTTTCCCCGGGCCTCGGTTTCTTCATCTGTCAGGTGAAGACCCAGGACAAGTCCAAGCCCAGAGGCTGTGGTGCTGGTCCCTCCGGGGTTCCAGACACTTGCCTGCCCTCCAGGCCATGCAGGGTTCAGCAGAGGGCTTCCCGGGGGTGGGGGGGTGGGCATTAAGAGCAGGTTCAGAGAGAGAAAGGGCTTCCGCGTCCGAGGTAAGGGAGTCCAGACCAAGGCTGAGGACGCAGGCCTGCCTGGGGTCGGACATGGCTGGGGGTGGGGGACACAGGACACAGGAACCTGCCGTCCTGATCTGCAGAGGGGGTGCAGAGCAGGTGACGTCACGGTACACAGGTGCACGCACCCTTGCACCTCGGGGTCCAGAGGATGAGTGGCGTCTGCTGGCCGCCAAAGCCTGGGACGGGAAGGGAGCGTCCCAGGAGCGAGGACCATCAGGTCTGGGAGACTCGGGGCCTCTGGTGTCATGAGCAGCCGCTCAGTGGGGCTGGAGCTGGAGTTGGGGTGCAGGAGGAAGGGGCGGCGTGGGGTCGCGGCATGGGCTGAACTTGAAGGGCCGTGGAATTCCAGCAGCCAGCAGGTGCCACCTGTGGCACCAGGGAGCCCCGAGAGGGTGTGAGCAGAGGTGTCTCAGCGACACCCATGCCCACAGGCGTCCCCGCAGCCACAGAAGGCCTCTTGGTACCGAGGTCCACCCAGGGCTGCACTTGCCCCGCAGTCACAGCGTCGTCAGCACATGGCTGGGGGGACTGGCAGCCCTGGGAAGTGCACCTGTGCATTTCACACTCACACTCACACAACCTGTTCTCTCCAAGTAGCCTGCCTGCGGGCTCCGCGCCCAGTGAGCCCAGGGCCGGGAGAGATGCAGGGACTGGCTCACGGGGGCTCCCGTGTGTGGATAGGTGTCCCCACAAGCACCCGCCTGATGCTGTGGCAGAGGCTGCGCTGGGTGGCAACACTGCCATGAGGTTTGGGTGATTGCAAACTAAAACTCCTAGGCAACCTGGAACTGGGGACATGGGGAGAGAATGACCCTGGACACAGGGAGAGTAACCCAGTCAGAGTCGATGGCCAGAGGGCCCAGCCGGGCTGCTCTGCACGTCTGGCAGGCCGTCCCTCAGCACTCTGGGCACAGGGACAGAGAAACAGAGGCCCTGCCCAAGGCCCACTCGTGAGACGCCCAGCTGGAGTCTGGACCTGGCTGAGGGTGGGCGAGTTACCAGATCCAGGAGCCACTAGGAGCTGCAGGACCCCTGACCTCCTGTGCTGGTCACAGGTGCGTCACCCCATCACCCGCCGTCCATACCGCGGTTGGCCACCCCGAGCTCCCCAGCCGCGCTCTCTCCCAGTTGGTCTGCTTGTTCTGCTCCCAGGCACTGCCAGAGCCCCAAGGGCTGTCTGCCCTCTGACCCAGGCCAGGGGACAGAGCACAGAGCAGCACGGGGCCACCGCCAGCCCGGGCGAGCCTCCTCAAGCTCTCAAAACAGCTGTCCACTGCTGGACTTTGTCCCCGGGAAACCAGAAGGGGACATTGTTGGGCTCTGGCAGCAGGTGGCACAAGCGGAAGCACAGCTTTTCTTCAGAGTCTCCAGGGACTGGAGGGCTTCCGTCTGGGCTGGACAGAGCTGGGGAAACTATGTGAGAGAGACAGATCTGGGGAACTTGCCACATTTTTCTAGAAGAATGTTGGAAGACTTGGTGGCCAGGTATGGAAAGAAACCTGTGCACACTGAGGCCATTCATGGCGGGTGGTGGTGGGGGTCACGCTGCCACCGCGCCGAGGCCCCCGCAGCACAGAACACATCAGTGTCCTCTCAGGACGGCCTTCCTCACCGGCTCCAAGTAAAAGGCTGAGCCAAGGGGCTGCAGACCGCAGCTCTCCCTGGGATGTGATCACAGGGAGACGGAGGCCTGGCGACTGGGGCACGGACACCAGTCCCTCGCGCAGCCACGCTTGGCCTGGGGTGGGCGAGGCACAGGGGAGGCGCCCAGGCTGGCCGGCAGCCACCAGCCCTCTCCTCCCTGCCCCGGGCTTGCTGTTCCCTGGCCAGCCAGGGCGCCTCCGCCCAGCCCTCGCTCTGCGGCCACCACGTGAAAGGGCCCATTCAGGTGCCCGGCTGCAGGCTTGGGTTTCGGAGGCCGCTGCTCCCGCCAGCCCTGTTTTCTTTTCATCAGGGGGTTCCTGTCTTGCAGGTCTGCAGGGCCATCAGGGTGCCCCAGTTGACAGCCCCGAGGAAGGCGCCTCCCTGGGCACCAGCGCCTCCGAGGGGCTCCCAGCGCATGGGGAAATCAAGGCGCACGCAGGGTGGAGAGGGCCGAGCTGGGCTTGGGCCTGGGCACCACTGCCCACTGTGCCTCTGAGGTCCAGGGTGGGGCATGTGCCCAGGCAGGGTGCACCGCAGCCTCCTAGGGGTGCCCCCGAGGCCCAGCTCCTCACCTGAAAAGCCGTGCCAGGCTGCAGGGAGGTGCGGGCCACACCAGGCCCCGAGGCCAGCTCTCAGCAGGCAGCTTCAGCTCTGCCCCCACGGCCAGGGCCACGGCATCACTGGGACCCGCACTCCATTCCTGTTCCCGTCTTCCCCCTGCCCTTGGGGTCCCGGGAGCATTCCCACCAGGTCAGGGAGCCCAGGAGTGGGCTGGACAGGGAGGACTTCCTGGAGGAGGAGGTGCCAGCCCAGGAGCCCCAGGGGGAAGAGGCTGTCAGTCCCGCAGGCCGGGCCCTCTGCCCACCTGTGGCCAGGTGAGGTGCTTCTGAGACGGGAACCCCTCCCACCCTTCTTTCTGCTCAGAATCAGGGTCACCTGGAGTCGGGGCAGAAGCAGCCCTGCTCAGAGCCCGTCACACGCCCGTCTCCTGGGCGGCTCTGCGCACCTTCGCGCCCTGCCCCTTCCTTCCTCCTGCTGCCTCCTCCCTGCCCCTACCCCGCTCTCCAGCCCTTCCTGGGGGAGCCTCCTGCCCGCCCAGCAGCCCCTGGACACACCCTGGGAAGAGTCCTCCTCTGTATCTGGCCGGTCCCTTTTGTGCTCTAAGGAGGAAGAGCCGCTCCCCGCCCCGGGCCTGAGGGCAGGGGAGCCTCGGGTCAGGTGGACACCCCACCACCACCAGGCTCAGAGCCACTGGGGCACGTGCTCCTCCTGCCCTGAAGACCACTGTTGTGCCCAGCTGCTCCAGCCCAGGACCCCAGGGACCCCAGGGACTGTGAGGACAGTGGCCCCACGGTCAGTCCTGCCTCCTGGCTGGTGGCATCATGACTGTGCTCAGAAGAGCGGGCAGAAGCAGAGGTTGCTGACTTGCCCAAGGACACGCAGCTGTCAGGAAGCAGAGGGAGCCAAGCCCGAGCGGAGGCCACAGTGTCCTCCCCCAGGCTGAGTCTGTGCATGGTGGACGGAGGCCACAGAACTGACGGGGCTCTCAGGGGTTCCCTGGAGCCCACTGCCAAGACGTGGGCACCTGGAACACAGGAGTCGGGCTCCTGCCAAGGGCTGCAGACCACCATTATCTGTCCAGCCCTCTCCATTGACCCCAAGGTGCAGGGCAGAGCACACAGGCCACCCAGGAGACCTGTCCTGTGAGGCGGAAGCGCAGCGACGCCTCTGCCCCCGGGAGCAGCCTTCCCGCTGCCCACCAGTCAAGGGTGCCAGGCCTGGCCAGCTGCCCTCCCTGGCCCCGGCCTCAGCTCAGCACGCAGGCAGAGGCAGAGTTGCACAGTGGTTCCCATGCTGTTGGGACGGGCTGCGTGGGCCCAGCCCTGGTTCCCCGCTCTGGTCGTGAGCTGAGGAGCCTGCAGAGCCCAGGAGCTCAGGGCGAAACTTGCTTTGCAACCGACAAGAGGAGTTCCAACTCCCAGAGGCCACGCAGACGCAGGAGGTCTTGTCTCTCAGGAAAGACGGCCTGGTGCTTGTCCCAGTCTGTGCCAGGAGAGGACACTGCTTCACGGTGTGTGCCATCTGCTTGTGTCTGCACACTAAGGTATCAGGGCTGAGCCCGAGTGGCCATGTGACAGTATGCCCCTGGAATCTGCCGGAGGTTTCCCACTCCCCCGCCCCGCCCTGGCGGGGACCGTGGGTTTCACTTTTACATCAGGCACAAGTCAAGGCCATGACTCAGGAGGCTGCCGGCTCCCCACACCACAGGCCAAAGCCCCTCCCCAAAGTGGCCAGCCCCAGGCCTCCCGCCCCGGGCCGTGTGGGGCAAGTCCAGGGTAGCCATGGGGGAGAGGCCAGCCTGGCTCTGCTGCCCAAGGACAGCAATGACTCCAGGATCCCTCCATGGAGGAGTGACACGTGGGGCCAGAGGACTCCTCTCCATGGGACCCACTGCTCTGTGTGCTGTGATATCTCTGCCACATGCCACCCCCAGCCCCAAGTTGTGACAGCCAGACATCTCCAGTCACAGTCAGGAGAGAGGGGGCCAAAGGGTCAGGACAGGGGCAGGGGACCTGTGTGTGTACGGATGTGTGGCCTCCCTGGCAGGGGAGAGTCCTCTCCACACCTGGCCCAGGTAAGCACAGGTGAACCCACCATTAGGACCACGGCAATAGGACTGGGCGCCGGGCGAGGCTGCCGCCTCTCCAGCCACCAGCGTTCAGTGCCCAGGGCCCGAGGAGCATGTGCACATGCAGACACACACTGGTGAGTTCTGAAGCAGCAGGAGCTGGCCAGAGAGAGGACAGACGCCAAGGACCCCTGGCTCCAGGAACCAGAAAACCCACCCTGACAGGTGGGCGCAGGGCTTCCTAGCCCTTCTGCACTGTGCCCCTGGAGAGGGGCCCCCAGGCCCTGCAGGCCAGAGGTGCTGCAGAAATGGGGTCTGGGGCTGCAGGGCTGGCCCCGCTCTGTCCACACCAAGCCCACCTGTCTCACACCAGCCCTGCACAGCTAGGAAAGCAGCTTTGCTCTGCCACGTATTTAGCTCATCATAAATTGTGCATGGATTGTTCAGCAAGGGGCCTCTGCAGACCAGAAGGCCAGGAGGGGCTGGGGCCAGGAGGGGCTGGGGCCAGGAGGGGCTGGGCAGGCCTCCGCCAGGTTCTGAGGGAGGCCCTGTTCGCTGGCCACCTTGCTTTGCATGACAAAGGTGTTCCCAAGAGGGGTGAAATGGGAACTGTGTGAGGGGAGGCTCGCAGGCTCAGGGCCTTGGAGGACCAAGAGAGCTCCTTTCCGTGAAGAGCTCCCTCCACAACCTTCTTCCTAGAAGCCCACAGGTCTGGGCCTCAGTCCACCTGAAGTGGGGCAGCCCAGGGCACTTTGGCCTGGAGGCATGGGCCTCCTCTGCTCAGTCTCCTCATGGGTGAATGAAGCCCTGGAATAGAACTCCCTCCTGGCCTGGGATGCCCCTCCTCCCACCTCCTGTTCCACAACTCACTGGCCAGCGGGCAGGGGGCTCAGAGTGAAGGCCTCGGGGCTTGGGGCAGTGCCAGGTCCCACCTGCCAGAAAGTGTCCCATGGGTTCCTCCTCCCACCACACCTTTGGGGTGCCAGCCTGGTGGGCCTCAAACCAGCTGTGACCACCCCTGGCCTCTGAAGCTCAAGGAAATGTGTAGCCTTGGAGGAAGAGGACCAGAAGGGACCAGACAGCAGCAACTGGAAGCCACAGGTCGGGGCAGTTTTGTAAGAGCTGTGCTAATCCAGCCTTTCCGCCTCTGCCCTGCCCGCTGGGAGTGGGCTGTCCCGCAGCCAGAGGGGACTCGGGTAGGAGACGTGTCCATTGGGGACCACTCGGACTAGGGGGATCCCACACCTAGGAAAAACGGCACTAAAAATAGCCGAGGGGGAGGGCCGTGTAACCCAAACCGGCCTCAGCTCCGCCGACCCGCGGGCTGCCGGCCGGCGTCCGGCCTCCGCGAGCGCTGGGCCGCGGACTTGGCGGCGCGCGCCTGGGCCGGCTGCGCGGACCTGGGCAGGGTGGAGCGGCTCTCCTCTCCTCCCACCCCGCCCCAGGCGCAGCGCGGCGGCGGGGCGGCTCGGTGCCCGGCGGGCGGGCGGCCCAGGCGGGCCTGCGGTCGGGGATGAGCCCTGCGCCTCCGCGCCGCAGAGGCTGGGGCTGCGCGGCTGGGCGCCGGCGCCCCGCGCGTCCCGGGAGCTCGTCTGCGGCCGCCAGCGCGGCAAGCGGCGCGGGCCCCGGAGCGGGAGGTGAGTTCGGGCGGTGCCCGGGGGACCCAGCTTGGACGGGGCGGGGGTGTCACCAGGCTGCGTCGCGCCCTGAGCCCTCGGCGGTGCGCCGGGGCGGACCCTCCGCCTCGCTAGCGCGGCCGGGACCCCGGGCTACAGGCGCGCGGGGCCGGCAGGGCGGCCTGGCCGCTGCGCTGCCCCGAGCCTGGGCTGGCGGTTCCCGGCCGGCTCCCGGCGCAGTGCGAGCGCAGCCCTAGTCCGCAGACGGAGCGGAGCGGGACGGCGGGGCTGCGGGAAGCGCGCAGGCGGCTCATTCATTGCCGGTTGGAGTGGTTTGTCCCCCAGGCGGCCGCCTCTTCCTCCGGGCTCCCGGAGCTACTGGCCCCAGCCCGGGAGGCAGCAGCGGTGGCAGCGCCTGGGATGCCGGTGGGGTCTTTCTGTACCCGAGGGGCTCCACGCAGCTGGTTTCTGCCTGGAGGCCCCGAGGCCACGCTGCGTCCCTCGCCCAGCCCAGTGCCTCCAGGGCGGCTCCTTGCACCCAGAGAGTTTAGCTGGAGGGACCCGTGGGGACACTGCGCCCCGCGTGGCCACGGCTGGAAGGGAAGACTGGGAGGACTCACAGGGTCTTCTCCAGTTCTTTCCCCAGCAGCCCAGACCCGGGCCCTGCACCCTGGGCCTGGGGGAGAGGGACGCCCCCACAGGCGCACTGGAGGCAGGGGCAGCTGGGCCCAAGGAGACTCCGGCAAGGCTGAGGACGCTGATGGCTTTGCTGCAGGCGCTCCTGCCAGTACTGAGTAGAAGCCGTGCCACGTGTGATTGCCTTGGGGGTGGGGGAGACGGTAAAACAAAAGGTCCGAGTGGTCATGCTGCAGGGCAACTAGGTGGCAGAGTTGCTGACAGCCCTTTTTCACTCTGCAAGGTAGACTCTGGTCAGTTCTACTTGTTAGCTGGACAAAGGTGTGTTGAGTTCCTGTCTGTGTCCTGCCCTGCCCAGGTGCACCAAAACAGGCAAGACCCTGCCCTCCTGAAAATAACTGAGATACCAGGTAAAATGCCTGGGTGGCACTGGACAGTGAGGGCTGGGTGTGGAGGCGGGAGGCTGGGGCTGTGCTACTCCTCCAGGATAGGCAGCCTCTGAAGGTGGCCAGGGAGGGAGTGGCCTTCCCTGTGAGTGTGAAGGGAGAACCACACGCCTGAGCCACACAGGAAGCCCGGCCATCCTGGGGGAACTTGGGCCCCGGCAGAGAGCCTAGGACCCATAGGGAAGAGATGTGTGGCCAGCGTGACTGGCCCCTGGGCTGGCCATAGCCCTGGGTGGCGTGTAGACCAGCAAGTCCCAGGATTTCAGGGTCAAGGGGAGCTTAGAGGCCGTGCGTGCCAGCTGCCTGCCCTGCTTGGGTGTCTGCAGACCTGCTCCTGGGTCCCGACTGCTTGTACACCCCCAGCACCAGGGACGCCTGGCCCCAGCCTTTCTGGCCATCCTGCCCTGGAATGCGGGGAGGGCAAAGGCGCGCTCTGCGTCTGGGTGAGCAACGCAGCTGCCTCTGCAGAACTGACCAGTGTGCACCCTTCCTGCCCTGATGTGCCAGGTCAGTGCCTGGAGAAGTTCATGGCCCCTTCCTCAACTCCAGGTGGTCCAGGAGCAGGGCTCCCCCTCCCCCTTTCCTCTGTGATCCTGCCTCCAGGGACAGTGCCAGAGGAGGCCAGCCACCCCTCCAACTGCAGCTCTTGGCTCTGAGCCACACCTCCCACCTGACTCTGGGTCTGACACTTAGGAAGAACTCCGCTTCCCATCTGCCTCCTCATCCTCGACCTGAGGCCAAGACTAGGGGGGAGGCCATGATGGATGTCAGAGCACCAGCTCTGCACACAGGGCTGTGTGACCTTGGGCAAGTCACCGAGCCTCTCTGTGGCTTGCTTGTCCATCAGGAAGACAGCAGGCTCTTCCAGGGATCCACAGGACAAGCTGTCATGCAACTTGTAGAGGCCCAGAATGGTGGGTGCTGCCACCACAGTTACATCAGGGACCTGGGGACAGCACGGGTCTGGGGAAGGGTCTGAAGATGTAAAAGATCTCCAGAGTGCCAAGCTCTGGCTGGAAGTCCAGGGAGATGGGTGGCCAGGACACTGCAGTGCCGCTTCTCTGTCCCCTGCCTCACCCTGCTTCCTTCCAGAGGTGTTGGGCAGAAGGAACTGGGGGACAGAGGCCAGCCGGGTCCAGTTCACCCCCGCCCAGGCCAGGCCTCCAGGTCCACCTCAGGAGACTCGCCGCCCTTCCCACCTCCACTGTCCCCCCCTCCACTGGCCAGTGGCTTCACCTCTAGGCATGTCCACCTTTCCTCAGCAGGTCTCACCCCACACCTGACTGTCCCCCTTGGAGGACAGGCAGTCCAGGGTCAGGTCCCCACTGAGCCAGGCTTGGTGGGTGCCCAGCGGACACTGCAGGGCCCTGGTGGCACCTGGGCCTCCCTGTCAGGCAGTGCCCCCTGAGGGTCTGCACCGGGCTCCCGGCTCACATCCAGCTGGACTGCCCACATGGTGCCGCGTCTCCAAAGGCTGTCTGCTCCCAGGCCCCACAAATGCCCCTGGCCAGCCTCCTTCTCTGGTGGAGCTGACCACTCCACAGAGGACTGAGACGAGTGTGGTGGGGTCTGGGACTAGGTGAGGTGGGCTTGCAGTTGGCAGAACCTGTTTCTTTGGCTTCTCCCTTCCTAGTTCACCCTCACTGTCCTGTGGTGGCCACAGCTGGGCTGCAGCAACTGTCCTGGAGGACTGCCGTGACCTTGCCCTTCAGTCCCACCTTGAAGTCAGCTAAGGACCTGCCATTTCCCTGGGTAGAAGGAAAGGTGGACCAGTACCTCTGGCCAGGTTGTTCACTGCACAAGGGCACCCAGCCCATAGGCTGCTGACCACACACCCCAAGGCTGTGCCCACCCAGGAACATACCTTGTCCTGCACACCCAAAGGTGTCCAAAGCACCAGTGTGGGCCCCCGTTGAGATGTGTGTGCTGTACAAAGACTGTGTCCTCGTTCCCAAGGACTCTACAGGCCACCCCATTCCGTGTGCTGGCTGGACACTGTCCCCACAGGGGCCCAGACAGCTGAGGCCTCTGTCATTTCCGACTTGGGATCCCCTCTTCCCTCATCAGCTGCTGTCACCCGTCCAGGCTCCCCGACATTCTTCTGGGTCAATGTCATGCCCGCGGCCTCCCCCTGGGCCTGGGTGCGCCGGGCCACCCTGGGGAGTGGTGGGAAGCAGGGTGGGTAGGGACCCTGCCCTGGGAGCTGGCGGCCCCTGGCCGGCTGTGGTCAGCACTGAGCGTTCCTGCCTCCAGATGTTCCTCAGAGCCGCGGCCCCTCCCCTCCCCCGTCTGCTGCGGTTGCTGGTCCCAAGTCCCAGGGACCAGAAGGAGAGGTCAGCCGGGCGCTCCCTGGGGGCTGTGACCCCAGCGTCACACCAGAGGCTTCCTGCCCTCCCTCCAGCCTGGCTGGGTGGCAGGGGGCTCCGGGACCTCTCTCTGTTTAAACAGAGAGGGTTTCGGGAGGAGCCAGAGGGCTAGGGTGGGGCTCATGGGGAGACGCGCGGGGGGGGGGGGGGGGGGGGGGGGGGGGGCTCAGCGCCTGCCCAGACCTCTCCACCCCCAGGGCCTGAAGCAGGAGGCGCTGGGAGGGAGGCCTCCTGCCCTCCCCCAGGAGGGAGCCCGGCCCCGCGGCCTCCACCTGCTGGCCAGGCGGGCGAGTTTGGGGTCTCTGAGCCCAGGGCCAAGTCCCTCTTAGGCCACAAGCCCCAGCTGTGTCACCAAGGGTGCCAGGGACTGCCCCCAACCCTGTCCTGCATCGCGCCTGGCCCAGGAGTCGCGCCCAGGGAAGCAGAGAGTGTGAGCTAGCGGCTGCTCGGGCCAGGGACAGGTGAGCCTGGGCAGTAGTGTGCGCGCAGGGAGCCGGGAGCTGTGCCCGGGAGCTCCCTCGGCCTCGGCCCTCCTGCCAGGCGGGCCGAGCCAGCGGCAGGGCGGGGGACATTCCGTCCCCTGGCCGCCTCTCCCAGCGCCTGTCCTGTCTCTGGCTGCTTAGGGCCAGTGTCCCAGCCAACAGCCAAACAGAGCCCACATTCATGAGTGGCCGTCGGGCCCCGACCGCCTGGGCACAGTGGCCTCCTGAGAATGGACGGTGGGGAGGACCCTGAACAGCACTTTCCGCATTCCTCCAAGGCTGCCGGCCGAGGTGGCCGCTTGTAAACAAGGCCTCTTCACAGGCCCTGGCCACGGCCCCTGAGGCTGAGGACAGGCCTCTCTGCCTTCTGGAGGGCAAGAGTGGGGAGTGATGGCCGCTGGCCGGATGGCCTGGTGCCTGCAGGGCCAGGGTGTCGGAGCCCCGTCTGCCTGGGGAGGGCGCTCCCCGTGGTCCACCTGAGAGAAGCCCGCGCCACCTTCCCAGCCTCCGGCCTCCCCCGTCTGCCTCCTGACTGGGTCCACTCTCTCTGGACGTCTCGGGTGGCTTTAGTGTCGGCCTCTTGCTGAGCCACCCGCGTCCCTGCAGAGTCCTTGCAGGTGTCCGAGCGCCAGCCGAGGCAGGCACCTTCTCCAGATCCGGCCGCGCCGAGGGTCGGCCTTCCCGCCCCCATGGCACGGTGACCGTGCTGCTGTGCCTTTGAGTTCAGGTCTCTGTGGGCGTGGGCTCGTCACCCTGGTGGGCCCTGGTGAGTGGACTGCTGGGCCCGAGGGGCTCCTCGGAGGTGCCCAGAGCCTTCCCTGGCTCCAGGCCCCAGTGGGTGAGGCCCTGCCTGAGCTGTGCTGTTGGGAACTGGGCTGGGACTCAAACTCTGTCCCCATCAGGGAATGGAGGCAGAGATGGCAGCCACAACCCAGGGCCTCGCCTGTCCTGCAGGAGGCCCCAGTGAGAGGCTCGAGGCCAGCCAGGCTCCACCTCTGCACGGGCATCTCCCGCACGCCCACCGGAGCAGCCCACTGCCCAGATGTGCCCCTCAGCTCTGACGCTACCTCCCACAGGGCCCTCGGTCGTTGTGGGGTCTCTGCACTTGGGGAAGCTGAGGACCAGACCCTGTGGAGGCTGCCTCTGAGCCAACGTCATTCCAGGAGGCCTGAACGGACCCCGTGCCCAGCTATCATGGGTGGGCGGAGGCCAGGCGGCCTGTGGAGTCTCAGCTCGGGTCCCAGGGCCCCGTGTGTCCCGAGCTGGCCCGGGACAGTTCCCTGACCCAGTTCAGAACGCACCATCAGAAAGGCTGTCACCCCAGGGAGGCCGGGTGCCTGCCAACAGCCCCCAGCAGCAAGCGGTCGAAGGCCAGGGACTGGGCCAGGCAGCTGACCCATGTGGCCACGAGCGCATGGGCCTCTCCACCCCCCACAGGGGTTAGTATCCCTGCTCAGGGGGCTGCACCTGGTTGCATAAAGGGGCAGGCTGCACTCTCCCTCCGTGGGCAGGCCTGTCCTGGCTGTGGGAGGACAGTGTGGACACCACAGGTGAGGGCATGTGTGCTTCAAGAAGGCGTCTAGCAAACACTGGGCTCTGGCCAGGAGGCACGCAGGTGTGCGGCACGGTGACGCCAGCTTCCCTTCCCACTCGGCACGGCCAGCCGGGGCACTGGGGCGTGGAAAGGGGAGGCCACGGAGGCAGAGGGCCACAGGCACTGGGCTGGAGGCCAGGAGGAGCAAAGGCGGCGTTCCAGGTGGTGGGCAGTGGAGGGGTGGCCGGGGCTGGGCCTGGGGAGAGGCAGGGAGGCACCTGGCCAGGCCTGGTCCTGGGGAGAGGGTCAGGATGCACGATCCTGTCCTCAGTCTGCAGCCAGCAGCAGACCTGCCCCGCCCGACGGGCCCTTCACCAGGCCTCCAGGGGGCCACGGGCTCAGGTCAGGGCTCAGGTCAGGGCCTGCCGGGCAGCGGGTCTCCACCCGAGGTGGTCCTCACAGGAAGAAGTGCCGTGGCCCTGCTTCACAGACAAGGGAGCCGGGGCCCAAGGAAGAGAGGGACTTGCAGGACTCCCTGTGCCTGTCGACCCATGCACACCAATGGCTGCGGCTCCCAGGTGAGGTGTGCCTGCAGGGCACCGGCCAGGCCTGGCACCGGCGGGATGCTGGCCCCATGCGCATGGCCCATGCTGAGCATGGATCGTCACCCCAAGGGGCCTGGCAGAGGGGACCTCCTGCGCCCCTGCCCCAGGCACCTGCACCGCCTGCATTGGAAAGTGACCGAGCTCCCACAAGGCTCAGACTGAGCAACAGGCAGGAGTAACCCGCGCGGCCAGCCTCACGAGGGGTCTCCCTTCCCGTGACAGCACTCACTCAGGCAGGGCACCTTCCTCAGATGCAGCTGACCCCCAGCAGCAGCGCCCCGTGCAGCAGCGTCTGGAGTGTGACCAAAACTGAACTGCGCATCCCTGTCTGTCTGCAGTGGCGTTGGGTTGAGCAGCCTGGCCTGCTGCCAGGGTCTCAGCAGCTGGTGTGAGCACTGCCCACGTTGCCCTTTCAGAGGGCAAACCCACAGAGGAGCCAGAGTCCCAAGCAGGGCTCCCTGGAGCAAGGGGTGTTTGAGCTGGGCTTTGAAGGGTGACTAGGAGTTCACCGAGCATCAGGACGGGAGAGACAGTCCCCACAAAGGCCCGGCAGGCACACAGGGGCTCTGAGCGACCCAGCGCTGAACACCCATGCGCCCCAGTGGCTGCCCGGGGCCCAGCCTGTTCTCTGCTGGCTGTGTGGAACAGTGGTCAGGAGGCAGGCTGTGGACTCCACTCTGCCCCCACCTCCTGGGAGACCGTGATGCGCCACACCACCTCAGAGGCTCGTCCCTCATCTGTACAGTGGAGAGACGGGAGCAGGAAGCCTGGTGGGGCTGAGGCCATGGGGAAGGTGTGCCGAGGCCCGAGGGTGGGAGGGGCTGAGTGGCACGTGCGGTCATGAGCTCAGTGAGGACATGGGGAGGGCCGTGAAGTTGCCCTCGCACTTCCCTGGGCCCTGGCATCTGGCTCAGATCTGACCTCAGTGAAGCCCTTTGGGGGCAGTGAGTCCTAGGTCATCCTTTCAGACAAAGGGAGGACTCCAGGGAGTCCATGTTGCTGACTCCCAGGACACGTGTCCCTGGCTGGGCCTCCCTGACCCCTATGACCAGCAAAGGAGGCCAGGCTCCATGCTTCCAGGGTCCACTGAGACTGAGGAGGCACCAGGGCCCAGTGCTGGGAGGGGGGAAGCAGTGGCCCGTGGTACACCCACGAGCAGCAGGCCCAGCATGGCCTCCTCTGCTGGACTTTCAGGAGACGGCGGGAATCTGGACCTTCCTGTGCAGTCTCCTGTTTTGAAATGTCAGGAACTAATCTGGAAGTTTTGAGAGAATGTTCTGGACCCTGTGCAGGCCAGGTGTGCGCTTCAGTCAGCGCTGGTCCAGCAACACCCAGTGTAGGGTGTGAGAAGATGGCTCAGGTCACCCGGGAAGCAGAACGTCCCCGGGAGGCTGCGCCTGGAGATGGGCGAGGTGCCCTGGGCGGGGCCTGCCGCACGTGCCCAAGCCTCAGCTCACCCGCAGGCTGCTGGCAGGGGCCGCGAGACGAGGCTACGCAGGTGGCCTTCAGTGTCCCGCCGGCCGCACCTGGAAACAGGCGCAGGTGAAACGGTCTCCTTGGAGACACGCCACCGTGTCCCCGAGAGCTGGCTCCGAGTCTCCCTGACGCGCACCTCTGGGGTAGGGTGCCCACCTGGCCACGGCAGGTGTCTGCTGGCCACTCGGCCTGGCCAGGGCCTCCAGGGCCTGGCCCCGCCCGCTGCCCCTCACCCTGGCCCTCCTTGTGCTCTGGAGCTTCTCGTGTCTGTGGTGGCCATCGTCCTCTTCCCTCTCGGGGACTCACTTCCCAGGGTGGGGTCAGACTTGGGAGCTGGAGGACCCTCGGATTCCCTGCTCCCAGCCAGCGGGGCTGCCCCTCACAGGCCACCTCCCCACCTGTGGCTGTGGCCCTGTGACGTGGCCCTCGCAGCCCCGTCCCGGGCCTGGCCGGTGCTGTCCCCACACCCAGTTCCCTGCTCAGGCCCTGCACGGGCACCTGCTGTAGGTCGCTTGAAGTGCTCGGCAGAACCCACTCCACTGGGTGCTGCCGGGACCTCCGTTGTCCCTTTGAACATCTACCATTGCAAGCTGGTTCCTGGGGCTTAAGACTGTCATCGTCACTGTCACCGTCCTGAGTCCAGGAGCCCAGCCAGGCCCTGGTACAGAGGCCCCAGGAGCGTGGACGTGGAATAGGTCCGGGCATGTGTGGGTGGGTGGCTCTCTGCAATCTCAGTAAACATCTGGCCACAGGGCCTGGCAGGAAGCTGACCTCCGGGCACCACTCGGCGGGCAGCCGGACAGGCTATAAATACATTCTGACCCCAGACCAGCCCACAGGCATTCCTGCCCCGCCCGCCCCAGAGTGCCCTTCCAGCAGAAGAAAGGCAGCTGGTGGGCCCTGAGCCTGGCGGAGGTGACCACTCCCGGGGAGTGGAGACATGCCACCCAGGGTCAGCTCAGGCCCTCGGCGTCTGAGCGCTCTCTGACCAGGGCCTGCCCAGCCCCTGGAGGCCACATTTAGCTCTGGAAGGGCTCCCTGTGCCGACGGCCTGCTTTTCTTTGGTGTCTGGGCTGTAGTTATGCCGGGTGGGGGCCTGGGGACTCATCAGAGTCTCTGGGGGCTGCGGGCTGCACCTCCGGGGCAGCCGACGGGACCCGCTGAGGAAGGCAGGTGGCCTGGCCAGGCGGTGCTGCAGCGTGTGGCCCCAGAGGGGCCAGTGGGGCTCGGCACGGAGCCAGGGCGCTGCGGAGGCGCTTCACCTGCGGGAGCCCAGGTTTTCCGGCCCTGGTGTCACAAGGCCTGGCTCCTTGGGTGGACAGGGACCCTGTGGCTGGCGATTGGTCTGAAAGGCCACAACCAGCCATCGCTGTCACCACAGAGGTGGAGAGCGCACTGCTCCACCAGCCCTTGGCAGCCCGGGAAAGGCCATCAGGTTCCCAAGTGCAGATGAGTGTTGGCCTCAGACAGGGAGGGCTCAGGGCTTCACCTGCTCTGACTGAGGGACCTGGCTCAGGACGTCCCCGGTGCAGTGGTGGCGTGAGGACACAGGCCAGCAGCATGGCCCCTGGCCTTTGATGTATTCGTTTTATGTGGTGCTGAGGATGGAACCCGGGCCTCATACGTGCTGGTCAGCTGCTCTGGCCCGAGCCCAGCCCAGCCCCTAGACTGGACTTGTAAACCTGCTCCGTGGGGTGTCCCTGGTGATTCTGACCCTGCCTTTGAGGCCAGGGAGCCGGCGTGTGGCACCTCTTAGGAGCTGCCTGTGGCCAGGGCAGCGAGGGGCAGACCTGTAGGCTCAGGCAGGATCTCCGTCCTGGCCGCTGGGCCACTCAGGGCCTCCCGTTGGTGAGTGTGTGGCATAGCGGCTGCACCTGTGGTTGTCTTGCCCCGAGGCACAGCTGGCATCAGGGACCACGAGCCAGCAGGAGCCCAAGGGAGCGTGGCCGCGTGTCTGCAGGCACTTGGAGCCCTGTGAACACGTGGCTTTCACAAGGTTCCGCCTCACAGCCCTGCAGGCACCTCTGTCCCTCAGGGTCCCCGAGCCTCTCAGCTGATTGCACCCCTGCCTGCTCCCTGTGCCCAGCCATGGCTTTGCCTGGGTTGGCTGCCATCCTGGGGCTGCACTCGCGGCCATGTCCCAGGCAGCACAGCCCTGGGGCCCCTGTGTGGAGGTGAAGTCTGACCGTGGGCGTCAGGAGGCCACGGCCAGGAAGAAGATGCCCCATGGAGAACAGGTCAGGGGCTGTGTTCAGGCCGGTGTGTAGCTGCCACCGGGTCCCCGTGCCCCTACTCTGGCAATGGTGTCAGGTGCCACCCTCGCAGGGTCCCCAGCCATGTGTGCCGTCCCCGCAGGGTCCCCAGCTGCGGGCCATCCAGGCACTGCCTCAGCATGGTGCCCACACTTTGCCTGCTCTCTAGTGCCCATCCTCGCAGCGCCCCCAGGCAGGACATGGGCGGCACTGTAGTCCCCACCTGAGGCCCAGCAGCTGAGGTGACCTGTCCAAGGTTTGTGGCCAGCAGGGAGGTGGGGTGGCAGCCGGCAGGAGCCCTCTGCAGTGCATCCTCCTCACTCCACACCGGGCATCGTGCAGCCCCTGAGAGCTGCGGGCAGCGTGGCTCGCAGGGCACAGGGGGTGGCCCAAGCCAGCCTGCGGTTCTGCTGTCCATCAGAGTGTGTGCTGCGATCAGTGAGGCCCCTGTACTCTCCATGGGTTCAGGTCTCCAGGAAAGCCCCCAGCCCGCCTCCGTTTCTGGTCCTGCTTCGGATCCGCTGAGTGCTGCCTCCCGTGACCTTTCCTCTGGCGGCTGAGCTGTCCCTTACCTCGCCTTATGCTTAGTGTCCCTCGAGCATGAGCGACAGACACAACTCAGCACAGAAGGCGTTATGGCTGGCGAGACTGCAAAGTCCACAGAACGAGCAGCTTCAGGCAGAGCCGTATCCAGGTTCTCAAACGGCACCATCGGAATCTGCTCCCTTCACCTCTGGGCTCTGCTTCCCCACACGTCTCTGACTCCAGGAGTGCTTCCTCAGGGTGGCCAAGAGGCCTAGGGGCTCAGCCTTTGATGGCCCCAGAGATGAAAGGATGGATAGATATGGAGAGAAGAGGCAATAGGGAGACAGAGATAGATACAGAGAGACAGGCAGAGATAGATGATAGATGATTGATAGATAGATGATAGATAGATAGATAGACAGACAAACTAAGGACCCTCCACAGTTTCAAGCAAAAAGGGAAATCCAGACTTCAGAAGGCTGGACAAGGTCGCTGCCCCCACAGGAACCAGAGCTGACCAGGAAGGAGGATCTTTCCCTTCTCTCATCCTTAAGAGACAGGCAGAACTAGAGGTCTCCAGGAAAGCCCCCGCTCCACCTGCAAGTCCTGCAAGTGCCCCTGCCATCTAGCTCCCACAATGCCATGTCCTCGGACAAAGGTGAGGGACAAACAGGGCATTAACGGGTAGTGGAACAGTTGCTTACCCAGATCATCAATGGGCCAGGGATGGAGTATAGCACATGGGGTCCCAGCACCCAGATTATAGTCCCAACAACACATGAATGGGTGGTGGGTGGATGGATGGATGGTGGGTGGATGGATGGATAGTGGGTAAATGATGAATGGATAGATTGTGGGTGGATGATGGATGGATAGAGGGATGGATGATAGAGGGATGGATGATGGATAGATGGATGGATGGAAGGGTGGGTGGATGGATGGATGGATGGATGGTGGGTGGATGGATGGATGGTGGGTAAATGATGAATGGATAGATTGTGGGTGGATGATGGATGGATAGAGGGATGGATGATAGAGGGATGGATGATGGATAGATGGATGGATGGAAGGGTGGGTGGATGGATGGATGGATGGATGGTGGGTGGATGGATGGATGGTGGGTAAATGATGAATGGATAGATTGTGGGTGGATGATGAATGGATGATAGATAGATGGATGATGGAGGGATAGATGGATGGATAGATGGGTTGGTGGGTGGTGGGTGGATGATGGATGGTGTATGGATGATGGATTGTGTATGGATGAATGGATGGTGGATAGATGGGTAGATGATGGATGGATGGTAATGGATGGATGGGGTGGGTGGATGGATGGATGGTGGGTGGATGATGGATAGTGGGTGGTTAGGTGGATGGATGGATGGTGGGTGGATGATGGATGGATGGTAGGTGGATGGATGGATGGATGGAGATGGATGGATGGATGGATGATGGATGGATGAGTGGTGGGTGGATGACGGATGGTGTATGGATGAATGGAGAGTGGGTGGGTGAGTGGATGGATGGATGATGAGTGAATGATGGATGGATGGTGGGTGGAGGGATGGTGGGTGAATGCATGGATGGTGGGTGTAGATGGATGAATGGATGATGGGTGGATGGATGATGGGTGGATGGTGAGTGGGTGCATGGATGGATGATGGATGGTGGATGGATGATGGATGTATGGTGGGTGGGTGGGTGGATGATGGATGGATGGTGGGTGGATGATGGATGGATGGTGGCTGGATGATGGTGGGTGGGTGGATGGATGCTTGGAGGTGGATGGATGTATGATGGATGATGGATGAATGGGTGGTGGGAGAATAATGGATGGTATATGGATGAATGGAGAGTGGGTAGGTGGACGGATGGATGGTACATGGATGGATGGATGGTGGATGGATGATGGATGGTGGGTGGATGATGGGTGGATGGTGGGTGGGTGGATAATGGATGGATGGTGCGTGGATGGTGGCTGGATGATGGTGGGTGAGTGTATGGATGGTTGGAGGTGGATGGATGAATGATGGATGATGGATGAATGGGTGGTGGGTGGATAATGGATGGTATACGGATGAATGGAGAGTGGGTAGGTGGACGGATGGATGGTACATGGATGGATGGATGGATGGATGGTGGGTGGACGGATGGATGGATGGTAGGTGGATGATGAAAGGATGGTGGGTGGATGGTGGGTGTGTGAATGGATGATGGATAGTGGGTGGATGATGGATGGAGGTGGGTGAATGATGGATGGTGGGTAGATGATGGATGGATGGTGGGTGGATGGTGGGTGGGTGGATAATGGATGTATGGTGCGTGGGTGGTGGCTGGATGATGGTGGGTGGGTGGATGGATGGTTGGAGGTGGATGGATGAATGATGGATGATGGATGAATGGGTGGTGGGTGGATAATGGATGGTATATGGATGAATGGAGAGTGGGTAGGTGGATGGATGGATGGTACATGGATGGATGGATGGATGGATGGTGGGTGGGTGGATGGATGGTTGGAGGTGGATGGATGAATGATGGATGATGGATGAATGGGTGGTGGGTGGATAATGGATGGTATACGGATGAATGGAGAGTGGGTAGGTGGATGGATGGATGGTACATGGATGGATGGATGGATGGATGGATGGTGGATGGATGATGGATGGTGGGTGGATGATGGGTGGATTGTGGGTGGGTGGATAATGGATGGATGGTGCGTGGATGGTGGCTGGATGATGGTGGGTGGGTGGATGGATGGTGGGTGGATGGATGGTTGGAGGTGGATGGATGGTTGGAGGTGGATGGATGAATGATGGATGATGGATGAATGGGTGGTGGGTGGATAATGGATGGTATACGGATGAATGGAGAGTGGGTAGGTGGACGGATGGATGGTACATGGATGGATGGATGGATGGATGGTGGGTGGACGGATGGATGGATGGTAGGTGGATGATGAAAGGATGGTGGGTGGATGGTGGGTGTGTGAATGGATGATGGATAGTGGGTGGATGATGGATGGAGGTGGGTGAGTGATGAATGGTGGGTGGATGATGAAAGGATGGTGGGTGGATGGTGGGTGTGTGAATGGATGATGGATAGTGGGTGGATGATGGATGGAGGTGGGTGAGTGATGAATGGTGGGTAGATGATGGATGGATGGTGGGTGGATGATGGATGGGTCTTGGCCCACTCTTTTGGCTCAAGTAAGCAAGCAGTGCAAGGGACCTTTAGGCAGAGCTGGGTCCAGGTGCTCAAGCAATGGCAGGATCTACTGACCAGGGGAGGCTCAGCCCACTGGACCCACACGGATGGGGAGGCAGTTCCTAGAAGAAACCAAGATGTTACTAACAATTGGGAGGCTGGCCGTGGGCAGATGAGAAACAGATGTCCACACAGAGGGGACCTTTGCAGCCATGAAGATGGGCCAGGGTGGAAACGAGGCCAAGCGGGAAGACCCTGCACCCTGGCGGGCTGGGGAGGGCCATGGGGAGGGGCTGGGAGAGGGTTGCAGAAGGCCCAGGGAGCCTCCAACACTAAGTGGGGCGAAGCAGGGGGTGCGGCTGCCCCCGCAGACCCCGGTGCCCACGTTCCCCTGAGAAATGCAGATGGGGCTCGGAGTGTCCGGCACCAGGCTCAGCCCCACCCCCTGCTGCCGTGGGCCACTGCGGCTGTGCTAGCCACAGCCCATCTGCTGCCCCACGGCACAGCAGAGCTCTGCGCTCTTGGCCCAGAGCAGACAAGGCCTGCAGTTCAGCAGCTGGACGGCTCTGCGTCCCCGACCCCAGAACAAGCACACGGCACTGCTGGCAGCCAGGAAGCGTAACGTGGCTGATGGCCCTGGGGACTTTGAAGGAAGCTAATTAAAATCGGCTGAGAGGAGGGAGCTGGAGGTGGGGAGCCAGGGACAGCTCTCCACAGGGGCAGGAGGGAGCAGCCAGGGCCATCACACCAACATGGCCTCCCGTCAGCCCCCAGCCAGGCCCAGCCACCCAGACCAGAGGTGACAGCAGCAGGGACACCATCCTTCCTAAGGCCTCTGCTGCCAGGAAACCATGTGGGAGGACGTGGTGGGCCTCCAGTGACCGTGTGCAGTGCCTCTGTGCCGGTGGTCTCAGGTAGCCTCCGCGGGCCTCAGCTTACCCCACACCCTGGGTGCCCTGCTGAGCCTCTGGCCCGCTGCCCTCTTCCTCAGAGAGAGCTCCCTGGCGGGGGGCTGAGGGCTGCCCGTCCAGCAGGTGTCCGTGGGTGTATAGGCAGCAGAGGCCTCTGCACATCCTTCCTGCTCCTCCTGTTATAAAAGCTGGCGCTGCTCTGGGGCACAGTCTCGGGGGCTTGGCCCGGCCCCGAGCCCCTCCCTGGGCCCCTGCGCCCCTCCTGCCACACAGAGGGGCCCATAGCAGGTCATGCCAGGGAGGACAGGGCCACTGCCCTTGCGTGGCCGGCCCCTCCCCTCCCCGCAGCTGTGTGTGTGCTCACAGGGCCACGTGGCTGGCTGGGCCCTGGACGGAACTTTCTTTTATCCCCTACAGTCCTCCTTACCTAGAAAGCTGCGTGGACACGGTATTTTTAGAAGACAAACTGGCTGTCTCTGCACTGTTAGAGATGGGGCTTTGAGGACTGGCCCCGCCCAGTGCTGGGGCAGCCAGGGGCCTTTGGGTCTTTGCCCTCCACCCACTGTGCCTCCTGGGGAAGCCCAGCACCCCGTGGCCCGTGGACCTTGTGGCCAAGCAATGTGGAGGTCCCCGGGGCAGGCAAGCGGGGGTCTCCCTGGCTGGAGGCAGCTTCTGCCTTGAGTCCGGGCCTTGGAGCCCCGGGGGATAGTCCTGGTCTGTGTCGACCCGCTCCCGGCCACCCACCGGGCTGTCTCCAGCTCGGCCAGGTCTCTGCCAGGAGCCGGGCGTCCGGCAAGGGTGGTCCCTGGAGAGGGCGCGGCAGGCATCCGATTCCACGCTATGTGCACTCTGAGGGGGTCCCAGTGCCCACAGGCCCCACCTGTGCCCAGGGTCAAGTTCACCCCAGGTGGTGGTGGTGCTTTAGGCCTGCAGCACCCAGTCGCCTTGTCCATGGCGCCTGGTGTCCAGCCCTCCTGAGCCCTGTCCTGCATGCTGAGGCAGGAGGAAGGGACGCCACCTGGCCGCGCCACAGGGACAGCACCCACTCACGCCTGCCTGGCCTCCCGCTCTGTGCAGCTAGCCTGCAGGAGGGGCCACGTGGAGCAGGAGGAGGGCTGTGGCCGGCCACCTCCCAGGACACGGAGCTGAGCAGGACCAAGGGTCAGGTCACGCCATGCCCTCATTTCTGACAGGAAAGTGGACAGGCCTGTCTGCACCTGCTGGGGCAGCGGGAGGGCAGGCCAGTGTGTGCATGGTAACGGCGAGGCGGTCGCTGGCGCTCTGAGAGGCCAGCCCTGTGCCGACTGCTCTGCATGTGCCATCTGATGGACCCCACGAACCCTGCCAGGCAGGGCAATTGCCAGGCCATCTGAAGGCGGGCACACGAGGCTCAGCGAGGCTAAGTAAGTTGCCCCAGGCCACAGAGCAAAGCAGTGGGTGTCCCTGCCCGTCACTGGCACCTGGACTGCACGGGGGCCCGAGGTTGGCGGCCCCACCCAGAGGGAGCAGGGTCCTGCTCTGAGGGTCAGCCTGCCTTGAGGGCTTCTGCTGACAGTGGTCAGGGCTCAGGGTGGTGCCACTGGCAAAGTGTCTCCTGGGTGCTGTCTATGCCCCAGACCTGGAGGCTACGGAGACAGAGGAGGCTGTCCATGCTGGCCACTGCTCTCAAGCCACCCTCTTCCTTCTTAAGTGACAGGGACATCCAATCCAGCCTGGCAGGCAGAGAGCCGGTCCCACCCATCACCCTCACCCTAGGGAGGTGCCTCACCCACTGCCTTCTGCTGTAAACTCCAGGCCTCTCTCAGGGTCTCTTGCGTCCCTCTCAGGACACGGAGCTCCAGGGTCTGGGCTGGAAGGCCTTCAAGGGGCCGACCCCTGTGGCTTGGGAAGGGGGCCGGGCTGGTCAGGGCGGTCCCAGGCTCAGGGCGGCTGGAGACCTGCAGCTGGGCAGGGTCTGCTGGGGCCCTGAGAGCGGGAAGTGGAGGGAGCGTGGGAGTGGGCAGGCCTGGCCACACTGTGGGCGTGAGCCGGGGAGCCCAGCGCCCTGCGGCCACCTCGCCTGACAGCAGGTGCCTCGGGTGCCTCCCTGACCGCGGCCCTGGGTCCCGGGTGGGTGGGGTGTTCCTGGAGAACACTGCCACCCACAGGTGCCCCCCCTTCCGTAGGGAAGGGGCCAAGCCTGCGGCGCCTGCTCCCCGCTGGCCTTGGTGGCCAGAACTCAGAACTCAGCCCTCCGAGGCCTCTGCCTCCTGGTCACATCCTGGCGGTCTCTGCGGCCTGCTCCCTCTTCCCTGAGCCTCCGACCGCACCTCTGCAGGTCTCGAGAAGTGCAGCTGGGAGTAAGGGGAGGGATGGTGTCCTGGGCCCCCGCGAGGGGCTGGACTGACCAGAGCCCCGTCAGCAGACACGGGTGGCGACTGAGGCGCTCCACTGTCCCCAGCCGCTCCTGGTCATCCTGCTGACGTGGCTTCTCGGGCTGCCCCTGCCCCAGACAGCCTCCTGCACCCCGTCAAAGCAGACAGGCCCTGGGTGTTTCCAGTCCCACAGAGCACCCCGCTTCTTCCCGCCTGCTGTCCTCCAGCTGATGGAGGAAGGCCCCGGGTGGGGGGAGGGACCAGGCCACGCTGCTGGCGCCGCCCACAGGGGCCCAGGGAGCAGCGCGGGATGAATGTCAGCCTTATCCAGCCGGCCAGCCCTGCCCGCAGTCAGCCGCGATGGCCAGCCCCGCCCGCGGGCCCCTCTGCCGCGGGCTGCTGGGGCCAGGGCTGGGGCTGGGCCCTGGGCAGCAGCCTGGGCCTTGCGGCCAGAGACCCGGGAGTGTGGCCTGGAGCGGGGGTGCCTGCCCAGGGACGTCGGCCAGGCCCCCAGTCTCAGCTGCTGGGACACACTGGACTGTCCCTCGTCCGCAAGGTGGGGAGGGCCTGTGAGGCATGGGCGAGTGGGCCCTCGAGACAGGACCCAGAGTCCGCACTGCGAAGCACAGGCCCAGGGAGGGCAGGAGGAGGCCACCCAGTAGTGGGGGGACATGCCCCCACCTTGCCACGTGAGTGTGTCTCCTGGGCACTTTGAGGGCAGGTACCAAGCGGAGACGTGAGGCTTGATGAGGAGGCTGCCCAGGAAAGGCAGGGGCATCTGGTGGGGCCAGCAGAGCCCGTGGCAAGCAGAGGTGCCTGGCGGTGTGGGCGTACCGTGTGGGGCGGGAAGTGTCTTTCCATACGGTCCTGGCTGCCCAGAGGGGCTGCAGCGTCCCGGGAGGCTGAGGGGTGGTGCAGAAGCCCCGGGCTGCAGACTCGGTGCAACTCCCAGGAAGCCCCGGCAGAGATGCCAGCCTGACCTGGCTCCATGCCCACGCTGGGAGGCCCCACAGTGCGCCCACAGCTGCCCTATGCTGGTTGCCCCTGGGACCTGCCCCCTTGCTTGGTCTCCTGCTGGCGCCGTCCAGCCGCAGACCAAGAGGTGCTGGGGGCCTGTCACACACCCTGCCCTCTGCAGGGCCCACGCGGTCCCCACCTCAGGCCCGCACCTCCAGCTCGTTCCTCTCCTGCCCCAGGCCAGACTGCAGGGCTGCACAGTGTCCACTTGGTCATGGGGCCTCTCTGCACCCAGACCTGGCCACAGCCCGGCGCTCTCCCTGCTGGTGGCCTCTCACGGCCTGCTGTGTGACGCCCTCACCCTCTCTGAGCTGCATGGGGAGCTCACACGAGCCTGTTCTGATGGACTCTCCTGCCCCAGTAGTGATTCTGGAGTCTCTGGAACTTTCCAGAGCATGGCAGTCCTTCAGCCAGCGTGGGGCAGGTGGCCTCTCGGGGCCTGCAGGGATGTGTGTCCGTCTCATCCCCAGCAAGGCCCAGGCCTCCCTCAGTGCTGGCTAGAGGAGTGGGCGGGCGGGGCCTGGCAGAGATGGCCTGGAGGCTGCCCTGCCAGGGACAGGTCACCCCAACCCGTGCAGCTGGGTCTGGCCCCACGGCCTCGGCCCACACAGTAGTCATTTGTTTTATATGAAGTTGTTACCAGAGTGCAAAAATGGGGAGATTTCACTTTAAAACCTGGATTTCTGGCTTTTCCTGAAAACCCTGGAAGCCTTCAGTGCCCGGCACCTCTGGCCGGCAGGACCTGGCGCCCACTCCCGGCACAGCACCCTGTGGGAAGGGGCGGAGCAAGGCGGGTCCCCACAGTGCAGCCTCCGGCTGGATGGAGCCTCCCTGCACAGTCTGCGAGGCCCCTCCCGTCAGTGTCCCTGGCTCGGGGACGCGGGATGCAAGCTCTATGTGGCACTTACCTGGTTCCATGCCTTTAGCTAGGTAAGCTCTGGGGTCCGAGAGGAAGGGGCCCAGGTGACAAGAGCCAGGGAGGAGCCCCGAGGGGCAGCTCCGGGGCAGGTCGCATCTCTCTGACCGGGCCTGGCCCACCGCCCTCCATCTCTGACCCCCACCCCGGACAACCCTCTGGCAGTGGCGGCCCTGGTGGCCAGGAGGGCCAGCCAGGCAGCAGAGGTTCCTGGCTCCCAGGCCGCAGGGCTGCCGTATAGACAGTAAATTACAGGCCCCGACAGGCGCGGCGCTGGGAAGGGCTGTCCCCAGGCTGAGTCCTGGCGGCCAGTTTCCCGCACGGCTGGGCTGCCTGAGCCTTTCTGGGACCCACTCGATTCCAGGAGCAGGGACGTTGGTCAAGGCCAGCCCCGTCAGCCTGCAGACCCAGGCCGATGGAAGACCAGCGCCCTGCGGGGTCTCCCGCGAGGTGAGGTGGCTCCTGCGGGTGTTCGGTCCACCCCGATGCCCAGCCAGGAGCCTGGAGCTCAGCTCCTCGTCCTGGGTGGGTGAAGGGCCAGCGTGGCCAGGAGGGCAGAGTGCAGCTCGCTTCACGGCAGCCGGCGGCCTGCGGGGCCACGGTGGGCGGAGCAGGGCAGGAGGGAGCCAGCGTGCGCTTAGGAAAACCCCCAAGTCTCGGAGACCACGTCCCTCTGCCTCCTCGGGGTCCCCATGGGACAGCAGGAAGGGAGCACCACTCCACATCTCCACAGAAGAACCCGGGGCCACAAATGGGCCACCAGAAGGCCTGGGCAGGAGGCGTGAGGGCAGCCACCAGACCTGGGAATTGAGAGGTGATGGGTTCCTGGAAGAGAACAGAAGAGCAAAAGCCCTGTGGCCAGCCAGAGACAGTGCCTTGAAGGACAGGAGTTGATGGCGTCCTTGATTCAGCTTGAGCTGAGAGAGCCGGGGCAGCAGCAGGGCCCCTCTGTCCTCTCAGGCTGGGGCTGCTGCCCTGGGGACAGGACAACTGAGGATGCCCAGCAGGAGGATGGCCCACAACTGGGCTCTGCAGAACCAGGCATGCAGAGCCAGGGGCCCATCTCTGAACAGCCTGGCCAGATGTCCACCCACCACCCAGTTGGCCCTTCCTGGATGGAATCCCAGCCCTCAGGAGAGGGTGCCCGTAGGTCAGCCAGATCCGTGTGGGTCCTCGGGAGTGCCCAGAGACTGAGGCCACACAGAAACCTGGCCTGCCACCCAGGAACCTTGCAGAAGATGGTAGCCCTGGGGAGGTCACTGCCTGAGCGCCTACAAGCAACCCCTGACCCGCATCCTCTCCCTGGTGTGGGCCTTAGGGGAGCCCCTTGGTCTCTGAACCTCGGTTTCTCACCTGAGCCACAGAACAGAACTCTCAAGGGGATGGAGGCTGTGGTGCAAGAGAGACCCTGGAGCATGGGCCACCCCCAGACCAGGGCCAGTCAGGCCTGCCGCCCGGCCCCAGCCCCACCTCCTCACCAACCCCCCCCCTCCCTCAGGTCCTGCCCGTCTCCCGGGTGGTGCACACCAGGACCCTCCCCACCGGGAACTGCCATGCAGGGGGGACTCCGGGCGCCCGGGCGCCCTGTGCAGGTGTCCCCAGGGTGATCCCAGATTGGTCACCTGGACCATCTTCCAGGACACGACAGGGACCAGCTTGTCCAGGAGCTGACAAGAAGCCACAGGAGAACGGGCAGACCTGGACTGGGGTGGGAGTGGGGTGACCTGGAGTGGCCCCGCGTCTCTGGCCTCACTCAGTTTCCTCATCTGCAGACTATGACCGAGTCCCCGCTGCCAGGAGTGTGGCCGTGATGGGGGCAGCAGCACCCTCACACCGCGGGCTGCACAGAGCCTGGGAATCCTCACCCACATGTGCCCTGAGGCGGCAGGTGCCCGCCCAGCCTCCTGCCCGGCCTCCCGCCCGGCCTCCCACCCAGCCTCCCACGGCCCAGCTAATCCTCTTGTCCCTGAGAAGCAAAATTATCATCACTTTTAATTGAAAAAAGAGGCCGATAGGATTCTGAGCCACGGCAGGAGAGTAATTAGCACAGCCCCAGGCCCGAGGGGGCTCATTAATCTGTCACTCAGGAGACGGGATCGTAAAGCTCAGCTGCCACTGCTGAGCTCAGAAGTGGGCACCAGTGACCTCCAACAGGGCCACGTTCTCCCTTCCCCAGGCGGAGCCCTCGCCAGGGTGAGATGGGCTGGGTCTCCAGAAGCCAGAGAGGTGGTCCTCTGCTCAGGATGGACAGGTCCAGGCTCTGCTCCAAGCTCGTCCCCCTCGCTCTCCCTGGCTGCCTCCCATCCCACCTGCCGGGTCCCACTCCGGGTGAAGGCGTGGTGGGTGACACTGCAGGCCTCCCACGGCTCAGCCCGGGGCTCTGACCCAGAGGGTCCGGGTGCCCCAGTGAAGGTCAGGGAAAGAGCCCCCTACGGGCAGTGTGTCAGTCCCAGGATTGGGTGCGGCTCCGCCAGGAGAGGCTGCCGTCTGGGACAGGCAGCACGTGTCGGTGGCCGCTGTGAGGATGGAGTGCTAGCCACTGTCCCCACAAAGGCCTCCAGCACTGTCCACCCTCCCAGTCCTCTCAACGTGACCTACAGGGCCAGTCTGGCTGAGGCTGAGGGGCTGGGGCCCAGGCACTGAGCATTCCTTGTGGAGGACAGGGTCAGGTGACCTGGTGTCCACTCTAGCCAGAGCCAGTCTGCCGCTGTGTGGCTTCAGGCAGACCAACACCCTCTCTGAGCCACTCTTCCCATCTGTGAAGCGAACGTGCTGGTCAAGGTACCCCCAAAAGTCCTTGTTCCCGTGCTCCCGGCGGAACTGCTGGACAGCTCATCTCAGGGAAATCCTTCCCGTCTCTGGTCTCAAAGCGGGTGCCTCAGAGCCTGGGGCTCACTGCGGTGGGCACCACTGTGCCCTGCCAGCCCACACTGCCCTCCGGGCGCCAGCCGGCAGCCCTAGGCCAAACCACTCCTGGGGCTCAGAGCGGCCTCGTCTGGCTCTATGCACCGCGGCTGGCTGGGGCGCTGGGGCCACCAGTCCCTGTCCAGTCCTGTAAGCCCAACGCATGCGGGTGCCCAGGAGGCTGAGGGAGGAGCCATTGGACTTGGGCTGAGGGTCAGGACGGGCTGACCCTCCAGGTGCCCCTGAGGCAGAGCAGGACTGCAGGGCCAGGAGAGGCAGGCCCGTGTCTAGGAGAGCTTCTGGGGGCCGAGCTGCCTGAGGCTGTGGGCTGGGTCAGGAGGACCTGGCGCTCCTCTGGAGGGCTGGTGGGTTCAGGGCGCGAGGCGGCTGGTCAGGAGCAATGTCCAGCCCTGAATACTGCCTCTGTGGCACAAAGGGACGGGTAGAGGGCTGCCGGCTCCTGCCCAGGGCCCCGTGCCAAGCCCCAACCCACTGGTGGCCACAGGCCTCGTCCTCCAACAGGAACCCGGCCCCACAGCCGCCGGAGGGGGCGGGACAGACGGCTTCCGGCCGGGCACTCGGCCGGGCACTCACCGCTTCCCCAGAGCAATTAAGATAAATGCAGCGATAGTGCAGGGTACCCGAGCCTGCCCTCCAGGCCGCACAGGTAACCGTACCTGCAGACTTACCTGCGTGCTCAGGTGACCGCTGAAGAAAAGCGGGAGCTCGGAGGAAAGGAGGGGGAATATTGTGAATAATGGCAGCCTGCCCGGCCACAGCCCAGGACGCAGGCTGGCCGGGGTGTCGCTCTTGTGGCTCCACTCCCCAGGTGGCCCGGCCCTCGTGGACGGGGCCAGGATGGGTGTGCGGGACAGAGGGAGACACCCAGGGCGGGGCCAAGGTCAAGCACCCGCACAAGGCCCGTGGGCATGGCTGAGAGCATGGTGGGTGACAGTGTGGTAGGGGCATCTGGCCTCAACCAGCATGTCCATCAGAGAGTGACCATCGGCTGAAGGGCTACGCCCAGCCAGAGGTCAGTGCAGGGCAGGCCTAGGAGGCCAGATTTGGGATTCAGTGTCCAGCGTAGCATAACACAGGCGGACTCCGCCAGGGTGGGCCAGCAGAGGCAGAGCAAGGGACCAGCCTTCAGAGTGGACGGGTTGGGCCCCTGGACGGGGCCAGCTCTCCCAAGCGCTCTGGGAGCACAGCCTAGAGAGGACAGGTCCACGAGGGTCCTGTCTGGGCTCTGCTGTGCTTCTCCACGTCAGGTCCCCAGCTGCAGGGCCCGTCCCCACGACGCCGGCTTTTCGCCGCCTCCCTCGTATCCACGTGGGTCTGCGGATGGCAAGGGAGTGGCCAGGGCCAGGCCTGCTGTCGGGGTAGACAGCAGCTGCCCGCCCAGCAGCTCCCACTGTGGTCTTGAAGTTCCTCAGGCAGCAGGGCCCCTGCACCGCACCAGAGCCCCTCGCCCAGGGCCCAGGCCCCTGCCCCAGGACTTGTGCTCCTCTCTGCCCTGTCAAACCCCTCCCCGTCCTATCTCAGCTTCCCTCAGGACTCCCCCTGCCCCTCCCGGAAGGCCCGCCTCTTGACCTGGACAAGTGACCCATCCCCTGGCCTCCAGTCCCTCTGTCAGTCTGAAGATAGTGCCGACCTCACGGGGCGGGGCATCGGGCGCAGGAAGCCCATGCATGGACTGGGCCTGGCGGTGGGCCAGGGGTGTCCACACTGCCGTCATGACACTTGCAGTGTCTCTGACACAGAGACGTGGACACTGTGTCACGGACATGGACATTTCCTCATTTTTCTAACATGGCCCCGACTCTGCAGTTCCCCGCACACCTGAGCCTCCCTCTCTGCACCTGGCTATGACTGACCCTTCAGAACACCAGACCAGCCAAGGCCACAGTGAGGGTACACCAGGGCCCCAGGGCTGGTCAGGCAGGGCCGGAGGAGATGGCCTCAGGTACCCCCTTGGGTGACCATCTTCAGGGCCTGGGCTCTTGCTGGGGCTGCCAGTGTGGAACGGGTTGGTGAGCTCTTCCAACCGCACCCCACGAGGGCCCACCTCATGGTCCATCTCCACAGGCCCTGGAGAGGCTGGGGGCCCGGCTGGGGGCCCGTCTTTGGAGCCCAAGGCACCCGTGGGATCTTCCGGGAGCCACCAGGGCATCTGTGCAGGGGGCTCTGGAGCTAGGCCCCAGGTGGGAGGCAGGGCCAGGAGCAGCCCAGGGTTGGGGGCCAGCTCTGCAGGTCAGGAAGGCCACGGGCAGGGCTGGGGCAGGTCAGAAGAGGCAGTGTGGGCCAGAGGAGGGAGAGAAGGCAGGTGCAGGGGTCTGCGTCTGTGGGCTCACCCCTCCTGGGGCAGGCGGCCCCCGTTGCCGCGCGGAGCCAGCCAGCCTGAGAACCCCGGTCTTGAGTTACCAGGGTGCCCACACGGCCAGTCCAGGAGGAACCGGTCACTTTGAGAGAAAAGGAACTGCCCCCACTCCTCCAGGGCTCCCTGGGCCAGCCTGGGACCTGGGATCTGATCCCCCCCCTTCAAAGGGGCCCAGCCTTCTGACACCCACACCCACGCAGGGGGTTGCCAAGAGCCCAAGAGGGGTAGGAACTCGAGACGAGGCCTGTGCTGCCCCTCGCTGCCCCTGGTCCTCGGGCAGCGGCACGCGCGAGCCCTGGGGTGCTGAAGGAAATGAGGGGCCACCGCTCAGGACTGAGGATGGGCAGGGACGGAGGTGGGTACCCCCAGAACCTGGGACCAGTCGGGGTAGGGAGGACAAGGTGATGGAACTGCTGGCCTGGAGCCCCCTCCCAAGGCCCCGAGCCGGTGTGTGTCAAGCACAGAGGGACACAGGGACAGTCCCTGTCCTGGTCCCTGCTAGGCCACATGCTGGCTGGGTGACCTCCCCCAGGCCACGGGACCTCTCCGAGGCAGCCGCCTCGTCTGTAGCTATTGCTGACTCTGTCCTTCTGGTAAGCGGGAGGCCACGAATTGGCCACATACGGCCACGTGCCCAGTGCCCAGCACAACATCTGGTGCAGATGTGAAGCCTGAGAGTGAATGGTGGACGTCTGCCCACCTCGGGAGAGGCCTGCTTGCTGGGGTGCTGGGCTGGCCACCTGGTGCGGAGCAGCCTGTGCGCTCAGTGACTCTCGGGGAGCAGTGGCCGACCGCCCTTCATTGCCTGGTGGTTGTGGGTCAGGGAGGGGCGCGGCCCAGAGGGTGCCAGCAGGTCTCCAGAGGCTGCAGGCGGGGTGTCAGCAGGGGATATGAAGGCTCCCAGGGGCCACAGAGCTGCTGGGGCTCCCTGCCACTCAGACCTCTGTGGCCACACGGGACCACCCCCACACATACTCACCCTGTGCGCCAGGTGAAAGCTGGAGGGGCGGCTGCAGCGGCCCTCATGGCCCGGCCTGCAAGGTCCTGTCCGTCAGCAGAGCGCTGGGCCCAACCCAAACCCACAGTCAGGTGGGGGGAACTGGGGTGCACCTCCCCAGGGACAGGGTCACACAGCACCTGGCCACATTTAAAGCCCTCAGGGGTCAATCCGACAGTCTCTCTCCATCTACCCACTGCCCGGCTGAGGAATCTGGACCCCCTGCAGCTGTGTGGGTGGCAGTGGGGAGGGCCGGCAGCAGCCCCTTCGTGGCCTGCCCTGGAATGGTGCAGATACTGAGGGCAGGAAGCTGCCGGCAGCGTGGGGCAGATGTGTCCAGGAGGGGACCGTCCACCCCATTGGCTGGCATTTTGCCTCTTCTCCTCGGAAGGAAACACAAGGTGCACCCTCGACTCCTGGCAGGACTGGGCGAGCGTCCACAGGGAGGGGGACGGAGCCTGCCCACACCCCTCTTGTAGTTGTGTGAATGATTGATCTGTGCCTAAGACAGAGCCATGACAGACCGCAGGGTTCCACTGGCTGACCTGCCTGCTGGCCTCCTGGGGCCCGCCACCCCCGTCTCCCGGGCAAGCTTCCTGCCTCTGGGTGGCTGCGGACAAGGGGGCCGTGCCCTCCTGGGCTCCCAGGGCTTGGGGCCAGAGCCTCGCCCGGCAGCAACTAACCCTCTTTCCTTTCTCTGCAGCCAGGAAAGCCCCGCTCCTCAGGAGGCTGTGTGTCGACCACACCAAGGAGCCCCAGCTCCCCAGGTACGTACAAGTGGCCAGCCGCCTGGACCCTGGCAGCTGCCCTTGTCCAGAGTCGCCCCTGTCCTGCAGGAACCCACACCTGGCCTCCATCTCCCCACACAGGACGGGGCAGCCGACCGAGAGCCCACCTCCCAGAGCCAGGCGTCCGGGGCTGGCCCAGGCCTGACACCACAGCTCTGGGCTGGGGCAGGTGTGGCAGTGTTGTCCAGTGGTCCCTGCGTCCTGTAGCACCCAGACCCCAGGCCTCCTGGCCCCGATGGCCTTGCCAGAGACGAGGCCCGAGGGACTCAGTGCCTTCCAGCAGCCTCCTCAGCAGGATCTTGGGCCCAAGAGCGGAGGAGGGTGTCACCCACAGACGCGGGCTCCCTGCAGCCTGGCCCTGGGCGGGAGTCTGGAAGCAGCAAGGTGGCCAGACCCACCGGGCTGGCCAGGGAGTCAAGCCAGACAGTGCTCAGCAGCTCGGCTCGGCTCTGCTGCCTGGCCACCTGTCACCCAACAGGCATCACTGAGGACAAGACGGGGAGAGGCCCTCCCCCACAATGGGATGGGCAGGGGCCTAGGGGTGGCCTGGGAGGAAGGGGCACCTTGCCGGGCAGCACATCCCCCTCTAGGCATTGGGGTGGAGTGTAGTGGTGCCCTCTGCTGGAAGCCACTGGTATAGCACCCAGGCAGAGACCTGGGACCCTCAGGCCCCAACTAAGGCAGGATACCCTGTCCTTGGCTGGATGTGCAGGTTTGGGCCTGGCCCTTGAGCATCCCTGGGAGCCCCACATGTGGGGTGCAGCTGGGTCTCCCCAAGAGCAGAGTCGGCTCTGCCTGCTGGCTGTGTGGTGGTGGGCAAGTATCCAGGCTCCTCTGCCCTGTTGCAGGCCTCCCATCAGTGACCGCCTCTGCCCTTCATCAGCCTCTCTTCTGGGCCGATGGCCTGCACCCACCATGCCACCCTGGGTCCCGTCCTGAGGACACCTGAGATCCGAGTGGCTCTTGGTGCCAAGGGGCTGGGAAACCGGCTGCATGGCTTGGCTGGTGGCTGGGAAGGGGGAGAATCCGTGATATGGGGCAGGTAGCCCAGGGTCACCCTAGAAGGGAACCCCAGACAAGGTCCTTTGGGGCACCCAGATGAAGACGGAACTGCTGGGCAGAAGGGAGTGTGCTTAGGGAAGCAGGAGAGGATGCACCAGGCCCTGGGCCTCGCAGACCAGGAATGGCCCCAGCCCAGCAGGGAGGCCGTGCTGGGCTTCCCCAGAGGCCTGAGCTGGGGTCCTGGGGGCCCCGAAAGGAGCCTGCACCTTTTTGAGGCTGGGGACTCCCCAGAGTGGGGGCTAGAGACCTTCCTAGGCAACCCCGAGGCAGGGATCTCTAGCCAAGGACTGAGGTGTAGCGGCGGGTCCTCCGCAGACCCCCACAAAAGTCAGGTGTGAGCCTCCCAGGGGTCCTGAGGCTGGGCTGCCCACAGAGGCCCCTGAGCAGGAGTGAGCATCCACCCCAACTGCCAGACTCGCCCCAACCCCACCTGCACGTGAGCCTCCCGCCACGGCCTGCAGGCGCCTCAGGGGGCTGGAAGAGCCCAGGGGTCTTCTCAGACCCTCAGACCCCAGGCAGCCCCTCCCCCTCCCATTCTGCCCCCTTTTTTCCTGCCCCTTCCCATCCCGTCTCTCACCCAGCAGCCCCCAGAGTCCCTGGCTCCATCTGGCCTGAGACCCTCTAGGGCCTCTCCAGGCCCTGAGCCGCCCAGCCCTTCCCTGAAAGCAGGACGTCTGCTATGGCCACACAGCAGGGCCTGCTTCTGGCCTGGCCCCGGCCTCCCTGCTGGGCCAGGGCCGTCCCGCCCCACCAGCCCCCTTCATTACTGCCCTTTCCTTGCAGGCTTCACTCAGGACCATGAGAGCGGGCTCCCCCAGGGACCCCCCGGGGGTGAGGATGGCCACCCGGCCCACGCCCCGTGGCCCCTCTCGGACCACGGCATCCTCCTAGCGCCCGGACAGTGGGGCCATGCCGGGGGAGCGGCCCCGAGGAGCACCGCCCCCCACCATGACGGGAGACCTGCCGCCCGGCCTCGCCGTCCTGCAGCCCCTCATCAGCCCGGGGAGCAGGGCCACCCACGGCCCGAGGGAGGCAGGCGGCCGGGCCCAGGACCTCCCCGAGGCCCAGCCCAGGCAAGCCAAGGAGCTTGAGCCCCAGGCCCGGCTCCTGAGGACCCAGGCCGCCCCCCGGCGGAGTCACCCACAGGCTCACAGGTGGGCGGTGGGCAGGGTGGACAGCAGCCCCCCAGAGCTCTACTGTCTGAGCGTCACCAGCTCCAGGGCCAAGCCCACCCTAAATGAGACCCCTGAGGGCCCACAGGGCGAGGCCCCTCGGGGCCCAGAAGCAGAAGGCCCCGGGGACCCAGGGGCTAGAGCCCACCCCAGGCCCAGCCTCCCGAGGGCTGAGGCCCCCCCTGCCCCCCAAGAGCACAACTCCCCAAGGTGCTTCCAGGAGACCCCCTCCGGCTTTACCTCCACCGACTATACCTCACCAAAGGCCACCCCAGGGCCCCTGCCTCTGCGGGCCCCCCAGGGCAGCAGCCCCAGCCCTCGGGGGCCAGCCCCCCACCCCGAGTTCCCGGCCAGCGGGGCCGACGCCTGGCCCCGAGCTGCTGCAGACCACTTCCCAGGTGCTGATTTCAGGGTCCCTCCCCAGGAGCCAGAGCCTCTTCCTGGGGGCAGCAGGCCTGGCGGCCCCCGGGGGAACTCCTTCCAGTTCCCCTTCCCATCCCAGACCCCGCCCGGGGCCGGCGCCAAGCCCTTCCCCCCGGACACGGCCAGTCACGAGTGTGCTGACCGGGGGCTGCTGTTCGCCTTCCGCCAGCCCTCGGGCCCCTGGCAGGAGGCCGGCGTGGGCACAGCTGCCTACCCACTGCCTGCCCAGCCTGCCCTCTGCACTCTCCCCTGCTACCCCAGCCAGCCCAGTGGCCTCGATGACCCCAGAGACCCTGGGGGTGCCCTCCCCGTAACTGGTGCTACTCACCTGGCCCCAAGCCCCCTCCCCGACACTTTGCACAAGAGCCTGACCAAAGTCCTTCCTGACGGAGCCCCCTTAGCCCATGATGGGATGGCGAGCCCCAGGGCACTCCCAGACCCTCTGTCCCGGCGGCCCTTTCCAGGGCAGGCCCATGGAGCCAATGGGGTGGGAGCCAGCCCAGAGCCTGTGGACAGTGAGCTGACCACCCCAGGGCCTCCGCCCACAGGACTGCCCCACCTGTGGGACCCCACAGCGGCCCCTTACCCGACACGGGCCCTGGGCCGCCCAGACACCACCAGGGCCACATTCCTTAAGGGCCACTCTGGCCCAGGCCAGGGGCTGTGCCTCCCGCAGAGCTCACCTGTGCCCTGGCCCCAAGTGCTTCCAACCCCTGGGCCCAGCCCCCACCCAATGGAGCTACTGAGCCAGCTGCCGTGCCCCCGGGGCACTCCCGAGTGGCAGGGGGACGGTCAGGCAGGCCTGAGTGCTGCCTGCCAAACAGGCAGGACCGGGGAGGCCCTGGCGGGGGTGAGAGGCAGCCCTGGACAGCCAGGCAGCTCCCCCGGGCTGCTCCCCTACCGCGGGCTAGGTGACCCTGGGGCCCAGCCCCTGCTTTTCGGGGGAGCCCAGGCCCAGGCATCACCCCGAGGGGCCTCTGGCCTGCCTGCCCCCAGGGTGTTGGGGGCCTCCCCCAGAGAGTCCCCCCTGCCCTCGCCCGCCACCAGCACGGTGGGCAGCAGCAGCTGCTCTTCCCTCTCCAGCAGCCCCACCAACCCCAGCTCCGAGGACAGCCAGCCCCCCGGGCCCCTGGGGCCCTCAACTCTCTTGCACCCGCCCCCCCACCCCCAGGAGACCGGCAGCTCATTCCCCTCCCCAGAGCCCCCCCATGTCCTCCCCACCCACTACCAGCTGGAGCCGGCCAAGGCCTTCCCTTTCCCCACAGACGGGCTGGGCGCCGAGGGCCCCGGGGCCGGCCGGGGGCTGCTGCAGGGCTTCCCCCGGGAGCCGCCCCCCTACCCCGGCCAACACTTCTCCCTGAGCAGTGCCAGCCTGGACCAGCTGGACGTGCTGCTGACGTGCAGGCAGTGTGACCGCAACTACGGCAGCCTGGCAGGCTTCCTGGCCCACAGGCACTTCTGCAGGCCGGCCAGGGCTGGGGCGGGCTCCCAGCCGCCCCCGGGGCACCCCGCACCCACCACCCCCCCCCAGGCTCCCGCCCACATGCACACAGGCCCACTCAGCCTCGGCCAGACTGTCCCCTTCCTGATAGCCAGGGATGATCCCCTGAGGACCAGCTACCTGCCCAGCCCAGCCACCCCCTTCCCACTCCCTGCCTCAGACCTGGACCTGGAGGACGAGGCCAAACTGGACAGCCTCATCACTGAGGCTCTCAACGGCCTGGAGGGCCAGTCGGACAACCCCGAGATAGACAGCAGCTTCATCGATGTCTTCGCCGACGAGGAGCCTTCTGGCCCCAGAGGACCCGGACCTGGGCCACCTACCAACAACGGGTCAGGGGTGACCCCAGAGCACAGTGCCGAGGACTTGCTCCCCACCAAAGCTGACACACCAGAGTCCCAAGCCCCCTGCCCTGGGGACAGAAGCTGCCCACCCGGAAATCGGCCCAAAACCCGCTCTCTGGGCCTGGTGCCCATGGAGGCAGATGCCATCAGCCTAGTCAAGCCACAGAGGAAGGGGAAGCAGTTCAAGCTGCTTCGTAAAGAACTGGACATAGCCAGTGGCCCCAAGGGACCCTGCCTGAGGCCCAGGAGGAGAGGCCACAGCACTGAGCGGCCCCCGCCCCGCACCCGGGACCTCAGAACTCTGGCCCGGGGCCACACAGATCCAGACAGCCGGGCCCCGAGAGCCACCTCCCTCACTGCAGAGACCAGGAGCTCCAGGCGCCTGCGGCTGCCCGCTAAGAAAGACCCCCGGAAAAGGAGGGCCCGGGGTGGCACCTGGAGCAAGGAGCTCATCCACAAGATGGTGCAGCAGAAGAGCCAGCTCCCCAGGCGGCAGGCACCGCGAGGTGCGCCCGGCCCCCCTCGGACCCAGAGGGCCCTGCCCAGGGCCCAGGACAGCAGGCTCAGGGAGTGCAATTCTGAGTCCGAGGAGGAGTGTCCCCGTCAACGGGGTGCTAGCTCCCGGGGCCGTTCCTGCCCCGGCCCTAGGCGGTGGCAGGGAGGTGAGAAAAGGGAGGAGGACCCACCCCGGGGCCCCAGGAAAGGCCAGAGGCCAGAAGCCAGAAAGGACAGGGGCACCCCAGCTCCGGTGGGGCCCTGCAGCCCATCAGGGAGCCCCGATGCTGGAGAGGCCGCTGGGGAGCACACTGACGGCCCCTTGGCACCGCTCAACCATCGTCCACAGCTTCCTGCCAACAGCAAGGGTCCAGAGGAGGACCAGCTGCCCTTGGACTTCCCCCAGGAAGCCCAGGGGCCTGCAGCAGCCCAAGAATCAGCCCCCGAGGCCACCGGACTCAGAGACGGGCCCAGTCTTTCTCCAGCCATCTGTGAGAGAGAAGGTGCCAGGCCACCAGCCCCAGAACCAACACAGCCTGGCAGATCCTGGCCACCAGGAAGCCAAGCCCGCGTGCTGTCCAGCCAGAGCACTCCCGCCCCAGGCCCTAGGGACTGTCCTGCTGACCATCCAGGAGGGCTCCTGAGGCCTGTCTCTGCCCACCCTGAACCCCACGTCCTGCTTGTTCAGAATGTTGATGCAGGTTGTGACCCTGCTGGCCCTGACAGAGACTCCCTGGGGGGCCCCCCTGCCAGAAAGGAGCCCCACCCCAGCACTGAATTGCTCCTCCCACCCAGAGACCTCGAGGGCTGTCTCCCTGGAGGCCTGTACTCCAGGCCCTCGGCTGCCCACACCCAGGGGGCCAGTCGCAGCCACCTCGGCCCAGACAGCATGGACACCCTTGAGCCGAGACCTCTCAAACATTCACCTTACGCCGCTGACACCCCCCCGGGGAGCGCCCCCTCACTGCTGACCTTGGAGTCCACATCCCTCTTTGCGGGGCTGCCCGAGGAGGGATTTGATCCACCACTGTGCCATGGCAGGTCTGCAGACGGGGATGCCCACACACCCACGGCACCAGCCGGCACCCCCCCAAGGAAACCTCTGATGGACCCCCTCTGCCCACCCTTCTTGCTGTTGGAGGAAGAGGTGCCAATGCTGCCCAGCCAGTTTCCTGGCCTCTCAGGGGGAAAGACCCTGGGTAAGAAGTGTCCCCACGAGAGCCCCGCGCCCCCTGCGCCTGGGAAGGGAAGTGAGTGCAGCCTCAGCAGTCTGTCCGAGGAGGAACTGGAAATCAAAAGACTGGTCAGCGAGTTGGAAAGCCAGCTGCAGAGGACGGGGGACACCCAGGGCGCCCCAGGAGGGCCTGGCGACGTGCCACCTGCCAACAGTGTGTGCCCCGGCCCAGGCCCAGAGCCAGCCTCGACCCCCGGGGACACAGTCTCAGCACTGGACCTCATGGGCCTGGGGGAATCTAATGTCCACCAGGAAGCTGTAGAGACAGGCCCAGCCACGGAGGAAGGGGCTCGCGGGGGCTTCCAGGGAGAGTGGCCCTGTCCAGCCCCAGGCCACCCAGAGCAAGTAGTGCCTCCCCCCAGCACCCACGAAGACCCAGGTTCTGATGCTGCTCTTGGGCCCCTGGGGAGCAGCATCAGTTCCCAGGCAGAGCAGATGGCCAGAGTCTCAGAGAAGGAAGGAGATGGCCGAGACCTCAGTGGGCAGCTGGAGGCCACGCAGTCGGCCAGGCGCAGCCCAAACCAGGCACTTCTGTTTCCTAATGAGACAGTCAGGACACAGGAGACGGAGGACACCCCTCTGTGGCTTCCCTGTGAACAGAGTGGAGGGCGCTCCCCAGAGCCCCCTGAGGCAGGGGGGTGCGGCCAAGGTCCCCCCGCATGGGCACGCGGCCACCCTAGCGTCTATCTGGCTCCCGACCTCGCGATTCGGGCAGATGGGAATCTGCCTCCAGGTGCCTGTCACCGTGTCACCTCCGATGAACACTCTGGGAGCAGAGCAGGAGGACCCGAAAGGGCTGGGCTCCTCTTTCCCATGACAGAGGGGCCTGGCTTTGAGGGCAAGGGGGCTGCCCCAGCACCTCAGGGCAGGGAGCCTCGGGACCCCCACACACCAAGTCCTGGCTGGGGGCCCCAGGCCAGCCCCAGCAAGAGGCCCCAGGCCCCGGCCTCCCTCTGCTTACGGCCACTCCAGGTCCTGGAGGCCCGAGCCGGGAGCAATGACAGCGACCAGGACTCACAGGGGGTGCTGCTTGCTGCGGCCCATGGTCCTCCACACAGAGGCCCCCCAGGCCCAGGAGGGCCCGGTGGGGAAAGCGGCTCCCCAGGGTGCAAGCAGGCAACAGCTGACCCTGCAGCCACTGGACCTCAGCTGGCGCCCCAGGCAGACGGACAACTGGGCCCACCTGGCCAAGCTGAGAAGCCGGAGGGCTGTGGAGAGGCCATCTGGCTTCAGTCAGTTAGCTGGAGGAAACCAGGGGGCCCAGGTAGCCTGGCCAGGTCCAGTGCCCACCCTGGAAACCCCCTGGCCAGGCTGGCCAGGGGCACCCCTGAGCCTGAGGAAAGCCAAGCGCCCTTGGGCCTGGGGAAGCAGGCGCCGCCCACTCCAGGCCCCTCGTCCTCCAGGGGGACTCGCTCACCACCAGCCCTGATGGCAGCCCACACCCAAAAGGGCCCTGAGGACCGAGGTCCAGGGAAGGTGTCCAGCTCCGGCCTTGACCCGCAGCTGCTGTTCAACAGGGAGAGCCCTGCACCCCACGCTGGGGACCTGGGCACCCATGACGCCGCGTCCATTGCCATGGCCACCCTAGCTCCCTGCAGCCTCGAGCCCCTGCCCGGGGAAGATCCTCCCTCCAGACCTTCCAGTGGCCCAGAGGCCCAAGGCCAGCCCGCAGGGCTGCTCCCAGCACCTACCTCCTGTGCCCAGGGCCAGGTGGGAGGGTCCAGCAGTGTGCAAGCCCCCCCAGGTGCCAAGGCCAGGGAGGCCCTGGCAGCTCTTCCATCTTTGACCACAAGCCCTTGTGGCCCCAAGGAGATCCCACCTGGCTGCCCGCTCCTGAGGGCCGGAAGCCCCCAAGACCCTCCCTGCTACCAGCCTGACCTCAGTGCTGCCCTAACCCCCACCTACAAGGACTATGGCCCTGAAGTCGGCCCACGGAGAACTCTAGAGGGTTCCCAGACAGAGGGACTGGGAAGGCCTCCTGCCTACCACAGCCTTCCACCCCCAGCGGGGGCCATCTCCCCAACAGTGATCACCCAGGCTGCTGGCCCGTCCAGCATTCCCACTGAAGATGGCACAGAGATGGTCAGAGGGCTTTGGGTGTCAGACCCCCACCTGAGCGGAGCCACTGACACCAGCCCCTTGGGTGTGTCCCAGGGTCCCTCCTCAGAGCCCCCAGGCAACACCCCCCTCCTTGGCCACGGGGAAGGGGAGAGCCCCTCAGCTGTACCCACCCCACCAGGGGCCACAGAGCCCAACCCTCATGCCTACCTGGGAGGTGAGACAGGGGCTGGCAGAGAGGGAGAGGGGGACCCAGGGACACCTGGGGCCAGGCACCCTGGCCTGAGAAGAGCTCCCAGAGCTGACCCCAGTGGCCCAGCGCGGCCCCCATCCCCCACGGGGCTCTGCCAGGCCCAAGCGGCCTCTTCCAGCAGCACAACCTGTGACCTCAGGTCTGGTTCCCCGCAGAGCAGCGTCCCCCACCTGACACCCCAGAAGGACCCCAAACAGAGGCCCCGAGGCTTCCAAAAGAACCCAGAGCTCACAGAGACAGGCCACCAGGAGAGCCACGCCCCAGCCAGGCCCGGGCTCCCTGTGACCTGTGAGACCTGCTCGGCCTCCTTCCGCTCCAGGCCAGGTCTGAACAGGCACAGGGCCAGGAAGCACCCGCCACGCAAGCCTGCCACCTGCCAGCCCAGCCCTGGGGCACGCCGGAGCCCCAGGAAGAGGAGCCACAAGGGGCCTGGGGGTGACCCACCAAGTCCCTCAGTAAGGAGCCCTGGCCGCACCTCTGGGCCATCCCCCATCCAGGGCTCCACAGTGCCTGAGGACACCCTGGGTCCCGAGACGCTGGAGGAAGCCAGGAGGAGCCCTGGCGAGCCCAGGACCCCAGGTTCTCCCCTCGACCAGCTCCCACACCCCCCAGGCCCCGTGGGGCAGGGGGAGGGTGTGAGGGCTCCAGCCCCCAAGCCCGGAAGGCCAGGCCCCCCGGAGGTGGACCAGCTCCCTCCCCAGCAGACAGAGAACAGAGAAGACCAGAGGCGAACTGCAGAGCCCCTGGGCTCCCCCAAGCCAGAGGGGAAAGGGAACAGGAAGGTGGGAAAGCGGGGGACTGGGAGAGCCCAGCAGGAGAGCCCTGCCGCAGCCTCCGCAGGCGCGGGTCTAGGTGGGTGCAGCGCAAGCCCAGGGGTGGCAGCCGCCAACCACGCAGCCCTTCTGAGCTGTTGCCTCTCACGGGAGGGAGCGTGTGCGGGGCAGTGGCTTCACCCGGCCACTCTGGGGCCTGAGGTCCTAGAGGACGAGGCAGACACAGGCTTGGGGGTTCTGAGTGCAGAGATGGCACCAAAGTCACCCAGAGACCAGCAGCTCCATCCGGGGAAGATGGAGGGGGGGACAGAAGGGGTGTTGCCTGGGGAACTGTCAGCAGGGTGGCGGGGAGCCTCAGCAAGGCGGTGCCGGGGACCAAGAGACACCAGAGAGCCCGAGCTGGCTGCCGGGAGCCAGCCTGCAGAGGCCAGCAGAGGGGCCAGGGGCAGGTCAGGCAAGCGCACAGGGGAGGGGGCACCAGACCCTCCAAAGGCATCCGATTCTGTAGTGGGCAAGACCATCCACAGCGGCCCTCGGAGCCGCCCAGGAGCCCGGGCTGAGGTGCAGGGGCCTCAGGGCACCATCCCTGATGCCCGGGGCCCGGGGCCCATGGACCCTCCAAGCTTGCTTGATGACGAGGTGTCCTTTTCCCAGCTCTTCCCTTTGGGTGGTCGCTTCACTCAAAAGAAGAATCCCCGGGTCTACGGGAAGGGGTGCCAGAGGCCTCAGCGCCCGCCACCCACAGAGCCCCGCAGCCAGGGGGGCAACCTGCTGCAGCCCACCCACCTGCCCCCAGACCTCAGCGACTCGGGCTCCCTCTGCCTCTCCCTGCAGGACCCTTGGGAGGATGAGGCCGCGGTGCTGCCCGAGCCCTTCCTCCTGGATGGGCTCCTGGGCAGCAAGGTACCCAGCCTCGACCCCTGGGCCCCCAGCCTCAGCCTGTGGGCCCCGGAGCCCCACAGGGAAGCTGGCCCCGGGGAAGAGGCCCCGTCCGGCTGCTCAGAAGACGCGGAGTTAGAGGCCATCCCCAAACTGCACATGGTCCCAGCGGCATGGCGAGGCCTGAGCCTGCAGGCCCCCAACGATGAGACTCCTCCTCTGGGAGCCGAGAGCCCAGAGCCTCCCGACCTGGAGAGAGAGCGCTACGATGACGGGCTTCCTGGGAGTGCCAGCCTCCTGCCATGTCACGCCCAGGACCTGGACATGCTCAGTGCCAAGCTGGAGGTGCGAGACCTGTGCTTCCTGGGCCCCCGCGACGACCTCGCCGGCCTGCTCAGCTCCAGCCTCTTGGATTCCAGGGCTGCAGCAGACTCACAGGGGCCAGGGAGCAAAAGGACCCCGGGGGCGGCCAGGCCAGCTCAGGCTGGAGGCCGGGAGCTGCCCGCTCAGGGCAGGAGGGGCTCCTACAAGTGCAGGGTGTGCTTCCAGCGCCTCTGCAGCCTGGGCGAGCTGGATGTGCACAAGCTGGCGCACAGCCCCTCGCCGCCCCCCACCTGCTACTTATGCGTGGAGCGCAGGTTCTGCTCGCGGCAGCGGCTGCGGGAGCACCTCCAGGAGAGGCACCTGCAGGGCAGAGCGGGGCCCTGGGCCTGTGGCCTGTGCCTCAAGGAGGTGGCCGACGTCTGGATGTACAACCAGCACCTGCGGGAGCACGCCGCCCGCTTCGCCCGCAGGGGGCAGGCGCAGCAGCCCTGGGGGGGCCTGCCCCGCGACTTGGCGCCCAAGAGCACCCACACACACCTCCTGAACAGCGTCGTGGAGCCGGACAGACCCCACAGCAGTAGGCCCACAGGGGACAGAGCAAGTGGGAGCCCCAGGGAGATGTCAGATGGGGGACGGGAAGCTGAGGAAGAGGCCGCCAGGGAGCAGGCCAGGCCAGCCAGCGGCAGCAGCCCAGCAGCTCCGACCGGCAGCTCCGCCACCCACTCTGCCAAGACGTCTCCCAGCCTGGCCCCTGACCCTTGGCCCCAAAGGGAGCGGCTCCTGCCAGCTGTCCCCATGCACGCAGCCTGCAGGGACCCCTCCAGAGACTGCCACCACTGCGGGAAGCGGTTCCCCAAGCCCTTCAAGCTGCAGCGCCACCTGGCGGTGCACAGCCCGCAGCGCGTCTACCTCTGCCCGCGGTGCCCGGGCGTCTACCCCGAGCTCTGCGAGCTGCGGGCGCACCTGGGTGGGGTGCACGGGCTGCAGGAGGAGCGGGAGCTGCCCCACACGCCACTGTACGCCTGCGAGCTCTGCGCCAACGTCATGCACGTCATCAGGAGGTCCTTTGTCTGCAGCTCCTGCAACTACACCTTTGCCAAGAAGGAGCAGTTCGACCGACACATGGAGAAGCACCTGAGGGGCAGCCAGCAGCCCTTGGCGCTCCGCCGTGTGCGACGGCCAGCGACCCCCAGGCAGAAGGCCCTGGCCCTCGAGGGCGTGCTGCCCAGCAAAAGGCGAAAGGTGGTTGTGCCCAGCAGCCCCCCAGGGCTGGGTGTGGCTGTGACCGGACCTCTGTCCGGGCCTTTGTCCCTAGGCAGCCCTACCCTGAGCCCTCCTGCCCTGCCACAGCTCTGCCCAGAGTCGGCTCCCAGCACCACCAAGAGCTGGCCCAACCCATCCAGCCCCGCGGCCAGGGAAGACCAGCGGCCACCACACAGTCAGGAGCTCCCACCCCCGGCTCTGTCACCTCTCCCCACTGCCTTGGCTGGTGGCAGCTGTGACCAGGGACCGGACCCGACCCTAGAGAGGCCTGAAGACAAGGCTTGGCCAGGCAAGCAGCAGCCTCCCCGGGAGGAAAAGAGGCCTCCTCCCCTGTTCTCAGGGGAACACAGGAGCCCGGGCGCCCGCAGCAAGAGTGCGTCTGATGGCTCCCCAGAAGACCGCTTCCTGCTCCAAAAAAAGAAGCAGGTGTCCACACCCCATGTGGCACCCGAGAGGGGTACAAGGGGTCCTTCCCACAAGGGTGGTGCCACCAAGCCACCAAAGCAAGGAGCAGCAGCGTCCACTCCCAGCAATGCACCCAAGCCCCTGGTGCCACCCAGGAAGCCCGTGGGGATAGGGAGCCCGGCACCCCGAGAGCAGGCCCAGAGCACTGAGGATAGGGTGAAGCCCACCTCCCCCAAAGCCAAGCCAAGAGCCAGCTCCCAGGGCAACAGGTGCCCGTGGCCTGGCACCAAGACAGGAGGCGGCAGCCAGCCCCAACCAGCCAGTGGGCGGCTCCAAAGCGAAACAGCCAGCACCCCAGCCAGGCCCCTACACCCTGGCCCAAACCCCACCTCAGCTAAGTCCCCATCTCGAACCCAGGCCAGGGGCTGCACCAAGGGCCCGAGAGAGGCTGGAGACCGGGGGCCCCGCGGTTCCCCCAGCCCCAGGGAGACGGGCAGGGAGAAGAGGAGGAAGAGCCACGCCCTGGAGCCAGCCAAGCGTGAAGGCGTGGGGGGCTCCGGCAGAGCCCCTGTGGCCCCTGACAAGCCCCTCCGGACCCCCCGGAAACAGCCTGCTCCCAGCCGCGTGCTCCCCACCAAGCCCAGACCCAGTAGCCAGAACGGTAAGATGAGGCCACCACCCTCAGAGCAGCGGGAGGCACACAGCTGTGCCCACAGGGGGGAGGCACTGAGCAAGCACAGTCCCCAAGCCAGACTCCTGCTCAGGGCCCCCAAGAGGGGTAGAGCTGTCCACAGTGCTGAGGCCCCCAGACTCCGAGACCACCGCACTGCGGAGTCCCAGAGTAACCTCCTCAACCAGCTCTTTGGCCAGAGACTGACCAGCTTCAAGATCCCTTTAAAGAAGTTCACTTCGGAGTAACCGGAGCTCTGGCGGCTGTGGGGCACCTGGCACGCGGGTTCTGCGCCACTCTCCTTCAGTGCAGCTGAAAGTCGGGGCACCTGCCTGCCCCAGTCTGCAGGAGCTGGGCAGTGCTCCGCGCAGGCTGCCGGGCACAGCAGCCCCTCTCTCGCCAGAGCACAGGGGAGAGGGAGGGGCAGCTGCAGTCCCTTTGAGACCACACTGCTGCCTCCTTGGTACCCAGTACTTGAAGAGCAAGTAGACCGTGCCCTCCCCAGCCCTGTGTGCCCTCTCGGCAAGGTGCCACGGGCCGTGGAATGCGCTGGGACCCCATGACCCAGGGGAAGTAAGCTGGGGCCGGTGCCCCTCTGAGTCTTGCTGCTGCTGCTGCTGCTGGAATCCCTGGGGGCAGGGCATTCCACCTGGGCCATTTCTGAGCCACCTGGTCCCCAACAGCACAACAGGCCTCCTCCCTGTGGCCACACTGTGGAGGCTCCCACTGCACCTGGCTCCTGGGGGCCGACCAGGCTCCCACGGGTTCCTGCAGAAGGCCGTGCCCGGGGCTCCACCAGGCGAGGCCCACCCGCGCAGACCCTCCGCTCTGTCCCGTGGACTCTGCGCTGAGGTTTCTGGTGCTACTTTAGTGTTGTAATGTGAATACAGCTGCCTTGACTTAATCTGGACCAGGGGGTTGGGCAGGACTCCGGGTCAGGGAGGCTGAGGATGCCTGGCTGAGTCTCACTGGCCTCCAGCCAGGCTCCAGCCTGAAGTCCCCGCGGCGAGGGACACCTTCAGGGCCTCGTGGGCGAGAGCGTCCGAGCACTGACTGCCCCCACAGGTGCGGTCCTGGGAGAGCAGGGGCCTCGAGGGGCAGGCGTGGGAGGCTCCCACCCCCTGGGGCTCAGGCTCGAGGCTGTCTGTCCTGTGGCTCTTAACTTGGTGCCAGGTGTGTCAGAGGTTTTATTTTGACATCTCAAAAGAGACCAAATCAGCCTCTCTAGAAGGTACTGTGGGCCTCAGAGAGCATCTCGTGTGGACGAAGACGGAGACTCTGAAGCCATACTGTAAAAATCACAGCTAACTCATCTTCTCAAATATATTCCCACTATTTTCGCAGAAAACCGCGGCTGAATGGCGTCTCCTTCTCCCCCGCCCACCCCACGCCCCGGAGCGAGGGCCAGGAAACATCCGCCTCCGGGGCACTTCTTGGGGCCACCATGTGCCAGGCTGTGCCCGGGCTGTGAGGACACAGGCAGGACCTGAGGGCACAGTGGGGTGGGCTGGACATGCTGAGCACGCCCATTTACGGGGGGAAGCCAAGGCCCAGGCTGCCGGGGTCTCAATAGAGGTCACCTGGCAGAGCTGGTGCCTGCCAGGCCCGGAAGACAGCTGCCAGGCTGGGTCCCTGAGGCCGCCTGGCTGTCCTGCCTCCCGGGCCTGCCTCCTCCGGCCATCGACAGTGCGGCCATTGACAGTGCTCTTCCATAGTTCCTGGCTCTCGGGAGGGGCCCTGGGAGCTGAGGGGGGGACTGGGGAGCACCTAGCAGGGCCCCACTTAGGGGGTGCTGGGCAGCATGAGAGGCGGCACCCACAGACCCCCGACCCTGGCTGCAACCCCTGGGGTCTGCTGTATCCTTAAAGGCCCCAATATCCAGGGACCAGCCTCTACCAGGTGAAGCTGATCCCCAAGGGCAGTCTCATCCTGGGCAAAGGAGGGAGCCCTATGTGCTGGGGGAAGATCAGCCCCACAGGTCCACAGGACATAATGGGGTCTCAGCACAGCGTCCAAGCCCAGGGTGGCCTCTTCCTCTGATGGCAGATCTGCCCCACAGGCCTACAGGTCTCATGGAGTGGCCCTGCCCAGCCCTTGCCCACACAGCCTCTCCACCAGTACTGCCCCTCCAGGTCCCCACCAACCTTCTACCCCAGCCAGCCACTGGTCCCCCTCTGCTCATGGCCGGTGGCCTCTGCCAGCCTTTGCAGGTGGCCCACTCTACAGAGTGACCTGCCAGAGAAGGGCTCTGTGAGTGCAGTTGTGGTCACCAAACCTGTCCCAGGTACAAGCCAAGGGAGCCTGACCAAGCCCTGCCCAGGGACCCCGGACAGGTTCTGGGGCATGGAGCACACTGGGGGGGCGGTGCAGGGGGCTTGGTCTCCAGGGGGTCTTGGGCTACACAGCAGGGCTTCAGCCCGGAGGTTGGAGAGCCAGAACGGGGGAGAAAGAGAGGGCCTCAACCGCAGGGGCCTGCCTCAGCATCCGGGGTGGGAGCAGGACAGGGGCGTAAGGCATCCGAGCTGTGTCTCAGAAAGGGGGTGGAGACCAGGGGTGGCCCGTCAGCAGTCCTGCCCTGCCCCGTTCAGATCCCTGGTCCCAGGAGGAAGCCGAGCTCAGGTGTCCTGGGCAGGTGGGCACTCCGGCATTTCACACACCCTGAGGGGCTGACTCAAGGACCCTTCCCCAACCATCTAGGACCTGCTTAGGGACCGGCATGAGCCAGCCCTGCCTCGGTCCACATGTACACCCCCTGGGGCCCCCAGCCCACGCTGCAGCCAAGACCCTCCACGGGGACTGCCCTAGCCTGGCCACTAGGTGGCAGCATCCATCTGGCCAGGGAGCCCGGCCTCTCCATCACACCTGCTCAGCCCACCACAGACCACCCACACCTGAGCAGGCCGGGGAGCTCCGCACTCAGACACTGACACGTGGCCCCGACAGCACTCTCCGGCACAGGCGAGCTGCACACGCACACCAACATGGAGCCAGCCCCATGGACGGAGTCCCCAGGTACACACCCACTGAGCCCCAGGACAAACGCAGGTGTCCTCCCACCAGCCACACAGACCCCTGGAGTGAGTGGTTCAGGTGTGTCCAGTGTGGAGGTCTGGGCGGGCTCCCTAAGGACTGAGCTGGGCGCCCAGGACTGGCGCTTGGGGGCTGGGGTTGAGGCACTGCAGTGGGCAGTGCCAAGCCCTGTGGGCAGTCAGGATTGCTGGCACACCAAGCCTCCCAGCCCAGAGACCCTGTCCCCAGGACGGCTTCCCACCATGGGAGCTGCAGGGCAGACAGGCAAGGGCGTGTGTCTACAGAGGTCACCAGATGGGTCCACTCGGAGGCCCCAAGGTCTGGCCCAAGCCTGCCCAGGGAGGTGGGCAGTGGCAGAGCCCCTGGGTTCACCCCCAGGACAGGATCGCAGAGCCCGAGCAGAGCGGCTGGGCTGTGGGCCACAGGCAGCCCCCTGGCTGGCATGGCCTCTCCCAGCCTGAGGCACAGGTTCCTGGCAGCCGCTGGTTCCCCAGAGAACCCATCACTGCAGGCAGCCTTCTGGGTGGGGGGCCGCGGGCACCTTCCAGAACCCCGCCCTCGAGAGCCCGGGGGTGTGCAGAGAGCCGCCTGCGCAGCTCAGGGAAGCAGATGCCACCAGGGAAGGGCTGTGCTCACGACTCGGGGGACCAGGTCGGGTTCCTTGACGTGTCCCACAGGGCTCCCTCCCAACCACACCACCTGTCCCCACGTGGCACGCAGGCCATGGGACCCAGCAGCAGCACACAGCAGCTGCCAGAAGCCGAGCTGCAGGGACTGGCCAGCGCCGTCTCAGGGAGGCACCCTGGTCCTGGGAGGACCTGACCCGCGAGCCTGAGACCAACCCCTTTCCTACAGCACAGGTCTCACTGACCACCAGTGGCCCTTTGAACAGAAGCTCAAGGCTACTGCCTTCTGCCCCATCTGGGGCCCCTGGGCAGGACGGGGCAGCAGCGCCATCCCCCAGCCCAGGGTCTGCCCGGTGCAAGGCAGCACTTAGCCCAGCCGCCTGAGACCCCAGCACTGTTTGGAGCCCAGGGAGGAAGACAGGCGCACCCTGACTGTGGGATGAGGCACCAAAGGTGGCGGGCCTCAGGCGGGGGCAGGAGACCTCCAGCCAACCAGTGTCCCTTCTGGGCCTCAGTTTCCCCACTTACTGAATGGGTACAACCCCCTGCAAAACGTTCCCAGCCCTGACCCTCAGCATCTCCCAGTGAGGGCTCAGGTCCAGGTGCGCTGTGATTCCCAGGACCCCGTTAGCTTCGTGCCTGCGACGGTCTCCCGCCCTGTGAGGCACCCTTGTCTGGAACAGAACCCCGGGCAAAGCTGATCATAATGGGCAGGCCGGGGCCGGAAACGGGGGACCGCAGGGGGCCTCCTGGACTGACCGGCATGAGGTGGAAGGAGAGGTACGGATAGCCTCGCTCGAACCCAAGGCCGGCAGACCCCGCTGGCAGAGAGAGCAGACCACCCCACAAGGCCTCTGAGAGCCATGCGGGGCTGCCACCACCCCAGGTCTGTCATGGCGGGGCCTCTGTCCTCCACCCGCACCTCCAGCCCTCCGTCCTCCTGCTGGCTGCAAAGCAAACCCGCCCCCGGCGCTTGGAGCAGCCCTCGCTCCCTGGGCTCCAACTGTGTCTGGGAGGCCGCGGGCAGCCCGGGCTGGAGTCCTGCGAGGGCTCACACACATCCGGACCCCGGCTCCCTCAGAGCAGTGGCCGAGTCCCGGAAACAGGAAGTGGAAGCTGGGCAGCCACATCCTGCTGGACTGGCAGCCATGGAGCCCAGACTCAAGAAGAGGTTGGGCTGGGCACAGTGGTCACACCTGTGATTCCAACGACCCGGGAGGCTGAGCCAGGAGAACCGCAAGTTCAAGGCCAGCTTCAGCAACTTGCTGAGCTCTTGGCATAGCTCCTGGTAAAGTGCCCCTCGTCCAATCCCCAGGACCAAGAAAGAACACAACAAACCAAGCTTCCAGGCCTCACCTCTCCATGCGAGGGCCAGCCGAGGGTCAGGGCACCAGGTATAGCCATCACAGCTGCTCTCTGACCACATGGAAAACATCCCCCCCACATGACCTGAGGCCACCCCGGGAACTCCATCAGGGGCCAGCCTGGGGTCTGCTGTCCCCACCAGGCCAGGAGTGGGTGAGGCCCACGCCATTGCTGGGGGTACCTTCTCTTGTGAGACACAGGACGAGGCTGGAGGCCCTCGACACCCCCAAATAGGGGAGGGATGGTGAGTAGTCTCTCGCCCTGGGCAGTACCCAGTCCAGCCAGGCCACACTGGACTCCTGGTTCCAGCCCAGTCTGGCCTCCTGAGGGTGACTCTGCATGTCTACCTTCGCCCTAGGGTCCTGGTCCAGACAAGGTGTCCTCTCCCATGGACAACTGTCTGCCCTCTGTACTGGCCAGGTGCTGGGGGCAGCCCGCTCAGGTTCCTGGCCCCAGCCCTGCAGCCTTCAGGATCCTGCCCACAGCCCTTGGAGTTGGCTGCCCTGAGCTCTGTCCTGGCTGGAGAGATCATCACATCTCCTGCCTCTTCCTCTGGCTCTGCTTCTTCTGCAGCGTCCTCTCTCTGCACAGAACGTAAGCCACTCGGCTACTGCAGCACCTCAACACCCCGCCCACCCACAGCTGAGCTGGCCACGTGCCTGAGCGCTCAGCACCGTGGCCACTCGCCACCCCGAGCTGAGAGCTTGGCTGATGGACACCGCGGGCAGCCATTCCAGCCCCTGCCGGCCGCCCAGTCCCAGAGCAAGTAGGGCTCCGTGCTCCACGTACTGGTTCTGTCTCAGCTTCCAACTGGTGTGTGACCACCAGCCCAGGAGCCGGTGACCAAAAAGAAGGACTTAGGATGTGCCATGCTTCTGGGAGCTGGCTGGGCAGGGCCTGGGCCTCACCTGGGCTCACTCAGGCAGGTGCTGTGTGTGGGCAGGCCCGCAGGGGTGACCAACAGCTGGACAGGCCTCCTCGAGGCACGCAGACTCCAGCAAGTCAGTGCCCACTTAATGGGCTCTGCTCACCTTGCAGACACCCCGCTGGCCAAAGCAGGCCAACGGCTCCACCCCATAGGCTTGGCCCCGGCCACATGCCGCAGCCTGCCCACTACCTCCATTGTCCACCTCCTGCCAGACCCTACTCCGCAGCCACAGGGCATGTGGGGCCACTGTGGACTCCAGGGCCTAGACGGAGGCTCCGCAGCTGTTTCTGGATGGGAGGGAAGGACTGAGGGACAGAGGAGGAGGGCAGGCGCAGAGCCTGTCTGTGGCGCGGCCACCGCCTCTCAGAGAAGGAACGTCCCGACAGCACTTCCTGCCTGGCCGGCACCACCTTGCCCACCGTGAATGGACAGCTGCCAGGAAGGGTGAACCTCGGCCGACACCTGGGGATGGACTCCAGACAAGAGCCCGGGAGTCCTGGCCATGGCCCAGCACCAGGCTCCACAGAGAGAGGACCACCGGGGCCAGAAGGAGGCCTGCAGAGCAGGACCCCGGCTATCTGCAGTCCTCAGGCACCTGGACGTGCCTGGAGGTCCCCAGCTGTGGAGCAGAGCCAGCGCCCGCCCAGCCAACGGCACAGGGCAGTCGGCACAGGGCAGCCACCCACCACCCAGGGGGCGCTGGGGCAGCGTGGCGCAGAGGTCCCCCGCCCTCCTGCCGCGGCCTCCAATTCCAAACTTAATTCACTCTGACATCCTCACTGCCTTGACCTCCTTATGGAGTCACATGGTGCTAGAACTCATTATCCCCCATTGAAACAGGAAGTTAATTAAACCCGTCACAGAGCCAGCGCTGACGAGTGTCAGGATGGCCCCTGGCACTGCTGCCCGTGACTCCAGCGCCCGGGGAGACTGGCAGAGGGGACACAAGGTCTAGGCGCCGTCCCCCAGAGCAGACTCCAGCGTCCATTCTGGGCAGTGGGTGCCATTCCTGGGTGGGTCCAGAGCTGGCAGGCCTGCTGGGTGGCTTCAGGCGAGTGGCTGACCTCCTGGCCCCGGCTCACCTGCCTGGCGAAGGGCAATCCCAGCTCCTCAGAGAGCTGCTGTGGGCAGAGGCCAGTTGCCGGGCGTCATGCTCAGGGCGTTCAGGGGGAAGGGCTCCTCTCTCTGTTGCCCTGAGATGCCACCAGAATGCTGCAAGCTGGGACAGGGGCCCAGTCCTGTCTGGTGGCTGCGAGACTCTCAGGGGAGCAGGCTGCACAGGCAACAGGAAGGACAGATGCGCCCAGCGGCCCACACAGCTCGTGCAAAGCCCCGTGGCCACAGGACTTCAAGCCCTCGGGAGGGCAAGCCTGTGTGAGATTACCACAGTGGTGCCCAAGAGGGGTGCTCTGAGGGGCAGAGGGCAGAAGCAGGCAAGGCACAAGCCCAGAGCCACGGGTGCTTAGGCTACTGGAGCCCTGACAGTGCAGCCCACCCCTGCCTTGGCCTACAGTAGGGACAGACAGTGTTTGGGGTGACGGTGCAGCATGGGGAGGCAGCAGTGCCTCCAGCATCTCAGAGCCCCTGAGGTGCAGTCACAGACACTAGGCATGGGCTGACCCTGGGGTGGGTTTGCAGTGGGTGGACAGAGGCACCCATGTGCAGTCCACCTGCTCCTGTCCCAGCACTCTTTCCTGAGCATCCTCTTCATTCTTCAAGGTCCAGTCTAAGTTTCTAGAACATTCTGTGAGTCCCTTGATGGTAGCCCAACAGCCTGTGCAGGGCGTGGCACCTGGGAGGGGCCACTCTTGGCCCACTCACCCACAGCTACTGCCCACCCAGAGAGCTCCTGGGGCAGGCCAGCTAGAAGCGAGCGTCAGAGGAGCAGCCTGAGGGGCAGAGGGCAGAAGCAGGCACAAGCCCAGAGCCTTGGGTGCTTGGGCTACTGGAGCCCCGACAGTGCAGCCCACCATGTTTCAATGAGGAAACAGGACCAAGAGGTCAAGAACCTGCCCAGGGTCACCCCGAGGCAGCAGAGCAGAATCTAAGGCAGTTCTCTGACCTCCAGACCAGAGTTAAGAAGAGGGACTCTCAAGAACCAGGTAGGGAGGCCATATCTGATCCCAGCCAATCAGAGGCTGAGGCAGGAGGATCGCAGGTTCAAGACTGGCCTCAGCAACTTAGTGAGGCCCTATCTCAAAATAAATAAAAAGGGATGTGGCTCAGTAGTAAGGGCACCTCTGGACTCAACCCCCAGTACAAAGGAAAAGGAGGGGCGCATCGAGGCCTCCCGGGGCCACCTCCCAGCTCTCCCACTTCCAAGCTACAGGGCTCCTAGAGAGGAGCAAGACCCCTTTCTGCATCTGTAACATGGGGCAGGTGCACCCTGCCCCAGAGAGCTGTGCATCGGTCACACGGGATGTGACAGCGTGGGGACATTGGGCCAGCTACTGACAATGCACCTGTCCTGGAGAGTAGCCCTTGTGCTGACGCAGGTCCAGGGAGGGGAGGGGAGGCCCTCAGGCCATCCGAGCCCTCTTCCCTGGCCCCCACTGTGAGGGGGGTAAGGCGGAGGAGACCCTCCCCTGCACAGTCCAGAACCAGGCCCTCAGACACCCAGACGGAGCACTGTGAGGCCTGCACTCCGCCGCCCGCCCCCTGTGCTAACTGAGACCTCCTCTTGAGGCTCTGTTCCAGGAGGAGGTCTCTGGGCACTGCCAGGGCTGCACTTCCCACACCCCAGGCCCGCCCTGCCCCTTCTGACGGGCATGACCACTGAACAGCTGCACCGGATTCTGGGAGCGGCATGCTGGGGATGTTCACAGTGACACCACCTCTCAGGTGGACACCCTGGGCCGATGGCCCCCTGGCAGCCTTTCCAGGATGGGCACCCTCCCATCTGGGAGCCCTCTGGTGAGCAGGGAGCTACGGGACCAGGCTGGGCAGACTGCTGGGAGCAGAGCCCCCTGCTCTGGTAGGTATCAAGGACACCTGGCTCTGGGGAATGTGATCCTGTCCTGCACTGATGACCTTGACCGGGACATGCAGGGCCAGGTGGAAATGGCTCCCAGTGGGAGTCTGTGGATGGCAGTGGCTGGGGGGCTCCCCTGGCCACCCTCAGCACCCCACACCTGCTCCTCCCGTCCCACCTGGGGGGGGGGCTGCTCCCTCCCCGGGCAAGGGAGGGTGAAGGGCAGAGCAGCCCAGTGGGGCTTCAGTGGCGGGATGCGGCCGAGGACCGCCCGCCAGCCCCAGGGCCCACTCTCCTACTGCACGGCGCTGCAGGCTCTGTGTCTGACCCACCACGTGTCCCTCCTCCCAGGGCTGCAGGTTTCATCCATATGTGGGGTCGACAAAGTACATCAGGCAGGCAAAGAAGGAGCCAAAGGTATACAGTCACTGTCACCCACAGCCTAGACAGTCACCACTAACCCCACACCTTGGCGCTAATCCTCCCGCTGAGCCTCGGAATCCGCCTCAACACAGCTCTCCAGCCACTGCACAGGATCCAGCTCAAGCCTCTGGCTGTGCACCAGCCTCAACCCAGAACAGGGCTGGCCTAAGCAGCCCCCTCTATCACGCCCAGCTCCCAGGGCCTTTCCTGTGAAGCAGCTGCCCTTGGGGAGGAGGTGGGGACATGGAGTGCTCTGCCTAGCTGGCAAGTATTTGGGGACCCTGGGCTTAGTGAACCAGTGGGACATATCTCCCTCTCCCTAGCCACAGGAGGTCAGTCCCCACCGCCCCGCACAGAGAGCAACAAGAGGCAAGCTGAGCGTCTGCCGGCAGATTGCTGGACTCCTGACTTCAGTGTGTTTCTGTCCAAGGGAATGGACCCCAGCCCCCTGTCCACTGGCCACTCTCCTCCATAGTTCCCTCGGGTGGTGGCTGGGGCAGGAGATACCCTCCTCTTGCTGAATAGGGGCCTTGGTAACAGAAGTGGGAATAAGATGGGGGCTCCCACTTGGAACGCCCAGGCTAGGCAAGCCTGTACCCATGACAATGCTGGTGACAGCTGTCCCGTTGACTGCCTGCCTGTGGGGGGAGGGGGAGGTCAGCGGGTCTTCTCTGGAAAAGCCTTCCTGATAGACCCTGTACCCCAACTGCCGGTCCAAATGCAGCCCAAGAATAACAAATGGATAGAATGCCGCTCCTGGGAGTGGGCTAACCCTCGAATCTGTCCACTTTCAGTGCATCCCTGAGATTCAATAACTTCACTGGAAAATGGGGCCACCTCTGGGACCTCAGGGACATATCCCAAACCACAAGAGGGTGGGTTCTTTATCTGGGAACCTGCCGTTCCTGATCTGGGAGGTGCTACTAAGAACCTCCTTGGAGGGCCTCCAGCCAGAAGCCGGCAGGGACAAGAGAGCCTGAGGAAGGAGGCCCAAGGGCAGGGTCAGGGGCTGCTGGCCTCCGGACCCCGCTGTGCTTTCTGGCCAAGTCCAAACCCATGGGGAAAGAGCCCAGGTTCCGGCTCCCTTTAAGGCGAAGACATAAGGGAGTCACTGCTGCCGGGGCCGCTTCCACAGCAGTCTTGGATGGAAGCCCCTCCTGGGCCAGAGCCCCTCCACACCCCATTACCGCCTAGGACAAACGTGGGCGTACAGGCCTCGGGCTTCCGGACCCGCGCTAGCGGTCCCCACTGCGCAGGTGGACTGGGCCTCTGAGCCCAAGACCCGGGGCGGGACCAAGGCCGTGGGACGGGGTTATCCAGCGGAGGGGGCGGGGCGAGGCCCAGCTCTAGAGACCGTCACGTCGGGACTGGTTTGGGGGCGGAGCTGGCGCCCAGGGACGGAATAGGTCGCCCAGTTCGAGCGTGGTCTCTAGTCTTAGAGACCTAAGGGGAGTGGAAAGGTTAGAGATCTACCGAGGGCGGGGAAGGCACCTCGGGGCGGACCGACCAGGAGGGGCGGGACCACGGCGACTGGGGCGGGGCCAGCGTGGGGAAAGACGGGCCAGGAGGGGGCGGGGTCAGCGCGGGGAAGAACGGCCGGGAGGGGCGGGGCTGAGGAGCTGGGGGCGGGGCGGGGCGGGGCGAGAGGCCAGCGGCCGGCGACGCGCAGGCCCCGCCCCGGACCAGCCCGCCCTCCCGCAGCGCCCTCACGGTGGCGGCGGGTTCGCTGCTCGCTGCCCGCAGGTTCCATTGAGAAAAGCCGGGCGGCGGCGGCGGGGTCCGCGCGGGAGCGGAGGAGCCGGCACCAGCCCGCCGCCCGCCCGCCGGGCAGTCCGCGCGCCCGAGCGCAGGGCCGTGGCCTCCGGCCTCCGTGGCGGCGCCAGCGGCTCCCGGCCGGGCGCGGCGGGCTGGGGACACGAGCCGGGGCGGCCGTGGAGCCCAGGAGCCGGGGGCATGAGCGGCCCCGCGGCCCCGCCGCGCCCCCGCCGCCCGCCGCCGCCCGCCAGGGGCTAGAGGCGGCCGCCGCGAGGGCGCGCGGCGCCGGAGACATGTCCAGGAGGAAACAGAGCAACCCCCGGCAGATCAAGCGTAAGTCAAACTTTGCTCGCCGTCCCCCTCCGCCCGCAGACCCCAGCCAGCACTCCGCCGCCGAGCGCCACCCCCGCGCGGCCGCCCATCCCTGCTCTGCCCGCGAGCGCCGGCGACCTTCACCCCGCGCCGCGCCCCCCGCGCTGTGTGCCAAGCGCGCCGTAATCTAATCTCCACTGGCGGGCCGGGCCCCCGCGTCTGGACTCGGGCACCGGGGGTCCGGCCCCGGAGGGGGTGACCGCCCAAAGGATCCGGAGGAGGGTGGTTGGGGGCGCGGCCCGGACACCGCGCGGCCTGCCCCTCCCCCGCATCTCCGAGATGGTGCGGCGATAGGGCGGCCCCGATCTGGGCTCAGATAAAGTTTAAAATATTCCATTCTGCAAGTCCCATCCTGATAAGATCGCTCTGTCGGGACGGGCTGAAATTGTGATCTTATCTCTCGCGCTTGACTCTCCCAGGCTTTGTATCTAGAGGGAGAAAGAGAGACCGGGGAGCGAGAGGGGGCACCTGGGGCTGCGAGGAACGGTGTGAAGAGGTGGCGGGGACCAGGCGGCGCCTCCCGCGAGTGCTGGCCGCAGAGCCGCATGGCTGGGGGAGGGGGGTGTGCAGCTGTCGCAGCAGCCCCAGCGCTCTGCCCCAGCTGCCAGACCCCCACCCCCGCCTGGCGATGGGGGTTTGAACCCGAGCCCTGCCTGCCTGGGGACACCTCCAGGAGGTCTGCCCCTACAAGTGTCGCTGCCCAGGCAGCAAACAGTGTCCTGGTATGCCTGCACCCATGGGGGCTGCCCTGAGTCAATGAAGGAGCTCTGGGGACTCGGGCCGCTGGCGTAGCCCCTGCACTTGTCCAAGTTTCTCTCGGGTGCGGCCTATGGGCAGTTCCCCGCCCGGCCGAGGGGCCACTGCACGTCCGCTTTACCCATGGCCACACGATAACATGTCTTGCGCTCTCTGGACCACTGGGCTGCCGCGACCACTTGGCTGCTCCAGGAGCTAGCCAGCGCACAGGAAGCGTCCCTCCCCACCCCACGCCAATAATAACTTCGCGCCTCTGCGGCCAGGGCCCTGGCTCGGCGTGGGGCTTCCTCCCCCAGCGCCTCCCACTGGCCAGACATCAGGTCATCCGGGCCAGCTCGGTGGTGAGAGGAGGGTCCTGTTGGCTGCCCAGCTCCAGGCGCCTGGACACTGCCTTCTCTACCCACAGGACCCAAGTGCCCTAGCCTGTGGGAGTGTCTCCATCCTGAGGTGTCGGAAAGCGGGGGCTCAAGTGGGAATCCGGGTTCCCGTAACCGACTCCCCAAATGCAAACGGGACCTGTTTTCCGAAAGTCGCCTTCTATCATGTCAACTCAGTATTAAGCCACCCACGGTCCCGATGCGCGCTCTTCTCTGGTTTCTTTTTCCCTTCCTCCCCCGTGAGCCCCGGCTCCTTGAGTGCGAGCGCGTGTGAGTGTGCTTGGGCGTGATGAGAACGGCAGATAACTCCGGCAGGGAGATCGCTGGTTAGGAGCCGATCGCCAGCGCAGATAAGGCCTCCGGAGCAGAGTAGCGCCCGGCCCCGCTGGGTCGGCCAGCCGCGCATGCTGGGGACTGGGGCTGCGCCGGCCAGCCCCCAGGAGCCCCCTGGCGCATCCCAGGACTTGGGCCGGGGAAGGGGCCAGACCTGGGAGGCAGTCCCAGCGACCCTCCCAGCAGCTTGGGGCCCAGGGTGCCTCCTCCCCTGACAGATCTAAGCGCGTTAAGATGCGAACGCTGATTGTCACCAAGCGGCGGCGCCTGCCCGCCCTCTGCCCGCGGCTGTGCGTGCGGCCCTCGCAGCTGCGCGCCCGCTGCCCTGGCCTCACCTGCGGCCCTGCACAGGGTGTGGAGGGGAGGGGGCCGAGCGCTTCGGGCCGCCCCCCCCCCCGCCCGTGCCCCCATCAAAGCCGGGGCGCAGCTGCCCGCGCCTCTGTGCGCCTTTTGTTCTGAGCGGAGATAGATGTGCCGCGTTGATAAGGCGCGCAACCGATGGCGGCCGCGATAGGCGCTTCCATTTATTAACTTCAAACGTGGGAGCGGGGGGGGGGGAGGGCGAGGCAGGAGCGCGGCCTTGGCCGGCCAGATGGCTGCCACGATAGGCCGGGCCGCTGGCGGGGTGAGCAGGGCAGGGCGCAGCTCAGGACCCCCGGCGTCCGGGGCCCGCGGAGCTTTCCTCCCGCCCCGGTCGATGTGAGCTCTGATAAGCGTGGGCCGGTCGGTCCGATGGCGATCGCCAAGAGCGATAAGAGGCCTTATCTAAGGCCACCAGGCCCCGCTGGGTTCGAGGCTACAACAGCGCGGGGGGTGTCGCGGCTGGGGCAGAGGGGGCCCGGGAGGCTCTACGGGGTGGGGGGAGCCGGGGTCAGCGCGGTCCATCTGGAGAGCTTTTCCCCAAACAGGCTTAATTGCCAAGAAGTTGATCCTCCCCCTGCGGCGGTGGTACAGTCCATCAAAATGAAAGAAAACTGACTTTGTACAGGCCAGAGCTGAGAGAGAGGACACCCCGCCCCTAATTCCTATTAGATGGTGCTGCGGGCCAGAGGGTTTGTCACCTGCAGAAGAGGGTGGTTTCCCCTGAATCATGTCGGGTTGTTGGTTCCTGGCAAGTATCAGGTGTGATGTGCAGGAGTTTTCTTAAAGAACAACTCAAGGTGGTTTCCATGGGCCAGCTGTTTGGGGAGGAGCCCAGTTTGTGCCACTTGCTGCCTTTTCCACAGGGAAAGGTCTGTCCCCATCTGCCTTGACTGACAAGTATCTATTGAGTGCTTGCTGTGTGCAGGCACTGGGCCTCTGGTGGGGGCTGAGTAAATGAGCCAGGGGCCTGAGGAGGGGTTTGGGGATGCTTTGCAGAAGGGGAAGGGGAGACCAGCCCTGGGGCCCTTCCAGAGATGAGGCTGACCTCAGTTTCCAGCTCTGGAAAGGGAGCACATTCCCTGCTCTCCTGTGGTGTGGAGGGCTGAGGGCTATGCCTGTGTGGGTGGGGCGGAGGCTGGGGTGGTAGAGCCTAAGACTGGCTTGAGTGCTCCTCCCTGGAAAACTCAGACAGCAGTAAGCCCCCAGGTCAGGCCAGAGACCCTGAGGGGCCCTATTCAGTGGGGAGACTGTGGACCCCGGATACCAAGTGGACTGAAGATGCAGGAGTTACTCTCCGCCCCAGCCCTCTGCCACCCCACTGCAGGGGAGGTGTTTTCACACATTAGCAGTTTGATTAAACAAATCCTTGGGTGACTAATTCACCCCAGCTTCAAAGGCACCTGCTGCTCTCTGCTCCCTAAGCATTAACACCCGCCCGCCCACCCGTGGGGCCAGCAGTGCTGGGAGGGTGCTAGCGAGGTTTCTCGCCTTCACTGCAGATTCCTTCTGGAGAAACGCTGTAACCAGGTCTGCTATCCAAGGGTCAGCAAGTGTAAGTCCTGCCCTCAGCTGGCCTTGCCCCATCGTCCCCAGCCCTGGTCACCACCCTGAGGGGGTAGCACCCTGCAGTGCACCTGGCAGTGGAGGTCAGGTTGTCCCACGTCCTGAGAGCACACAGCCAGTGCCTGGTAGCAGAGGAGCTGGAGGTGGGGAGGGACTCTGCTGCCCATGCCCTGCTCCTGGACACCAGGGATCTAGTGGACCCTGGAGCCCACATGGCCATCCTCTGACACTTGTGAAAGCCTGGCCAGGGCTCCTGGCCATTGGCCGTCCTGCATTCCTGGGCCTGGGGAGGACAGGCAGCTCACCTTGTCATTTGAGAGTGATGACAGGGATGGTGTCGGCTGCCACACAGGGCACTTGCTCCCACAGAAGGTCCTGGCCCACCTCCACCGTGCAGGGAAACTGCACAGAGAAACCAAGTCTCTCACCCAAGAAGACCAGCCAGAGCTGATGCAGGCAGCCTGGCCCCGCCCGGCCACCAGACCTGAATGGCATGCTGCTTCCTCACCACTTCCAGCAACCCCGCCTCGGCCTCCACGTCTGTGAGTGGGCTTGCAGGAGGAGCAGAGGACCTTGGGGTCTTTCCAACCCTGTCCTCTCAAATCCCGCTGCCCACAGGGCAGCCCCTGGGGAGGCCTCACCCAGCCCTAACCAGGGCCTGAGTCCGGGACCCAATCCCTCTGGCCCAGGGCCCCTCCCTGGAGGTCACCAGGACCCAGCATGGCACCAAGCACGCCGGGATTTAAGTGGGTCAGTTGGGGAAGAAAGGAGGAGGGATGCAATGCCATTAATTGTGCCCCTTATCTCCTGTTTCTATGCCAACCAGACGTTCCCGGGGCTTGACGGCCCGTGAATAATACTCCCGCTGGCCTATCTGCCATCGACAGCCTCCTCCTAGAGGCAGCTGTTGCCTCCCGATTGGTATCGCCAACCTGTGGGCCTGGGCCTGGGCCTGCCTAGAGGCCATCCTGGAGAACTCGGGCCCTGGGTGGACTGCTGCCTGCCTGCCCACCATAGCCCTGGTCTCCGGGAGGTTTCGAGGCTCCTGTCCCCATTTCACAGAAAGGGAGACTGAGGCTACAGCTTCATGATGCCTCCAGAGCTCACCGGCTCTCCCCCTCAGGAGGACTGGCCTTGTCCCCAGGGCCTGGGAGCTGGGACAGCACCTGCAGGAGGAGTCCCCTGCTGCATGACCTTGGCACCCCCACCCGCTGGTCACCTGTCCTTGGCTGTTTTATTAGGAGACAGGTGAAGGTGGGGTAGGAGCTCAGCTCACACACAGGCCTGTGGACAGGGAGCCAGCTCAGCAGGGCCAGGGTCGGGCTCCTCCCTGCTCATGTTGTGCATGGGGTGCCCCAGCCCAGATGCCTGCTGACGCCCTGTGCCTGCCTGCCCAGGCAGCCTGGCTCGAACCCTTGCTACCCCCTCGGTCCCGTGAGCTCCCTGAGGGCAGGGATGGCACTGGCCCGCCCCACACTGCAGGCCTGCTGGGACCAGAGAGTTGGCACGAAATGTGCAGATGTGGGCCCCTGACTGGCCCTGGGCTCATGGGCAAGGCCTGTCACCTGAGCCTCAGCTCTCCATCTGCAAAAGGGCATCAACAACAGCACCCATCCTGTGCACTGCTCCCATCCCCCCTCCTCCTCCTCCCACTGCTCCTCCTCCTGCTCTCCCTCCTCCACTCTTCCCACTGCTCCTCCTGCTCTCCCTCCTCCTCCTCCTCCCACTGCTCCTCCTCCTGCTCTCCCTCCTCCTCCTCCTCCCACTGCTCCTCCTGCTCTCCCTCCTCCTCCTCCTCCCACTGCTCCTCCTCCTGCTCTCCCTCCTCCTCCTCCCATTGCTCCTCCTCCTGCTCTCCCTCCTCCACTCTTCCCACTGCTCCTCCTGCTCTCCCTCCTCCTCCTCCTCCCACTGCTCCTCCTCCTGCTCTCCCTCCTCCTCCTCCTCCCACTGCTCCTCCTCCTGCTCTCCCTCCTCCTCCTCCTCCCACTGCTCCTCCTCCTGCTCTCCCTCCTCCTCCTCCTCCCACTGCTCCTCCTCCTGCTCTCCCTCCTCCACTCTTCCCACTGCTCCTCCTCCTGCTCTCCCTCCTCCTCCTCCCACTGCTCCTCCTCCTGCTTTCCCTCCTCCCCCTCCTCCCACTGCTCCTCCTCCTGCTCTCCCTCCTCCTCCTCCCACTGCTCCTCCTCCTGCTCTCCCTCCTCCCCCTCCTCCCACTGCTCCTCCTCCTGCTCTCCCTCCTCCCCCTCCTCCCACTGCTCCTCCTCCTGCTCTCCCTCCTCCTCCTCCTCCCACTGCTCCTCCTCCTGCTCTCCCTCCTCCTCCTCCCACTGCTCCTCCTCCTGCTCTCCCTCCTCCTCCTCCTCCCACTGCTCCTCCTGCTCTTCCTCCTCCTCCTCCTCCCACTGCTCCTCCTCCTGCTCTCCCTCCTCCACTCTTCCCACTGCTCCTCCTCCTGCTCTCCCTCCTCCCCCTCCTCCCACTTCTCCTCCTCCTGCTCTCCCTCATCCTCCTCCCACTGCTCCTCCCCCTGCTCTCCCTCCTCCTCCTCCCACTGCTCCTCCTCCTGCTCTCCCTCCTCCCCCTCCTCCCACTGCTCCTCCTCCTGCTCTCCCTCCTCCCCCTCCTCCCACTGCTCCTCCTCCTGCTCTCCCTCCTCCTCCTCCTCCCACTGCTCCTCCTCCTGCTCTCCCTCCTCCTCCTCCTCCCACTGCTCCTCCTCCTGCTCTCCCTCATCCTCCTCCTCCTCCCACTGCTCCTCCTCCTGCTCTCCCTCCTCCTCCCACTGCTCCTCCTGCTCTCCCTCCTCCTCCTCCTCCCACTGCTCCTCCTCCTGCTCTCCCTCCTCCTCCTCCTCCCACTGCTCCTCCTCCTGCTCTCCCTCCTCCTCCTCCTCCCACTGCTCCTCCTCCTGCTCTCCCTCCTCCTCCTCCTCCCACTGCTCCTCCTCTTGCTCTCCCTCCTCCTCCTCCTCCCACTGCTCCTCCTCCTGCTCTCCCTCCTCTCCTCCCACTGCTCCTCCTCATGCTCTCCCTCCTCCCCCTCCTCCCACTCCTCCTCCTCCTGCTCTCCCTCCTCCTCCTCCTCCCACTGCTCCTCCTCTTGCTCTCCCTCCTCCACTCTTCCCACTCCTCCTCCTCCTGCTTTCCCTCCTCCTGCTCTCCCTCCTCCTCCTCCCACTGCTTCTCCTCCTGCTCTCCCTCCTCCACTCTTCCCACTGCTCCTCCTCCTGCTCCTCCTCCTCCCAGTACTCCTCCTGCTGCTCCTCCTCCTCCCTTCCCCCTCCTGGTCCTCTTCTCATCCTCTCCCTTCTTCTCTTGCTCCTCCCTGTGTTCCTGGGCCCAGGTGACAGCTGTGTGGTGCCCTCTCTGTGCCCATGTGCTCTGGCCAAGGCACATGCCCCAGTCCAATCTCCCATTCCTCAAATGAGAACCAAGGGGCCCAGAGCCCCGAGGTCAGTGGTGCCCCAGTGCTGAAGGGCCGCGGAGGGGAGCAGAGGCACACTGTGCACCAGGCCCCCTGCAGCCCTGGGTGGTCTGGCTTTGGGTGACCCTGGGGCTGGGCACATGGCCCTGACTCACAGACCCCAGTGTCAGGTGGCTGCTGCCCTTGCTCCCAGACGTGGCCCTCCCACCCAGGCTCTCTCCCCTGCTCAAGCAGGGCTGGTATACAGTGGTGCCTGGTGAGCGCTGAGAGCTGACCTGGGAGGAGACGGGTATACAGTGGTGCCTGGCGAGCGCTGAGAGCTGACCGGGGAGGAGACGGTGCTGTCCTCTCCAGCCCGGGACTGAGGAGCGGGGAGCTGGCGGTGGCGAGGGAGGGGCCTTGCTGCAGCCCCATCTCGACCCTCCCGGCCACTCCCCCAGCGCAGCCTTGCCCTACCCAGGCCCGGGTTGCACCCTGAGGGCTCCAGAGGTAGAGGCCATCAAGGCAGGGCCCTCCCGGGACAGGAGCCCAGCCTGGAGTCTGGCCGGGAGTCCAGCGGCCTTGCTGTGACCGTGGCCCAGCCCCGCCCGCTGGTGCGCAGCAGGAGCTCCCCCGGAGCACCTCCCACTGTGTGTGCGGGCACCTGAGGCCCCGGAGCAGCCTATAGGTCACGCTGCTGCTGGGGGCTGCTGGCTGCCCTCCCGTCCTGCATGAGCCTGAGGGCCAGCTGTGTCCCCAGGGCTTCCCAGCCTTGCCCTTCAGGTGCTGCTGTCGGAGGCAAGACGGCCCCCACCTGGGCCACGGCCTGGCTGCCTGGCCCTGCCCGTGGTCCTTCCCTGCCTGGTAGCTTGTCATCGATGGCCAGCTTCACAGGTGAGAAAGCCAAGGCCCCACTCGTTCACTGATGCAGGAGCTCTCCGGCTCCTCCCTCCTCCCTCCTCAGCACTGTGTTAGGAGACGCAGGCTGGCCAGCGGGAGGGTGGCGCTGACCTTGGGCAGGGCTGGTGGGGTAGAGGCGCAGCCCCTGCCTGCCCCCAGGCACTCCCCTGACCTCTCCGAGCCTCAGCTTCCCCACCTGCAACATGGGGCGGTTGTGCAGCCTCTGAGCTGGGTGAGGTCAAAGTTGGCCCTGGAACCCGGGTCCCTTGGCTTCTTGCCCCAGGGCTGGAGTGGGAGCAGGACCCCGGCTGGCATCAGCCCAGGGTGCCAGTGCTGGTGGGCTCACTCGTGTTCGCCATCCCTCCTGGGACTCTTCAGACACCTGCTTAAACTCGGGGTCTTAACCCATTCTGCATCCAAGGAAATGGGTCAGAGAGGGTGGTGGCTGCCTGAGAGGCACACAGCAGAGTCAACCGGAGGGGGGTGGGGGTGGTCTCCATGAGCCCTATCCCTGCTCCTAGGCTGGGGGCCTGTGTCCCCCAAACCAGGGGCAGGGTGCTGCTCCTGAGAAGCAACCACAGTGGGGGTTCCCTGTGAGCAGCCACTGCTGGGGACAGGCCCACCCTAGGTTTGCAGCTGTCCCACTCTGTGCCTATGGGGAGTTGACCTCAGAGTCTCCTTCTCTGCAAAATGGGCCTTTCTCGGGGACTCAGGATGGGCTCTGAGGGTGCCTGGTCCTCGTGCCAGGAGCTCCTGAGTCTCAGGTGCCCCCTCTCAGTGGGTCGTGGTTGGAGAGGACGGCGGAGGCCCCACGGCAGGCATGGCCAGACAGAGCAGGGGTGGGTCTGTGTTGTTCAGTGCAACTCAGTGAAGGGACACAGGGGCCACCTTTCTCCCCCCGACTGCTGACCACCCCTTAGCATCTCTGCACCTTCCCGGTCTCCTGGGCTTGCTTCTTGCCGGTTCCTCCTGACGTCTGACCTCCAGCCCTCTGTCCTGGGTGCTGAGACCCATCCCAGCCCCTCGCCTCCTTGGTACTTTCACACGCAGTCTGTGCCCCAGAGCCAGACACTGGGAGCGGGCGGGGAGGGGCCCAGGCCAGGTGGCCTCGCTCCCCCTACAGAAGCTCCTCCTCTGGGGACAGGGACAGAGCCTGGGAGGACTCCACCCCGGCAAGGGTGCTCCTGGCCTCCGTGTGACGGGGGAAGCCAGCGCCCCAGGCCCAGCCCGTGCCCACGCCGTGCCCAGCACTGCACAGACTGACCTCGTGCCCCCTGCAGTCCTGAGGGAGGTCCCGGGAGGAAGTGAGGCCAGGGAGTGTAAAGGTCAGGCTGGCACCTACCTTGGGGACAGGAGACGGCCACTGCAGGGAGGTTCTCCTGGGGAGAGCTGTCCCCGGGCCACGCTGGGCCTGGCGGTGCCCACCTTCACGCTCAGGACACGGAGGCCTTCCCGGGGCTCCCTGCAGTGCCTCCCGGAACGTGACCTTGGCGGGTTCCCTCCTCCCTGGGCAGAGGCCGCAGCAGGAGTCCAGAGCTGCAGCTCCACCAGGCACCCGTGGGCCAGCCCTGCTGGGCAGCACCGTGGCCCTGGCCGGCTGGTGTCCTGGGGTGAGACCCTGGGTTAAGCCCAGGGTGTGGCCACAAGTGGGTCTGGGGCTCCCTCTCCCGTGGTACAGGTGGCCACTCACGGGCCAGGTGGGTAGCCCCCAACATTTGCGAGGTGCCCCGTGCGCACTCCCAGGGCCCAGGGCTGGGGTTCCTGAGTCCGGTGGGGAGCTGTGGGGCCATGCCCCAGGACGCCCTGCCCGTCAGGTCACTGTTGATGGTTCCCGAGGCTGGGCCTGCTAAGCCACTGGGGAACAGGGCCTGCCTTCAGGGCCAGGGGTGAGTGTCTACTCCCCTCTCCATCACTGCTCTCGCGCAGCCTGCCTCCTCCCAGCCACGGATCCCGAGGGGCTTCCGCCTCAGTTTCCCCTTCTGAGCCATAGGCCCTCACCCAGCGCCACCCAATACAGGCAGCGTCCCAGGGTAATGGCCGGCCTGCACTGTGCCGGCTCCATGGCCGTCCCCCTCCCACTGCTGCTGAAGTCTGGTCCCCGCACAGTCTCCCCGTCAGGGCCTCTGGCGGGCGCAGGTTTCAGCTCCTGTGATAACTCGGAAAGTTGAACTGGCCCATTACTGCCGCGATGGTTGGCCAGATACGGCCTCGATAATGGAGGAGATAGGCTCCGCGGCCAGCGCCCCGCCTCCGTCCATTAGCATTCCCCACCAGGATCGGCCTATCTCCTCCATTTCCACTCCTCCCGCAGATAAGAATGGAAATTCTGACTTCATAGCTCACTGATTAAAGTGTCTGGATTTCTTGATAATACATAGATAAATTATGTTTTTGAAAAAGAAGGTAGGGAGAAGGGGGAGGACGGAGCCCCGGAGGGGAGCCCTTGGCCGTCGCTCCTGGCCAGGCGGGCAGCCACCAGTGTCCGGCTGCACAGGCAGGCTCTGAACAGAGACTGCCCGGGGAGCTGGCCCCTGGCAGGCCAGGCTGGGGTGGCTGAAGCAGGGCTCTGCTCAGGAGAGCGCACCGAGCCTCTACCCCCTGGACTTGCCTCTGCCCCAGGCGGCAGGGTCAGCGGGCTGATGCAGCCTCCAAGCCTCCTGCAGCCTGGTGGTGGGCAGATGGGGTTGGAGCCCAGTGCCCGGGCTGTGTCCTCAGGGCAGTCGGGGTGCCCAGTCCTCATCTGTCCAGTGGGTACCGTTTGTCAAGGTGTACTGCGCAGGCAGGGGTTCCACCTGCCCGGTCCCTGGACGTGGCCGGTATACAGGAGGTGCTCACTCCATGCCAAGGCCCCACAGCAGAGCCCCAGCTGCATTGGGGGCAGAATCTGAACTCTGGCTGCTCCGTCTACGTCACCCCCTTCCCATGTGGAAGCCCGGGGCTCAGGGCTGTCCCCACCACTCCAGCCATCAGGCCTGGGCGGCTGGCCCGCTGCCGTTGGTGACTGTCGGGCCCAGATGGGCTCAGGTAGCGCGTGCGTCTGTCTGGATGAAGCCCGTCTCCTTCAGCTGATCCGAGATCCTGCGCTGATGTGTGATACGGCGATTAGGGCGGCGTGTGGCTAATCCTCTCGCTGAGGGACAGGCGAGGCGCCCACCACGTGGGAGGAGAAGCAGAGGCCCAGTGGGGACAGCCTCTCCCTGGGGTGGTGGCCAGGCTGAGCCCAGCCCTGCTCCACAAGGCCCTCCTGAGGCCACTGGGGCTCCCAGTTGGCCTCTGGGTCCATTTTTCAGTGACTCTTGAAAAGTGAGATTCTCTGGGGTCCCAGGGGCAGGAAGCATGGACAGGGTCCCCAACGTCTCTCCATGTCTCTGGGACTCCCCAGTTATGACCCTGATGGTTGCCATTATTAATAGCTCCCTTTATTGAGTCCTGGCTGCATGCAAGGCCTGGGCTTGACCCGTCTTGTGGAATAAGGGCCTCCCTATAGCCCTGGGAAGAGTAATTATAACCTCGTTTCTCCTCTGATGACTCAAGGCTCAGACAGGCTGAGTAACTGACCCAAGGTCACACAGTATTAGAGGAAACAAGAAGGACTCTTAGAGGCTTGGTCCAGATCTGGGTCTCCATCTGGCTGGAGGTTCTGAGCTGTTTACAGCCTTGGGTCCCTCTCCTAGTGGGCCTGCCACCTCCATTTCAAGGAAAAAGGCCCAGGCACAGAGAAGGAAAGTGACCGCTGGGGCCCACAGCCCTGTCCCAGGAACAGTGGAAGCTGTGGCTAAGACTGGTCTGTCTCTACTCTTGCGTATTTCTTGGGGCTCCTTTGATGAGGAAGTTTGTTTCTGTCCTCTGGATTTTTCTCTATATCCACATTCTAAGAAAGTCAGCTATCTCAGGAAGACGAGGTGTCTCTGGGGTAAGGGATAATTGTGGGGTGCGGCTGCCAGAGCTCAAATCCCACCTCTGGGCAAGTGACTTAACACACCCCTGGCCTGGTCCCCTCGCCTGCGCCATGGCCACACGCACAGTCCCCGCATGCTCAGCTTTGAGAAGCGGACGGAGGAGGTGGAGCTGCCCAGGCCTGCAGGTCCTAGCAGGGTGGTGGGCACCACCTGGGGCATGCGTGGCTGCAAGGGCCCTGCACCTCCTCTCTACCCTCCTGCCGCCATTCTTCTGTGGTTTCTGGCAAATGACTTCGTTTGCCGATGGCCTCACTGAGCTTGCAGAGGCCCAGAGCCTTCTCCTGTCCATGGTGACCCCTTGTCCACTGCTTGGATGCCCCTGGTCACCAGTGTCTCCAGATAGAGGTTACAAGAATCACGCAGGAAGCCCAGAGCCTCCGGGGTGCTTGGGAGGGAGCCTGGGGCCCAGCCTGCCTGTCACCCCTGTTCTCCAGCACCTCGCTGTTCTGAGCCTCATTGTCCATGTCTATAAAGCAGGGCTGAGGATGCTAAAGTCTGCCTGCAGGCCCTGGGCCCAGACACCTGCTGGGCTCCGGCCATCTCCTGAGTGCCCCCACCAGCCCACCCGTTTGAGAAGGGGGTTCCCCTTTCCAGACAACTCGACATGTGGCCAGAGAGGCATGCTTACACCCAGTCACCTGCCCTTGCTGTGTGACCTTGGGCAAGCAACTTCACTCTCTGAGCCTCTCTGCTCTCATCTAGAAGGTGGGCAGTGCCCGTGGGTGCTCGCCAGCAGGCCAGATAGAGCATGGCACAGCTGCTGCTGCTCCTGGTGGCCTTAAGACCCTGCCCCTCCCGCTGCCTTGGGACCCTCCCTCTCCCAGACAGCTCTGGGCAGGCCCTGGGTGCCCGTTCTGGCTGGGGCCTAAGAGAAGAGGCCCCCACCCGATTCCCTGGCTCTGGGGGTGGGGTGGGGTTCCACCCTGCCCGGCCCCCAACAAGAAAGAGAGAAAAGGGAACCGATGGAAAGTGCGATAGGCGGCGCGCCGAGCGCTATCGCGTTATCCATCTGCTGCGCGAGGCCGCCTCCCCTTATCTCGCCACCAAAATGCCAGGAACAAAGCGAGGCGCTCGCACCCGCGCCAGGCGACGGCACAGCCCGAAGGGAGGTGCACGTGGCGCCGCGCCCCTGCTTTGGGAAGGAAGCCCTGAGCCGGGCAGCTGGAGATAGCGAGTGGCCGCAGAAAGCCCTGCCCCGGGGAAGAGCGAGCCTTGGAACAGGGCCCAGTCCCTGCGACCCAGGGAGCATCTCCCTCCACTCATCCCTAGGGCAGCGAGGAGCCTGCACAGGAACATCGCTCCCCACGCAGCCTGACACCTGGGGAAGGTCACTCAAAACCCCCCACTTCCAGGACACACCCCAGCGCAGCAGCCTCAGGCTGGCAGCGGCCGCGCCAGAGTCCCAGGGGCCTGCTCCAGCCAGACAGCGGCAGCCGGGAGCCCCGCCCCCACCGAAGCCCCGCCCCTCAGGCAGACCCCTGGCCCTCAGGGTCCTTCTCACCCACCCTCTAGCAGCCAGTAGAAATGGGGCATGCAAATGAGTAGGAGCAAGGCCCAGGGATTGGCTGAGCTGCTGTGGAGTGGGCCCTCCAGGGAGAGGGTGGGGCCTCCCCTAAAGTGCAGGACACTGTGTCACCCTAGGCCCTGCCACTGGTGGGAATTCCCCCCGGGCTCAGCTTTTTCCAGGCCTCAGTGCCAGGGCTGGCCTTTTGCCTGGCACAGTGTCAGAGTCCAGACCCTCACACCTGAATCAGGGGGACCAGGACACGGAGGACCCAAGATCTGACCGCTGTCAGAGGGGACACTGAGCTCCTAGAATGGGTCGGGAGGACCCCAGCCAGCCCCCTTGGCCCACCCTGGCCTCCAGGCTCCCTACAGGCCCTGGGCATGCTGTTCCCTGACCCCAGCCCTCCAACTGTGACTCACGCACAACCTTGCTTGGCCCAAGGTCGGGACATGGGGATGGGGTGTCCGTCCTCCAAGCCTCTGTTATGCATCTGTAAATGGGAAGGGATCTATTCTGCCCCCAGGATGGTTTCTGAGCACTTGCCCCCGGTGGCCGTGGTCTCCCCACTCACACCTGGGGTGAGCCAGCAGGTTCTCCTGGGTCTTCCCGAGTTCCCATTTCCAGAGACTTGTGAGGAGAGCATGGCTGTGGAGACTTTAGGGGACTCTGCATCTAAATCCACTTTGCCCTCCTTGGTGGCTTCTTTGTAGAAGGTGACCCACAATCCTGGCCAGAGACCCCATCAGGGACTCCTGTGACCTCCGGGATCCCGGCCTGGTGGGGAGGAGAATCCCTATCCCCTAATTCCATGAAGGGCTGTGGTGTGGACCATGGAGTCCCCATTGCTGGTGCTGATAGCATGGAGGCCAGGAGTGGGGGCAGGGCGTCCTCAAAGAGGGGCTGCAGGGGAGGAGATGAGCTTGGAACGTGTGAGTGTGCCCCAATGACCAGCACAGGCCACTGGGCCTCACAGGTCGGTAAAGTAGGTGGAGGGGGCAGCTGGGAGGGCCCTAGGCACGGTGGGAGCAGCAGGCTGGGGCCACCCCTCGTGGGCCAGAGGGCCTGTCACGCCGCAGCTGCCCTGTGCTGGGCAGCCTTCTGCCTCCATCCATCTGACCAGTGGCCGTCACGACGGCTCCATTAGTCAGGCCTCAGCCTTGTCACCGGGCCCTGACGGCCCATCTGGAGAGGACCGCACTGCGGCCGCTGGATCCGTTCCTCCTCTCTTGCTCCCAGGATGCTTCGAACTCATGCCCTGCGTGGCCTCGGCCGCCCCTGCCTGGCACGTGGCCGGACTGTCCACAGCTGGTCAGGGCCACACTTACCCAAGTGCGTCAACAGCCCTGGGCTGCAGCTCCCACGCGGCCCCACACGGCCCGCCCCGCCCCCAGCATCCGTAATCCGTCCTCCAGAATGAAACAATCTCGTGTAATCTATCAGCGGCTATCAGGCCCATCGCAGGCCGGGAGTGGCCGGGCCCAGAGATGGCGCCAACCCTCAGCGTTGATAAAGTTTCCGAGTTCAGCCGTGATGAATGTTGAGTGAGCGCAGGCCGCGCCGAGGGGATGCGGACTTGGCAGCCGCAGCAGCTCAGCTGAAACCAAGCTCCCAGGCAGGGGCTGGGCCTTCTCAGGCCGCTGCGCCCTCCTCCCCAGCCGCCTTCCTCGGTGCAGCCCCACCCAGCTCCTGCCCTGGGGACTGAGCGAGGGCCCAGCCTGATGGCCCTGGCCTGAGAGAGGGGCAGGCTCGGGGCAGAGGGAGGACCCTGGAGGAGATGCGTTCTGCTGGGAGAATAGGCCCAGCCCAGCCTCCCCACCCTGGCCTCCCCACCCCGGCCTCCCCACCCCATGCCACTCTTCCAACCTCAGGGCCTTCCCTGACAGCGCTGTCTGCCTAGACACCCTTCCTGGGCTCTTCTCAGCCACAGCTTGAATGCCACCTCCTCCAGGAAGCCCTCATGCCACCTGCTCTTCATCCTGCACACAGTGCTGCCCGAGTGGTGCTGAGGTCCATGTCCCCCATTCCTCGTCTGGGCTGGACCTGTCCCCTCACCTCAGCCTGCTGCCGTTGTGAATGGCCGGGCCGAGGCCTTCCTGAGCTCCTCAGACCTCACTGTGCCCTCTTCATGGCGACTCTGCAGGGTGGTGACTGGTGCCCGTTTCCCGATGTGTGAGCCCTGGGCCCTGGCGGGCGTCTGATGGGCAGGGTGGGGTGAGCTTCCCACTCTGCTCGCTGAGAGGCCTCTCTGCCTCTGTTTCCCTGTCTGCAAAGTAGGGTGCCCCTAGGTGAGCTGCATGAGAGCCAGAACCTGCCTTGGTTAGGATGTCCACTCCACTCCAAGAGCCGGAGAGGCCCCCAGAGGACAGGGCCAGCCAGAAACCCTGAGTGGCCATGTCCCAGGGCAAGTTAAACCCACTGACTTCCTCCTTTAGATCCCAGCTCATCTCCAAGAAGGGGTTGAAAGTGGGCACGGAGCGGGTGTCCAGAGAGGAAGGCGAGTGCCGGAGCAGCCCGCGCCCCTCGGGTCAGGAGCCCATGGGCGCCACAGGCACAAGGCACCGGCCCTTGGGTCAGTGAAAATCAGCAAAGAAAGGCAGGTGATGTCATACGGACGCACTGGCCAGCTTGGACGTGGGGTGGGGTGTGCTGCTCCGCGCGAGCCTGAGCCTGGGCACCTGTGTCTCACCTGGGCTGCACCTGCTGCCCGCGCACTCCCCAGCTCAGGCCTTTAAAGCCTGCGTCCCGAGGAGAGTGCATCTCATCGACAGGACACGGCGAGTCTCGAAGGCTGAGGTCCGTCCCAGCAGCCCAGCTCAGTAGCATGTGGGTCCTGGAGCTCAGAGCGGGCCTGCTTGGCTCTGTTGAGACCTGCGTCTTGCTGAGGTTGCCCCAGGATTGCCCAGGGACCCTCCAGGCCTGCCGAGGCCCAGGGCCTGCCTCCGGGGCATGTTGTGCTGAGGCCATGCACACTGGGTTGGCCTTTCTGGAGCTCACCCCCAACAGTAGCTGTCCACTGCACAAGGGGGTCCTAACCACCTGAGGGGACAGGCTCCAGGCACTGCCACCCCAGGAGCCTGGAGCACTGAGTTCCAGTCGCAGGGGGCATGGAGTACCCTCTGTGAGGTTCTGGGTGGGGTAGAGAGGGTCAAGCTGATTGGCCGTGTGTCCCCTGCCCAGACTCACTAGGGCGGGGGGGGGGGGAGGCCACCCAGCACGGAGGCGATGGGCCCTAGCTTGCCATGACCCTGGGCCCACCCAGGGATGGTTCTGCGACAGGCTTGGCACTCATCCGTCTGGGCTTACCCAGCACTTCGCTGGGCCCAGGGAGGCCATGCTGAGCTGAGTCCCTAGGGACAGGCCTGGACCGTGGGGACACAGCTGGGCCCTGGGGCGGGTTCTGAGGGAGGACAGCTTTAACCCAGAAGATGGGATGGTGGTGGGAGGGAGGTTGGCCATCATCCTGGGGACACTGGTTTAGGCAGCAGTGACAGATGCCCCACAGGAAGGCTCGGGGTGGGCACTTGCTGAGAGCACCTTCGGGGTATCGGGGTGTGAGCGGGCTCCAGCGCAGGAGCCCAGCCCCTGGGTGTCTGCCGAGCCTCTTCCTGGTGGGCAATGTGGGCCTGCGAGTGCCGGGGACACAGGCCTGGCGGGGGCTGTGCCGAGGGCTTGCCCAGCGCTCCTGAATGTGCCCTGTCCCTGGGATCTTTGAGAGGTCGTGTTTTACGCCCAACTCTCGGGTCTGCTTTTTGACAAGGACTCCTGGGATGGCTGGTCACAGCTGTAAGCCTGGCTGGGTGGTGGCCACCCTAGGCTCCCAACTGTGCAGCCTCTTGGAGGGCAGGACTGTCCTGTCCCCTCTCTGCCCCACCATGGCCTGAGGTGCCCGCTGCCCGGCAGTGGGAAAGTCTGGGTCTGTTGCGATTTTCCTGCTGTTATCAGGCCTTATCTGCCTGCTCTGTGCTGCCTGGAGGCCAGGGTCTCCCTCCTGGCCACGCTGTGCCCTGCCTACCCACCTGCTGCCCGGGGCCGGCAGGCCGAGGAGGCAGGCCTTGTGCCAACTGGTGGGGGGTCTTTTCCGCCACCTCCACTGCCCTCCCCAGGCCGCCTGCCTTCTCGCACCCTCCCCCTCCCCAGCCAGAGGAAGGCAGTCTTGAGAGCCCGGCTCGGCACCTGGTCCTGCCTGGCGAACTGACCCCAGCTCTTGACCACTCCCTGGCCTCACCCAGTCTTCCACTGGGCTTGGGGAGGAATGCCCACTGCTCAGCCTCCTGGTGGGGCCTGCCCCCTGCGGCTGTGCCTCACACAGGGTTTCTGGGGGCAGGAGTGGGCACTGCCGGGTCTCCAGCATGCCAGCGGCTCAGGGAAGGCCCAGTGTGGGAGTGGTGCTCGGGCACTGGGTGACAGGGGTGGCTGAGCACGGCCTGGAGAGGAGGCCACCCCTGCAGCTCTGCCCATGCCCGTGGCTCGTGCTCTGCCACCTCTGTGTCCTGCTGGGTAAGACCAGGGTGAGGGGCCCCTGGATGCACCTTCCAGAGGGGTCTGTGCCCGGCAGCCCACGGGGCCCCAGCAGCCGGCACCATGGCTGGCAGGCGTGCTGCTGAGCCTGCCTTGGTTCTCACACTGCCCCGGCCCACGGTGCCGTTCCCAGGGGACTTGCCCACCCGCGTAGCCAGGAGGGCCTGGGGACTGCCCCGGGAGCCTGGGTCACCCTGTCTGGGCCGCTGCAGCCTGGGGCATCCTCCCCACCAGCGACCGGCTTCAGCACGCCACCCCCAAAGCTGGGAGGAGGCCGCGTCTGGTGGCCAGCGGGGACTGGGAAGGGAGTGGGGACGAGCCCCCGTATGGAGCTGCTCCTTAATTCAGTTCTAAAGCATGAAAACAGGGAGTTGATGAAATCCCGCTATCAGTGCTGAGCCAATATGCAAAGTATCTCACCCCAATCAAATAGCTATTATGTTTCCATTTCCAATCCCGCGTCCGGCTTAATGAGCAGGGGACGGATGGGTGCGCGGGCGTCTGCTCACTGTGATAACCAGGGGCTCTGGGCACCACGGGGGCCACGCCCAGCCACCCAGCTGCTAGTGACCACTGTCATGACCCAAGGATGTCCCCTGGGCAGGTGTGTGGCCTTGGGCCCCAGCCAGGCCATGAGGTCAGCGTCTGCCTTGCTGCCCGTGGCACTCAGGGTAGGGGGTGTGTCCCCAGGCAGCACTGAGGCTGGGAAAGTGGTGGGGACAGGCCTGAAGATGTGCCCCAGGTCCCATCCTCCCCGAGGACCACGAGCAAGCTGGTCACCTTGCCAGGCCTCAGTTTGCTCACCCATGATGTGGTGTGACTCAGCTATCCTCTGGGGGATGGAACTGGGGTGGTGTGACTGCCTCAGGATCCTGCCTTCCCTCCACCCTCCCTGCCACCGCAGGTGTCCCCTGCCACCACTCCTCCGCCACCCTCTCTGGCCCCCCACACGTTGCGCACCTTCCCCTACATCTGTCCACCAAACCCTGTGCCTTGATTTCCCCATCCGAGATGAAGACTGTCGGGTGACCTCGCGGGGCTGCAGGGGCGGGAGGTCACGGGAGGTGCCTGATGACACCACAGGTGCCTCCCCTGCCTCAGGCTTTGCTGGGCCACGGGTGGCAGTGTGTAGCGATAGTGACAGCTGGTGTTCACGGGGCCTTTACCACAGGCACCCTGAGCTACACGGAACAGGAGCACGTTCATTCTGCAGGGTGCAGCTGGGGTGGCTTCCATTTGTCGCCCAGGAGACCAAAGAGACAGAGAGGTACAGTAATTGGCCAGAGGTCACACAGCAAGGACACAGTAAGCATCTGTCCACCTGCCTGGCCATGGGTTAGCCTGGCCCAGCTATTGGGGTCTCTGAGTAGCGTAAAGGTTGCCAGAGGGACAGGGCCTCTGTGGGAGGCAGCAGTATCCAGCTGTGGTTTGCTGATGCCCTGGCCACCTGACAGCTCTCATGGCCCCGGTGTGTCTGGAAGGACGATGCCAGCTGGGACTCCAGCTCCCGGGAGGCCGAGAGGGCCGGGGGCAGGGTTTGCCACACCACAGCCCACTGGGGGCTCAGTGCAGGGCTGGCGGTCTCTCCCACGCCCGTCTCCTGGGCCTGTGCAGAGCAGTGCCCTTGTTCCCCCAGTGGAGACCCTGCCCAGTCCGCCCCGGGCATCTGAGGCCTGCGTGGCTGGCACTGAGTCGGGCTGCCTTCCTGGGGGCCGAGACAGGGCTGGGGTGCCTGATGCACACCCCCTGCCCCGTGCTCTGGTCCCCGAAGCCCCCTGGTCCCCATTTGCAGAGCAGGCGACAGAGGCCCTGAGGTCCCACGGCTGTGCACAGGAGGGACGCAGCTCTCGAGGGGCCGGGGGCTTCTGCCGGGGCCTGGGCAGCGAGAGCCTTCTGGCCCTCTGAAGGGTGTGTCTGCTCGGGGCTGGCCCTGCTGGCCTCCACTGCAGCACTGATGGAGCGGGGCCACACAGGTCAGGCCCTGCCTCCTGGGCACAGGTGGACCTTCTGGGGTGTGCCCACTGCCCATCCAGGCCTGCCCTGTGGGCACACTGATGGCAGCTCCGAGGAGTCCCTGGAGGCTGAGCCGGTGTGTCCAGAGGTCTCGCCATGCTCTCCCTGAGACCCGCCATGGCTCCCTAAGCCCCAGGATGAGGAGGCTCTCCCCCGTGGCTCTGCGGTCAGCATCATGCCGGGGCTGTCTCGGGGCCCTGCCCCCGGGGCCTGTGGCAGCAGCCCCCTGGCACCCTCTCCGCACCCCTTCCTGCTTGTGCTCCTGTAATTGGCTGCTGTTTCCAGCGAGGCCACCGTGGTTGTCTGTCTGCCACGCCTGGAAGTCCCAGGTAGTGTCCCAGGGTGTGTCCCCTCACTCTAGAACATGGCTGGCCCTTGAGGTCAGCGGGAGGCAGGAAGGTGGAGCCTTGGTCACAGTTGCCCTCCACCTACCATGAGAGTGGAGTCCCAACAGCTGCCCACCCTCCTGCAGACTGCAGGCCTCAGGGTCGGCCTGGAGCATGCCACACTGGCCCCTGGGTCCCAGCCCTTGGAGATCTGTCCCCTGACCTGGACAAGCATCAGGGACCCACGGTGGGCAGCAGTGCTGGACTGTGGCCAGGCGTGGGCCTGGCTGTGTGCCCCTCCATGAGCCCCGTCTTCCGGGAAGGAGGAGCCGTGAGCGAGAGCCCCTCTCGAGGGCAGACCTGGGGAGGCACTGGATCAGGATGAGGGTCAGGAGCCCCGTGCCACAGAGGAGCGGGTCCCGGTGGCCTCCCAGCTGTCCCTCACTGTCTCCAGGGAGGAGCTCAGCCTCCAGGACAGCCCGCCCTCGGGCCAGCCCCACGCCCCGGGCTTCTCCAGCACAGAGCGCGGGTGCTGCCCTGGCCCTGCCCTGGTCCCGCGCCCCTGACCTCTCCTGACTCCTCTCCTTTGGTGGCAGGGGCCTGGCTGTGGTGGGGTCTGTGGCTTCCAGCCACCCTGAGTGAGTGTCTGAGTCAGGAGGCTCCACAGCTCCTCCGTGACCAGGGGATGAGTGGTGTGGGCCAGTGATGGACAGGCTCAGGGATGCACAGGCATCCAGGCCAGGGCCAGGGCCAGGTAGGGTTGGGGCTCGTCCTCGCCGTCACATAGTTGACACCTCCGCCTGATGTCATGGGCTGCACCCCCGCCCCGCTCTCAGGCCCTGTGGTCACTCAGGGTTGAGCACCTGTCCCCTGCCCCCACCCCGGCTAGCCCGGGCCTGTCGGTGGCTGGTCGTTCCCCCGGGTACTGGGCATCTCCTCCGCTGGGCCATGCTGGGCGTGAGTCCCCAGCCTCGGGGGCTCCTGTGAGACAGCAGGACGTAGGGGGTGCTGGACGTAGGAGGGACACTCTGCGGGTGTCCCTCCTAGAGACCACAGATGGGTGTTGGGGCCTTGGGGCCAGAAGTGTGGGTCTGTGGGATGGAGCGCTGGCCCCCAAAGGCCAACCAGAAGAGGCCCCGTCCCTGCAGCTTCTGCTCAGTGGGGCAGGGCCATCGGGTGGGAAGAGGCACAGGAGGGAAGGGACCCTGTCCTGGCCAGAGTGGAGTCCATCTGCCAGTGGAGGTCAGGACAGCAAGGAGGGCCAACCCCAGGCTTGGGAGTTGTTTGGGGCTCGGACAGAGTAGGTGGAACAGGTCTCGGGGACCTCTGACCTCAATGGCGGCTGGCCTCTGCCCAGGGTGATGTGGCCACAACCCGGGCCAACGCTACCCAGGCACGGAGCCCGTGCCTGCACCCAGATGGGCCACTCTCCTCACTGAACCCCCTGGGCTGTGTCCACAGGTTCCCTCGGAGACATGGAGGCCAGAGAGGAGGAGGCCCAGGCCACGGAGAGCAGCCTCACAGAGCAGGAGGCCACAGCACCAGAGCTCCAGGCCGCAGGGGGGTCCAGGCCCCCGAGTCCACCCAGCACAGGTGAGACGCAGTGTTCCACTCCCCAGCCCACCCCGGGGGCAGAGGCCTCCCAAGGAGGGAGGGGCTGGGCAGCCAGGAGAGGACAGACGGACCCACAGTGAGCACGTGGCCTCAAGCCCAGCCATTGCGCTGTGGGTGGGGAGTCTGAGGCCAGAAGGAGATGGAAGCTCTCAAGGGCTGCTGAGAGACCTTGAGAAAGCCACCCCCTCTCAGCCTCAGTTTACCCCATGACATGGGGACTTGGAGGGCCCTGGGGTCTGCTGAGGGGTGGCTCACTGAGTGCTCTGCTCGGCCTCGGCACAGAGTGGGTGCTCAGTACCCAGCACCTCCTGTTAAGCCCCTACATGCTACCTCCCACTCCACAGAAGGAGGAATGAGACCCAGAGAGGTTAAGTGACTTGTCTCGGGGCCTTAGGACTGGCCAGACGCCCATATTCCAAGTTCTGGATCTGGCTCCTTCTCCTGGCCTCTACCCCAGGCACCTCCAGACGCTCCTTGGGCCCTTCTGCTGGCTGTTCCAGGGCTGGAGTGATGCTCCAGCTGGTGCAGACTTGGAGGGGACCATACCCTCCTGGGAGTGAACCAGCCCGACTCCCAGGAGCCTGCTCAGGGGCAGGGGCAGCAGGAGAAGGGCCACTGAGGTGGAGGCACCAGGAGGGGGCATGTCCCCATGCTCCAGAGAAGGAAGCCGTCCTGGGGACACAGCACCCCCAGGGAGGCCGGGTTCCCTGCAGCCTGAATCACCTCCCTGTCCTCTGACCGGGTGATGTGGCCACCACCCGGGCCACGTGGAGGGTGGGAGGGGTGAATGACCCGAGTGCAGGTGGGTCGGGGCCGGAGAGAGACCCCAGGGTGTGTGGCGCTGCCTGTGCGAGGTGGTCTGCGGGAGCTGGGTGCCGAGGAGGGACAGGAGAGCACAGGTGGACCTTGATCCCTGGCCAGGAGTGGGCCCTTTGCCCTGTGAGCCCCACCTCAGCACTTCTCAGGCCAGGTGTCAGGGTCCCCAGGACAGCTACAGGCCAGAGTCCCCCCACATTAGCCCAGATCACTGCATCCAGCAGGCTGGCCCCAGCCCCACTGGCCAGCAGCCCCTGGGGTCACCAGAGCCACCAAAGTCGTAGCCAGTCAGGCTCGTCACCCTGGGCTCACCCAGACTCCCCTCCCAGGAGAGCTGGCCGAGGGGCCTGGCCCCAGGGCTGTGCACATCACCCCAAGCCCGGGCTGCACATCTGGGAGCCGCAGCACCCGGAGGCTGCCCGGCCTCTGTCACCATCTGCACCACGGGGTGCTGATGGAAGGGCCGGGCAAGACCTGCCAAAGGGCATGTGGCGGGTTGCCGTGGACTTTGCCCAGCCGGCCTTCCGGGAGCCAGGCCCTTTATCTGATTTGGGAGCTGGGGCTGCACAGGGGGCGGGGGCGGGGCCAGGGCAGGAGCTGGAAAACACAGCCAGGGCTGCACCTGGCACCGGCCGGTGATAATGCGGCGATGGGCGCGATAAGGCTGCGCGGAGCCTATGCGCTCAGGCGGGCCTGCGCTCCCTCCCGGTGGCTGGAGCTCAAATGCCAGCCACTTTGATTTATAGCCAAAAATAATAGGACTTTTATACTGCGTGATTGATTTATTTGATGTTAATCACACCCTTATCTCGGGTATTAATAATCTGCCGGGCGTGTGACGTCACCCGGGGGGCTTTATGGGAGCGCATCGATTGGGGGCCGGTGGTTATCAGGCCCCGCTGGAAAGGCAAATATGCCCTTTGGGCTGGAATTGGGTGCAGGGCCTGGTGGAGGGGCCGCCGCCAGCAGAGACCAGGAGCCGGGGGCCACACGTGCCTCTGCCCTGGCACACCTGTGGCCTCTGCTCTAGTCACCCAGAGCAGCTGGACTGGCAGTCGCAGCTGCAGTTAGTGAGGGGTTTCCGAAGGCCCAGAGGGAACGCTGGCTGTCCCCTTCATCCTCTCCAACTTGAGCCAGGCGGCCTCAGTTTCCCTCCCGGCCTCAGGAAGGGCAGCCCGGTGCCCAGGGGCTGGCTCGGCAGAGATGTGATGGTGTTTTCCCCTCTGCAGACACAAATCCACCCCCAGAGCCAGCGACCCCCACGTCCCCAGGAGGCCCCGAGGAGATGGAGGAGCAGGAGCCAGAGACCGGTTCTCAGGAGGCAGCCGCGGCAGCAGCCAGCCCCTGGAGTGGGCCAGGTAACCAGCAGGTCCCCAGGGCAGCCGTGGCCCGGCTTCTGGAGCTGGGCCACCCCCGGTTCTTAAGTCTCTGGAGGTCCATGGGGCCTGTGCAGCTGGCTGTGTAGTGGGTGGTGTCTGGATCCCAGCCACACGGGGACAGAGAGTCACCTGGAGGATTCCTGGAAGACAGGTCTGACCTGGCTGGGAACGAGGAGCATGTGGTGGTGGCAGAAACCCTGTCCCCAGGAAGGGACTCAGAAGGGCGTGTCTAGAGCCACCTGAGCCCAGGCTTCGCAACAGAGGGGCTGGGTTCCAAGCCTGCAGTGCCCTGGGTAGGGCAGGGGAGGACCCCAACCCTGAGTGGCTGCAGGCCCACCCAGGACAGGCTTGGCTGCCAACTGGGTCAGGCCTGGGTCTGGAAGTCCCTGAGGGCTGGTCACGTCACCCCTGCCCTGCGACTCACTCAGAGCCAAGCTCTGACCTCAGAGGTCCTGCACATGTCCCCTGTGGCCACCCTTCCAGGACTGGCAGATTCCATAGACCTGTGACTGTTAGGACAGGCCAGCAGCCAGGCGGTGCTGCCCGGTCAATAAGCACTGGGTCCAGCAGCGCATTCGGGGTGGGTTCCAGGCCTCCTGCAGAGCTGGCCGGCGAGGGAGGGAGGCCGAGAGGTGAGGTCCTCAGGCAAGGAGGGCATCAGAAGGGGAGCCCTGCCCGCCACAGGCGTTTGCCGAGGACCTGCCACGCACGCAGGGCTGGGTGCGCGGGGCTGGGTGCGCGGGCCCGTTCATGGCTCCTACCGGAGCAGTTGCCGACCCGAGGAGAAGGGCTGGCCCTGTTGGCCATCGGGAAGGTTCTGCTGAGGCAGAGGGGCCCAGGGGCCAGGCTATCGAGGCCAGGAAGGCCTCCTGACGGGACGCGTGGGCTCTCCAGAGAGCACTGATGGATGGCAGCCCATGTGAGCAGGGTGGCCGGCGCGCTGGGGTGCTGGCCTGGGGGCTACACCAGGGTGGTGGCCCCACAGCCTGTGGAGACCAGACCCACACACTGTGCCACCCCAGGGGTGTGGGGCCGCCCAGGAGCAGGGTGCCAGGCAAGGCGGCCCTGGGTCCTTGCAGCCAGCGGCCCCAGGGCTCTCCTCTGCCACCCCAGCAGCCAGTGACAGGCAGGGCAGGGTCGGGTGACCTGACAGAAACCTCTAGGGGACGCCTAGAGCTTCGGGTCTCACAGCCCAGGGTCCCAGGCAGACCTTTCCCCTCATAGGAGGGAGCCTGGGGTGGGCAGCAGGCCTGCGCTCAGACTGCCCGGCTTCCCCTCAGTTTCCCTGTCCTGAGTGGGTGGCAAGATGGGCCTCTTGGCCTCCCTCCGCCCTGCATCCCCTCAGCCAGCATTGCCTGCTGTGGACCCCGATGGCCACTGGGCAGCCCAGCAGTGTTGCCCCCACTCCTGGAGGAGACCCCACGCGGGATGGAGAAGGAGTGTCTGAGAGCACCAGGCGCCCCAAGCCCAGGCTGCCGGCAAGTGGACGTCACTGTCCTCAGCACCTCCCTGCCCAGCCACGTGGGCATCGGCTGTCCCCTTGCTCAGTCAGAGCCCTCAGGCAGCAGGCCGGTCTGCAGAAGGCTGGGCCAGGGTGGCGGTGGGCCGTGGTTTGGGGCTGGGCTACGCCCCCGTGTTTCCTGCGCTATTTGCATCCTCTGGGCTGGAGGCGCCCTATCGGCTCCCGCAGATACGAATTTCTGTGCAGTGGGCAGTGATGGGCTGATAAGCAGCCACCGGCCAACCGCTGCAGTGGCCGCGGCCTATCAGGCCCCGCACAGGCTGCGCTTATCGCCTGGTGGGCAGCCGGGGGCCTCAGTGGGCTCTTATCTCGGGGCCGCCCATGCCGACATTGGGCTTCACCAGGGTCAGGGCCTGAGGGCAGTGCCCAGCTCGGTGGCTGGCCCTGCAGACTGCCGGGCTCTCCAAGGTGCCCCACCTCTGTCCCAGGCCCCGCTCTGCAGAGTCCTGTGCGAGCCCCGTCTCCCCCATATCTACCTTGACCCCTGACCTGCTGCAGTGCAGGCTGGGCACCCCCTGGCCTGGGCGCCATCCCTGGAGGCCCCTCCGCCAGTCTCTATGGAGGGCTGTGGGACTGCAGTGCACCTCGCATCCGCTGGCTTGCGGGAGGGACTTTCAACGCTGGGCCTGTCATATCCTGGAGCCAGTGTCCAGGGCTCGGCTCTCAGGAGGTGCGCTGTCCACGCTGCCCTCCGCTGTCTGGACATCCTGACACCTGCCTCTCAGGGCTGCCGTGCAGTGTGGCCTCCTGGTGGTCCCGCCCTTGATCAGATGGCCGAAGCCCCCGGGGGACTCACACTGCAGCACAGTGAGGCCTCGGACGCCAGGGCTTTGTAGACACTCGAGTGCTGCTCCTGGGGCATGCGGGTGGCCACCGTGGTCCCATGCCCTCCTGCCCACCTGGTTGCCTGTGGCCTCGGACTCCAGGATCAGGCTCTGCACCTTGCCCCCTGCCGTGACGTCGCTCCTGAGCACTGCAGCTTCGAGCCAGAGCAGTGGGTGAATCTGAGGCAGGAGCCAGGCCCTGGAGCCCAGCTTTGCTGAGTTCCCTCAGGCATGCTGCCGACCTCTCTGGACCTCAGTCTCCTGCTCTGTACCACTATGATGAGGGGATCCATTAGGGCCCTTGGACTCGTCATCCACCTGTGACACCCTGGCTGCCTTGGGCATGGGAGTGTGAGGCAGGTTTGCGGACACCCTGCAGCGGCTGAGAGCACCCTGCATTCGTGCCTGGACAGCTGACCACAGGCAGGGGAAGCCACTTTTGTTCCCTATGGCAGCAGTTATCTGAGCCTCCAGCAGAAGCAGCCACGTGGTGACACTAAAGTGTGGCCTCAATGTCCTGCTCTGGGCAGCAGGGACAGTGGCAGCCCTGCCTGGGACCACAGGCTGCTGTGGGCTGTGGTGTGCCACAAGGTAGTGGTGACCAGGCCAGCCCTGCCCTCAGTGCACTGGGTGAGGAGCAACCATCCCCAGGATGACCGAGAGGAGCCTTTCAGGGTGAGACGGGATCCTGCCGTCAGACGCCCCAGGAGGGCCAGGCTCAGAGCTGGGGGCACGGAGGTCCAGCCTGAGCAGGGGCGGTGGGGACAGGGTGGGCCTGGGGCACCTGAGGTGGAGCAGAGCCAGCACTGGAGCAGGGCCCCGCCAGGCCGCGTGGCACAGCCTCTCTTGGCCCTGGGCTACAGGCAACCCTTGCTTGGCCACCACCTGGTCTCCCTTGACCCCGAGCCTGGAGGCCACCTGGAGGGAGAGGGTGCTCAGGAAGGGAGGTCTGAGCTCTTCCTGAAGGGACTGGGGTGACGGAGGGACGGCAGTGTGAGTTCTGACACGCAGAGGCCAGAGCCATGGCCAGAGTGTGCCACTGCTGTCCCAGCAGCCAGGTCCTGGGCAGTGGGGACACACCAAGTAAGCTCCCCAGCCTCCCCAGGTAAGGACAGTAGAAAGGAGATGGCTGGACAGAGCTGTGGGGGTCCACGCCCACACCACCTTGGCCCTGACCATTCTGACCCTGACCACCTTGGCCCTGACCACCTTAGTCCTCACCACCTGGGCCCTCACCACCTTGGTCCTCACCACCTTGGTCCTCACCACCTTGACCCTCACCACCTGGGTCCTCACCACCTTGGCCCTCACCACCTGGGTCCTCACCACCTTGGCCCTCACCACCTTGGTCCTCACCACCTTGGTCCTCACCACCTTGGCCCTGACCACCTTAGTCCTCACCACCTTGGCCCTGACCATCCTGACCCTGACCACCTTGGCCCTGACCACCTTAGTCCTCACCACCTTGGTCCTCACCACCTTGGTCCTCACCACCTTAGTCCTCAACACCTTAGTCCTCACCACCTTGGCCCTCACCACCTTGGTCCTCACCACCTTGGTCCTCACCACCTTGGTCCTCACCACCTTAGTCCTCACCACCTTGGCCCACACCACCTTAGTCCTCACCACCTTGGTCCTCACCACCTTGGTCCTCACCACCTTGGCCCTCACCACCTTAGTCCTCACCACCTTGGTCCTCACCACCTTGGTCCTCACCACCTTGGTCCTCACCACCTTGGCCCTCACCACCTTAGTCCTCACCACCTTGGTCCTCACCACCTTGGTCCTCACCACCTTGGTCCTCACCACCTTGGTCCTCACCACCTGGGTCCTCACCACCTTGGCCCTCACCACCTGGGTCCTCACCACCTTGGTCCTCACCACCTTGGTCCTCACCACCTTGGCCCTGACCACCTTAGTCCTCACCACCTTGGCCCTGACCATCCTGACCCTGACCACCTTGGCCCTGACCACCTTAGTCCTCACCACCTGGGTCCTCACCACCTTGGTCCTCACCACCTTGGTCCTCACCACCTTGGTCCTCACCACCTTAGTCCTCAACACCTTAGTCCTCACCACCTTGGCCCTCACCACCTTAGTCCTCACCACCTTGGTCCTCACCACCTTGGCCCTCACCACCTTAGTCCTCACCACCTTGGTCCTCACCACCTTGGTCCTCACCACCTTAGTCCTCACCACCTTGGTCCTCACCACCTTGGCCCTCACCACCTTGGCCCTCAACACCTTGGTCCTCAACACCTTGGTCCTCACCACCTTGGTCCTCACCACCTTGGTCCTCACCACCTTGGTCCTCACCACCTTGGTCCTCACCACCTTGTTCCTCACCACCTTGGTCCTCACCACCTTGGCCCTGACCACCTTGGTCCTCACCACCTTGGTCCTCACCACCTTGGTCCTCACCACCTTGGTCCTCACCACCTTGGTCCTCACCACCTTGGCCCTCACCACCTTGGCCCTCACCACCTTGGCCCTCACCACCTTGGTCCTCACCACCTTAGTCCTCACCACCTTGGCCCTCACCACCTTGGTCCTCACCACCTTGGTCCTCACCACCTTGGTCCTCACCACCTTGGCCCTGACCACCTTAGTCCTCACCACCTTGGCCCTCACCACCTTGGTCCTCACCACCTTGGTCCTCACCACCTTGGCCCTCACCACCTTGGTCCTCACCACCTTGGCCCTGACCACCTTAGTCCTCACCACCTTGGTCCTCACCACCTTGGTCCTCACCACCTTGGCCCTGACCACCTTAGTCCTCACCACCTTGGCCCTCACCACCTTGGTCCTCACCACCTTGGTCCTCACCACCTTGGCCCTCACCACCTTGGCCCTCACCACCTTGTTCCTCACCACCTTGGCCCTCACCACCTTGGCCCACACCACCTTGGCCCTCACCACCTTGGCCCTCACCACCTTGGCCCTGTCCACCTTAGTCCTCACCACCTTGGCCCTCACCACCTTGTTCCTCACCACCTTGGTCCTCACCACCTTGGCCCTCACCACCTTGGCCCTCACCACCTTGGTCCTCACCACCTTGGCCCTCACCACCTTGGCCCTGTCCACCTTAGTCCTCACCACCTTGGCCCTCACCACCTTGGCCCTCACCACCTTGGTCCTCACCACCTTGTTCCTCACCACCTTGGCCCTCACCACCTTGGCCCACACCACCTTGTTCCTCACCACCTTGGCCCTCACCACCTTGGCCCTGTCCACCTTAGTCCTCACCACCTTGGCCCTCACCACCTTGGCCCTCACCACCTTGGTCCTCACCACCTTGTTCCTCACCACCTTGGTCCTCACCACCTTGGTCCTCACCACCTCGGTCCTCACCACCTTGGCCCTGACCACCTTAGTCCTCACCACCTTGGCCCTGACCATCCTGACCCTGACCACCTTGGCCCTGACCACCTTGGCCCTGACCACCTTGGTCCTCACCACCTGGGTCCTCACCACCTTGGTCCTCACCACCTTGGTCCTCACCACCTTGGCCCTCACCACCTTGGCCCTCACCACCTTAGTCCTCACCACCTTAGTCCTCAACACCTTAGTCCTCACCACCTTGGTCCTCACCACCTTGGTCCTCACCACCTTGGTCCTCACCACCTTGGCCCTCACCACCTTAGTCCTCACCACCTTGGCCCTCACCACCTTGGCCCTCACCACCTTAGTCCTCACCACCTTGGCCCTCAACACCTTAGTCCTCACCACCTTGGTCCTCACCACCTTGGCCCTCACCACCTTGGCCCTCACCACCTTGGCCCTCACCACCTTGGCCCTCACCACCTTAGTCCTCACCACCTTAGTCCTCAACACCTTGGTCCTCACCACCTTGGTCCTCACCACCTTGGTCCTCACCACCTTAGCCCTCACCACCTTGGCCCTCACCACCTTGGTCCTCACCACCTTGGTCCTCACCACCTTGGTCCTCACCACTTTGGCCCTCACCACCTTGGTCCTCACCACCTTGGTCCTCACCACCTTGGTCCTCACCACCTTGGCCCTCACCACCTTGGCCCTCACCACCTTAGTCCTCACCACCTTGGCCCTCACCACCTTGGCCCTCACCACCTTGGCCCTCACCACCTTGGTCCTCACCACCTTGGTCCTCACCACCTTGGTCCTCACCACCTTGGCCCTCACCACCTTGGTCCTCACCACCTTGGTCCTCACCACCTTGGCCCTGACCACCTTGGTCCTCACCACCTTGGTCCTCACCACCTTGGTCCTCACCACCTTGGCCCTCACCATCCTGACCCTGACCACCTTGGTCCTCACCACCTTGGTCCTCACCACCTTGGTCCTCACCACCTTAGTCCTCACCACCTTGGTCCTCACCACCTTGGTCCTCACCACCTTGGTCCTCACCACCTTAGTCCTCACCACCTTGGCCCTCACCACCTTGGTCCTCACCACCTTGGCCCTCACCACCTTGGTCCTCACCACCTTGGTCCTCACCACCTTGGTCCTCACCACCTTGGCCCTGACCACCTTAGTCCTCACCACCTTGGTCCTCACCACCTTGGTCCTCACCACCTTGGTCCTCAACACCTTGGTCCTCACCACCTTGGTCCTCACCACCTTGGCCCTCACCACCTTGGCCCTGACCATCCTGACCCTGACCACCTTAGTCCTCACCACCTTGGTCCTCACCACCTTGGTCCTCACCACCTTGGCCCTCACCACCTGGGTCCTCACCACCTTGGTCCTCACCACCTTGGCCCTCACCACCTTGGTCCTCACCACCTTGGTCCTCACCACCTTGGCCCTGACCACCTTGGCCCTGACCACCTTGGTCCTCACCACCTTGGTCCTCACCACCTTGGTCCTCACCACCTTGGCCCTCACCATCCTGACCCTGACCACCTTGGTCCTCACCACCTTGGTCCTCACCACCTTGGTCCTCACCACCTTAGTCCTCACCACCTTGGTCCTCACCACCTTAGTCCTCACCACCTTGGTCCTCACCACCTTAGTCCTCACCACCTTGGTCCTCACCACCTTAGTCCTCACCACCTTAGTCCTCACCACCTTGGTCCTCACCACCTTAGTCCTCACCACCTTGGCCCTCACCACCTTGGTCCTCACCACCTTAGTCCTCACCACCTTGGTCCTCACCACCTTAGTCCTCACCACCTTGGCCCTCACCACCTTAGTCCTCACCACCTTGGCCCTCACCACCTTGGTCCTCACCACCTTGGTCCTCACCACCTTGGTCCTCACCACCTTGGCCCTGACCACCTTAGTCCTCACCACCTTGGTCCTCACCACCTTGGTCCTCACCACCTTGGTCCTCAACACCTTGGTCCTCACCACCTTGGTCCTCACCACCTTGGCCCTCACCACCTTGGCCCTGACCATCCTGACCCTGACCACCTTAGTCCTCACCACCTTGGTCCTCACCACCTTGGTCCTCACCACCTTGGCCCTCACCACCTGGGTCCTCACCACCTTGGTCCTCACCACCTTGGTCCTCACCACCTTGGCCCTGACCACCTTAGTCCTCACCACCTTGGCCCTCACCACCTTGGTCCTCACCACCTTGGCCCTCACCACCTTGGCCCTGACCATCCTGACCCTGACCACCTTAGTCCTTACCACCTTGGTCCTCAACACCTTGGCCCTCACCACCTTGGCCCTCACCACCTTGGTCCTCACCACCTTGTTCCTCACCACCTTGGCCCTCACCACCTTGGCCCACACCACCTTGACCCTCACCACCTTGGCCTTTGCTTGCCTTCTGTCTTGAGGCAGTACTTGTTATCTCTTGGCCTGGTCCAATAGCAGATGAAGGGGCTGGGGCCAGCAGGGCCAGGCCCAGAGGTCCAGGATCTTCTCCCAGCCTCAGGTGGGACTGTGACTGGCCACCCTCCTCCACCAGTTGCATTGGACCAGGGGCAGGGGACTCAGGGAATAGGCCTGGCCAGGTCCCTGGTGTGGCCCGGAGGTCCCAGACTGTGCCCCCGCCCCCCACCTGTGCTGGCCGAGCCTCCTTCCTGCTCTGGCCCTGACTCCCATGTGGGAAGGTCAGCTGAGGCCTCAGCAGAGGAGCTGGATAGGCGTAGGGAAACCCACGGGATCCCTGCCAACTCTGCCAGGTGGCACTTGGAGGGCCCAGGAGGAGTTGGGTGGCCAGGGCCTCGGCAAGGGTCCCCGCAGCCCGCGAGCCCCTTCCTGGGAGCCTCTGTCCGTGTTCACAGAACTTGGGCAGAGCCTCGAGGTGGGCAGGGCCTGTAGGAAGGTACTCGGATGTGTGGTCCACCCTGAGGTCGGGCAGAATGCAGTGCAGGTGCACACGTCCTAAGTGTCCACATGCCCACTCCATGCCCAGAGTGTTGGCTCTGGGGACGCATCACCTGACCCAGGAAGATCCCCTTGGCCATCCCTAGATAGAGCTCTCGTGCCAGGGTTCTCTGGACATGAGGGGCAGGCCCTGGGAGAGCCACCTGAGCACCCTGCAGTGGCCCGCTGCCCTGGGTCAGCACAGAGGCCTGATGAGGGTGGGGGGTCTCCTGCCTGGCCCTTGAGAAACGGACCCTGGAAAGGGTGTGGTCAACAGGTGGGAGATGGCTGCGTCTCTGAGCAGGACCCAGCTGGCCAGGGCTGGCCATGACCTTGGGCCCGTAGCGAGAGCCTCCCTGAGGAGGGGGTGCAGAGCGGGGCTCCCCAGAGCTGAGGCGGGGGCTCCCCCAGACTCCATGGGCTTGGGCTGGGCAGGGTTGAGGAGAGATGGAACGGGCGGCATGTCCCTTCCACCAGGCCCTCTGAGGGCCTGGGCCACTCGGGCCGCACTGGCCGGACCCGAAGAGATGCTTTTTGTCTGGCTCCAGCCCAACCCTAAAGGCAGAGGTGGGAAGGCAACTGTCCCTGGGAACCGTGGTCAGCAGAGGGGATGCCTGAGGTCAGGCCAAGTGTGATTTGTGGTAGATAGTAGCACCATAAGAGGGCCCCAACCCCCATCTCTAAGCCCATGCCCCAAGGACAGATTGGAGTGGGGTAGGCATTTGTGCAAGAGCCAGCATATGCAAAGGGCCTGAGGTTCAAATGGCACGGTGCGGCTGGAGCCTCAGAGGCCAGGTGGGGATGGGAGAAATGGGGAGGTCGGGGCTTGGGACTGCACAGCAAGGATGAACCTCGTGTTCTGATTTTCCTTCATGGGGCTGGAGATGGAACCAGGGCCTGCACACACTGACCAGGTGCTCTGCTGCAGAGCTGCCCCCCACTGAGGCCTTGAGTTCTTGGCTATAAAGTGAAGATTCTGAAGGGCTTTGGGGGCATTGGTCAGCTGCCTCTGGAGAAGGGGCCAGGGCCAGAGCATCTGGGGTCCAGGGCAAAGGTGCAGTCCTATGGGCCAGAGGAGTCTGCTGTCCATTTCCTGCCCAGGCCCAGTCCTGACCCCCTCCCGGGGTCCCTGGCTGCTGGAGGCTGGGAACCTCCTGTGGAGCGTGAGCTGGGCGTCGGGCTCGTTATCTGGGCTGTGCCCGGCTGACTAATCTCACAGGCCCTGAGTCTCTATGTGAACCTCAAGGCTCCTTATCGGGCAGCGGGCGGCTGAGGCAGGACGGCCTGTCCTGATGGACAGCCCGGGAGATGGGCCGATATGCTGGCCAGCATGTGTGGGTGGGAAAAATCATTTCAGCTATTTTGTTATCTCGGGCCTGGCGTTGCCGGCGATAGACCTATTTGTCTTAGATTAACAGGTGGGGGAGGGGGCGCTGGCAGATGACAGGGGTCAGCCTGGGGTCAGCTGCAGAGACCAAGCCCTGCAGCTGGACGGGGAGCCACCTCTCCTGGGTGTCCCGAGGGTCCCCAGGCCCCCACCCACTCTGAATCCCCCTGGAGAGTCCTGTTCCTCGTAGACCCTTGGCGGTTGGTGCCTGCCCTGACGCCTTTCAGGCCCAGCAAACTGAGAAGCTGGGAGGGACCCTGTCCTGCAGCCTGCACTTCCTCACCCAGATGCGGGGCACACGCCCTGGGGGCAGGGAGAACAGAGGGCCCGCCTCCGGGTGCGCAGGGGACACAGGCCAGAGGGCCGTGTGGTCCGTTGGCCACACAGACGGGCCCCCAGGATCCCCTGCTGTGCGTGGGAGGGTGACCAACGGGCCGGCGTCCAGCTGGAAAGGCCATCCTGCCAGTGACAGGATGCCTGGCAGAGTCCGAGGGCAGGGTAAAGAGGGACGGCAGCTCAGGCCAGGGCCTCATGCCGCCTGTGCTCTTGGATCAGAGTTCAGAGGCCACAGGCTTCGGCCAGGTAGGTCAGGGGTGCTGGACAGCCAGCTGCCTAAGCCCTGGAGCCAACTTCCATCTCCGCCCTCAACAAGGGCGTTTGGGCCTCAGGGTCCAGGGCCTGTGGGAAGGGCCAGGTCCCCGGCCAGACCCCTCACTGTCCCCCACACTGCCACTCAGGGCGCTCAGGTGGGCAGCCCCGTCCAGGATGCCAGGACACTGCAGCCCACGGTCGCAGGGAAGGGCACCCTGGGCCAGGGGAGCAGGACCGCCCGGGGCCTCCGCGCTGCATGAGGGCTCGGCAGGCCGGGGAGGCCACCGACACCCGGGGAGCCGCCCACGGGCAGAGCTGGGGCAGCAGGCTCCGAAAGCCAGGCAGGGAGACAGGCAGAGGGAGCCGGCACGTTCGCTCAGGGGAGGGTCCACTGGCTGCCATGGGACAGGCCAGGGACAGGGAGGCCCAGAGACTGGAGAGCACTGAGGCCTGGCAGCAGCACTGAGGAGACCCAGGCCTCCCCCAGGACCTGACCACCATCCCGACAGGCCCAGTCCCAAGGGGCTCTCTGTAGACACCATGCAGACAGGGTGAATGGACAGCTGGACGCCCAGCAGGGAGCATATCTGTGGCAGAGGCCTGGCCTGGCTGCGTGCCGTGGTGGCCTGCTGACCTCACCCACCTCCGGAGCCACTATCTGTGGCCAGGGCGGCCTATCTTGGCCACGGGCGCTAATCAAGCTGCTTCCTCCTCCGCCCTCCCACCACTTCCTGCCCAGCCAGCTGTCCCCACAGCAGGCCCAGACAGTGCACAGGCCGGCCCCGCCTGGGGGAGCCTCGCTGCTGTGCTCCAGACACCCCTGCTGTCCCCTGCTGTCCCCAGGCTGAGGCCGGGGGTGTCTCTCACCCCTCCGAGGTCGTGGCTTCTGGAGTAAGATGGGCACAGATGGGACCCAGCTGGAAACCACCCCCCACTGCACCCACGGTGCCACCAGCACCATCCCTGTGCCCTCCGTGAGCTGCCCCTGCTGCGGCCACTAGTGTAGCACCTCAGTGGCCCAGCCCCCACCCCCACGCGGCCACTGTGCTTCTGTCCTCAGGCCCGGCTGTCCCTGCAGGGTCACCGTGGCCAGCACCGTTACTGCCAGTGGCAGGTTGCCAGGCTCGCTCGTGGGCCCTGGCCCCGCAGACCTGCCTCCAGCCGCCCCTCATGTCCTGCAGACCTGTGGTCTGCTGTGCAGGCCAGGCTCCGGTCTCCTGGTCCGTGTGGGGTCACACGTGGGGCACCCTCCCCATCTGGGCTCAGGTCAGGTCCTGGCTGCCCGGGCTGTGCTGGGCCCCACAACACCTCGGCCTCCTCCCAGTGGGCGCAGGCGGCCCTCCCTGGAGGAGCTCGGCTCTGTCCCCAGGTCCCAGGTCCCCAGGTCCGGCTCCTTCTCCACCCTGCCCAGTCACAGCAGCACTGCCCTCATGCCAGTGGCATGTGTCTCGAGCTAGCCCTGGGGGCAGGCTGGTGCGTGGACTGGGCCCAGGAGCTGCCCACCACCTCCCAGGGCTCGGCGGTGCCCTCTGAGGCCCCGGCCGGCCCGCCGCAGGACGCTCTGTTTGTCTATTTATTGCTCCTCCCTCTCCACGTAACTTTTGATTTCCTCCCTGCGTTTTTCCATTACGATGACCGTGGATTCCACTGATAAGATCGGTCCCCAGAGATGGGACAAAGGGTCCGCCATCAGCTCGAGGGCTGGTCATATCCTGCACGAAAGGGCCTGAGACGAGGCGAGATGCTATCACAGACTTACTATGTCTCGCGGGGCCTGCCCACCCCTGCCCAGCTGGCCGTCCCGGTCCCCAGAGCCGCGGAGTCTCGGCCTGTCCCTCACCTCGGGCAGGTGCAGTGGGATTCCCAACCCCGTCCTGGCCACATGGTCCAGTGACCGCCCGCACTTGACTGCCTGAGCTCAGGACCTGCCCCAGACTTCCAGGAGTCTACCCTGAAACACGACTGGCCGTGGACAGCGCAGGGTGACCTGGCAGCCTGTCCCGATGGAGACAGGGAGGATGCTTTGCCTTCTTCTCATCCCGCAAAATTTCTGCGAGAGGACAGGAAGGACCTGGAAGCCCCTCCCTGGGCCTCCTGCCCCCGTGGCCACCCTGTGCCTGTGGCCAGTTCCTCGCCCACGGCCCCCCCAAGGACTCAGCCCTGTGGGCTGAAAGGACAGGCCCCTGCTCTGGCCAGCACTAGGCTGCTGCCCGCAGGGCAGGCTAAGGGGTGGGAGCAGCGCCCTGCTCCTGGTTCAGGGCCTTGGGGAGTGGCCACCACCCGGCTCTGCGGGACAGGCGGGCAGGATGCTCCATCTGGGGGACCCCAGGGACCCCTGAGGTTCCTAGCAGAGGCACAGCAGGCGGGGCCTGGGGCGGGACCCATCTTTCAGGCCCTCCAGGCCACCCCCTTCCCAGATAGTGACCTGCTCACACCTGGGTGTCCTTCTTCCCAGTCCCTCTCAAGGAAGGACAGCCCTGTGGGGAACCTGGGTTTGAGCTCCCAATCACCCGTCTTACCAAGTGGTCAGGTCCTCGCTGACCCTCCATCTCTTCATCTTGATTGAGCTAAGGCCATGAAAGTAGCCACCTGCTCCTCTGGAACCAGGATGGCTCTTCCCAGAGAAGAGGCCCTGGTCCCCCAGAGTCTGCTCCCCAGACACACTCTGCTGGACCCTCCCCTGGCAGAGCCCAGTGACCAGCCCATGCTGTGGGGTCTGGGAGCACCGTAACCCTCCTCAGAGCGGCAGGAGTGTTCCTGGAACCTCTGGCCACTGACCAGACCCTCACTGGCCCTCAAGCCCACTCTCCTGCCCATTTAGAGGCAATGGCCCAGAGGGCAAGTGAGCAGAGCAGCAGGTTGCCCTGACCAGCACTGGGCACAGGGCAGGCTGGCCAGGATGGGCCGAAGGAGAGGAAGGGACATGGGCCCACAGGGCAGGGGCTGGGCCCTCCGGCTGGTAACGGCCAGAGAACGGAGTAGCACTTCCTCTCACACCCGCACCCAGCCCAGGGCCAGGCCTCAGAGCCCAGGGGGCCGTGCAGGGCCGCAGGTCTGTGGGCCCTGAGACTCCTCCTGCTGGACCAGCTGCCCTGGGCTGTGGAGGTGTCTGGGGCCACGTCCCACCCCAGTCAGGGCGAGGGACCTCAGCAAGGCCCACTGCCCAGCAGGCCCCTCTGGAGGGAGCTAGGGCCTTGCCCCACCTGCCCCCTGCAGTCCCCGGTCAGGGAGCAGCCCTGCCCTGTGCAGCCGGCTCAGCCCAGGTGGACCCCGCTCTGCCGTTCACCGGGGCCAGGGTTCAGCCGATATCACAGGCTGGTGTCGCGTCAGAAATCGATACTGGCCCCCGGTGCCTTGGGGCTTCGGAGGGTTCACAGGCAACAGGGCGGGAAGAGCCCGGGCCCCCGCCCTGCAGACCATCTGCCGCAGACTCCAGTGGCCCCAGACCCTGGCCAAGCCTCCTGCCTGCTGCCCCACGATGCCCGTGACGGGCAGCTTGACGGCGAACCTGCCCCTCCTGGGCCGCGTGAGCAGGAGGCTGGGCCCGGGAAGCTCAGCCTCTGCAGCTCCCAGGGCTGGGGGTGGGCAGAGCAGAGGGACAGGCCCAGGCCCTCGCGCCCAGCCAGCTGCCCGACCCCAAGCACAGCCAGGGGGCAGACAGGAGACAGAGGGAGACAGGGCTCCCAGTGCCCCATGGAGGTGCCCACACTTGGAACCCTGAGACAGGATTCACTGCTCCTTGGACACAGGCAGGACCGGGCTGCCGAGGCTCCCGCGTCCAGGCAGCACCTTGTGGGCCAGCCCTCCCAGCCCAGGCCGTGGCAAGCGCTGCACCTCCACCCACAGCCCTAGCACCACTGCGCACCATCTTGCAGCCATCGGTTCCCAGAATGTCACCCACCTGCCGGCTCCACCCAGGGCAGTGCCCAGCCCAGAGGGTGCAGACACTGAGCAGTCCTGGCCGGGTGGGCGGGCAGGTGAGAGCCACAGTTGGCGCTGCAGAGGGGCACTGTGTCCAGTAGTGGGCTGTCCATGGTCATGTCCACAGCACCCAGCTCTTGATAATAGTGACCAAGACTGACCACTGAATGAGGCATGCCCACGTGATGGTCAGCACAGCAGGTGGGCAGGACGTGCACTGTCCTGGGCTCCAGGCCTCTCATGGCCTACGGGAGCCCAGGGTCCAGTTTCCCAGCTCAGCTAGAATCCTAAATGGCATGAAGGTCAGAGTCTCAGTGATGACCGCTGACCCGTGTTTACATGCAGTCGGCGGGCAACACAGACCCTCCCGCCAGCACTCCAGGCCCCTGGGGACAGGGTGGGAACCGGGCTCTCCGAGGGCCAGTCCCTGCCTTGGAGGGTCTCCCTTGCTGGTGCTCCGATGGGGGGCCAGCAGTTCCCACATCCTATACTCTGCCGAGCGGTCACATCAGGCCCTCCACCTGGGCCCCACCGCTGCCCGGCTCGCTCGCGCCCCTGCGCCCAGCTCAGAAGCTCTGAGTGGGGGGCCGCGGAGCAGCCTCCTCGCCCACTCACTGGGTTGGGGCCAGCAGGCCTGGGCTCCGTTCTGCTTGCTTCCTGCTGGACGCACAACCTCGGGAAAGTCCTTGGCCTCTCTACAGGCCTTCAGTGGAGAGCAGGGGACATGGCCACTCTCCCCATATCCTCCCACACTGTGCTGCTCCCAATAGTTACTCTGGAGCTTGTGGCCTGCAATGGGCAGGGCCTCTCCAGAGGTGCTGTGGCCACAGGGACAGAACTGGAATCCAGTGCAGGCCCCTTTCGTATCCTGACATGGTGCTCAGGTGTGGTTTGATCCAGGGAGCACTCAGCCCAGCGGATCCCCACCTCCCAGTCTGCTGTGTAGCCTTAGGGAGTCGCTTGCCCTTTCTGGGCCTTGCTTTCATGTTTGTTCGGGGTGGAGGCCGGTGTCCTTGGGGTCCACACAGTCTGCCTGCTGGCCTCCCAGGCATGCCCACTCTGCCCACACCCAGAGTCTTCTAGAACCTTGCCAGCCTGGGACTTTCCTCCCTCCCCCACACTCCTTTTTCTTTCTTTTTCTGACTTCTATCAAAGGCAAACAGTGCGATCCCTGAGATAGGGCCACTCCCCAGCTGGCCTGCGGGCCACAGGGCGGGGCGGGCAGGGGTGATGGCCGATTAGATAACTGGGCACCGGTGGGCACCCACATGCCGACCACAGAGCCCACTGTTCAGGGCGGGGGCTTCAGGCAGCTGGACTTTGTGCTCAAGAGCCCGATTCCAGCAGCAGAGAGGGCCCAGCAGGTACAGGAGGGAGCCCAAGCTCACCCACAGCCTGCAAGCCGCCAGCAGGGACGAGGAGGCCCGGGGGAGGAGGCCTGGGACGAGGAGGCGGGGGGGGGGGCGGGGGGGAGGCCCGGGAGGAGGGTGGGCTGAGTGCGCAGTGGTCTTGTCCGACTGGTCCACTCCTGGCTACCTGACCATAAGCCACTTGCTGGCACTCTCTGGGCCTCCCACAGCCGCTGCCGTGCCCATGGGAAGCGGGCAGCCCCAGGGCTGGGAACTGTGTGTGTGCTGTGGAGCAGCGGCATCAGGGCTCTCCGGCCCTAGGGACAGGACCCAGTGGCCCAAGGTCACAGCAGAGGAACCCCAGGCTTTACCCACCGTGTGTCTGGGGTGATAGGACGCGTGTGCCCAACCTGGCAGCCAGGCGACCCCCGGGGACGCCAGCCTGTGCAGGGGCGAGGGGAGGCTCGGGCGGAGCATACACGGGCACCAGCCCGCGAGGCAGGACCCGCTGCAGCCTCCTGCTTGTCCTGCCCGGCCCTGCCCAGGGCTCCCTGCTTGGCCAGGGAGCTGCCTGTCTTGGGCTCCACAGTCCCGGGTGTCATCAGGGCTGGAGACCCAGGACGCGGACGTCACATCAACATACAAAGCCTGCAACCTCTCCCTCGGTTCCGGGAAGATGCTGGCGGGGCAGACTGGAGCCCAGCCCAGGGCAGTTCTGGGATCGTGAGGGACACTGTCCATCTGTGTGAATCAGCCCTGTCCTGGTGCTGCGCCTGGAGTGGGGGTCCAGCCCCCCGTGGGCAGCACAGGCTGGGCCACCTCAGAGGAGGCCAGTCTGCAGATGGGGAAACCGAGGGGACAGCCACAAGACAGCACAGTGCCTGGCAGTGGGTATGGAGTCCTGGCTGTGAGCGGGGTTGGGGCTCTGGTTCAAATCCCCACACCTGCTGAGCACCCTGGGGCTGGTTGCTTGTCCTCTCTGAGCCCCTCTTCTCCATAAGTCAGGCCAGGCACTCACTCGCCAGGGATTGTGGCAGGACGGGCACTCCTGGGCAGAGGCATTGCCTGGTCTTCAGCTGGGGTATCGGGGGACAGGCGTCCAGTCACTGGCTGTGGCCCCATGAGGCTGCGACTTGCGTGAGCCCCACGCACCTTCTGAGCTGCAGTCATTCCTCGGGCCCCTGGGGTCACTGGCCATCTGTGCCCACTAGTCTTCCGCCAGCTCCCCCCAGGCGGCTCCTGTCCCCAGCTCGTCCTCAGCCTGAGACTGAGCCCCACAAGGTGCCAGCTGCCGGGAGCTTGCGGCCTCGGCCAGCCCCACTGTCCAGATGCAGCGTGGCCTCTGTCTGGGAAGGGTTGCACCGGGAGCCATGGGGCTCTCACGGCTGGACCGTGTCTTGGATGAGGCGGGCTGGGGAAGGACTGAGGGGACAGAGAGGTAGTCTGAGCACGGGACGTTGAACATCACCAAGGCCTCTGGACAGTGGCAGGGGCTGTCCCTGCACAAGGCCCTGGGATGAGCTGAGGCTGAGGCCACTGTGCTCACCTCACCGTCCAGGTGCCTATGTGGCCCTGCGGCCACCCACAGGAGGTGACGTTTCAATGCACAGCCTTCAGATGGCCCATCTGGACCCTGGCCAGGGAGGTGGGCATGGTGATGACCAGTGTAGGTCCCCAGCCCCACGAGCTAGGCTCCACAGGACCCCTGTCCTCTACTGGCCCCAGCAAGCCGTGAGTACGGGTCCTGCCCAGACCGGGGGAACTGCTGTCTTTATCAGCACCAGCCCTCTCTGGTGGGGCTGATACCCGGGAAGCGGGGCAGCCACCGTGGGAGACGCTGGCCACACTGCTATCTGGGAGGCTGGCCATGGCCGAAGGCTCCGATTAGGCAGAGTGGCAGGCGGGGCCCCGGCTCTGCCTCCTGCACTTCCCCACCAGGCTGGGCAAGACAGGCCCAGGGCCCTCTCCTGGCCGCGGTGTGACAGGCAGGGGCCCGTGGACACTGCAGGCTGGGAGAGGGGACTGAACTGTCCACACCTCCCCCTTGGGTGACCTGGGCCAGCTGCCTCGCTCCTCACATGCTGAGTTGTGGGGACTCTTTTGCTTGTCCCTGCGGGGCCCCAGCAGGGCCCGGGGACACGGGTGCTTCACTGGGCGGAGGGGGGGGCTGTACAGACTGATGGGCAAGTGGGCACCTGTGAGCCCCCCTTGGGTCCCCTGATGGCCGGCCGGTGGGGACCAGAGACATAGATATAGCCAGGACAGGGGCCGAGCCCCAGCTGTCGACCCAGGGACAGCGTGGGCCACCTGCAGTCAGGTGTTGGGTAGACCTGGACCCACTGCCATCCGGGGGCCTCTCAGGGCCTCAGTTTCCTCATCAGTGCAGGGATAATGTGCTCCTCTGAGACCACACGGCACTGTCCAGGCTTCCTCCCAACCCTGACGATGCCCATTCTAGTGTCCACTCTGTGCCAAGTCTGTAGAGGCCAGGCCCCTGGCGTCCTGGGTGGGCTGGTGGAGGCTGGGGCGGGCCGCATGAGCAGAGTAGAGCCCACCTGGAGGCCCCTCCAGCCCCTGGCTCTTCTCTCCTCGCACTGATAAGGGGGCCCCTCCCTCCGGGTGCTGGGCCGCTGCCATCTTATCTGGCCCCAGGAAGACAAAGGCCCAGTGGACGGTCCCTCGGGCCTCCTGGCATATTTGCACCTTATCTCTGCCATTAGGCAGCAGCTACCTGATGATCGCGCCCATTAAGGCCGCAGCTGCCAGGGGCTCCAGGAAGCCGGGCCGCCGCGGCACTTGGGCCCGGGGACTGGGCCGGGCCATGTGAGGCCTCCGTGGACCTGGCCACCCCGTGGCAGGTGAGGCATGAGGTGGCCGGCCAGGGAGGCACCGCCCGCCAAGGGAGTGGCCACCACAGTCTTGTCCAGCCAGGAGGCCAAGGCTCAGGGAGGGTAGGCGCAGCCAGGCATGTGAGCGTCCTGTGGCCACCCACCCCTGAGCAATGTGAGGTGAAGACGGCAAAAATGTCCCTCTCACGTCCCTCGCCTCTGGAGGCCAGAAGCCGCAGGCTCAGGGCACAGGCACCCCCCAGAGGCTCTGGGAGCCGTGTGGCCTCTCCCAGGTCCTGGTGCGCCGTCCCTCGTGGCCATGCCCTGCGGGGCCGCCAGCTGCCCCCTCGGTAGAGGCTCCTTCCATTGGACCGAGGCCCCGCTGGTCCAGGATGAGCTCCCCTCACAGCCCTGATCCCTCCGTCCCTGCGCCCAGGCACACCGCAGGCCACCCTGAGCCCCTCAGGGCCCTGCAGTGTCGCCGGGTCCCGCAGCCCCTCCCCGGCGAAGGTGGCTGACAGGGCTCTCTGCCGTTGTGTCCACAGCCACCGGGCTCCGGAGTCCCCCCAGGGCCAGGCTGCCCCAGAACCCCGGGCTCCAGCCACTGTCACTGCCACTCCGGCCACCCTCCCTCTCTGTCCCCCAACCCAGCTGCTTTGGGGGCCTGGGAGCTGCGGACATGGGTGTGGCCCAGCGGGAGGCGCTGGCGTCACCCATCCAGGCCCACCTGACCCCGCGTCTCTCCACAGACGAGCTGGAGCTGGTGCTGCGGGACGGGCGGAGGTGCGTGCAGGCCCGACTCAGCCTCGCCGAGGGCCTGTCCTGGGGCCCGTTCCAGGGGAGCATCCAGACCAGAGCCTCATCCCCCCGGCCCGCAGAATCGGTAAGGAGCCCACCCTGACCAGCTCACCGAGCCGCTGCCCACCCACGAATTCAGGGCAGTGTTCAGCCCAGGGTGTGGGCCCCTCGGCCCCCAGAGCCAGGCCTGGCTCAGACCCAGCCATGAGCTCTGGCCATGGGTGCAGAGCCTGTCAGGAGACGGGACCTGAGGTGCTGGGAGCACTGGGGGGGACGCAGGACTTCTGGGACGTCAGGACGGGGTCCAGCCTCAGCCCTGGCAGGGAGGCATCCCGGGGAGCAGCAGGAGGGCCTCACCTCACTGGGACACTGCAGGGCCTGCAAGGCCAGAGCCTCCCTGGCTCCTCCTGACAGCAGTGACGATCCTGCTGGGGACCCGCCACCTAGTGCCCTGGTCACAGGCCTCCCTGCCTGGTGGGGCCTTCTGAGGCAGACCCCATCCCACGCGTTTGCTGGGTCTGCTTCTGAGGTCCCCCTGTTCAGGGTGGGTCAGGCTGGTCTCTTGCTGGGCCACCAAGGTCCCTTCCAGATGTGCCTCAACTGAGGAAGACAGCCCTCGCTGAGCGCACTGGGCAAGAGCAGGGGCAGCAGGGGGCAGCAGCTGCAGACCTGTGCACATGGGCGTCAGGGAGCCGCCTAGGAGCTGAGCCACAGCCCTCAGGCCCAGGCTCGGTGCCCCGGTGTATGCGCGTGGGCACATCCTGAGCCCTTTTTATTTCCTGGAGTGGTGCTCAGGTGTGGCTTGATCCAGGGTAGGCACGGACTGGCCAGTGTCACAGGATCTTGGGTTTCTTGGTCCTGAGGGTCTGAGGTGGCCTTCTTGGCGCCCTCTACAGGCGAGGATGGAGCTGCGTGGGCAGGACGTCTCTAGCACCTGAAAGCAGAACACTGCCCTGCTGTGGTGCCCACTCTGACCCGACAGCACGGCCATCTCAGCCTGGGGAGGCCCTGGGAGGCTCCGGGACTCAGGCGCAGCAGTGTCTGGCAATAAGAACAGGGCACAGCCCGGGCCCCTGCTCACGGCCCCTCCAGCCGAGTGGGGGGTCAGAGCCGGGCCAGGCCTCTCCAGGTTCACACGCAGCCCCGCTGAGGCTGCTGAGCCTCCGGCACAGCCTTTCAGCCACAGGTGCTGCCGGGGACCCAGGCTGTCCCTGCTCCAGGCTGTCCCTGCTGCGGATCCCAGGAAGGCCCCGCCCAGCCTGAGTCTCCATTTTTCAGCCTTTGGGACCATCCGCCTGCCTCAGGAGGAGACGGGGACCGAACAGCCAGCCGTCTGTGCAGTGTAGCCAACCGCAGCCCACCCTCCAGGGCCCAGGCGGTTTAGAGGGGAGAAACCAGGGTAGTGCCTACCCCTGGCAGGGTCGTCCGTGGGCTGCCACTGTGCAGGCAGAAGCCCTGTGTGGGAGAGGAGGCTTGGTGCTGCCCTGGGCCTGAGTGGAGGTGAGCAGGCTCCACAGGACACAGGGGTGCTGAGAAGTGGTGCTGGGGGGGCAGGACAGAAGCTCTGGGGGTCCACCCCTGCACTCCCAGTGCGCCCGAGAACCTGTACGCAGTGACCAGGGCAAAGGCAGGAGGGCCAGGCTGGGCCTGGGGCGCCCCTTGCTGGATGGACAGGCACACTCCACCTGCTATCCACGTGTGGCCCTACCCTCTGAGGGGTCCACTGCCCCCATTTTACAGATGACAAAACTGAGTCCCCAGAGGCTCATGGCTTGCCCAAGTGACCAGGATCAAATAGCAGGGGGAGAGCTGGAGAACACCCAGTGACCTGCAGGTTCCCAGACAGCCTCCCCACGGGAACCTCCCCGGGTGCCTGCCCCCTCCAGGGTTGTCCTTGGGCCCCAGGCCAAGTCGGCCTGGCGAGACCCGCCAAGGGCAGGAGCCCTCCCAGGCCAAGATGTGTCCAGTGCAGGGAGCCAAGCAGAGACGCCGCTGGGCCCTTGCAGAGGGGCTGAGAGGAAGCAGCTCCCTGCTCTGTCTCCTGCAGAATCCACCCTCGATTAACCCTTATCTCCCCAGCAGGCCCTATCTCTGCCTTGGCGCCGAGCGTCCAGACACACCATGCAGGATGATTGATTTCTGAGAGATACGCCCGCCTTTCCGATACTTCATTTATTGTCTAAATATTTTTGCTAACGTTTCGGCGGCCCCTTATCGTACTTTGCTGATGGGTCCCAGCTCTCTCCCCCGGGCCTCCCTAGGAAGACATTGCCTCTGCCCCAGATTGTCCTATCAGCCGCCGGGCACTTGTCTTCTCTCTCTGGAGAGGGAGGAGGAGCGGGCACGGAGGGGATAGGACGACCCTCTCCCCCTGGACTCAGGCTGGAGTTAGGGCTGCTCACAGCAGGCAGGAGTTGGGGGAGGCTCCCCTCGTAGTGCTGGCACCCAACATTCCCATCCTGGCACCCAGGAAGGAGACAGTGCCTTGAGGGGGCTGGGGGGGTCTACCTTGCTGTCCCTTCCTTGAGCCAGCTGAGGTTTCTACCACTGCAAAACCAGGCACTGGAGAAGAGGACCCAGGGCCCAGCCAGCTCCAGACTTCCTATTCACATATAGAAGGAACACTTGTGATGGATGGATGGATGGGTGGGTGGGTGGATGGTGGATGGTGGATGGGTGGATGGATGGATGGGTGGGTGGGTGGATGGTGGATGGGTGGATGGATGGATGGGTGGGTGGATGATGGATGGGTGGATGGATGGGTGGATGGATGGATGGATGGATGATGGATGATGGATGGGTAGATGGATGGTGGATGGGTAGATGGGTGGATGATGGATGGGTGGATGGATGGATGGATGGATGGGTGGGTGGATGATGGATGGGTGGATGGATGGATGGGTGGGTGGATGATGGATGGGTGGGTGGATGATGGATGGATGGATGGATGGATGGTGGATGGGTGGATGGATGGTGGATGGGTAGATGGGTGGATGGTGGGTGGATGGTGTATGGGTAGATGGTGGATGGGTAGATGGATGGATGGTGGATGGGTGGATGGTGGATGGGTGGATGATGGATGGATGGATGATGGATGGATGGTGAATAGATAGATGATGAATGGATAGACATGGATGGATGGATGGATGAATGGTTGATGGATGTAAATGCATGGGTGAGTGGGTAATGAACAATGAATAAGTGGGTAGATGAGCTGATGAATAGGTAAGTGGATGGATGGCTGGAGGACAGATAGTGAGGAAAGTAGATGGTGGATGGATGGTGGATTGGTGGATGGATGGATGGATGGATGGTGGGTGGATGGATAGATGGGACAGGGATGGGTAGGTAAATGAGTACATGGACGAATGATGGATGGATGGGTAGGTGAGTGGATTGGGATGGGTGGATGGTCAGATGAATGGGTAGGTGGGGGATGAGCTAATGAGCCAACTCTTTGACTGCAGCCTGGTCTGTGCTGGCTCTGCCCGTCTGTCTATCCTGTTGTCCACAGTTCACTCACTTTAGCCATGAGCGCACCATGGTCTCAGTGAGACCAGGGAAAGGCCCTGGCTACCGAGCAGCACTGGGACCGTTGACAAGCCATGCGGGAGAGACTGAGGTGGCCATGTGGACTCCCCTGCCACACGACTCTGGCCAGTGTTTGTTCAGAGAGGGTTGAAATGCCCTTTGAAGCCACAGTGGCCTGAGACTCCCACACCTAGAGATAGGGCTGGGACCTCTGAGGGCACCACTAGGGCTGAAGGGCCTTCCCTGGCTGCACAGGAGGCCCTGGAGGTTGGTACAGGGGTCACTGCCCAGGCAAAGCCCAGACACTCATGCCCACTTAAGCCCCCCAGGCACCACAGCCTTGGGTCTTAGAGTTCTATTCTCAGAAGTCAGGGACCAAGGTGGGGACCGGTGGCTCCTCCAGGGCTCTGAGGGGACCTGTCCAAGGCTCCTCTGCAACTTCTGGTGGCCCCAGTTGGTGCTCGGCTGCGGACACATCACCTGGACTCTGCACAGCCTCTGTGGCCTTCTCCCTGACCCTCCCCACCTCTGTCAGGCACAGGAGTTAGGCCCTCCTGATCCAAGATGCTCTCTTGAGATCCTGAGCGCATCCATCCACAGAGACCTTTCTCTAAATGAGGCTGTGTGCACGGGCTCCAGATGGGCATCTCTGGAGGCCCCACGCAGCCCACTCCCCAGAGCTGGCAAGTAGCAGAGGCGGCTCAGCCCAGGCAGGACCGTGGCCCTCCACAGGATGACCCTGCAGGGCCTAGTGTTGCCACAGCATCGGGCATGGAGAGGCAGGAGGAGGCCTGCTGCTGGCCCTGCTGGCCCTGGGCACCCTGCCCCAGGCCTCGTTTCCCACCTGCACGAGTAGGAGCCTGGAAACTACCCCGGCTCTGGGACACCTCCTGCCCCACCCCCAGAGAGACCCAAGTGAAGGACTGGGAGCGCCCTCCTGTCCTGAGCCAGGGCAGCCATGGCCACCGGGCCACCTATGGCTGCCTCTCTCCCTGGGCCCAGGGGCTACCCCAAGAAAAGGGCTGGAAGTTAGGGGGCGGGCAGCTGAGACTGGATGGTAGCAAGAGGGGCACACAGCCTGTCCACACCCTCCAAAGCCTCCCAGCACTGAGCAGGGCCTGCGTCTCACTGCCTGTGGGGACCCAGGGCACAACTGCTGATCTCAACACACAGCCAGGCACACTCCATGCCTCCAGCTCCCTGTCCCCAGCTGCTCCCTGTCCCCTGTGGCCCCTGCACCTGGCCACAGCGGGTGCTTGGAGACCATCTGAGTGGAGTGGGGGACTGAATGACAAGGCCTGGGGAGCAGAGCCTCGACGCCCTGGGTTCTCATCCTGCATGGCCACCTCCGCAGGCCTCAGCCCTCACCCGCAAGCCAGCTCCTCACAAGCAGCATCTGGGGCAGGTGGAGGGACCTGAGGAGGGCTGGAGGGTAGCGGTCGGGCCCTGGTTGGAGCCCCAGCCCTCCATGAGCTGCGCTGTCCCCTGGGCCCGGCCGCCCCACCAGGACGGCCCAGCCCCTCCCAGTGGTTTGGTGATAGGCACAGCAAGGGCTGGGCAGCCTCAGAGAAAGTGGTCACAGCGGATGTGGCGCAGATAGGGTTTCCGATGCTATCGGCCTGCAGAGCAGAGACACTGACCTCTTTGTTGGGGGAACAGGACGGTTCTCAGATCCACTGGGGAATTTAAAGTGGCTGACCGGCATCCCAGGCTGGAGTGGGGCTGGCCAGGGAGCCACATGGGACAGTGACTCTGAGGGGCAGCAAGCAGGACAGGCCTGGGGCCCTTCTCCAACCCTGGACACGCCTGCCAGGCTAAGGAGGCCCAGGCCAGGCGAGGAGCCTGTGAGGCGGGAAAGGTCCAGCCTCCGTCTCCCATGTTCTGGCCACAGCAGGCCAGGGAGCTAGGAATAGGCCCCTCCACAGCTTGTCCCCGTGGCCCCTGGGAGGGCAGGACAGGAGGGGCCTTCAGCACCAGAGAGGCTCCTATCCAGCGCTGCTCTGAAGCCAGCAGAGGAGCCCGGCTGCCCCAGGGGCTGAGGGGAAGGCAGGCGGCAGCTTGGGCTGACCTGGGGTCGGCCTTGGCCCAGGCTGCAGCTGGCCGGGGCTGGCCTGGGACTGGTGGCCACCCCATCCCCTGGCGGTGGCACACAGGTGGGGTGGCAAGGTCCCCGGGCCCTCCCTGCTCAAGCCGCCCCCAGGGCCAGACCCACAGCGTGCCAGCGGGAGCCTGGTGGAGCCTGGTGCCGCCTGCACCCAGACCTCCACGGGAAAACCAGGTTGTGCGGCGTCAGCAGAGCCATGCGTTTTTATCATGCTGTGAACACGCTGCTTCTGAGGGCGATAAGCATTAAACCGACCGCGAGGCTGTCAGTCTCAGTTTGAGGGTTTAGAAATATTGGGACGAATAATTAGATTTCATATCGTTACGGCAGCACCCATCGCGGGATCAGGCAGATTAATTTTCTCACCCTCCTCCACTCATTAATATTCATTAGAGACTCAGAAGGCCAAGACAAGGAGGGCCAGCCCCAGCGCCCGCCCGCCAGAGCCCAGACCCGCGCAGCAGGGCGCCCGAGCGGAGTTCCCCAGTCTGTGTGCCCATCCACCTGCCACGGTCCTGGGGTCCGCTCCCAGCCTTCACAGGTGCCTCTGCTCCCCATCCACCTGCCACGGCCCTGGGGTCTGCTCCCAGCCCTCATAGGTGCCTCTGCTAAGTGACAGAGACGCAGCGGGTGTGCAGCCCCGAGCACCGAGCACCTGGGTAGGGTGCCCTCTGCTCTCCAGCTTGCCTGCAGCAAGACCTGTGGTAGAAGACACCCAGTGGACATCTGGAGATCACTGCCTGGCCCTGACCTGACAGTCCTACCCAGAGGCGCTGCCACGACTGCTTGGTCCTCCTGGTCCAAGGGAAGCCAGCAGCAGGGCCGCCGGAGCCCACGTACTGCCGTGACCCAGGCAGGCACTGCTCAGAGGGCTGCACTCAGATCCTGCTTCCCAGCGTCCCTGGGGAAACTGAGTCAAGGCAGGAGGGCAGTGGCCAGCAGCAGGCTGTCCGGCCCAGAGCAGGCCAGGGCTCAGGGCCCTCTCAGGGTTCACGGCAGCTCCAGGAGAGGGTCAGGTGTTACCCCATTTCCAGATGGAAAGCCAAGGCCACAGTCTGGCTCCAGCTAAGGCTGTGGGACTCCCCTCCCAGGCCAGGGCTCTCCCCAGCCCACTGGCCGATTTACCTCCACCCCCTCTTGCTCCAGGACTGCCACGTGGCAGCATGCAGGTGACGCAGAAGCCACCTGGCCCTCCCGCCCCAACCTTGCTGGGCCTTGTCCCGGCAGGCCCTATCTTGCCAGCTCCCTGCAGGCCACATGAAGAGCTGAGCAGAGGTGGTCCAGAGCAGTGGCCCTGGGCTGCGGGGGGGGGGGGGGGGGTGAGCCTGGACTGGACCTGCCGCCTGGCTCTGAGGCAGAGTGAGCAGCCAGGCCCGGGGTCAGAGGAAGACCAGGCAGGGAGGTGCAGGGGCTGCCGAGGAACTGGCAGTCACCACCCACCTCCCACCCCAGCCTCAGGCTCATCCTTCCTGCTGGGCGCTGTGGCCAGCTGTCTCACAGACACGGGTGCCCCAGATGGACAGGTCAAGCAGAGGCCTTCCAGGTGCCCCTAGTTCTGATTAAAAGGTGTTTATGTGAATAAAACGGAGTGAGAGGGCTGACAGGAAGGCGTGTGTGGAGTGCACCATGGTCCTCAGGCCCCCGGCGGAACTGGACCACTGCAGACAGCAAGGGCAGCCTGGAGCTGAGGCCCAGCGTGCAGGAGACAGGCCCCACCCCTGCCCGCTGGGGCTCTGCGCCTCACCCTTCATGCATGACCAGGGCCACCTGCCCCACCCTGGCCCTCTTTCAGCACAGGATGGGCCTGGGCCTTCTCTGCCCTGGAGCTGGGGGCAAGGGTGCAGGAAGAGAGGCCAGCCCAGAGCAGGCCGCAGAGGAGACGGGGACTGCTTCCCAGGAGATAGACCAGGTGGACCCAGGGCTAACCCAAATGACACCACTGGCCTTGGGCCTGAGCAGCCAGCCAGTCTCAGGGACAGGGACAAAGGTAGCCCTTCTCTGCTCCCCACTCTGCAACAGGGGCAGCCCACAGTAGGGTCAGTCGGTCTCTGGGAAGCTGCACTCTGGGCTCATGTCCTCAGTCCAGAGCTCATCTGGAGGATGCAGGGGCATGTGGGCGTAGGATGCCCAGGCGGTGGGCATGGTGGGAACAGATCTCGGTGCAATTCAGGCTTTGCCCTTCACTGGCTGTGTGACCTGGGGCATGCTGCTTGACCTGGGCCTTGGTTTCCGAAAGGACCCAGCACCCAACTACAGCTGCTGCTCCCTGCTGTGGCTCTGAGTCCCAGCAGTGGACATACTGCTGTGGGACACAGGATGTGGGCCACAGGTCCATCAGCTGCCAAGCCACTCACCGCCCACAACACGAAGCCCCACAGCCTGGCCACACCAGGCACAGTGGAGCCTGTCTCGGGGAGCCCCAGTGGCCCTCCCTGGCTGAGCCCATCCATCCCTGCTCTCCCCAGGGCCCGGCCCTGACCCTGCTTCTGGTGGATGAGGCCTGCTGGCTGAGGACACTGCCCCAGGCCCCGACAGAGGCCGAAGCCAACGCAGAGATCCACAGGAAGGGTTGGTATCATGTGGAGCTTCCCTCCCTCCCAGAAGCCTTCCGGAAGGTGGGGTCACTTGGCTCTGCCTGGGCTGGCCCTTAAAGGGAAACCCAGACATTCAGGCCACAGCCCAGCACCCTGAGGGACACTCCTGCAGGCAGGGGAGCTGCCGTCCCATGAAGATCCCCCTTGGTCCTAAACGACCCCAGGGAGGCTGGGCTGACCTCTGTCCTCTGGGGAAGACATGCTCCCTTCCTCTCCTCCCCGTCCCGGGGGGACCGCTCCCAGGGCTTCTGGGAAGCCCAGGCTGGCTGACAGGTGGACAGCTACAGTGCTGACTGGCCCTGCTGAGCTGGGGGGCCAAGTCCAAACCTAGCTGTGCCTGCAGGTGTTGTGGGACTGGGCAGGGCCGGGTTTCCCCCCTGGAGAAGGGGCAAGGCCTGAGGAGGACTGCAGCAAGCCTGCCCATCCTCACCTTCCCTCAGCTCTTCCTGTCCAGAGCTGGGGCTCGAGCACTGTCCTGGGGGTCATCTGCAGCATGCCCAGCAGAAGCAGAGCTCCCTCCCTGGGGCAGTGCTGCACCTGGCTCTGCCTGCCCTCAACTCCAGGACCCAGGCCAGCACCCTGCCCCCATTAGCCTGTCTCCCCTGTCCCATCCTCCTCACCAAAAGACATTCTTGGGGCCTGGAGAGACCAGCTAGAAGGAGCCCTGGGCACCAGGGCTGGGTGCCGGCAGAGGACAGGCAGCTGTGGGCCTGCCTGGGGCATGAGCCAGTCAGCACCCTCTGACCCACCCCTCCTGCAGTCTGTGCAATGGGGCTCTGGCCAGGTGTGGCCACCTGGGAAGGCTAAGGCTCCTTCCAGTGGCCATGCTGACAAGGTGGCCTGCGCTGGGTGGTGCTGGGCCTTGGGAGCCCCAGCCAGGCACTGGTGGCGGTCATGGCTTTGATGGGCCCAGGGAGCCCCAGTCTAGGCACAGGCTGCTGCTCCTGAAGCCAGCAGCACTCCTTCCCTGGCCAAGCTGGGCACAGGGAAGCACAGCCCCATGAGCTGCCAGCCAGAAGGCAGACCGGCGGGGCCCAGCTCTCCTGGGCTTTGTTGGCAGAGACTGCCCCCTAAAGGCCTCTGTGGGAATAGTCATACCCAGTCAATTCCCAGAGGAACTATTCTAAGGTCCCCACCTGAGGCCACCCTCCAGCCACTTTCCTGGGAGCCCACGTGGCTATCCACCTGCTTTCCTGGGAATGAGGCAGTAGGGCTGGCCACCAGAGGGCAGGAGGCACACCATGGAAACCAGCCAGGCACAGCTGCGAACCCAGGCGCAGAACCTCCTGCTGGCCTGGGACCTGCTGCTCTCTACCCCAGGCAGCATGGCGGTCCTCAGGGAAGACGGGGGGATGCTGGGGAGGGACCAGTGGCCGCTGAGGCCCAGCATCATGGCTGCCTGTGTCCTCCAGATGACACCCTCTGGTGCAGGGTCACCAAGCCAGTGCCTGCAGGTGGACTCCTGCATGTGTTCCTCATGGCCGAGCCCCGCGGCCACCCTGTGAAGAAGGAGCCCGCAGAGCCCGAGTGTCCCGCCCCAGTGCCCACCGACATCCAGCTCCTGCCCCAGCAGGCCGGCATGGCATCCATCCTGGCCTCTGCGGTCATCAACAGTGAGTGCCCTGCCTCCCTGGGGCGGGTCCTGGTGTGCTCAGGAGCTCCGGGCTGCAGGTGCGGCCACGGGTAGCTCAGGGCAGGACTTGCTCAGCCAGCACAAGGCCCTGGGTTCACCCCCAGGACCCCCAAAGGGTCAAATGTTTACCCCCCCCCCCGGCAGACCACTGAACTGAGGGACAGTGCCACAGCCAAGGCTGGGACACCTGGGTGCTGGAGAGCACAGGGGGGCTGCCAGGGCAGGACAGGGCAGCTGGAGGCAGGGATCCACAAGAGGAAGCAGGGCAAGACGGTGCCAGGCTGCAGGTGGCATACTACTCCTTAGGGCAGCAGTGGGGGCAAAGCCTAGGGCAGGGACAGCAGGGCCCCCAGAGCCCAGGCACACCATGGGAAAAGAGGCAAACTGGCCTGAGGTCCAGACTGGACTCTGCACCCCCCATGCTCAACGGAAAGCTCATGGCTCACCTGGAGCCCCAGACTGGACAGCTGCCTCTAAAGCTGAGGACAGCCAAGGACAGGACACCCACACTCCGCAACCCTATGCCCCAGCATGGCGCACAGCAGCGGGGCCACCCTGCAGAGCCCTTCCCCGACCTGACACAGACAGCGGCACATCTGTGAAGGAGATGGCCCCAGGAGGCAAAGCTCAGAGGTGGCTCAGGCAAGGGGCTCCGATAAGGACTCTACACAGGGCTTACGGAAAGAAGACAGGGGAGAAGGCAGGTCCTCTGGGGCCAAGCGGTGGCAGTAAGCTAATGGGGAGGGCGAGTCTGCTTCTGTCTCTTCCCGGGAATGGGAATGAGCGTTTGAGGGAGATGGGAGGCCAGGGCGGCCACCTGACTTGGGCAGGGATGGGAGTGCTACCCAGCTGGCTCCCAGGGTGCCTGGGAGACCTGACTCCAGGGAGACACAATGGCCCAGTGGGTTAGTGAGGGTCCCATGTCCCCCCTTCAGCCTGCATGACTGTGTCCCCCACCCCAGGGCCTAGGCACTCAGAGGGCTGGCTGCAGGGGGCCCCAGCTTCCTCCTCCAGGGTCTCGGGTCTGGTGTCAGCACCTCAATCCCACATAGCACTGTCCACGGGACATGCCAGCTGGAGGACACCACAGTGGGGTGGATACCTTGTCATCTGAGACCTTCCCAGCTCCTCCAGGGGCAGTGGGCAGGGCCTGAGCTGGGGTCTGGCAACGATGAGAAGCAGACCCAGGTTGACTCCTGAGGCCCAGGTTCCAGGCCTGTGTCCTCCCTGTGGCTCAGGGTCAGCAGCAACACAGCCCAAGGCCTCTGCCGTTAGTAGAGCTACGTCTGCCCAGGGCTTGGCCTTGGCAGCAGTCGGTGGCCATCCTGGCTCAGGCCCAGGGCTGCAGCCCCTGCCCCTCACCCAGCCAGCAGCGGAGTTCCTAGCTGTGACCTTGCAGAGACAGACAAATCCCCAGCAGTGGCTTCTCAGAGCCCAGACCCACAGGCCTTAGCAGAGAGAGCAGAGCTGCCTGAGACCCAAATCAGCAAAACCCAAGAACAGAGGTAAACAGCACAGCAGGAGAAGCTGGGCCAGAAGCCACCTCCCCCCCACCAGCAGGTGCTAGGTTCCCTCAAGGAGGCAGACTCCTGGGGCAGGGCAAGGCAACCACCCTTGTATATCTGAGGCAAGGGGTCATCAGAGACATCTCCTCAGGGCAACAGGCATTGGGGGTGGCTGAGGTCTCAAAATCCATCAAATGGGGCCAGGGCTACTACAGGAGAGCCAGGAAGTGACCACACAGGGCGAGACAATCTCAGGTCCTCTATGGAGAGGCCCCGCTCCTGCCTGGGCTGGTAGGCAGACCTGCTGCCCAGTGCCCACCCTCAGCTGGTGCCACCTTGCCCCACAGAGGATGTCTTCCCCTGCAAGGACTGCGGCATCTGGTACCGAAGCGAGCGCAACCTTCAGGCCCACCTGCTCTACTACTGTGCCAGCCGCCAGAGCGCCGGCTCCCCAGCCATGGCGGCCACGGAGGAAAAGCCCAAGGAGTCCTACCCCAACGAGCGCGTCTGCCCCTTCCCCCAGTGCCGCAAGAGCTGCCCCAGTGCCAGCTCCCTGGAGATCCACATGCGCAGCCACAGTGGTGAGCCCCTCCTAGACCAGCACAGCCACACGAGCACACCCAGCAGTCAGGCCGCCGCCCTGCGGCCAACACCGGGCTCCCCCAGCACGTGGTAGTCAGCCCAGGCCTGGTCCTAGGGGCCAAAGGGGGCTTCCAAACCAGGCCATCCATGCCAGCAAGGTTTGGCTCAGGGCCCAGTCTCCTGGTCCTCGAGCTGCTGGCCAGGTGGGACGCTGGGGCTGGCCCTGACTCTCCCGTGTGTTCTAGGAGAGCGGCCCTTCGTGTGCCTCATCTGCCTGTCAGCCTTCACCACCAAGGCCAACTGCGAGCGCCATCTCAAGGTGCACACAGACACACTCAGTGGTAGGTGGGCTGGGGGACGGGAGGGGGTGTGGGCCACGACCTCTGCCACAGGGCTCTGACCACCACAGCATGGCCCATAGGTGTCTGTCACAGCTGTGGCTTCATCTCCACCACAAGGGACATCCTCTACAGCCACCTGGTGACCAACCACATGGTCTGCCAGCCCGGCTCTAAGGGTGAGATCTACTCTCCAGGGGCCGGACATCCAGCTGCCAAGCTGCCCCCAGGTGAGCAGTCCCTGCCACTGCCCCACCGGCCTCAAGGAGGGAGGGAAGGGGGCTTGTCCACAGGCAGGTAGGGTCAATTTTAGCTGTAATCATACATAAACCACTTCTGCCAAGCACCCCTGTTCCCATTCTGGCCCCGGCCTCAGAAGCCATCCCTGTGGTCACCTTGCAGACGGTCTTGCCAGCATCCAGCAACACTCAGCCCCACATGGCCCCCGGGCCTCGGGGGACCTAGGCTTGGCACCTGCCCCATCACCAGGACAAGACAGGAAGGTCCTGGCTGAAGCCACCAACGGAGAGGCCAGAGTGGCCCCCCAGAATGGCGGCAGCAGTGAGACCCCTGCAGCTCCCAGGAGCATCAAGGTGGAGGCGGTGGAGGAGCCAGAGGCAGCCCGTGCTCCCGGCCCTGGAGAGCCAGGGGCCCAGGCCCTGTCGCGGACACCATCACCGCACAGTCCGGCTGCGGCCAGGGTGAAAGCCGAGCTGTCCAGCCCCACGCCGGGCTCCAGCCCGGGACCCGGCGAGCTGGGCCTGGCTGGAGCGCTCTTCTTGCCGCACTACGTGTTCGGGCCAGACGCGGGCGCTCCCTCGGGCGCGCCGCAGGCCTCGGAGATCCTGGCCAAGATGTCGGAGCTGGTGCACAGCCGGCTGCAGCAGGGCGCGGGCGTGGCCGGGACCCCCGCCGGCCTCTTCGCAGGGGCCAAGGGCGCCACGTGCTTCGAGTGCGAGATCACCTTCAACAACGTCAACAACTTCTACGTGCACAAACGGCTCTACTGCTCCGGCCGCCGCCCGCCTGAGGACACGCCCGCTGCGCGCAGGCCCAAGGCGATTCCGGGCCCGCCGCGGGCGACCCCCGGCCCGCCCGCCGAGCCTGAGGCGACGCGCTCGTCTCCGGGCCCCGGGACGCGCGAGGACGAGGCGGGCGATGCGGCCACGCCCGAGGCCGAGGCGGCCGGCCGGGGCAGCGAGGGCAGTCAGAGCCCGGGCAGCTCGGTGGACGACGCGGAGGACGACCCCAGCCGCACACTGTGCGAGGCCTGCAACATCCGCTTCAGTCGCCACGAGACCTACACGGTGCACAAACGCTACTACTGCGCTTCGCGCCACGACCCTCCGCCCCGCCGACCGCCCGCGGCCGCGCCCACCCCGGGGACCGCGCCGCCCGCCCTGACCGCGCCGCCCGTGCGCACGCGCAGGCGCCGCAAGCTGTACGAGCTGCACGCGGCAGGTCCGGCTCCGCCGGCGGCAGGCCCCGCCCCCGCCCCTCCCGGTCCCGCGCCCGAGCCGCCCGCCTCGCCGCGGCCGGGAAGCGGGATCGCAGGCCCCGCCCCCGAGCCCGCGGCCGACGGCCCCATTGACCTGAGCAAGCGGCCCCGGCGCCAGCCCCCAGACGCCCCGGCTGCGCTGCCCGCGCTCGCCGACTACCACGAGTGCACGGCGTGCCGCGTGAGCTTCCACAGCCTCGAGGCCTACCTGGCGCACAAGCAGTACTCGTGTCCCGCCGCGCCGCTGCGCCCGGCCGCCGCCTGCCCCTACTGCCCCCCAAGCGCGCGCGCCCGCGGCGACCTGCTGGAGCACCTGCGCCTGGCGCATGGCCTGCGCGTGGCCCGGCCCGAGCCCAGCGCGTTGGACAGCCCCGAGGGCCGAGCGCCGCGCTCTCCGTCCCCGCCCGCTCCCAATGCGGACCCCGCCGACCTGGGCACAACGACGCCCAGCAAGGGCCCGCCCGCGCCCGCGGCGTCCAGCCACCGCTACTGCCGCCTGTGCAACATCAGGTTCAGCAGCTTGTCCACCTTCATCGCGCACAAAAAGTACTACTGCTCATCGCACGCCGCCGAGCACGTGAAATGAGCCCGCCGCGTGGACCCGGGCACTCAATAAAGACTTTCGCTGTGACCAGCGAGCCGGCCACGGGCCTGGTTCTCTGAGCTCGGTCCCTGCGCCCCGCCCCCGACGCCCGGGAAAAGAAGGGCTTGCACCTAGCTGGGCAAGGACCACCTGGCAGTGCACTGGGAGGTTGCCGCGCGTGCTTGCAGAGGCCCAAAGTGAGCGCCCCGCGGGCACCACCTCCAGCCCACTCTGCCAGAGCTAAGCCCTGCACAGGCCGAGAGCAGGCCTAGGCGGTGCTTGGCTGAACAGTCTGGCCATGGCTTTGCGGCTGGGCAGGTGAGGGTACCTTCCAGCTGGATTTACCTAAAAAACAAATACACCCTTTTTCTACCAATTCTAACGGTCTTTCTGGGCATCCTGCAGAGGCAGTGATCACTCCGGGAATAACGCTGAGGTGTCACCCAGCCGACCACCCAGGTGGCTCCTCTGCTTGTTTCCTTCCCACCCAACCTTCAGGGGTGAGGGGCTATTGGGCCTGGGTATGTACGAGAGTTAGAAGTCCCCAGAGTCGTGGCTCACAGGCGCTACCCATGGAGACCGACCACAGAGGCTACCGCCAAGGCCGCTGGGCATGGGGGGCTGGGGATATAGCCCTGGATCCCAGGGTCATGGTCTGGGAAAGGATCCCTCCATCCAGGGTGCCTGGCTTTGGTCCTTTTTCCATAAAGGCCAGACAGGAAGTGGGGGCCAAAGACCCAAGGCAGGCTCCAGGTGTAGGCAGGCTTCCCTCTGTCCCCTCCTGTCCCATCCTACACCCTACTGCTGCTGCAGCACACGGAAGATGGCCAACTCTCAGACCCCCCAGCACCCGCACATGCCTCAGTTTCCACACCCATGAAATGGCAGGAGGCAGTCCTGTGGCCCCTCTGGGAGCTTAGCCTGGGCTAAGCCCTGCCACCAGCAGCAGCACAAGCCTCAGACTGCAGCAGATTCTCTAGCCTCTGCTGCCCCCATGGCACAGGGCTGGGCACTGGCTACCCTGCCAAGTCCTAGGATTACACAAGGCCTGTGCCAGCCTCCACCTACACCAAGGACCTTGCTCTGACATGTGCCCATCCCCTGGGATGGGACCTTCCACAGGGAGCACCACAGGTGCCATTAGTCTCCTTGTGTCCCCTGAAGCCCCTGCCCCACTCTCCCTGAAATCCCTCTGTGCTGCCAGGACCTGCGGTGCTGCCTCTACCTCACACAGCCCCAGCAGCCATTTCGGACATTATACTAGCCCCAGACTCCTCCCACTTCCCCAGGGAGCCTGCTTCCTGCCCCCAAGACACTGTCCCCCAGCCCTGGGAGCACAGGGATGCCCCTGCATCTCTCCATATCTTCTAAGCCCCAGAGCTCTAGACCCCCTGCCCAAGGACCTCAGACCCCAGGTCCTCCTAGGGCAGGTCCCACAGTGGCTCCCCTGCACTGCGTCTCCTCCCCATCCTCTGCCCCTCCCACTGCTGACAGGTCCTGCTGGCCTTTGCTGCCGGAGCAACTTGATGTCTCCAGAGCTCCAGCCTGGTAAACCATGTGCAGGTTGCGGAGTCTCAGCCTAGGCATTGTCCCCAGGTCCCCTCTCCCCAGACCCTCCCCCAGCTGGCCTTTAGGAACAGCTGCCACACACCCCTACCTCTGGGGCTGCCCTGGTCCCCTGCCAGGCTCCGGGTTGCACTCTACCCATGTGAGACCCTCCTCCGCTGCTGGGTCCACAATCATTCACTAAGCAGGTGGCACCCTGCTCTCGGGTGCACAGAGGAGGAGGCTCCTTGGGGCCCGGTCCTTCCCACCCCACTACGCCCTTGGCTGTGGTTGGCAACTCAGGTCAGCACCTTGAAGGGCTCCCCTGGGCCCGTGTGTGGGCACCCAACTTAGGGCCCTCTACCCGCTTCTTCCCTGATGGTGAGCTCATTCTCCAGGTCACCAGGTTTTCTTTTCCCATCCTCTTGACCCTCCCCACTGTCTCCTGTCCTCAGCCACACCCCCACACTGTTCCACCAGTGTCACCAGCTCTGCCAGTGACACATGCCACCCCACTTACTGAACACGTTCACAGTCCACTGTCTAACGCTATCCAAGTCCCATGTACAGCCAGTGCCCTGGTGACTGCTGCCTGCCCCCAGCCCCTGGGAGCCTCCCTGCCTCCCTCAGCCCTTTCTGCCAACTCCTGCCCTCTCAAGACTGGCGTCAGCCCACCCTGAGCCTGCCTCCTTCCAGAATCCTCTAGGTAGGGTGGCTCTGGCCCACCTTTCTTCCTCCATGCCCCCTTCTGCTTGACCTGCAGCCCAAAGCCATGCATCTGTGCTGGCCAGGCCAGCAGCAGCCAGGCAGGACTGTGTCCACCTCATCCCTGCACCCTGTACGATGCTTGGCATGAGAGGGACTCTGGGGACCCTCACTGTTTCAAACCCCTCTCAGCCAGGTGTGGAGCTTTCCTGGTTGCTCTATGAGGAACCCAAGGTTCAGTGGGGCCAGCACCTGCCCAGGGCACCCCACTGGTATAGCTGGGCCTTGACCACGTCGATCTGCCTGCTCCCAATGCCCAAGTTCTCAGCTACTGGCCATGCTACTGGGTACTGGCTCCCAGCCCAACCCAACTTGCAGTCAGCTGAGCAGCCCCCATCTACTGCCCAGGGAAGTGTGCAAATGGGGGTCCCCATGCTGCTGGCAATCCCCCCTTCCCAGGACCTCCCCACACAGAGCAGGACAGTAGCTGTGGCTCTGGAGTGTGCACGGTCAATCATCATGCATGGGTCTGCTGGTGGACGCCTGGTCCCATCTGCAGCACCTTCGCCCTGCAGGCTGCTCTAGCAAACAGCCCTTAGGAACTTGGGCCAGTGAAGCCTCCTGACAGCAGAGGGCAGCAGCAACTTGTGCAGGGGGCCAGCAGCCAGTGGACCTGTCCTAGTGCTGCCTGCCAACCTTGGGTCTGCCCCACTTCTCCCTGAGGGTTGGAGGGTCAGCCCCAACGCCATGCCCCTTCCCCCAATGTCACCTGCCAGACTCCGACAAGCCCAGGGAGAGCCTTGAGCAGGCCCTGTGGGCTCGAGGGCCAGCCCTTGCTGGGCACATCTTAGAGTTAATTTGCCTCAGGGCTGGGACCCCTGCCCCAGCATCACCTGAGCCGTGGACAATGAACATTTTAGGGACAGAGGGTGTCCTCAGAAGCCTCTCTGGCAAGCTCACCCCACAACAGGTACGAGTGTGGCCACCCTCTTCCTCCCCAGAGTGCAGGTCAGCCACTGAGCCTTCCTCAGCTGGGATGGGCGGAACAGGGAGGGGTTGCACTGGGCCCCAAGTGAGCCACACCCTCTCCTGCACAGAGCCTGCCCTGGCCCCCTCTGCAGTCCCATCCACCAGGGCCTGGAGGGCCTCCATGAGCCTGGAGACGCCATGGCCTGTGGGGGACCAGTTGGTGGGGGCTCTGGACCTGAGTTGGGAGGGCAGAAGAGGGTCCTGAATTCTTCAGAAGTGTCCTGAGTGTTCCACTTGCTCTGGGTCAAGCCCGAGCCCCAGGCCGTCCAGAGGCCAGAGCAGCCTGGCGCCCACCTGCAGTCAGGAAGCCTGGCCCTACCCACAGAGCTGCCTCCCCCAGAGGTCACGATGGCCCAGGCAAGGGCACAGCCTTCCCAGCACAGTGCACCAGTGAGGTAGTGCCCAGCACCCCCCCCCGCCCCCACGCACGAGGACCCTGTGGCCACTGGATGCACCAGGCACTCTCCCTGTGCTGAAGAGAGATGGTCAGCACCCCACCCCTCATCCCTGAGTCCCCTGCTGCCCCGGCACACAGCGCACCTCCCAGGTGTGGGCTGAGGCTGGAGGCCGGGGCCGTGCCTCAGCCACCCGCCACTCACTGCCTCCCACTGCCCTCAGGTTTAGTGACACCTGTGCCTGTTGCACTTACTGGTCGAGCCGATTCTGTGTTTTAGGTTCCCAGGGACCACAGCCCTCCCCGACCTTCCTGTTTTCCCATGGATTGCAGGTTTTTGTGCTTTTTTTTTTTTTTTTTAGTTGTAAATAGACACAAAACCTTGATTTTTGTTTATTTATTTTTACGTGGTGCTGAGGTCTGAACCCAGGGCCTCACCGGTGCTAGGCAAGCGCTCACCACTGAGCCACCACCCGGCCCTCCCAGGACTCCTGGGTCTTCTTCTCCGGCCTCTGATACTATTATGGAGCCCGCGGGCTCTTCCTGCCTTGCTGGAGTGGCCCTCGAGTCACGCAGGGGCATTCTGCAGGCTTGCCCTCATCTCCCCCAGGGCAAGCCCGCACCCCCCACCGCCCCCCTCTCGTCCTCGACGTTTCAGTTTTATTTGGACTGGTTTCACTCTGTAGGTCGGATGATGATTTGTCACTGGGTCTTTGTGTGACCTGGCCCCAGCTGGTTTCCTCACATGTCCTTCTGGTGTGTGACCTGACCCCCTGGGGTACGGCTCCTTCAGACACCTTTGTTCACAGGACCACGATGACCCTTGAGGACCCTGAATCCTTGTCTTTGGGAGAGTGGCCCCGCCCCCACCCGGCCCTGGAGGCTCCTACTGGACGGTCCCTCCAGCTCGTTCCTCTTGGTCTCTGGAGACTGCAGCGCCAGGCGAGGCCCACAGGCCAGTGTCGCCAGCTACGTCCGTCCGCCCTGCTCACCTGCCTCTGTCTTGCCTTCACTTATCCCTCTCTCCTGTTGGTGTGGAGTGACGCAGCTCTAGTCTCCCCTCCAGATCAGCCTGAGTGGTGTCCTGGTGTTGGCACCTCAAGGGTGAGAGAGGAGTAGGTGGCACGAAGCTCAGGCACCTGTCCATGCCCAGCTTGAAGGACACCTTGAAGCCCTGGCCAGCATGCCTGCCCGTAGCCTGGCCTCTCTGGAGTTTGGTGTGGTGAGCTTTCTGTGGGGCTGCAGCCAAGGCCACAGACCCAGTGCCTACAGAGCACAGTGCTGGTCACAGGGCTGTCCTCCTAGAAATTCCAGGGACCATCTGACCCTGGCCTTCTCCAGCTCGTGGGGGGTTCTGCACCTCTGGGCTCCTGGTCCCCTCTTTGGAGCCAGCACGCCACCCCCGCCTTCCTCTCTACTCACAGGAGGCTGTGAGTGTTCCTCGCCACCCAGCAGTCCAGGGCAGTCTCATCTCGAGGCCAGCTGATGGGCAGCCTCCATTCCATCCCAGCCTTCACTCTCCCCTGCTGGGGATGAGGGGTGGGTGGCTTGGGCCACCTGCTGCCTACACCCACTCTTGCACCTTTGTTTGTGTTGGCAACGAGTACCTGAATCCCGGGGCTGGGCCTGGGTGTGCCTGTCTCCCAGGAGCTGTTGCTGCTAAGATGCCCCATGCCGACTCCTGGAGCAGCGGTTCCCCAGGGCATGGCGGCTGGTTTCCATGGGCAGCGAGCAGGACCTGACTCCACCTGGTCCTGCACCTCAGATGCCTATCAGCCTCCTCAGTGCAGGAGTCTTCCTGCGATGGGGCCTGCGGACGGCCTGTGGGCTTTTACTCCAACATTGTTAGGGACCTGTTTTTAAGCCAGTGTCACTGTCAGGCCTCTGGGCATGTGCCACTGAGCACCTTCTCCCTGCTGGGTATTGGGTTAGACTCAGAAAGCACCGGCAGGTATCAGCCAAAGGGCAGGGGAGGACTCAGCTGGCAGAGGTGGCAGATACTCTTTCCCTGGAATTCTGCAGGCAATGGCGAGCAGCCAGGGCCGGCACAGCAGACCGGGTGGCTCTCTGTCCTCGCCTGTGTGCCTTCTGCCCAGCTGGGCACACAAGTGGCTGGTGTGGCTTAAGGCAGCCCCTTCCCTTCTTCCCCCCTTGCTGGAGGCACCTCCCTGGACAGGGAGCAGTATCAAGGGCACACACTGTCTGCCCAGGGCAGAGGACCGAGAAGTGTTGGGTACATCTGGTGCCACTGGCAGCAAGGCTGAGCCTCGAGAGAACAGTGTCCTGCTGCTTGGAGTGCACATGGGTTAAACAAGGCCACCAACCGAGTTTCTTGCTGTGGATGTGATCTAACACAGATTCCTAAGAATTAGACTTAGAGGACAAGCTGCTGAAGGAGCTCCCGGTGGTGGACACAGCACAGGCCCCTGGGGGTGAGGCACTGCCCCTGAGCCCACCCTAGGAGGACCAGGGGGCCTCTCCTCTTTTAGACCGAGTTTCCACTGGGGCTGACAGGCCTTTGCTTACACACAGGTGGGTAAATGAGGCTGAGCTCGGGTCGGGGGGCAGATAACCTGATCCGAGCTGAGTCTGCCTTCCCATCTCCCGAGTCAGTGCGGACGGGCATGAGGCTCCCACCCTGTCTCACCTTCTGTCCATCAGGAACCTCAGCCCAGGTCTGAAAGATGGTGCCTAGTGACCTCTGCTCCCTCTGTCTCAGTCACCTCCACATCACCTCCCTCCCTCCCCCACCTTCCTGCCAGTCCACCCCAGAAGACAGACCCCACTAGTCTCACTTCCTATGGTGCAAACCTTGCCAAGACCTAGGCCAGCCCCTTCCTGACTCCCCAGCCCTGTGATTCCTGACTGGCCTAGCAACACACTTGCCTTCTGCCCCGGCTTCTGGTGGAGCCTCAGCTCCCCAACTGCTGCAAGGGTCCTTCTGGGTTTTCCACAGAGGGGAAGAACACACAGCTCTTTGGAGTAGAGTTTTGTGTGTGTTTTTTATTGCTTTTAGCACTTTCCAGAAATTACCCGACTCCTACCGCTGCCCAGGGAAACACCTCAATTCTACCACTGCACGGAGACTTGACTGTGGTGGGGTGCACAGGGGACTCTCCTGTGTCACAGTGTGTCACATACATAGTTTAAACGCACTTTTAAAAACCAAAAGGCAAGAATTCGGAGTGCGAGCCAACATGTGCTGACATTCCTCTCCAGCCCCTGCATCAGGCTGACCTACATGTGGTCAGCCAGGTCGAAGCACCTGTCGGCCCAGTCACAGCCCCTGAATCCGAGGGTCAGTGACTGAGCCTGTGAGGGGAGAGCTCAGACACCTCCAAGGCCAGCGTGGTGAACCTTCGTGGTGCATGCAGCCTGTGGTTGAGAAATCAGGCTGCCGCTGCCTGTTTTTCTCTTTCAAGTTTTTTTTTTTTTTTTTATTGGCTTAAAAAAAAAAAAAAAAGACCCACAGTGGAACTCTGGAGACAGACAGCAAGAGCTCACACCGCACTGGACGCCCAGCATATCCCAGGAGGGGGTGCTCTGGCACCGCAGTGTGCCCTTCTCTGTGTCATCTGCCTTCACCGAGCCAGCCACACTTCCTGACACCCAGAGTGAGCTTCGTCCCTCCCTTAGTGTCTCCTCGATCCGCAGGGGAAGAGGTGTCCAGAGGTGAAGGCCCTGCTTAGAAGCCCACGGCCAGCATGGGTGTAGCTCAGAGGTGGAGCAAGTGCCAGGCAGGTGAGGACCTGGTCCGTCCCAGCACTACGGCCTGCTGGCCGTCTTCAGGACAAGGCCGCCACCATTGCCCCAAGGTGCCCACACAGAGCAGGTGGTGGGGCTTGCCTGGCCCGCACTGCCTGTCAGGACGTCAGCGGGGGAAGAGCCTGTCAGACCCTGCAGAGCCCAGCCAGGCTGGCGCCACTGTGAGGTAGCCTTGGCGCTTGAGAAAGACGTGGGTGGCCGCAGGACAGAGGGTGCAGAGGAGCGGGAGGGGGCCTCCCCTGAACCAGGGGCCCCCAGCTGGGACCCTGCTCCCCTGGGGCAGAGGCTGCTAAGGACAAGGCTCTGTGGGGAGGGGCAGATGGACGAGGTGAGCCGGGCCCCCACTGCCCCCTGCTCCTGACCCCTCTGACGTGACTCCCTCCCTGGATGAGTTTCTGGGGCAGCCAGAACCCAGACAACACACTGGGACACTTCTCAAGTCCGGAGGCCAGAGGTGCTGTCTCAGGGCTCCAGTGGGCCCTGTCCTGCCTCTGCCAGCCCCTGGGCTCCTGGCTCCGCAACTTGGGAAGGGAGGGGCAGAGAGAAGGAAGTGAGCACTAGAAGAGCCACGGAGCAAGGGGGGACAGACCACGGCGAGGGCAGGGGCTGGCGGTGGTAGGGTAGTTCCCGCCTCGCTCTCCAGGAGGAAACCCAGCCCTCCTCACCCTGCGCTGACCCAGCTCCTGTGCTCCTGTGACCCAGCCAGGAGGCAGGGAGGAAGGAAGGGAGAGGCTTCCGGAGGGAGCCTGGGGTTCTCCTGTGGTGCCCGGGAGGGAGCCAGGGCTGTGGGTCCCACCTGGGCTCTGGCAGCCCGGCCTCTGCCTCCTCCAGGCTGGGCCTCCCTGCCGCCCTGGCTCCCCGAGGGGCAGAGCTCCACCTCAGCCACCTGGCTCCTGAGTCAGAGGCCCACCCTGAGCAGCCCCCAGGGCTGTGCGCCACCCACTGTTGTTTCCAAGACAGTCTCAGCGCCCACAAAGCCCTGTGGTGCTGCTGGAGCCCACGCAGGGCTCACTGCGCTCTACCTCTGGATCTGCCTGATGGGCACTGGGTGCCAGGAGCCTAGGACGCAGGCCTGTCGCGTCTGTGTCCCTGTGCTTCCAATGCCATGGTGTTGCTGGAAACAGGCCAGTCGAGAGGCAGCAAGCAGCACTCAGAGAGGAACAGAACTCCAAAGAAAACTCCAAATTCGGAGCCCAGACTCACCCATCATATACCTACGACTTTTTTCTTCATTAAAAAAAAAATTCCCTAGGGGCTGGGCTGTGGCTCAAGGGCAGAGCGCTCACCTAGCCTGTGTGAGGCACTGGGTTCAATCCTCAGCACCACATAAAATAAATAAAGGTACTGTGTCCACCTAAAATTTAAAAAATAGATATTAAAAAATATCCCTGATCTCTGGGGCTGAAGGCCTGTGCAGGGTCTGCAACAGGAAGCGCTCACACCTCAAGGGGGAGTGGCCAGACTCCCAGGGCAGTTATTCACCCTCACAAGGTGGGGACCAGGGCTAATCAGCTTCCTGGAGAAAGGCTGGGGAGACCGACCCCTTTCCAGTGTTGGTGTTTTACCAGAGGTTTTCACAGTTTCACCTCCAGCCTGCCTGGATTGCCCTCACGGTGGCGGGGCGGGTCGGCACCGGCCCGGCCAGGCTCAGCAGCACTCCCTGTGGGTGGACTGCTCTTGCCTGTCCATCAACATGTCAGCTCTCCTTTGGCCTCTGTCAACAGTGAAGTGACTGTTAAAGCGCACTCCCATGTGGGTGTGTTGTCCCTTCTCCTGGGGCCCACGCAACTCAGGTCTAATGCCCCCCCCCACCCCGTGCTGCCACACAGTGTGCCCCTCCCCATCCTGCCACAGGCAAGGGCTCCAGCTCAGCATGTCCCCCCAGCCCTGTTCTGCATGTGGCACCACCTGTAGCTGAGCCTGTGGCTGAGCTGGTGGCCAGGAGGCTGAGTGCCTGGCCCGTGCTTGCTGTCCATTCACAGGCCTGCTCTGGAGAAACCTCTGCCCAAATCTCCAGACCAAAGGTGAGAAAAGCAAAGCTAAAGATCGTCCAGGTGTGAAACGGTAAGAATGCCCCTGGCCAGGACCCCACCCTGACTCCTCAGGCCATGAGATGGGAGGTTCCCCTCTAGGACTCTTGTCCTCACCAGGTCTTCCTGAGGGTGGGCTGGACACACACCGTCCACACAGAGCTGGCTGCAGCGGAGACTCCACACAGGGTTGGAGAGTCACCACGAGCAGATGGGGCCCAAGACCTGAACCTGTCCCAAAGCTGGAGAAGATGTGCAGTGGCCCTTGTGTGGGTGGAGAGGCTGCATGGGGAAGCTGGGGTGGAGGTCACTGGCCCAGGGCACAGCAGAAAGCACCAGGTTCCAGGGAACCTGAACAGGGCGGGTACACTTATTCTATGGCCAGATTTCAGGACCTCAAGGGGGAGCAGAGAAGGCAGGAAGTCCCCAGGGTCAGACAAGCAGCATGGTGCGTCACAGAGGCCCAGATCTCAGAAGTCCCCGGTCACTCCTCACGGCAACCATCAATTGGGCAGCTTCAGTGCCCATCCTCCTCAACAGGTGGGCACCAGGCCAGCCCACAGGTGGCCAGAGGAGCACAGCCCTGGCTCCAGCCCTTGGCTTCTGCAGTCCTTTTGTCCACAAGAACAGCCCACCCACTCACAGAAGGTGCTTCCAGGCCCCAAGGCAGGGACAATCTGCTTGTCTGAGCCCTGGACCGTCCCTCTGACTGGACTGGACAGCTCGGCCCCCAACTCTCTCCCAGGGCCTCTGCCCCTTCAGGCCCCACCTCAGAGCAGGGGTGCTGGACTTCAAGGAATCACAAGCCAGAAACCGTCAATAACCACTCCTGGGGCACGGGAGCACCAGCCTTGCTTTACTTTTGCTAGATACTGACATTAATTTTAAAAAGATATTTATTTTTTAGTTGTAGTTGGACATGATACCTTTATTTTATTTGCTTTTTATGTGGTGCTGAGGATCAAACCCAGGACCTCACACTTGCTAGGCAAATGCTCTACCACTCAGCCACAACCCCAGCCCCGACATTAATTTTTTTAATTACTGAAATTGGGGCTGGGGATGTGGCTCAAGCGGTAGCGCGCTCGCCTGGCATGCGTGCGGCCCGGGTTCGATCCTCAGCACCACATACCAACAAAGATGTTGTGTCCGCCGAGAACTAAAAAATAATATTAAAAAAAAATTCTCTCTCTCTCTCTCTCCTCTCTCACTCTCTCTTAAAAAAATTACTGAAATTGTTGTTTAATATTGTTGATATCTTGTAAAAACACACCTCGATCCCACGAGTGCTAGGAGGGCACATCTCAGGTCCTCCCTGTGCAGTGGGCTTGGGCCAGCAGCAAGGAGCGCTGAGCCAGCCTGGGAGAGAGGATGCAGTTGGTGGCCCTGGACGTGTCTCACAGAAGCCCAGCAAGAGCAGTGGTGGAGCAAGGTCAGGGCAGCCAATGACCCTCCAGGAGCTCAGGGATCGGGAGTGGGGGAGTCCAAGATCCAAGCTCAGCACAGACCAGAGAGGCTCCCCAACACACCCCAAAATTATGAAACCAGACTTTGAAGACACTCGCTAGGTGGCAGCCCTCTGAGCCCTTTGTCCTATGGCCCAGGGAGACTCGGGGTCAGCATCCCACTCCAGTCTCAATGAGAGGGAAAGGTCATCCATCCTTCTGCCCTGGCAATGTGCTTGGAGTAGCCCGTGTCCTTGTCCTTGGGGTGGCCAACAGAGGGTCAGGGTGGCAAGTCCCAGAGGGGAGTGGCGCCAAGGTGGGAGGGAGTGTCCCTCCAGGCAGCCTGAGGGCCCTTTCATCCCACAACCTTCACCTCTAGCTGGTTCCAGAACGTTCCCCCCTACAGGACCCTGCCCCAGCAGCAGGCCCCCCCTACCCTCCCCAGCCCCCAACAGTCCACGTGGCATCCCGTGGGTTTACTTGTGCTGCCCACATCCAGGGAAGGGGATCCGGCCACGGCTGGCCTTTGTGTCCAGTCCGTGATGATATGTCTCAAGGCTGGTCTCTGTCACAGGGCACACCCATCTGCATGTCCGTTGCCACTCACAGTGTGAGTGGACCACATCTATCACCCACTCACTGGTCAGTGCATATCTGTCTTGTCACTTTTTTTACTTTTTAAATCTTATTTTGCTTCTGAGAAGGTCTCTCGTGTGGCCTGAGCTGACTGCAGACTCGGGGGCTCCTGTGGTTCTGGACACCTTTTTTTTTTTCCGTGATGCGGATTGAACATGCGAGGCAAGCCCTTCACCAGCTGAGCTCTCTCCCTGGCCTGGTTCTGGACATGGAGACACCTGCTTATTGGCAGCTGCAGCCCGGCGGTCCCAGCAGCCATTTCCCTGCTGTAGAACAGAGCACTGGTCCCCAGGGCCCGAATTGGGCTCAGCCTCCCCCAGCGCCTGCAGGCTGCTTGGTGGCCCACAGGAACGTCCACAGCCGTTGGTGAGCTGTCTGGCCACACCCATGGCCTCCCGTCTCCAGCAGCGGTCTGTGCAGCTGCTTACCCAGCTGTGCGTGTTCTCCTCCGTTGGGCTGTGGCCTCCCTGCAAGGCAGGGCAGGGTGTGCTGGGAGGTCTCCAGCTCCCGGCTCCCGGCTCCCTGCGTCTGGCCACTGTCCTGTGCCCCAGGCTTCACTCAGATCTCCCTGAAGGGGGGATGCCCGTGCCTAGCCCCACCAGGCTCTTTTCTGCCGCCCGACAGAGCTCACGGAATGGGGGTGGGTGGGGGTAGTGGTCACCCTGAGTCAGCTGTCACTCGATGGAGCAGGAGTGGAGAGCCATCGCCTCCTGTCCTCAGGAGTGAGCACCTAGGGGACAGCCACAGGCGGCGGCGCCCCAGGGGTCAGAGCCAGACACCACAGCTCAGGACCTGCCTTCACTGCCTCCTTTCACACCTTCAAAGTCAGCTGCTGTGCCCAGGCCTGCATCTCAGGGGGCCTTGCCGGACCCAGCCCAGCCAGTGCACTGTGTCACTGCACCCCAGAGGCCACGCTGGGCTCGCCTGGCTCCTCTCTCCTCTGCCCCCTCGGCCTCTCTTTTCCACCTGCACAGCCCAGCTGCACCCCACAGGCAGCTCCTGGCTCCCTCGACCTGATCAAGATCCTCCGCACCTTCGGGGGCCCTGTGACGACCTGGCAGGGCCCCTCAGCCCCAGGCCATCCCTGAGCTCCTGCACCTTTCCTGGGCCTGTTTCTCCACCCCTTGCCATCTGCCCCTCTGGCTCTGCTCAGTCTGACTAAGCTGGCACAGAACTTCCAACCTTTCTCCAGACGGGCAAATTGAACTAAAAACCAGGAAACACTTTACTTCTCCCTGGTGCAAAAGGGGAAGGGGACTTTCCCTTTGCTTTTCTAAGTATATTTACTTTAGAAATGGCTGCTTACTTCTTCTGTGCCCCTTTTGAATCATGTGAACATTTCTATAAAGCTAAATAAGAGCTGTTTTTGCAATCCAGGGACCTCCTTCTCAGGGACCTGAGGGCTATTCCTCTGAGCCATGAATGAGAAGTTAGAGCCTTCTCCCAGTGTTCCAGGGAGGGAGCCTGTTAGGATTTAGATGTAGTGTCCCCCACAAGCTCACATGTAAGACGATGCAAAAAGGTTTGGAGGAGAAATGACTGGGTCACAGCCTTAACCTGATCATGAATTAATCCCTGATGGGATCATTTGGGTGGTAACTGGAGGCGGGCGGGTGTGGCTGGAGGAGTGGGAATTGGGGCGTAGCTATGGGGCATGTATTTGTATCTGGCATGTGGAGTCTCTCTGCTTCCTGATCATCCTGTGAGCTTCCCTCTGCCATGATATCTGCCTCACCTTGAGCTCCAGGGAGTGGAGCACCTGTCCATGGATTGAGACCTCTGAACTGTGCCTTTCCTCTACTGTTGTGTGATCAAGTCCTTTAGTCATAGTGTTACGCTGTTGACCGGTGACGAGTCCTTGCTTCCCCAATGTTGAAGAATAACACCAGAAAAGCACGCCGAGGCCAGGTCAGACTAGAAATTAGAAGTTTATTAAAGGACAGCAGAAAAGACTTCTCCCGGAGGAAGAAGGGGACCCAAGTGGTGGAATCAGTGGAGGTGCGGTTGTCTCCCCTTTTTATAGTTTTGGTGATGGAATGTAGGTGGGAAGGCCCGAGGGGTGGGACACAGGTGGGCCAAACAAGTAATCTGGGCAGGAAGGACTTCATTATCACTTCTTGGGATGCGCTATCTCCCAGTCTGTTGGGGGGCTGTTTCCTGGGTTCCATTAACATTTCTTTGGGGTGGACTTTGGAATCATTGTCAGCATGGCCTCCATTTTAGATCTTACTCGATATTAGACCTGATTTACCTAACTACACTGACTACCTAACTTTAAATCTGGCTTCAATAGCAGGAAAAAAAGCTAACGCAGAGCCCAATGTCAGCAGGTGCCTGTGGAGGCTGAGATGAAGGCAGGTGCCAACAGACCCTCCAGCCACCCCAGCCACTCGGATGGGCTGTGCGTGACAAAAGTTGCAGCCAGGTCCCACATTAAGGACCAGCTCCTGTCTGTAGACTGCGTGGGAGGGGCCGCCCCTGCTGGGCGGGCGTCTGTCTCCCCACCCTCGCCTGTGGGGAGTTCTGGGCTGGCAGGAGGGTGGCTGTCAATTTTAGTTCCCCAACAGCTGAAGATGGGAAGGAGCCTGGGGTATGAGTCAACCGCGGGTGCCCCCACGCCTTCCTGGTCTACCAAAGGGTGGGGGCCCCCTTGTGGATTGCAGGGAGATTCGTGGACAGGACAGGAGAGGCTTTGTGCTGGACACTCTGAGTGAGAACTACTGTGCGCTCTTTTCACTTTCTCCAGTTTCCAGGATGAGCATGTGCTGTTCTGTCACTTTAAAGTGACAGTGACTGTGTTGTGCTTAAGGCCTGGAATATAAGTTCCTCCAGGGCAAGCACTGACCGCCCAGTCTCTGAGATGCCACAGGAGTTTGGGGCTTTTTTTTCCCCATGCTGGAGATTGAACCCAGGGGTGCTCTACCACGGAGCCACACCCCAGATGTACTTTTCTGGCTTTAAATATCTAATTCTAATTTTTTAGTTTTTTAGATGGGGTCTCGCTAAGTTGCTCAGGCTGCCCTTGAACTTTCGATCCCCCACCTCAGCCTCCAGAGTCGCGGGGATCACAGCTGTGCAGCATGGCGCCCGGCTCTTCTCTGAGGGTTTTGATCCCAGTGGCCCTGGCATGCATGGGAAGGCATGATCTGCCCCGGGGTAGGTTCTGCACAGGTCCTAAGGGCACCCAGCTGCCCTCAGGAGTCATGAGAGGGAGGAAGAGACAGGAGGGGTGGAGAGTGGGCAGAGCTGAGTGTCCTGTGGAAGACCAGCAGCGGCTGGCCCTGCCTGTGACCATAGGTAAGTCTCTCCTACCTCTGCCTCGGTTTCCCGAAATCAAAGCAGAAGGAAAAAAAATGATCCTTTATCAAGAGCTTGGCAGGCACTGTGCATGCTAACTTCAGATGTCGTGATGCTATTTAAAGCCACCCCTTCCTTAGCATGTTGACACTGTGGCGAGCACCAGAACAAAATGCAACCATCACAAGAAACGACTGCAAGACACAGCAAGGAGTCACTGAAGCGTGCGACTAGGGCTGCTTCGGCTGGTGGGTTCCACATATGCCACAGGAGGCCTGGGGGCTCCACACAGAGCCCTGGCTGTTGCCCATCCACTCTCGCTCAAAATGAGAAGGGAGAAAAGGAAAATCAGCTCCTTTGCATTGAGTTCATTCTTAGGAGTTTGGCAATTAAAATTCAATATTTAAGGCAAGAAAATACATCTGGGTAAATCATTCGGGTTAAAAGTTCAATACCCAGCTGTGTTCTGATTGCATGGCTCCCAGACATACGTGTCTGTGCCATTCATACTCTTAGAAATTACTGAGAATCCCAAAGAACTCTGAATTGTGTGGCTCATATCTAGAAATGAGCCCTGTGCACTTAGCTGGAGCCAGTGACAGTCTGTAATCCTAGTGACAGTGGTGGCCAAGGCAGGAAGATCGCCAAGTTCAAAGCCAGTTCAGCAGCTTAGGAAAGGCTTAAGCAACCCTGTCTCTATATAAAATGTAAAAAGGGCTGGGGATGTGGCTCAGTGGTTGAGCACCCCTGGGCTCAATCCCTGGTACCAAATAAATAGACATTAGAGATGAACACTGAGAATATGTAAATATTCATTTTATTTAAAATTACACGAATGAACCCATTACATGTAATAGACCAATTTGAAAAAAAAAAAAAGGTAGTTTCCAAGGTGAAAAGAAAATTCAGTGAGAAGGGCATTGTGCTACAGTGATGCTCACCTCCTTAAGGCTGGGCCCGGACAGCAGCAGATTCATGTCTGCGTTCAATTCACTGCTAGATTTATTTTGGTTGAAATGTATGCAGAGAACCCAGACTCAGGAAATGATGTGGTTGGGAAGGGTGGGGATGCTCAGCGATGGAAGGTTCTGGAAGCATCATGAAGTGCAGCCTGTGATCATGTTTCTCCTCCTCCTGGAACAGGAAAATCCAATCGGTCTGTGTTGCAATCTGAACGGACCTTTTGCCAGGCATGATGTGGAACACCTAGCCTTGGGGCACTTGGAAAATACAAGTTTGCAGAGTCACATGGTCCTCCCGAAGGTGGCCGACACTCCACCATGGGCACCAAAACATATCACTGGGATCCCACCACTTTCACCAGAGAAGTTGCTGCCTGAGGCTGCTGTGGCCCCACAGTGGTGGACACAGGTTTTCCAAAAGTCACAAATCCAACATTCCAATGGAGACTCTCCACTGCTCTCCTAGAAGCGCTGGCCATGTCCTTCCTGCCAAGGGTTGGGGTCCACTGTGGTGCTTCCTGTGAACAGAGCTCCCTGGGAGAGGGGCAGGTCAGAGCACTCAGACCCACACGGGCACTGTCCCGAGGCCAAGACCGGGGGAGGCTCCTGCCAATTGACTGCTTCAGCACAACAGGAGGAGAGGTCCGAGAGCTGAGCTCTACTGCAGTTCTGGGGCCAACTCCATGTCCACACGACTGGGCTAAGGGCTCAGAGACGGGGAAGACGTCATCCTCTAGTGTCTTGGGTGGTTTTGGAGGATAGCAGAATTCAACCCAGAGCAGTGCGTGAAGAGGACCATCACCCAGGTGGACGTCACCATCCACCTGCCCTGACCCCAGGTGGGACAAAAGGATGCGGGACAGGGGCTTCCCTGCCTTCTGGGGCTGAGGTGCCCCTTCTCCTGTCCTGGAACATCAGTGCTCCAGGTTCTCCTCTCAGTGTCATTGTGACGATGGCTCTGATGTCCCCAACCTCAAGGTACCGACAAACACTGCTTGGAGAACTGTCAGGTGCAGCTCTGATGAATGGGATCATGCTCTGCCTGACAGGGACACCTCTGCAGCCCCGGTCCCTTGTGTTGTGGTGAGGAAGATGCGATAGGAAGAGAATAGGGTCTGCTTGCCAGGGCTCCTGCTTCTCCTCAGTGAGTGCCAGGATGCAGCAGGAGACGCTGATGCCCAGGCAACCCACATGCCCATAGACCCACTGTCCTGCCAAGCTGTCTGAGATATGAGGTAGCCCAAGGTACCAGCATGATGAGGGCCAGGCTCACCAGGTAGCAGTTGGATTTGAGCAGTCGGACCCACTCAGCAAGCAGAGTGGAAGGCAGGACTGGGCAGACTGCCGAGGGCTTGGAACACACACACACACACACGACACAACTCACATCACACAGCATGCACAATACCCACAGCATACCTATAAAACCGGCCCCCAACACAATAAACACACAGCACAATGCGTGCACGTGTATGCACACACAGAGCATGGCCACGTGCACACACACTCCTTTCCCTTGTGCCCCTGCGGTGGGTGTAGAGTGTGGCGGCCAAGCCCCAGGGCCACGGGGGCAGACAGCACAGGGGACCCCTCCTGACCCAGTGGCACCCCCGCAGCCCACCATGGGGCAGGAACTAGCATTCCAGGCACTGCAGAGCAGAGGGAGAAGCCATGGTTCCTAGGATGTAACCCACACACCTGCACGCCCCTGGGACACAGCACAAAGCTTGGCCACATGACGCTCCACAATGTAGCACCTTGTGCAACATGTACCTGCCCTGCCCATAGTGCAGGGCCCAGGCCGAGGTGTGCAGGCCCAGCTCCTCCCCAGCGCAGGACTGCTCTCAGCCAGCACACAGGGCCACACACCAGAGCAAACACAGAGCTCCATGCAACCCTGTCCGCTCACTCCTGAAAATGAGCCCTGTGCACTTAGCTGGAGCCAGTGACAGTCAGAAACTGCAGCCCACAGAGGCTGCAGCTCCCAGTGGCTGGACCAGGGTCTCACAGTGGCTCCTCCAGGCACAGCCCCTGCAGCCTCATCTGCAGGAACCCCACCTGCTCTCTTTTCCTACAGAACCTTCTCTTCATGCAGTTGGGACCACCGCCTCCCAGTCCAGACCCCAAGAGAAACTTCTAAGCACAGAGAACTTACCTGATCAGAAGACTAACAGCCCCCCTCCCTCCAGAGGCCATTCTGAGGCAACACGATGTGCAGATGTGCACAGCCCCATCCCTCCTGCTGCAGAGCCCAAAGCAAAGCTCCAGCTGCACTAGCAGACACGCCTCTGCAGCAGGTGGACCTGTGAGAAGGACATAGGGACCCTTGCTCCCCCTGGGCTGTGAGTGGCTCCCCAGGATTTATCAGGATGCCAAGGACCTGGGTATCACCCACTCAGAAGGCCAGCCAGCTGAGCAATCCCTGGCCTGAGAGAAGGAAGAGACCCAGAGAGCAGCCAGGGGAGGTGCTGGGCCAAGGTCCCCAGGTCCTGTTGACCATGGAAAGCCAGGCCAGGATGACAGGGATGGGGTGGGGGTATCCAGGGGTCTGGCACCTAAAGGCGATTCTGGTGTTCAACTCCTCCAGAGGCCCCCACAGTCATCTGGGACCAAAGGAGCAGAGGCATGACGCCAGGCAGCTCCTGCGGCCCAGTCAGAAATTCTCACAGGGCAAGGACCTCTGGGAGGAGACTGGCACGCGGGAGCCTGCTGGGGTGCAGGGGCTGGTACAGGAGCCCATGTGAGACAGAGAGGCACGATGTATCCAGGCCCTCCCAGCTAGGGCTGATACACAGCTTTCCCCCATGGGAACAGCTGGCACTGTCCGCAGCGCTGGGGAAGAGGTCTGAAGGGGTCCTAGGCACAAGACTACCTCCCCAAATGGCCGAGAGATTTAAAAATGCACAATCCAGTCCAGTGGCACAGCTCCAGGCCCCAGAACCAGGTGGAGGTGCCACAGATTCCCGGCTGCACTCTAGACCCACAGGACCCCCGGCTCTCGGGTGGTGCCATGGATGTGATTTTAGTAGCCAGCTCCCCTAGAAAATCCAATGGCCCCTAATGCCTTCCTAACCCTTGATTTTATTATTCTGAAGTGCAGCATACAGAGCAAGGCCCCACACTCATGCATCATAGTGTACTGCAACAAGGGCGACACTGGAGCACCCCAAGCCCAGGAGCCAACTGCTGCAGCCCCCAGGCCAGCCCATCACTGTCAGGTGACGCCTAACGCCAGACTCTCACCTGGGAGCTCCTCACAGCATCTGCTTGGCACGACTGTTGGAGGGGCATTTGTGCTATGGAAGCGTGCCTCCTCTTCTCCCCACCATGAGAGCTGACTAGACTAGATGTGACCATGCAGCCACCCCATCCTCGCACTGGACTGGGATGTGCCCACTGCGTGGTCACAGTCAGGCTGCACTAGGATGTATTCAACCACGACTCCGTCGATGGGCTCCTGGCTGCTTCCAGTCGTGGGTCGGGACAAGGCTGCCAGGAGCACCCTGGATAAGAATTCCAGCTGATGCTCTTTCTATCCACTTGCCGTGACTCTCAGGACCCAGCTAAAGTCAGGATCACACAGATGAGTGGAGGCAGGCAAGGTTGGGAGAGGAAGTGGTGGCAGAGGGGATGACCACACCAGGCAGGCTGTGGACCCCCCAGGACTCCCAGTCAACACCCCACAGCTCACCTAGAGCTGCCTGGATTAGCAGGGGGCCATCCCATCACCTACTGCGGCCTGAAAGACTGGCTGCAGCAGTGGACGTGGGTCCCCACCTCTCCATCCCGGCTGCTGGCCCAGCCCACCTCACTTGCCACCATCTTCTGCTCCAAGTGGCCCTCACAAATTCAGTCCCAGGGATGGCTCCTAGGATGCTGTCTACCCCAGCAGGTGCTGAAATCACCCCAGCTCCATGACCACAGAGGCACCCAACCTGGAGCAGAAAGGAACAGGTGGCCCAGGAAGGAGCCAAAGGCCTTCAACCCCATGCTCCCCCACGTGGAAGGGAAAGCGCCAGTCCACAGCCTATGACCTGCCCAGGTCCCAGAGCCTGGAGCCCAGTGAGACTTCCCACAATAGCTGGGACTTACCAACTGCGTCCTGCACACTGGGCACAGTGCCAAGGTCACACGTGGACCACCTTGGCCTATCCACAAAACAAGCTTACAACTAGAAGAAAGCTCACCCACAGGCAGCCTCCTTTTCTCCATCCCCCTCTCTCTAGGACAAGAGAGCCATGGTCACCTTGCCCAACAACCTAGGAGGTCCCCTGCTTCTGCCCCAGTCCTCATGCGGCTAGCTTGCCTGCGCAGGGCCCGAGGGACGCTCCCCTCCTGCCACGCACACCTTGTGTGCACCAGGAGACTTGCTTCCCAGGCCCAGCAGGGCAGCAGCAAGGAGGCCTCAGAGCACCCTCCAGTGCTGGCTTCTGTTCACATGGAGACTCATGGCCGGAGCCTGACGCCATGTCCACAGGACACCTGAAGGTGTGCAGGCAGGCTGTGCAGGACAGTTCACAAAACGTAGCATTCAGCAGTACTGTGACCAGCCAGGTGCTGGGCAGGCACCAGGCATCTGCATGGCCACAACCACCCACAGGTTCTCACAGCTCTTGCTGCCGTTCTCCAAAAAGGAAGCAGAGGCTGAGAGAGGTGAGGCTCAGGCCCACAGCAGCCATGCAGGGCCGGCACTGGACACTCTGCTTCCACAAAGCTGTGCTCAGCACAGGCTTGGGCAGCCCTCCTTCCCACAGGACTCTGGAGAAGCCCGAGGGCAGAACACGGGCCCCGTGTTTCCTTGTCTGTTATGAACGGGGAGAAGCATGCTCAAGCAGCTGCCTCTCTGTGGCATCTCTCCTGTGCTTGATCCTGCACAGTGGAGGTGGGCAGGCCGGGGATAGGCTGCTCCACCTTCAGTGGGGGACACAGTGAGCCGTTTAAAAGGTCAGCCACCAATCCTCAGGCTTCAGGCTTGGCAGGTGGTGCAAATGCAGCTGGAAAGGAGGCTTGGCCCCCACACTTCTGCAGGGTGTCTGGAGAAGGTCTGGGTGTGGCTGCGCCAGCTCTGAAACCACTGGCCACTTCCACATGGCATGCTGAGTGCTCAAGGGCCTTCCACCTTGGCTACCCCCACCCTGAAACCCTCCAGGCCTCCTCCACAACCTGGGAGTCAAGGGCGAGCCTCTGGTCCCACTGCTGTGATCCTTCTGGTCAGCTGACAGCATCACCCAGGAATACTGGGAGGTGGATTATGCAGAAATTTGGTCAGAGAGGTGTGGGCAGGTCCAGGCCAAAAACGGAAGGGGTGGGGCTGGGATTGTGGTGAAGCACTTGCCTAGCATGTGTGAGGCACTGGGTTCGATTCTCAGCACCATGTATAAATAAATGAATAAAATAAAGATCCATCAACATCTAAAAAAAATTTTTTTTAAGTGGAAGGGGTGGGTGTTGGCTGCATAAGAGGTGGAGACAGACATGCAGAGGTCGGCATGAGGACATGAGGCTGGTAGGCTTGACGTTCAGGCAGGACCTCTAGTAACAGAAGTGGGCCAAAGGCAGGGACAGATGGCATGCCGTGTGGAGCGACGCGCGAGCAGCCTCTGCTGGGGCGGGCTCCAGCACTGCTGCCTTGCGAGACCCTCCTATGGGCCAGCTAGGGGACTCTTCTCCTTGAGATGAGGCTAGAGTAGCCAGACTCCCCACACTGCCTACAGGGCAGGAAATCGCCAGGCCTCCCTGAGGTTCACACCACACCCCGCATCTGTTGGTTTGGGAGCCACAGGCAGCACAGACAGGAGGACAAATCCCTGCAGTGGTCTACTGGGCCGTCTGGACACTGGCTACCACAGCCACTGTTATAGAAAGGGCTCTGCTGATGGCAGAGGCCTTGGGTGGGGAGGTCCTGGCTAGATCAGAGTGGAGAGGCCCTGGCTGAACCAGAGTGGGGAGGCCCGGGATGGATCAGAGTGGTTCCCTGGCCCACACCAATACAGAGCAGTACTTTGGGGTGTAGCTGTGACCCCATGAAGAAATGCCAGCCTCGGTGAACCCCAGGCCTGGGTAGGAGCAGAGGACACCTGTTCTTTCACTCGGCATTCACTCCCCCAGCCTGCTGCGGCCACCCAAGACCTTACCTGGCTCAGCGTGGGGGGCCAGGAGTCCTGCCCAAGTGCCTTGGGGGTCTTAACTCCTCAGGGAAGCAGGGGGACTGGGGGCTCTTGCATGTCTCTAGGGCGGGAAGGAGACTGGGTGGGTTACCATCTCCCTACAGCAGAAGCAGGGTGTGGTGGAAGTGGGGGTCCCACATAGCCTAGGGTGCAGGACTTCCTCCAAGCTGCACCCACAGGCCCAGGGCCTGACCCACCTGAGAACAAGCTGGGCAGGCAGATGTGCCCTCTGGTGGCTATATGAGGAATTAGGAAAGGTTTGCCCCCAAATGCAGCTTCTAAGCCAAGAGGAAGGGGGGTGGAATGAAATCCTGGGACTTTGCCACAACGAATCTTGCACATTATAACACATTAATTAAAATAAGAAGAACGATCAAAGGGATTATCAGCAGAGTGGAGCAGAGCAAGCAGAAGGGGGGAGGAGATATTGGGGAATAAGCTGATTATGTATGTGCACCTAGGAGTGTACAATCATAATGCACCAAAAACTCACATAAATAAAATGTTGCTTGCAGAGAGAATCGCTGTGTGCAACCCTCTGGCTAAAGACAACTGTGAAAGCTGGACAGCGTGAGCACGCATGTACAAGCACTGAGGCCTGCAGGGCACCCAGCGCCCCAGGCCTGAGGCTGTGAGAGAAGGAAACAAGGGGGCCTGTGCTCCCTGGCTTCCCCAGTGGGCATCTTCCCAGGGTGGATCAGAGAAGAGAAAACAGACAACCTTGCTGAGCTGAGGACAGGGACTGGAGGTAGGCAAATCTAGAAGGGAAAAACGGGAGAAGGAGCCCAGGAACTTGGTGCCGACTCCCTACAGGCTGTGGCCTGCCCACAAGCTGCATGAGGACTGGGAAGCTCCTGAGGAAGGAACAGCTGCAGGGTCCAGCGCTCGCCCTGTGCGAGGATCAGGCTGACCCTGAGCCCAACAAGGCAAGGCCGGTAACACCCCAGGGATCTCCCAGGAGAGCACAGAAGTCCCCTCTCCAGAGGCAAGGGCTCCCCAAATAAACAGCAGCTCTGTAAGCCCCAGAGTAAGCCTTAACAGGGCCCATAGGATGCCCCAACAGGTTGGCTGCCATACAGGGAGGCCTCACCTAGTCTAGAGTAGGCCACACTGCACTGGTCCCCTCGCAGTAACAGATCTACCACAGCCAGCATTAAATCATTACCAGGCATGCTCCCAAAAGGGACCAGATCACGAAAACCAGGGAAAAGACACTCAACTGCAACAGACTGGAAGGTGACTGGGACAAAGGTGTTATCAACAAGGGCCTTTACGATCACCTACACGAGCCAGGCATGGTGGTGCACACCTGTAATGCCAGGGACTCAGGAGGCTGAAGTAGGAGGGTCACAAATTCAAGGTCTGTCTCAAAAAATAAATAAAAAGGGGCTCGCTCAGGGTGTAGCTTTGTAGTAAATTGCCCCAGGGTTCAATCCCTGGCACCAAAAGAAAACTACCTCCTTGGGCTGGGGATGTGGCTCAAGCAGTAGCGCGTTCGCCTGGCATGCGCGTGGCCCGGGTTCGATCCTCAGCACCACATACAAACAAAGATGTTGTGTCCGCTGAAAAACTAAAAAAATAAATATTAAAAAAAATTCTCTCTCTCTCTCTCTCTTTAAAAAATACTTCTTAAAAAAAAAAAAAGAAAAGAAAATTACCTCCATGCTAATTTGTTACTCCTCTGCTCAAGAGTTCACTGTGGCTCCCCTTCACCTTTGATGAGGAAGTCACCATCCTCTTTGGAAGCAACTCACAGAGTGGACCCAAAAAGGAGGTGGGAGATCTGACCATAAGAGTGGCCAGGCCAGGGTGTGACTTCAGGCACACCCGGCTTCAGCTTTCCCTTCTACAAATAAGGACTGGAGGAAAACTTCCAAGTCTGTCCTGGGAGGCGTGCCATGTACAGCAAAGGGCCAGGCCCTACCACAGAGTGATGACAGTCGGGTGGGACCGAGGCAGCCACCTGGCGAAAACGACCCCCTGCCCTCAACACTTCATGAATCACTCGTACAGTTGATTTAAAAATCTGGTTCCTGTCCCTCTTCCCACTTCACTCCAAGAGGTGACTGGTTTCAGCTCCACTTTCTGGCACTTCTTCCTATATAACATTTATACTGCTGCATGTGGAGGCACACACCTGTGATCCCAGCAGCTCAGGAGGCTGAGGCAGGAGGATCTCAAGTTCAAAGCCAGCCTCAGCAATTTGGTAAGGCTCTGGGCAACTCAGTGAGACCCTGTCTCAAGGACGATTCACCATTTACACTCCCAGCAGCAGTGAATCTCACTTGCCCCACATCCTTGCAAAAGCTCATGATTTTCATTTTATAATTTTCATCTTTGTTTTCTTCTGCCACTTGGCTTTTTTGTTCAGCATCAATTATGAACTTCACCCTCTTTTTCTTTTTTCCAGTGACAAATAAAGTTCAGGAGCAACAGGAAGGCTCCTGATAAGAGCGTCTGGATGCCGGGAGACCTGAAGAATGATGCAATGCAAGCCATGCAAAGGAGAAAGGTGGGAACCATGTTCCTGGCAACCAGAACGGCCTGTGCAAAGACCTGGGGGCAGAGAAAGAGGTGGAGAAAGCCAGGCATGAAGGTAAGTTTCAACCTGGTACATCATGCTCAGGAGTTTGGGTTTTATCTGGTGTCCAGAGAAAGCCAGTTCAAGCTGAAGTGAGAGACCCAAAACCTATGTGAGATTTAGAAAAGGCAGCTCTAGATGCTTGGGAAGATGAGACAGTGGCAGGAACCAAAAATAGGGAAGCTGTGGCATTTACCCTGGCAGGTGACGGTGGCAGGAACCAGGGGTGGATAGTAGAGTGGAAAGGACAATTTAAGATTAATTTAGAAGGCAGACTTGCCCCATCTCTTCCTCTCCCTCTTCCTATCTTCCTACCCTTTCCCCTTCCCTTTATCTCCCCTCATTTTTCTTTAAAAAAAATCATCATTATTGATAAATAATTCAAACATTATATAACATACACACCCTTTTTTTCTGTATGTGGTGCTGGAGATTGAAACCAGGGCCCATGTGCTTGCTAGGTAAGCACTTTACCACTGAGCTACATCCCCAGTCCTTTTTATTTGAGACAGGGTCTCAGTAAGTTGCCCAGGCTGGCCATGAACTTACGATCCTCCTGCCTCAGTCTCCCAAATTGCTGGGATTACAGGTGTACACCACCACATTCAGCAAAACTCGCCCTTTTAAAGCATGCAGTTAGTTCAATGAGTCTTATATACTCAAAGTGGCACTACCGTTCCCTAATCAAACATAATCATAACTTCCGAAAGCAACTTGTACCCAACAAATATTCTCCACGCCTCACACTCTTCCTGACTTTGTGAATTTTCCTATTCTGGTTATTGCATATAAATAAAATAGATGAGTAATCTCGGGCTGCTACAACAAAGTACTCTAGATGATGATTTAAGCAGCAGATATTTATTTTCTGTTTGGAGGCTAGAGGCTGAGATCACGGGCCACACAGCGGGTTACGGTGAGGGCGTTCCTTGGCTGCCTCTCCCTGCACCCTCCCGGGTGGAAGGCAGAGAGGGAGGGAGGGAAGAAAGAGCTCTCGGTGTCTCCTCTTACAAGGTCACTTCTCCCATGGATCAGGGCTCCACTTTACGACCTCAATCCGTCCAGCCTTACTCCCTTAGAGGCCTCACCTCCGATACACAGGACTGGAGGCCAGCGCGCCACCCGAGAAGTGCGCAGCGGGGTTCGGGGCTCGGCCCGGAGCCCGGGATCGCGCCGCGTGACCCGCGGGCTGCGCTCTCCTCGGGTTTTCCAGGTGCGTTCCGGGCCAGCCGATGTCAGGACCCCATGCCCCCGCACCGATGACAGCCCACCTTCTGTCCTTCCTTCAGGACATCGGCTGCCTCCGCTGTGTGCTGGCCGGGAGGCCGCAGGGGCAGGCCGCTCGCAGGGCAGGCCGCTCGCAGGGCAGCCCAGCCCGCGCCGGGATCAGCCGCAGAGCTGCGGGCGGGCCGCCGGCTCCGGGCGGCCGCAAACCCCTGTGCCGCGTCAACCGGGTTGAGAGCGCGGGTGCGAGGAAGGCCCCGCCGCGACCACCAGCAGGGTCAAGCTGCCACTCTAAACAGCAGAGCAGACGCTCCCAGAACCACCGAGTCGCCACCCGACCCCACCGACCTCACGAGACCGTCGGCCCCGCGCAGGCGCCGTGGGGTCGCCGACGGACGGAGAGACACGCCTCGGGGGCGGGGCGATGCGCGCGCCTGCGCCGTGGCGCGCCCGCACGGAGGCCGGAAGGAAGCGCGAGGGGCGGAGCGAGCGAGGGAAGCCCGCGGCCCGCAGGACGGCCGTCGCGGCCGGATGACGTCGCACAATGGCCGGCCCCCGCGGGTAGTGGAGCCCGTTTGTTCCGCCAGCGTCGCGCCTGAAACCGGAGCCCGTGAGGAGCCGAAGGGCCGAGGGACGTCCTGCCCGCGCCGCCCCGACCCCAGCGGAGCCGTGGCCCCCTCCCCGCCCTCGCGCTGAGGTAAGCGGCCGCGGCCGACGGGCGGCGGGGGGAGGCCGCCTCGGCGGCGGGAGCGAGGCCCGGAGCCCGGCGCCGCCTCCGCAGCGCTCGGGCGCGCCCCCGCCGTGCGCAGCCGCGGGCCGCAGAGAGCCGAGCCGGGGCGGGACGCCGAGACGGGCGCGAGCCCGGCCCGCGGCCTGGGCCCCGCGGCCCCGCGCGCTGCCTCCCGCCCGCGGCGGAGTGGATTTTCCTGAAGCTGTCATTTCTCTTCCGGGCCACTCGCGTGGCACATGTTTGCCGCCCACAAAGCGGGGAGAGAGCACGCTGGTTCGCCCGGGAGAAGGCCCGCCCGGACTGTCGATGGGCTCTTCGGGGAACTTTGAGCTCTTTGGAGCCTGCTGGAACTTGCTCCCGCAGCTCCCGCAGCACGGCTTGGACGTACCGACTGCGCCCCAAGACGCGCGCTGGGCTCCTAGGAATGTGTAACTTCTTGCCCCTTTGATCGGGAGCTCAGAGATGCCGGGTCCTTGACATAAAGTAACTGCAGTTATGATGCTGGAAGCAAATAAGACTTCAAGACTTACAGTCTTGCTCCTGCTGGAACTTGAGTTTTCCCGAATGCTTTCACAGTTGAGTTTACTGGGCCCAGTGGTTGATCGTTTTAAATGAGCTTCGTTTAGTAAACTCATTTCCAAGAGTAGGTCATTCTTCAGACCCATTTGGGGGAAATGGAAGAGGGCATTTGGCACCTGAAGTACTGTTGGGGTGTCACAAGGCTCTCATCGTTTCTTCTATGAGCCTCACCAATGTGGCATTGCCCATCTCAGTTCAGTGATTGGGATTCTCAGGGTGGGCCTGGACCTAGGCTGTATCCCACTTTCCAGCCATGGGAGGAGAACCTTTGCCTGATAATTTTAAAATCTGAGCACACATGTGGAGCCCAGCCAGCTCTGGAACCAGTCAAATGTGTCCCAAAGCCTGGAACTCTTCTGTTGTAGATGGGAAATGCTCAAACATTGTGAGAGAGCTTTGTGGAATCACTCCAGAAAGACAGGTAAACTGTGGCCTTGCTCATGTTTAAAGATATTTTTCACCTTATCACAACTCCAGATCGTCTCAAGGTGAGTACTTTCTTACCAGGGAGTTTTTGTGGTTGAGCTTAGTCAGTTTGGGAATGGTATCTGCCACTAATCTTGACAGCTTTCTTTTAGATATTGCTAAGTCCGTTAAATTAGGCATCAGAATTTTAACCAGATGTATCAGAACTTAGGCATTCAAAGGGGGATGCACTGTTAAGAGTAATTGTCCCAAAAGATTATACTTTTATTGCATTGATGATCCTTTGCTAAAACCACTTCATAACTTCTTACTTATGAGAAATTTGGTCTCATTCAATAGTCACACCCCATGTTTGACCAAGAGTTATCTGGCTTGATACTAGACTAGTCTCTGAGTGTCTTACAATAGTTTCTCAAAGTGACCCACCTGCAAAGAGGAGGATTGGCCACTACTGAGCACACCCAGAGAGTGTTCTACAGACTGCAAAGCTCATTCAAAAAGAGAAGTTCCAAAAAATGTCCTGCAGGTCAACAGTGCCATTGGAATCAGAGTGTTGCCTCCAGAGTGTCTTTTCCAAGAAGAGATGGCACCCACTTTGTGTCTAAGTTCTACATTGGTCGAATGGGACAGTTACTTAAGCAATGAGATTTTGTCATTTATTCACCGAGCACATATCAAGTATCATCTGCCAGGTGCAGTTGGCACAGAGACAGGATAATGGACACTTGCCATTCTCTTCCCTGGACAGGTTCAACATTGTGGATTAGAGGACTAAAGATTTAGCTCTCAGCCTTGCCAAGAGTTCTGGATTATGGGGCAATGGTTATGTAAGAAGACCAAACTGAGCAAAAATTGTAAACCTGGAACCGGGTGTGGTGGTGCACGCCTGTAATCCCAGCAGCTAGTGAGGCTGAGACAGGAGGATGGCGAGTTCAAAGCCAGCCTCAGCAACAGTGAGGTGCTAAGCAACTCAGTGAGACCCTGTCTCTAAATAAAATACAAAACAGGGCAGGGATGTGGCTCAGTGGTTGAGTGCCCCTGAGTCCAATACCCAGTAAAAAAAGAAAAAGAAAATTGTAAATCTGGGAGTGGGTGAGCTTGACCAGAGGAGCCCTGTTTCACTTTGCACTTAATAGGCTGCATGTTTCCTTCCCTTGCACCTGGCATAGAGTACCACTCAGATATCTGCACCTTTAATTAACCTCAAAACAGGACAGTGGTACTCAGAGAGACAGTTAACCTGCCAGGAGCAGGGCTTAGAGCTCAAGCCATCTCCTGATTCCTACTGAGGTTCCTTCTCTTCCATGCACAAGATGTGACTCTGCTTCTAATAAACAGATAGATTCATTGGCATGTTTTTCTCTGAAAGGTCGATGGACTGACTGGACTACAGCAGTAAAACTCCAGGAGGTCCTCTGGGAAAGAAGGTGATATGATTCCTTCCTTCCCTCAAGAAGCCTGTCAGGGCCTCCTAGAGGTGACTGTGTCCCGGGTACTAGGGCAGTCCTGCGCATGCCTGCAAAGTTTGTTAATGGTTCCCCCTTCAGTCTCAGAAGTGTGTTCTAGTTTAGATAGTATGTTATTTGGTAGCTGGGCTATTGATTACCAGCTCTTTGCTGAGTTCAAGGAACAGGAAATGAATCTGAACCCCCGCACTGTGTAGGGGGTATGTTAACTTTCCATCACTAAAACAAATCTCTCAGATAATCAACTCACAAAGAGAAAAGGTTTGTTTTGGCTCACAGTTTTGGAGTTTCCCATCCATGATTGGAAGGCAGCATATTACAGCCACAGTATGTGGTAGGACAAGAGCACCCACCTCATCGTGAACCAGGGAACAGAGAAAGAGACCAGAGTCTCACAGTCCACTTTGGGACACACCCCAGCAACCCAAAGACTTCCTACTAGGCCCCACTTCTTAGAAGTTTTAGCACCTCTCAGTAGCATCCCTCTTGGGACCAGGCTTTAACACATGGGCTTGGCGGGGGGGCATTTAGGGTCCAAACTATAGCAGCAGGTGGTGGTGGGGGGTGTAAACCATTGCAATACGACCTGTAATGGAATGAAGTACACTATACCGAGGCAAGAATTCTTAATCTGGTGTTTGGAATTCCCTGAAGTAAGAGGAAAATTTTACATGCCTAGGGTGAGGGCCCCTACCTGTTTTAGATTCTTAAAGCAGTCTGTGACACACACTCCCCCAAGGCTCCACTGACAAACTGGCAGTATCACCCAATCTTGGTGCCTCTTGCCCTGCTGCTTTGTGGGAATCACCATGAACCCTTCAGTGGTCAGGAGAATTTGACTTACTGTACATTCTACTGTGGAGGGCTTGCAGGCTCAGTAAGTGCTTCTTGGGATAGTCTTACCATGGTCCTTGCTCTCTTGGGATCTAACTCTAGGTTGTACTTCCTGTGAACTTTGCTCTCTTGGGATCTAACTCTGGGTTGTACTTCCTGTGAACTCAGCATAAAGGTGAGATGCCTTGGATTCGTCTTTAATTTAAGCGCCAGACAAGTTAAATCAAAATAAATGGTTCATGTCACCATTCAACTCTTTGTATGGTCATCACTGTTTTTTAAGTAGCAGTCCAAACAGATCATATAGTAACCTTGTCTTCTGTATGAAACTGGTTTTCTGGAAGGACTGAGATAGGGTTGTAGATGAATCAGCACCAAACTTTAAAAGGGAGAAAAGGAAAACAGGCAGGATGCAGTTGAGGTTAATAAAAGACACCAATTTATGAAAGGGCTATGTTCCAGAAAAGAAGTTATAAAATCTGTGTAGAATTTGGGTCCCACTGTTCTGTAGAAACAGTGGCTAAAAGTGGATCTGGTTCCCAGGCAAGGAGCAGAAGCTCACATTGCCATGGTCCAGGAGCATCTGCTCCAGAGAAGGCTTTTGCTACAGCCCTAGGACAGCCACACAGTAGCCATGTGGCCTTGGTGTCCTTACCTGGGAAAGGGGAGCAGTGCTTACGTGGAAGGTTGGTGTGAGGACTGAGAATGACCTGGTAAATGAGTTAGTCAGGGCTGGCAGTAATCTCTCAGTATGATAGTGGTTGTTGGTTTTATAGTGGTGTTTGTCAAATGAGACAGGGAAAAAACAAAAACTATTCCTGAATGCTCCAGGAGACTTGAGCTGAAGCTTGGCAGGAGTGATTAGAGTATGATTTTTTTTTAAATTGAGGATTATATCTGTTTACATTCACTTTAGTTCTGTTTAAATTGAAATGTGTCAAACGAGGCATGGTAGCTCATACCTGTAATCCTAACTGCTTGGGAAGCAGAGGCAGGGGAATCACAAGTTCAAAGCCGACCTTGTCAATTTAACTAGAGCCCATCTCAAAATTTTTAAAAAAGGACTAGGGGTATAGGTCAGTGGTAGAACACTCAGGTTCAGTCCCCAGTGCCACTAAATAAGTAAGTAAAAAGTAAATAAAAAATAGATAAATAGAAGGTGAGGAGCATGTCCCAGGCATGTTATCAGTTATCTCATCAAATTGTTGTAACAGCCTCACAAAGTGGCTACTGTTATCCCTATGTTTTGAATGAAGTTCACATAACTTGCCTAGGATCGTAAACCTAGGAAGCAGCAGAATGAGGACTACAGTTCTCAGAAGCCCCAGTGACACTCTAGAAGGCAGTCTCCCTGCTCTTGAATTGGCCCATGGACAGTAGTTCAGATTTTTTTAAAAAAAAATTATTTATTTGTTCTAATTTGCTATACATGACAGCAGAATACATTTTGATTTATAGTACACAAATGGAACACAATTTTTCATGTCTCCGGTTGTACACAAAGAAGAGTCACACCATTCGTTTCTTCTTACATGTACCTAGGGATAATGATGTCCATTTTATTCCACCATTTTTCCTACCCCCAGACCCCCTCCCTTCCCCTTCCTCCCCTTTGCCCTATCCATAGTTCCTCCATTCCTCTCATTCTCCCCTCCCCCAATTACGGATCAGCATCCACTTATCAGAGAAAAGGTTCGGCCTTTGGTTTTTTGGGATTGACTTACTTCACTTAGCATGATATTCTCCAACTCCATCAAACTTACCTGCAAATGCCATGACTTTATTCTCTTTTAATGCTAATATTCCATTGTGCATACATACCAGTTTCTTTATCTATTCATCTATTGAAGGGCATCTGGGTTGGTTCCACAATTTAGATATAGTGAATTGTGCTGCTATAAACACTGATGTGGGTGTACCACTGTAGTATGCTGTTTTTAATTCCTTTGGATGTAAACCAAGGAGTGAGATAGCTGGGTCAAGTGGTGTTCCAATCCAAATTTTATAAGGAATCTCCATACTTGGAGATTGCACCAATTTGCAGTCCCACCAACAATGTAAGAGTGTGCCTTTCTCCCCACATCCTTGCCAACACTTAGTGTTGCTTGTGTAGATGTTCAGATTTTTTAAGTATTGTGGGTTTTTTTGTTTTGTTTTGTTTTTGTTTTTCATTTCTGACCACAGAGTTTTAAGATTGCCAAAATATAAGAAAAATTTGGTTATACCTAATGATGACAGTGAAACCAAACTGCCAACTAGTTTGGGCTCCAGAAAAGAGCCTTTAGCAGGTTATAAGAGGCTGTGGTTCTGCTGTGCCCAGGATAGTATGTGGTAAGGCCTACAGCAGCCTGGACCAGTGTTTTCTGCAGAGTATCAATTGTGTGATTTTTAATCTAGTTTGAGGGGACATTTAGTTTTGCATAACAGTGAGTTGATTTAAGAGATAACTTTGTTTCCAAGGTTGCCATAAGCTATATAATGTAAGCAGTGTGTTTTAAGTGGGTTATCTGAGACTCAGTGACCAGTCAGCAGGACTGAATTCCTACGGGCACCAAAGTACCACACCCAGGGTTTGGGAGATGAAAAGTCCTTGCCTTTCTCTGGGGAAAGTTTTAAAGTAAGTCTAATAAAAACCATACAAAGCTAGGGGTAGGATGTTCTACACAAAGGCAATCTTATGGGCACAGTTGATTTGTTGATGTCACTAATAATCAGAAGCTACCGGTACTGCCAGTTTGGCGCTAGCCTCTGACTGACTGCTGTAACCCTGCCACTACATGCACACATGAGCTTTTGGTCTTAGCAGTGGGAGAGCATGGAGGCCCTGGCCCTCCCTGACTGACCCTGGCTCCAGTCCCTTTGGTGGTGAGCTCTGCCCTTGCTGCAGGAGTCGATTTGCAGCCCTGTGTGGAGGCCCACCCGAAGCTGGGTGGTGGGCTCCTCAACTTTCTGCTTCCGGTGTAGTTTGCCACTACAGCACTGATGTTTAACAATTCTTTCCACAGTCCTACCTCTGAATACAGCAGTAAGGAAAGCAGAAACTAAACTGCCTACTTTGGAGTGACATAGGATAGGTTGGTTGGATTATAACTTTATATGATGGTTAACCATTGTGTCTTTATAATGTGGTGAAATTTAAGTGGTTCTTCTGATGTTTATTCAATTATAGTAATCTGCTACTTAAATATACATATATGTACATATATGCTTTTTTATTGTAGTTTTAAATATATATGTATGTATACATACTTTTTCTAACTGTAGTTTTTGGTACCAGCTCAGCCCTTTGCAAGTATAAATTTAATAATAATAAAAAAATATTGAAAAAAGTAAAAGTATAAATTTACAATATACATATTTTTACCTTTAACGTGTAAATATAAAATTGTATAAATAACTTAAAAGATATGAAATATGTGAATGTGCATGATTTGCTACCTCTAAACCCATAGTGATCTGGGAATGAATAAACTGTTTCTAGATCTTGCAGTTCTAGAACATCCTGACTATGATACCCTTATTTTAAACAGAATTTTTTAGTCCAAGTCAATGGTGGACGCCTGTAACCCAAGCTACTCAAGAGGCTGAGGCAGGAGATTGCAAGTTTGAGGTCAGCCTGGGAAACTCAGTGAGATCCTTCCCTCAAAAAAACTTTTTGAACAGCTTCACATTATAAAGAATCAGATGGATGCCAAACTCTTGCCCATACCTGTCACCACAGTTGAGACTGCCCATTGGTTGGAGGGTTGGAAATGCTGGTTTATGGGCTGATGATCTAGGTGCCCTGCACGTGCACTCTGACCCACGTCAGGCGAACTGCCTTTGAGACAAATGGAGCAGTGTGCTTTCCATGGATTTTCAATGTGGGAAAATAAGAAAACATTGACTCTGTAATTAAATCTGGATTAGTGAAACAGAAGTGCAGTCTTCTAAAACGCTGCCATCCTTTTACATAAGCACATGGCTTGGTGTGTGAAGTTCTCTACCACAACAGGAACCCACATGGAAATACTGTTGCTGTCTCTGGCATGTCTCTGGACACTGAGCACTGCCCTGGGCACCTGCTGAGTCTGAGTGCACAAGTCTGTGGTGACAACCTGAAGGCTGTCTCTCTGTCTCTTTTAAGACCCTTTTTTTTAATCTTTATGTGGTGCTGAGGATCAAACCCAGTGCCTCACACATGCTAGGCTAGCACTCTACCATTTAGCTACAGTCCCAGCCCCTGCAGGCTCTCTTTAAAGATTGTCCACCTGAGGAACTGAGGCAAATGAAGGCTCTGCTTTGAAAATTGTCCTCAGCAACAGGAAAGGCTCCAAGCTTGCAAACCATTGACCCTGACCTAGGCTGTGCTCTATTCCCTTTGGGATGACCCCAGACATGTGCCTTTGAGTTGTGCTCCCTTGATCCATGAAAATCTTACTGACTTTGAGAAGTAATTTAAGAATCCAAATAGCTGTCCTTTGCCGTCTGTGGTTTACTGTCTGTTAACCTTGAAGGTTGCACCTGAGAGTGGAAGGGCTGTGCCAGGCCACGTGTCTCATGCTACCAGATTGCCAGAAAAGGAGGCACGTGCTATACCGCTTAGTAGAGTGTGGTCCAGCCTTGTGGGGTCTTTCTGCAGGGTGGCATGTGGGTTCAGGAGAAGCCATGTGGGCCACACACAGTGCAGGTCTGCTTCTTCCTTCAGGTGCATGAGCTAGGAGAACAGGATAGGGTTTACCCTCCATCCCGATCCATGCTGTAAGCCTGTGTTTGTTTCTTTCCCAGAACCGTGGGTACCGATGGATGTGGCTGAGAGCCCTGAACAGAATCCTCGCTCCCCAGAGGATGAAGAGGAACAGCCAGCACTTTCTGACGATGACATTCTGAGGGAAAGTGGGTCTGATCAGGATTTGGATGGAGCTGCAGGGAGGGCTTCTGATTTAGAGGATGAGGAGAACACAGCCAGGGCACCAAGCCAGGAGGAGAGTCGCTCTGATGAGGAGGACCGAGCCAGTGAGCCCAAGTCCCAGGATCAGGACTCCGAGGCGCACGAGCTGAACAGGGGTCTGGCAGGCTCCCCCTGTGAGGAGGAGGCAGATGACGGCGAGGAGGACCGTGCAAGCGACCTCAGGGATGAGGCCTCCTCTGTGACCAGGGAGCTGGACGAGCACGAGTTAGACTATGATGAGGAGGTCCCCGAGGAGCCGGCTCCTGCGGCCCCAGAGGACGAGGCCGAGAAGACAGGGGCTGAGGAGGATGAGAAGGGGGAAGGCGCTCCTGCAGAGGAGGGGAAGCCTGAAGCCCAGGGTGTGGGCGAGAAGGAGCCCCCAGAGGCTGCCAAGGAGAAGAAAAAAGAGGACGATGACGGAGAGATTGATGACGGGGAGATAGACGTGAGTACGAGGGGCAGCCTGGCCAGCAGGGCTTCTTGCTCCCAGTGGGGGCCCACGCGACAGGACGGACTCCTGTTGGTCCTCTTTGCTATGGGGGGCAGGGGGCGGGCTCGTGCTGGGACAGCAGGCAAGTGCGAACATGGAGAATGCCGAGTAGGCCTGCAGCAAGGCTTTTGTGCCAGGTGGTAGCCAGCAGTCTCCACGGACCCCTGAGAACACCCGGGCCCCACTGCAGTGGGGGTCTGGCCTTCAGTAACTTGATCTTAGACGTGGTGGGTCTCATCTCATGGCAGGTAATTATGTTAAAGAACTTGAATCAGCAGTGTTTTGGAGAAAATAGCCTGAAGTCTGAGCAGTATTTTTTTTAGAAGTATTGAACTTGAGATGAATGAGAGGACAGAGCTAATGGGAGGTCTGGGGTTTCTTGGGTGCCCTGGGAAGAGAGTCTCCTTGTCCGTGTCATTGAGTGGAAGGAAGGTATGTTGGACGTGGGCTGGAAGGAGAGGGAAGCCTGCCAGTTGGATGTGGAGTCCTAGGTTAACCCATGTACCCTCCTCTCCAGCAGGACGCTGGTCTGTGTGGATTCAGTTCAATTTGGGCTGTGGTTTACTGCCCTGGTCATGCTGGGCAGGCAGAAGGATTGTGGGTATTACCTAATTGGTATTGGTTCTTAAGAGCAGAACTCTGGGGTGTGTGTGGCTATGAGTTTAGGATTTTAGGTCTTTATCTTCTTGCTGTGTGCTCTGCTTAGTTAATGACTTGCTTAATCCGACCTTGCAGGGGGTTGTCAGGACTATGTTGAGTAGGTTTCCTTGTGTTTTGTTTTCCCTGCTTCTGTTCTTGGGAAGTTTACCTCTATCCCAGGGTTGGCAAAGAGAAAAGGTGCTGTGAGACTCAAGTTGATCAATTTGGGTGAGGTTGTGAGTTGTGATTGCTCATGAGTTTGGGTTTTTGGTGTTTTGGAGAGAAACGCTCTTTCCAAAGCCAGCAGGAGTGTGGTGGGGCCAATCTGGACACTGGACACTCCGTTTACAGTTGAGAGGACTGTTATAGGCCCTTCCAGTGTCAGCAATTTAACAAGTCCTAGGGGAGCATTCATCAGAGGGGGTCAGGGCTTCCTTGGATGATGGAGAATCTTAGTGCTGCAGCTCTGCCTGCACTGAAAGCGTGGGCAGTAAGGAGACGAATGCAGCCAGCCAGCCCTGGACAATGCCACAGTCTCATTTCCCCTAGAGACAGTGTGTGCCCCACTTAGGTCCTGTGGTGTGTGTTGGGGTTTTTTGTTGTTTGCTTGTGCCTCCTACAAAAGCCCCTCAGCTCCATTGCAGTGTGACCACTGTCCTTCAGCAGCAGAGGAGGCCTTTCATTTTCTGTGCCAGGCCCATGATAACATGCTGGGGGTGTGCCAGGGAAAGCAGGGCACACCTTAACCCGGTAGGTAAGTGGGCAGGAGCTGTGGTTGGTAGCTTCCGTCCCCATTAGAGCACACCTGACTTGCCCCAGGAATAGTTCTGGTTTCTTCCTGCTGTCTCTTGCCCAAATCTACATCCTGGTTGCCTCCCCATCCTCTATGGGGGCTCAAGCCATCTTCACTCCACTGTGATTCCAGGGTGTTGGTTGGTTCTTCAGACCCCATCCCAAGAACGGAGACTCCTAGGTTGGGATCTGCTTGACTGATCAACCTCTTGTCCCCAGGGCCTGACACATTATAGGCAACTTGTTGGTGACTGTTGAGCAAATAGTTGAATCTTACTGCCTTGGGGCACATTAAAGTTGAGGGACTTACAGACATGAAGTGGCGGTGGTGGAAAGTCTACACTCGAGAGCCATTTGCATGTAGAGCGCAGTCTGCACACCAGGGTCCACCTCCACACACCCAGTGCATGCGTCTGCTTGTATGTGGCCTTGAACTGCCTGCTGGTCTTTCGTTCTCCCACACCTCTGAGTGGTCTCTCACCAGCCAGGCTTCCTTCCTGTGTGCCATGAGCAGTTTCTGTGGTCTTCATGGGTCTTTGCCTTGGCATCACCAGCTCAAGTCCTCCTGTCGGGTCTCATTGTTCTGCGTTTATATCTTGTCATTTGATTAGCAGACCTTCAGCCATCTGGAGTATACCATCCCTTTGGGAAGAGTAGAGGACATGTTTGTTCATTCTTCCTCTGGTGCTAGGGCTGTGGGGAGGGTACTGTGTGCCCATGTGGGCTGGGATGGTCCAAGGAGGAGTCTCAGCTGAGAGGCACAGGTGGGAGTCTTGGCTGTAGCTTGGTGGGAACGAGCCCTGGGGCAGTGGGTGGCTAGGGAGCACAGAGCAGTGGTCAGGTCTTGGTTGCTCATTGGAACCCCTGGGCTAGGACCCAGCCTTTGGTCTTCGTAAAATCCTGAGTCACTTTAGAATTGGACAGTAAGGTTAGGACCCTGGATCAAGAATCAGCCACAAGGCAGAGTAAAGAGCTTCACGTAGCCCACACTGTAACACAGTGTTCTTCCTGTGGCCCTCAAGCTTACAGGCGAGCTTTGAGACCATCCCTGTGGTGCAGGATGGAATCCAGGGTTGGGGACACGGACATGCATTGGTGAGTGGCCAAGACACGCCGCATGGAAAATGTCAGTGTTCCCCACACTTGACTTCTGTACTGCCCTGCGATGGAGGCGGTGCAGGGGCAGTCAGCTCATTAAGACAAGTGTCCTCTGTTGCAGGATGATGATCTGGAGGAAGGCGAAGTGAAGGACCCCAGTGACAGGAAGGTGAGGCCTCGCCCCACCTGCCGATTCTTCATGAAAGGTAATTGTCTGGGTTGGGCTCTGCTCAGGCTGCAAAGCCATGGCCTCTCCTGGGACCCAGGTGGAGGTTCAGCCTCATCAGGGTCCTGCTGTGCGAGGCTGCTTGTAGGGCCAGACCATGAGTGCTGATGCGGCTGCTGCTGCTCAACAGCAGACCCTTTTATTGGTCCTTCCCTCGCTTAAGAGACTGCCTTGGAGGAGAGCCAGCCTGTCACTTTCACACACTTGGAGTAGACCTGTGACTAACAGGCAGCAGCCATTGTCTTTCTAAGGGGTCCCTTCTGTCAGGCTGAATACTCCGGCACCCGTGTTAACGTCCCCCCACCTCTGTAAGAGATGACCAATTCCTGCAGCACGTTCTTCACTGGGGATGGACTTGAGAAGGCAAGGGAGGGCCTCTGGAGGCCACAGGCACTCTGCAGAGAACAGTGTGAGTTGAGTAGCTGGGCAGCAGGGGCAGTCTGGTAAACCCTTGCTTAGAAATGTGGACTGACCCTGTGTCAGCATGTAGCATGAGCCCTCAGCATGGTGTCTCGTTTGTAGAGTCTTGGGATGTTAGTTTGTAAGAGTTTCTCTGATGGGCATGTTTCTTGTACGGGTGCTTCCCTTGGATAGGTAAGGAGATGGTTTCCTCTTGCCCTTAGATGACTTGCTCACTGGCCAACTTGTGTGTGCAGTCTAAAGCTCACAAGAGCTTCCTGTACTTCTTTTCCAGATGTTGTGACACCATTATCCACTCTTCTTCCACCAATACCAAATTCCATACCACTCAGAGGCCAGGTTAAAGGTACAAAATATCCCATATTCGCTCTCTTTAGTACCTTAAAGTGCCCTGCTCCAGAGGCCAGACTTCTTCCTCCTGGATCCAGATCATGCCTGGGACACTGCAAAGAAGGAGGGCTTCAAGGGACAGAGAGCTGTTGTGGCTGCCCTTTTTCCTCCGAGGCACGAGAGCCAAAGGTGGAGGCACAGGCTGCAGCAGCTTGCTTGGGAGGAGGCAGGAACTGACTGGGGGTGGGGGAGTAGAGTCCCGTCTTACAGATGGGGCAGTTTGCACTGAGGCTGGCCCTTGAGTAACCCCACCCTCAGGCCGAGAGATACTCTGATGAGGGAGGGATTCCTGAGAACCCTGGTCAGGCTCGCTCCTCTAGGGTGTGTGCTTTTAGCCTACACTGTCTGTATGCTTGTTTTTGCCAAGTGAAAACAGTTGGCCCATCTGAATTGTATGTGCCCCAGTGTGCAGACAGTCCTGTAGGACCAGCAGGGTTGTGGAAAATCTAGAGCCAACAGCCATGTGCCATGTGACATGTCTCTCCATCTTGTGACAGTCACCATAGCCATACTGAGGACACAGCAGTGTATACCACATCTTAGTTTCTTAAAAACTTGGGCATTTCTAGTGTTGGTATT